>NC_141693.1:1136904699-1137504699 GCF_964263255.1 Lissotriton vulgaris
GCCACTTCAAAATAATTTTTCTCATATTGTATGCTGCTTGGGCTATGCGCTGGTAATACCTCACCACCTTCTTTTTCTGACCCTGCTTCTCCTTAACTTCAGGAAGAAGTTACTGAGTATTCCTTGTTATTATTTACAGGAACATCATTTTATGGGCACTAAAAAGAAAAGACACATCTCCAAGGACAAAGGACCAACACTCAGCTAATTGTCTTTTGGATTTCCACTCTACAAAAGCTTTTAGCCGGCTCAGAACGCGCTGTTACCGCAATTATGAAGTCACTGATCTGTTCTTTTATTTCCTTTCCAGCAGGGTTGAAGAAACCCAGAGACTGGGAGGAGGACTGCAAGCGAACAGTAGAGGGGCGGCAACGTAATCAGAGGAGAAGCTCTGCAATAAAGACGCAAAGCAGTGACCAGGATCCATGAGGCAGTGGAGGAGGAACTGCTGAAACCGCGAGGAAGGCGGAGGAGGAACGCCAAGATTCAACAAGGGGCCGGAAGCGTACGGGTAAGTGACCCGGAAGCAGAGGTCAGTGTGATCCCGAAATACTAGAATGTGAAGCGTTCTAGTACAGGATTAGAGGAACTTTATACTCCTCTGCCGTAGCCCACATGCTTAATGAAGCGGGACTGGCAGGCCGGCAGACATGACAGGTCCACGCTTAATATCAGATCTGGTAGAAGGACAGGAACGGGAGGAACCTCTCCTTGTTCTAGAAGGAAACTCGAGTCTTCTTTTCTGGAGGATTTCAGGAGATCCAAAAGACACTCAGGGCTTTCAGGAAAGGCTAAGGACTTATTAGATGAGTTATGGGCACCTGGCACCAAGTAAAGATATACAGGAGATTGGAAGAAGTGGCATAGTTGGTGCTTGGAACAGGATTTGGATCTCATGGAAGCTCCTTCTGTAAAAACAGCAAATATCTTGCAGGTTTATTCAGGTTAGGTCTGTCCTATAGGACTGTTAACTGTTACAGATCTGAAATTTCAGCAGGACATGCTTTAGTGAATAACTTACCAATTGGTAGTAACCCTTTGAATTGCAGGGTAATGAAAGGAATAAGACTTAGGCGCCCACCTAGGGCTTGTTATAATTCATTATGGAATGTTAACCTTATCTTCGACCTTTTTTTGTTTCTTGGCCTTGATAATTGCTTTCTCTCAAGGAGACAAATATTACTTAAATTAGAAGGCTTGCTATGTTTAATCTCCTTTAGAAGAGTATTGGATGTTAGAAATTTAGGAATTTGCAATAGGTATTACTCTCCAGATGGGTAACACTTCAAGATATGGAAGCGAACCAAAACAATGTCTGAGAACATCTTTTACCCCTCTTTTAAAGACTGTCAAAAGTTATGTGTAGTAAGTTGCATGGGGATTTACAGACAAACCATGTTAGAATGATGAGGATCAGTTACAAAATTCATATATTAAAGTGTCAGGGCGGTATCCCCAGCTACCATTTCAAGATGGGTGAGGGCAGTGATGTCCGAGGCAGGAATAGATTTATCTAGATTTGAAGCACCCTCATCTAGGGGTGCAATGGCCACTAAGGTGTTTTTGCACAGGAGGCCCACTTGCAGACATACTAAAAGCGGCAGACAAGTGATAGCACATTTACAAACTTTTATCTTAAGCCTGTGGAACATGTGAGCAAAGTGGCGCTGGGGAGCTGTAAACATGCATAATAGTAGCCTCTGGTCTTGTAATGAAATGGTGAACCTCCAATTACCTTGCAGAGAGACTAGTAATATGGTTATGTTTTTCCTTTTGGTATCACTTGATTTCCGTTTTTTTACCATATAATTCTCTCCAGTTACGTCTCGGATGAAGCTGTTATGAGGGCGGCATTGTTTTCGTTACAGCTTAAAGAGGAAGATAACTTGTTTGTAGTGTTGCGCTCTAGCTTCCGACGCCTCAGCGTGATGACGCAGTGCGCCGGAGGGAGAGCGGAACACTTGCGCATGCGCTGGGGTCTGGGGAAAGAGCGCGAACAACATCGTGCGCCAGAAGCGACCGGAGCCAGTTGTGTTTAGACGCTCGGCGCTCTTTTACATAGCGAAGTTCTAAATTAATAAAAGAACTTGACCGTGTACCTGGCCTCTCTGTGTCCTATGTTGGGGGTGAACTTACAACATTACAGTGGCGACGAGGGTGGGATCCCCCACCAACTTCACTCCAGAAAAACAACGATCGGAACTACTGCAGCGGCGACGCCAGCCACTCACCAAGATCAGGAAGCGTTGAGGAGACGCTAGTAGAGAGAGCACGCCATTCGCAACAGAGCGCGGCAGCAGCGCACAAACCAGAAACGATGGCACCACGAGGCCCAGAGCCCTACCACTGAACGTCCCCAAGGCGCCAAAAGGGAGCTGTGACGACACGCAACTGAAACCTGGGCAGAAAAAGGAGACAGTGGCACGGGGGATGAAAAGGGGCACCTCCCCAGCAGGTCACGAGACGGAAATTCCAGTACACCCGGCAGCCCCAGGAGCCAGGGAGGAAACTTGGACTGTGCGGAAACTAAAAGTGCACCAGGCAGTCCGGGAACCGAGGTGAAGGACCTGAAGCAGTACCCAAGATGAGCAACCAAGCGACAACCCTCACTGCACCATCCCATTCCTGCCAAGACCAGGCGAACCACTGATGAAATGGGAGGACTGGAGGGAATACTTCAAAAACTACGTGGACGCCTTGGAAGACGAAAATGGAGAACCATTTCCCAGTGCCAGGAAGAAACGATTACTTTTACACAACCTAGGCCCAGAAGGCGTGAGAGTGTTTGCCAACATTGTCCCCGCGACGAGACCGGCGGCGGATGACGATGTCTTCAAGCATTCTCTGGAAGACCTAGACAATCACTATCGTCCGGCGGTGTGTGTCTCCATTGATCGGTTCAACTTCCAACAACGGAAGCAAGAAGAGGGTGAATCCATAGACGATTATGTCGCAGCGTTGCGACGATTAGCGATCACGTGCCAATATGGACAACTTCAAGACGAAGTCATCAAGGATCAGATTGTTATGCACACCACAAACAGATCAGTCGAAGACAAATTGTGGGCACAAGGAGAGGCAACACTCAAAGAAGTGATCGCAATGGTAAAGAAGGCCGAACTCTTCAAACGTTGCGTTGAAGCGACATAAAAGGAGAACACACAAAGACAAATGGTCAACAAAATTGATGAAGCTCGAACCCCAGACAGGCGGAGAAAATCCACTGGAGAGGGGAAACACGAGCCCAAGTGGGCAGGCAAACAGGGACAACCAGGGAGACAGCCCACGGACAACAGATTCTCGTGCTACAGATGCGGAAGCACAGCACACACAGCCCAGGACAAGCGGTGCCCAGCATTTCGCGCCAGATGCACGTTCTGCGGGCTGGTCGGACATTACGAGAAGGTGTGCCGCAAGAAGGGAAGAAGTCTATGGTGAAATGCATAGCGCAATCCCAATCTGAGGAACCAGCGGAAGAAGATCTAGAGGACGATGACATGGTCCTATGTGTTGAAGAACAAGTATTGGAGGGAACGGGCAAACGCTCAGACAAACCGCGAACTGACATGCTGATTGGAGGGGTGAAGATTCGTATAGCAATAGACTCTGGGTCGCCGTACTCCATTGTGCAGAGATCAGTGTGGGAGGAAGAATTCAGGCCCAGTCTTGGCCCGAAATTAAACCCGCCGGACATATGACCGATTTTGTACACCAACAACATAATACCAATGGTAGGATACCGCACCCTGAAATTCGAGTTCAGAGGGAGATCGGCAATGTGCAAGCTGTATGTGGCGGAGCGAGGACCCTCGGTGCTGGGTTGGAGAGACCAGGGTGACCTTGGAATCAAATTAGACCCTGGAGGCAAGGAACAAATTCTACTTACGGAAGAAAGCGGTTGGCCAGACCTGGAAAAACTGAAACAAGTCTTTCCAAAAGTGTTCGGAGGCACGGTCGGCAAACTTGAGAAATTTGTGCACAAAATACAGCTCAAAGAAAATGTGAGCCCGGTGTCCCACAAAGCCAGGAACATTCCCATTGCAGTTAAGGAAGCCGTCCAGCAGGAACTACAGAGACTGAAAGAGCAAGGTATAATTGAACCTATCGACAGCTCGGAATGGTTGGCCCCCTTGGTAGTGGCCAGAAAACCCAACGGCAAGGTACGCCTATGCGTGGACCTGCGCGAACTCAACAAATGCCTGATAGTTGAAAAATTTCCACTACCAAGGATTGAAGAAATGTTGGCAAAAACGAGAGGGGTGACGTGGTTTTCCACCATCGACCTCACCTCTGTGTACCATCAAATAGACTTACACCCCGCCAGTAGCAGGCTCACCTCTTTCATCACACCCTTTGGGTGTTATCAGTTTCGCCGCATGCCGTTCGGACTGGCGTCCGCAGTGGCTGTTTTCCAAAAACTGATGCACCGCCTGTTTAAGGATCTAGATGGTGTCCAATACTTTCAGGACGACATCCTGATAATGGGGACAAACCGTGAAGACCACGATAAGAAGTTGACCAAGGTGTTGACAGTACTACAAGAGAAAGGCCTCACCGCTGAGTGGAACAAGTGTAAGCTGGGAATGTCGGCGGTCACCTATCTCGGACATGAGATTGGGAGTCAAGGAATCACACCAAAAAGACTAAACATGAAAGCCATTTGCGACGCCAGGGCCCCAGTCAACAAAGATGAAGTGAGGTCGTTCCTAGGAATGGCGGAGTATTATAGTAAATTCGTCAGACATTTCGCCACCAAGACTCACAGGCTCCGACAACTAATAAGAGACAAGACGACGTTCCAATGGGATGAAGAAGCCCAAAGTGAATTTGAAGAACTGAAACTCAACATAAGTCAGGCGGTACCTCTGCATGGATATGACCCCGCGGGGCGCACTATCTTGACAACCGACGCCAGTGAAAGAGGCTTGGGAGCGGTGCTAGCCCAGGAGAGGGATAATGACACAGTGGAAACACTCAGCTTCGCCTCCCGGGCGTTGTCTCCCACAGAACAGAAATTCAGTGTCATCGAAAAAGAGATGCTTGCTGTCACGTGGGCCATGATTTCAGGCAGTTCCTGTAGGGCTCCCGCTTCAAACTGCAAACGGACCACAAACCACTGGTCAAAGTGCTTACCTCAAGCGGGCATGATACAGCTACACCTCGCATAGCAAAAATGACTCTCAAATTATTAGACTATACCTATGACGTTCAGTACTTACCAGGGACACGCAACAAGGTAGCGGATTATCTTAGCAGGGCCTCAGCCATGGAAGAGGCACCAGATGTCTCGCCAGGGACGGATGAAATGGTGGCTGCAATGGCAGACTCAGAAAGGACCATCAGCAGGCAGGAGTGGGCGCAAGCCTATGAAAATGACAGCGAGATGAAGGACATCAAACGCTATCTAATTGCAGGGTGGCAAGAGAAGAAGAGGCTTAAAGAAACCCTGAGGAAATACTACGAAGTGCGTGAGGAATTATCAATGAGCGATTCCGGAATCTTCATGTACCGCAGCGACAAGGTGGTTCCCCCATGACATTGATCCCCCTACTGTTGACCCAGCTACACGAGGGGCACTGCGGCATCGTAAAAACGAAGATGCGGGTGAAAGAAATGTATTGGTGGCCTGGCATGGACATTCAGATAGAGAGACAAGTGAGAGAGTGTGACCAGTGCCAAGGAGCGGACAAGATCTTGAAACCATTGAGGCCCGCCTTGGGTACATTAAAACAACCACGCAACCCATGGGAAGACATAGCAGTAGACATCTTGGGACCAGTGCTAGACATCAGAGGAACAACCAAGTACCTGTGCGTCGTTGTAGACAAATATTCCAAGTGGCCAGAGGTTGATGTGCAGGAGGTCATGGACTCTGATGCCGTGTTGAAATTTCTCACCTCTGTGTTTCTACGTGAAGGAATACCAAGGACAATCCTAAGTGACAATGGGCCACAATTTACATCGGAACAATGGTCCAGATACATGGAGAGGAACGGGATTAAGTCCAAGCACACTGCTGTGTACTATCCAGCGAGCAACGGACAAGTGAAAGGGTTCAACCGTGTTCTGATGGGGTCCATACAAGCCGCAATAATGCAGGGCAAAGATTGGGAAGTTGAGATACAGAGTATGCTGTGGGCCGACAGAATAACCCCGACCTCGATAGGGTACAGTCCCTTCCAGATTTTGAGGGGTAGACTCCCCTTTACAAGAGACAACGTTGTCTGGAGGGAGAAGACAATAACGAGCAAGTGTTCGCCAGCGGTGGTACAACACAACCTGGAAAGAGCCCAAAAGGTGTACACAGATCATTACAATAGGAGGCGAAATACTAAAGACACCGATCTAGAGAGAGGGGAATGGGTGAGAGTCAAACTTGCCACCCTCAGAAGGAAAGGAGAAAGCAAATACAGCGAACCCCTGCAAGTGGAGGAAGTGTATGGAAGAGCTGCTCTACTGAGCAATGGTAGATTGTGGTCCCAAGACCGCATGGCGAAAATCAACAGGATCATGCAGTGACCCGCCGGTCAGGAGAAAGACCCAAGAGACCAAAGTCAACCCAGTGGGACTTGTAAAAGATAAAAAAAAGTTGGCCTTTGCTGAATGACAATATTAAATTGAACCGTAGTTTATATTAATTTCTGTCTGTAACCTGCTTGCAAATAAACAGATCCCACTAGTCATAATGAAATGTTGCTCCATGGTGCACGGCTGGTGCACAGAGGGTTAAATTAAGTTGTCTGAAATTCAGCTGAAACCAGGAAAGAAAGGCAGGTGAACTTGTGCGTGCCCATTCTGCTGAAGCTCCAAATTGTTTAATGATTCACTAGCTTTTACCTATGTACCAGAGGCAGTTCAGTCAGTTCAGCGAGCCTTTTCCAGGAATCGCTCGCTGACCTAGAATGTGACAAGTTTGGCCTGTCCTTGCCTTGTTGTCGTAAAGAGGCAAAGTGTGTGCCCAGCACAGATAGCAAGTGCGTCATTGTGTGGGAAAACAGAAAACACGGGCCTCTGTATGTACATTTCAAGATAACCGGTCAAGGCAAGGCTGACACGGGCCTCTGCTGATAGTAGATCAACATTGCATATGTACATTTCAAGATAACCGGTCAAGGCAAGGCTGACACGGGCCTCTGCCGATAGTAGATCAACATTGCATATGTACATTTCAAGATAACCGGCCAAGGCAAGGCTGAAAAGTCAGGAGATGGTGGTTTAAAGATTAACCTGTAGCTGCATGGTCAGATGTGTCGCAAATAATGTAAAATGTGAACGTAGACATATTTTTGAAATGCACCTTGATACTGTAATGTACACGTGGATCTAATTCTAGCATGGTCACACCATGATGTAATAGTTAATGAACAACCTGTCAAGAGATTGTGAACATATATAAAGGCTGAATTCTCTCTGTGAAAACCAGATCACTTTGCACTCCTGCAAATTGTCTCAAGCTGCAGCTTTATTGGCAATAAAGCCACTATTCTTTGAAACCTTGTATGTGCCCTTCTTCATTGTCCCTATTAATAAATTTTGAACTTTTACAGACTGAAGACAACGGAGAAACAACGGCCCTCATCCTCCTAGACCTCTCCGCGGCATTCGACACTGTCTGCCACCGCACCCTAGTGCAGCGCCTCAGCATCGTCGGAATCCAGGAGAAGGCACTGGAATGAATCATCTCCTTCCTCGACGGAAGAACACAGAGAGTCTGTCTACCACCGTACAAGTCAGAGGCCACCGAAGTCATCTGCGGCGTCCCACAAGGATCCTCGCTGAGCCCCACCCTCTTCAACGTCTACATGAGCCCCCTTGCGGCCATCGCGCGCCAACACAACCTCAACATCATCTCCTACGCTGACGACACCCAGCTGATCCTGTCCCTGACCAACGACCCCGCCAGAGCCAACCTTCACGAAGGGATGAAAGACGTAGCCGAGTGGATGACGACCAGCCGCCTGAAACTGAACTCAGACAAGACGGAAGTCCTCATCCTGGGCCCCTCGCCCTCCGCTTGGGACGACTCCTGGTGGCCCCCCGCCCTGGGCACCGCACCCAAACCGACAGACCACGCACGCAACCTGGGCTTCATCCTGGACTCCTCCCTCACCATGATCAGACAAGTCAACGCCGTCTCCTCGTCATGCTTCAACATCCTGCGCATGCTACGGAAGATCTTCCGGTGGATCCCCACCGAGACCAGGAAGACGGTCACCCAGGCCCTCGTCACCAGCCGACTGGACTACGGCAACGCCTTCTACGCCGGAACCACCGCCAAGCTCCAGAAGAGACTCCAGCGGATCCAGAACGCCTCAGCCAGACTCATCCTCGACATCCCACGACACAGCCACATCTCCGGACATCTGAGAGACCTGCACTGGCTCCCCGTCAACAAAAGAATCACCTTCTGTCTCCTCACCCACGCACACAAAGCCCTACACGATCAAGGCCCGAGCTACCTCAACAACCGCATCAACTTCTACGCTCCCAAACCCCATCTCTGATCAGCCAGTCACGCCCTCGCCGCCGTCCCCCGCATCCGAAGAACGACAACAGGAGGAAGGTCCTTCTCCTACCTGGCCGCCAAGACCTGGAACTCCCTCCCGACCGACCTGCGCCTGACACAAGACCACCTCTCCTTCAGGAAAAAGCTCAAGACCTGGCTGTTCGAGCAGTAGCAGCACCCCCCTCCCCCCCCCCTCACCAAGCGCCTTGAGACCCTCCGGGTAAGTAGTGCACTCTATAAATGTCATTGATTGATTGATTGATTGATTGATTGAAGACATAGTAGCAGGAAGAGAAAGTCAAGAGGAAGGACAAATGCAAGTAGAGAATGAAGAGTGCGAGGAAGTAAGTGAAAGGGAAAGAGTGACCGCAAACAAAACCACCGTCACTGAGAAAGAGACCGGGACACCGAGGATGGTGGGGAGTCCCGCATGCGATGGAACCAGGGAAGAATCGACTCCGGTAAGACGACCCGAGCTGGGAGGATAGTTGTCCGACCCGCTCGATTCAAAGACTTTGAAGTAAAGGACTATTGATCTTGACTCATAATGTTTATTGTGTTGTTGGAAAAGAGGAGATATGTAGTGTTGCGCTCTAGCTTCCGACGCCTCAGCGTGATGACGCAGTGCACCGGAGGGAGAGCGGAACACTTGCGCATGCGCTGGAGTCTGGGGAAAGCGCGCGAACATCGCGCACCAGAAGCGACCGGAGCCAGTCGTGTTTAGACGCTCGGAGCTGTTTTGCATAGCGAAGTTCTAAATTAATAAAAGAACTTGACCGTGTACCTGGGCTCTCTGTGTCCTATGTTGGGGTGAACTTACAACATTACATTCTTGTCATAGAGCTATATGATGTTTGAACATTCTTTGTTGGAATGGTTTTATTTATGATGTATTGAATAGTCTTTAAAGGGCTTTATGTTGGGGCATCAATAAAAGGTAATTACATAAGGTTAGCCTCCCTTGTCTTTCAAT
Organism: Lissotriton vulgaris; assembly: GCF_964263255.1. Classification (NCBI taxonomy): domain Eukaryota; kingdom Metazoa; phylum Chordata; class Amphibia; order Caudata; family Salamandridae; genus Lissotriton; species Lissotriton vulgaris. Next base: position 1,136,914,179 of record NC_141693.1, read on the forward strand.
AAAATCAAGATTCTCTCCGCAAGTTAATTGGCGAATCACTATTCTCCTGTCTGAATGTTTGTACTTGTCAGAATTCTGTCACTCACAGAAAAAAAGACATGGATGAAATAGCGTAACCCATTGCTACAGACTAATTGCAGTTTAGCTATGTATTTGTGTGTGTATCATTGATTTTGCCGGGTGAAGGATTATAGAATGTACATAAATGTTGCTGAGCAGAATGAATGCTGTTAGGTAATAAGAAAAGTTACATGTGAACCAGTTGAAATTGCGAGGCAACCAGTGCGGATGTGTTGGCCCTTTTACCAGTGCTTTTCCTTTATTGAATAAAAAGAAGACATTCAATGCCTCGCTGTGTGGGAAGATCCGTCTTAACACTGAGTCTTTCTCTTCAATATTAGAGCTAACTGCAGAGATCTAGAACAGACTCTTGAAATTCTGTTCGTTTTATGCTATGAATGCTCCGTCATAATGAACCGCACCTACCTATCCGGAAGCTCTTCTTTTTGTTTCTATGACGGCCCCTCGTAGATCCGCCGGCCGGATGAGGAAGCGCGCACGCGCTCGTGCGTAGGGCGTTCGGACGCTGCGCGCTATCGCCTGCGGGTCAGTGTACGGGTGTCCGTGGGAGAGGCGCGTGTAATCAGTACAGTCTATGAGTATTAACGGAGGGCACGCGTTGGATTCAGAGAGGTTAGTGGTCATGCAGCAGCAAGGTACGATGCAGGGTTTCACTGGTGCGGCTTTCGACCGTTGATATATAGGAACTGCGCTGCCCAGTGTTACGCGAAGGCCTAGAAGTGCCAGAGGTATGTGGGGGGAGACCTCTGATGTGTTCAAAGTAGTGTGACTGCACAAAGCTTTTCTTACCCTCGTCGAGGGCAAGTTATGGAGGAGGGACACTAGGCATTAATAAATGTAGTGATGGGGTGGGGGAAGACTGGAGAGTCGTGTGGTCTAGGGTGTATTGTCTTGTGCTGGGACCTATTATAACGTTTTTTTTTCATTGTGTTTGCTTCACTGGACAGAATATCCCGCTTCGTGCTTGGGGTTGTTTCTAAAATACTATTAACAAGCGCTATATTTAATATCGGGGTGCATAATCGTTCTCATGCAAATTCATAGTTCACAATCACAACTTGTGTGAAATTACTTAAATTTGACCCTAGTGTGATGTTTGCATGACACGTGGTGTGGCATGCTTGAGTAATCCTTTATCGCAAGCAGAGAAGTGGTGCGGCGTTAAAATAGTCAGTTTTATTTTATTTCCTTTTAGGGAAATTTCGTTTTGTGTTTACGGTATGAATATTAAAACAGTATTCCCCACAATCACATGAGAGACCACTGATCAAGTTGAAAACTCTGAAGTTGCCGCATGTCAGGACTCGGCCTACTTTAAAAAACAAAACCAAGTTTCTTAAGACGCGCTAGATATTTATCACACAGACCCACATACTGATTTTTTTTTTTTTAACAATCTGTATGTAGGGGATCTTTTCACCCTTCTCATTGGCTTTTGTAACCACACTCGCTGTCTCTACTGTTGACTACCCTTTCCACGTGCAAGCAGGCTATGCAGTAATATTGGTGGATGGTTGCTTATTTTATAGCGTCTAGTCAAATTCAAATTTCAAAGTTTTATTTGACAGCATGTCCTAAAAGCGGTTGTACATCCTGACACTACTCTATAAATACTACAAAGTTAAAATCATTATTTTAAAAGCTCATTAAACCATAATGCTGTCACATTCCAGATTAAAAACTATTTATACAGAATAATTAAAATAATTCAATAAGACCTGAATTAAAAAAGTTGATCTGGTATTAAGCGGTGTCATAAAATTCATTGGGCAGCATCTGGGAGCTGCAAAGTGCGGGAGCGTATAGTCAAGGCCCACCCTAAGAATTTTGCAACAGCGATCACCCCACAGGGTGTACAATCTGATTCCAGTACTCTTAACGCCTCTATGTACCTACGTGTTCCTAGATTTAAACACACAGATTTTATCCACTTACGACGGTGGCTTACGTAAAGGGGACATACAAACAGCAGATGAGGAATGTTCTCAATCAAGTCTTTACAGTAGTGGCATTTGTCATTCTGAGTTGCTGACCATTTATAAGTAAATACCTTTTAAAGGAAGGGTCCCGGTTCTGAATTAGAAATACAATTTTCTATCAAACGGCCTTTCAATGATGTCCCAGTAAGGCTCACATGATGGTAAAGGTTTGATATCAAGAAAACGACCGGTTAAGTTAGTATTGGATCCAGTACTATAAGCAGTCAACCAAACCATATCCCAGTACATTTTTTTCAGGGTTGCCTTTGATGGAAAACTTAAGGCATTGGGAGTGATCCATAGGTAGTCTAGTTCCAACTTAGTTAGCATACCCCTTATTTCTTTAAGCCACGGGATGGTATGTAAGCGATCTGCCCTGATGATGTCCTTCAGGGCAGTGGCATAATGAGCTAGTTCAGGGGTTGTCATAATACGTCTCCAGTATAATAAAGGTCGTAGCCGTGCCAAATCCTCTATATTCTTCCTGCCGAGATCATATACCAATGGGACGGTAGGAGTACTTCGGGGAACCCCGACTAGGCGGCGTAGAAACCTGTTCTCCGCCAGTGTTAGTTGTTTCAAATTGGAGAATCCCCACAATTCCGAACCGTACAAGGAGGCGCTTATCACCTTCATGTTATAAATTTCTAGAGCAGGGGTGATTGGCTTAGTCAATAAAGCTTTATGCTTAAGTGCCACTACGCCCGCCAGCTGATGGAATTTTAGAACAGCCATATCGATGTGATTTTTCCATCTCATATTACACTGAAGGGATATTCCTAAATACGTGAAGGCCTCAACCTGTTCTGAGGGAGTTCCATTAAAATTAATTGTACCTTTTTAAATGTTTTCTGCTGGTTCAAACGCGTGAACTTGGTTTTGGAGGTGTTTATCTCAAGTCCACACGTTTGGCAGAACTCACCAAATGAGTTAACTGCCTTCTGGAGCCCACTCGGAGTTCGAGAAACTATCAGCGTGTCGTCCGCAAACATGAGAACTGGCACGCGTGCCCCTGCTAATACAGGAGCATCAGTGGGAGAGCGGCTTAGATGGTCTACAATGCCATTGATGTATATAGAAAACAGTGTGGGTACCAGAACATACCCCTGCCGGACACCACGTTCGACAGGGAAAGGGTCGGTCACCTGACCCTGAGCCCCCCATCTAATTCTAGCATAATTGTTCTCATGCAAGCGGACAAGAAGCGTTAGCAGTTCCGGGCCCAACCCAGCTTCAGCAAGTACACTCCAAAGTTTAGAAAGAGGAACTAAATCAAAAGCTGATTTTAAATCTACGTAAACAGCATAAAGGGTCCCATTGGTTAGTCACGTTCCTCCAGTAGAGAGCTATAAAAAACAAGCATTTGCAATGCAATCGGTATCGCCTTTGGGACCTTATATGTATTTAGCTATGCAGCACATTAGTCTGGGTGCTGAAACATCTACTGTTCTTTAACATGGAGGGAAAGTAAGCACCAAACTGTGTGACACCCGGGTATAGGAACACATGGAGAGAAATATTGCCTTTCAGACGGGAATGGTATAGTCCAAAGCTCTTACTTAATATAAAATCAGGGCCTTTGTTGGTCATATCACTGAAAATAGAAGATTTGAAAAAAATATTATCGTCTACCGGTGCTCGTGGAAGACAATTTCTATGGACTGGAATCTAGAGAATGCTAAAACAATTTTGGTATTTTACTGACCTCGGCTGGTCATTTTCTATCAAGACAGTTAAATAGAGGCAGTTGAACAGGAAAAAAAAAGTCCCTAAGCGGAAGCACACAAGTCCTACGGCTGATCTCCAGAGCCCACAAAGTACATACACATATAAGTATTCACTAAAGTATATGCAAGAGGTCTCGAATGCTCGACCTAACAAGCATTTGCAATGCAATAGGTCTCGCATTATTTAAGTTTGAGCTATTAGTACTGTAAATGGCAATGTTTTTATTTATGCGCTATTTTAATTTTCTTTGCATAAAAAGGTACATATAAAATATGTGTTGTAGAAAAGTCATTTATGCAGTATTTAAATTTTCTTTGCATAAAAAAAGTACATATACAATATTTCTTGTAGAAAAGTTAAACATTTTAATGATGTGTCCAAATAATTTTTATATGTACATTCGATTTGCAAACCGATGGGGTGGGTCTGAAAACTGAAGGAGGGCCTCGGGCAGTTTATCTGCATAAAGCCCTGCATGTCTAAGGCCACGTCCCCTTTCCACATGGTGAATTCTCTTTTCAAGAGGGCAGGTCTTCCTCTGAGGTAACAGGGCAGCATCATGTGAAGTGCAGCAAGATGGGGTTGTAAAGCTTCTACAAGTGCTCACACTGAAACAGGCATAACATCAGCAAATATGTAGTCACCTTCACCATCCTTTACAGACTTCAGAAGATCTACACTAGTCCCAAACTGCACTCTAACTCGTCTCGCATTTACGTGAGTTTGAGCTACTGACATTGCAAATGACAATGCCTTTTATTTTTGTTTCCGTTTTAAAAACATAAATAAAATACATTGTTATTTACAATTCCAATAGCTTAAACTTGTGTAAATGCAAGAGCTATTGCATTGCAAATGCTTAAAGACAGCGCCCACATCAAAATCAGTGCAGGCACACCCCTAAAGCCAGCCCTGTACTTTTAACTTGGCAATGCAGCAGTTAGAAGCTCGCTCGCTATACTTCCATGGCACAAGTCCGTTAATGTAACGCCTGGCACTTTTTAGCACAGTTATTGTGCTTTAAACAGGACAGCACTAGCACTTGAAAGTGCTGGATTACGTCACATTTGAAATAACAATTTCTAGATGACAGATGCTGAGGAAAACTTATAATGTGGCTAGTAACAATTTCCAATTCCAATAACTTTGTCAACAACCTTCCCCTAGTGGAAATGAAATATCAACAATGTCCAGACCCTACACAAGCACACACGTACCTGTTTTTCAGCTTATCGCGCTAAGCCATCATCTGATGCACATGATTAATGTGCTGCCAAAATCCAAGATCTACTGCGTTTCTTGTCCTGGAAGCATGCAGCTGGGGGAGGGGTACGACGATGAGGGAAGAAGGGTGACTGTATATTAAAGCAAAAACGGGGGGGGGGGGGTGGAGGTGAGGGAACACTATACAAAACTGCCCCTTAAAAATAAGCATTGAGAGGCGTTCAGGCGTTACCAAATCCGTACTAGTCCTGGGAAAAAATACAACCTGCCCCCGGATCAACAGGAGTCCGTGCATAATCCAGGGGCGATCTACCAATGTGATGCTGCACCACAGAATACAGTGGCCACACACAGCGCGCGCAAACTTCCTGAAGCTGGGATGCCACACACAGAGGGCACGCACATTATCTAAGTTCAGATGCCATATACAGAGAGTGCAGGAATTGCTTTGAGTTTGAATGTCACATACGGAGTACACACAGACAGCGTTGATTGTGCTGCAGCACACAGTCTAGTTCAGGTGGCAAACACAAAACACACAAACCGCTCTGTTTCGGATGTCACACACACAGGGTTCCCGCTATCGTTCTTGCAGATCACACAAATTGGCCAGGGTAGGAAATCACCCACAGGAGACACGCAGTGTCACTGGTTCGAAAGACACACACAGTACATGGACAGTGTGTGCACAAACTGTCCGTGTACAGAGGCCACACTGAAAGTGCACACGAGTTTTGGCGTGCCGTGGCCACAAGCAAGTGTATGGCACATAAACTGTCCTGGTACTGAGTCAGAATGCTATACACAGAGGGCAGACACACTGTCCGGATGCGGACGCCACACGCAACTGCACACCTAGATATTTGTTTTGTGGGCAGTTTCCAAGAGCTTGCAAACTGTCCGGTCGGAAACAGAGACCACACAAACTTCCCAGTCTTGAGGGGGTGGGGCGTGCCCGCCCGAAGAGCACAGGAAACATCCAGTGTTCGGACGACGGACTAGAACCTGTGTGCCCACGTTTCCATTGTACATAGCTTCGTTCTCAGAGGTGCATTGCGCACACTGCGGTGCTTTCTAGATGCTTTACCAAAAGAACCAAAATTGAGAAATGTACCGAAATATTTCTAAATATCACTGTCGGCTTTAAAATAAACGCATTTAATCACAATGAATCTTGTGTTTTCAAAGCATTTGTTTTTCATCTCTGAGAATTGTTCCACTTGAGAGAGCGCTGGTTGTTGTTTTACCCGACTCACTAGTAACCACACATCCACAGACCTCCCGACCACAGGGCACTCACAGACTGCCACGAGAGCGTCTTTGACTAAGGGGAAGGAAATAGAATTTGCACTCATGAGAATTTTGAGAGAAAACATGCATGAAAATTGGAAAATTAGAAAAAAGATTAGAAAAAAAAGGAGAAAGAAAACATCGAAGATGCGTAGAAACGCCCTAAGGGTGAAAACTTATTTGTGCTCTGTGCAAAGTACTTATAATTGCCGGTGCAGAATGTTTATAACTATGTCTACGTGCTCGTGGGTGTATGCTGTGAAAATGTTGACAACCTGCCTTAACCCCCTCTAGTTGAAAAGGCTTGTATCTTACCCATTTCCTTGCCAATGGGGAAGAAAAGTTATTCTGCCCAGATTCAAGCACTAGAAATCCAAATGATGTGAACTGCGTCACTGGAAATAATATCTGAATGCCAAAAAAAGTGATCATATATCTATCTACTCGAAAAAAACACTTGAGTTATGTATTATTTGAAAATCATGAATCGCTTACCGCTAGCCTTTGAATGGAATCTCAGTTTCCATGTGTTTTTAGAATATGGGTTCGCCCAACAACATCAAAAACCGCATTTCTTTTTGGCTGCAACCTGCGTGCAAATCAGGTGAAAGACTTGTGTTAGGAATACAACGGAAGAAAACGCTCCGATGTTTCCATAACATCTATGAATGACTCTATGTACCTTCGTGCCGTGGGTAGATTCTGTGCTCGCGTTTCTCTCCCTTGCTTCCGCGTTAGAGATGCTATCCCAGTGTGCTTTGCCGATTTTAAAGGCATAGCGCCTGAATTAAGGAGCTGGCTGACAGGGTTTGAATCCCGCTCATGCGGGAAAAACGGACCAAATAATTTGTAACAAGAAAAAATGTATGCTTGGGTCAAAAGACTGTGGTGTTCGAATTTAGCAAAACGAGAACCCAAACATGTATGGATTCACAAAAATGGGTATTTAAATGTAGCGATATATTTATATCCTGAAATCGGTGGATCTCGGTGTGTGTTACCAATGTAAATTATGTTGCTGATTGCATATTTACTAATGTGGAGTGGAAAAATGATCCTAAAGGCTCACAAATGATGTATAAATCACACCATGTGTAATATTACAAGTAAGTTGTAAAAGGAAAGAGTTTCTCAGATTGAAAATTATGAACAAAACAAAGTAAAGAATGTGAAAAGAAGATTAAAACAAGTCAGGTCCCGGGCCGTGCTGTGATTGGCTGACGTCACGGGGGTGTCCCGGGCCGGCAGCCAATCACAGCGCGGCCCGGGAAATGACGTCACGGGGGTGTCCCGGGCCGGCAGCCAATCACAGCGCGGCCCGGGAAATGACGTCACGGGGGAGTCCCGGGCCGGCAGCCAATCACAGCGCGGCCCGGGACAAAGGGGCGGGGCTTAAAAAAGAACGAGAAACTCCCCCGAATCGCGTTTTCGCAAGAAAGCGTGATTGACAGCCTCTGTCTCCCAATGGCTAGTCTCCATTTATGGAGCTAGCCAATTGGAAACAGAGGCGGTCTGAACATCCCTACTGAAAACAAAAGTTTTCAAACTGGGAGGGGTACTTCGTGCCCCTCGGCAGGTCGAAACCTAAAAAAGACCTGATCAACTGAACTTGTACAGGGGCGAAAGCCAGCTTGATATGGGGACAAGATATCTTTTTCTACTATCCAGGATTGCAATTTGTTTTGCACTAGACAACCTATTTGTTTTTGAGCCGAGTCTATAAGACTGATAGGTCTATAATTACTAGGTAGTGATTTGTCTCCCTTTTTAAAAACCGGAATTATTTCAGCACCCTTCCATGAGGTCTGTATTGGTGCAACCCTGGCCACAGAATTGGCTAACCACTCGAAATACTGACACCAAGATAATCGATCACTTAAAAACACATCAGCAGGTATGCCATCCATTCCTGGGGCTCTGCCCCCTGTCACACAGTCTAGCGCTATGTTAACATCTTTTATTGTAAATAACTGACATTGATAGAAAACTGTAGGGGGTAGTATACACTCTCCTTCAGCTAGATCACAAGCATATTTGGTTTGAAGAAGTCTACCCACTGGTTTTTGGCAACGTTATTTTGCGGGGGTTGTGCTATCCCTCCTCTGTCCCACTTAACTAGGGCCCAAAATAGATTTTGGTCCTTTGCTGCACAAGCAGATTTCAGATCACGCCAGTGATCCTCATCCCACTGTTTCCTGGCTTCCTTCTGGGCCTTCCTATATATATCCCTCGCCTTTCTCACACCTGGGATATTCCTGCTGCTGAGTTCGGTACTAAGATTCTGACTGGCTGCTCTACAGGACTGGTTGTACCACCCCACCTTGGGTAATTTTTTGTAGACCTTATCTAATTTTGTGGACTTTATAAAAAAACCTTGGAGCTTTGCAAAGAAGTTCGTGTGAGCCTCAAGCATAATTTCAGGAAAATTTTTGTTTTTTACTGTGTGAGTATATCTTGCCCACTTCTTCGACCACCACTTTTTTAAGATCCTCCAGCCTCTCCGGGTTCTCAATTAATCTATCCCATTTTATATGGCGCAGGTTATTCGAGGCTACAATATCTAAGGTGTCTTTGCCGCCCCCATAATTTGGTTCTCTTAACTCCACTTTAGCTTGGAAGTCCATGCAAAGAGGGTTGTGGTCACTCTCCATCCTGTTTTTTACAATCATATCGATCAGCCTGTGCCATTCTCTGATGTCCACCAGGAAGTAATCTATTCGGCTGGAAAACCTACCATTATCGAATGTTTTATCCCCCTGGAGATCTGACTGGGTACGCCCATTAGCTGCTCTGAGTCCTCTTGCTAAACATAAAGCCTTAAGTTGGATGGCCACCGCTGTCCATCTTCTGACTGCGTGTAATTCAAGCTGGGGGACGCCCCATTTGCTATCCTCCTCTGCAGCTAGCATTTGGTCCTCTTGGCCAAGTGGTTCAAAGGTAGTGTTGACATCACCCCCACAATAATGGACAGCTGTGTTGGGAGCGCCTCAAGCTCGTGGTCGAGAGCGGTGATTACTTCAGATGTTTGGCCCCCGCTACTCCCCTAGCATAAATGTTAAAAAAAGCCACCCCCTGGCCATTAGCCCATGTAAGGTTAACTGACAAAATGTCATTTGATGAGGAACTCCTTTGCTGGATTCTACAGCATAATCATTGGCGAATCCAGATTATCAGGCCCCCTGATGGGCGACCTTTAGGATTTTTTGTAGCTGGTACCTGGAAATTAAGGAACCCAAAACGATGTACTGGGATCAATGACCATGTTTCCTGAAACAGAATTATGTCAAATTGGTCAATAAAGTTACACCATTCTGAAGATGTTAACTTGTTAGCAATTCCGGCAAGGTTCCAAGAAGGAAAGGACAACCCTGCCTCAACTGCTGGGAAGCATAAAGGGTCCTGAGTTGTTAACATACCTTGGGTTTCAACCTCCAACCAGGAATCAGGTTCTCTAATAATAAAATGATACCTGATGGTTCTTATGGAAGTACCCCTAGACCAGGGCTAATACATATCTCCAACAGATTGGAGCAGGACTGTTGTTCGGGATCTTTATTCTCTTTTCTCTTCCCTGAAAAATTAGATTCACCCACCCTTTTTAGGTTTCGCCTCGTCGAAAGCTGCCGCACAGCTTTTCGGCGCAGGCGAAATCTTTTGTTTAGAGTATGTTGGCTTAGTCTGGCCTCTGTCTTCCATTGGCTAGCTCCATAAATGGAGGCTAGCCATTGGAAGAGAGAGAGAGGCGTCCGTCATTCTTCGAGACGACTCGTGGGCCTTTACCAAGAATTTTTCCCTTTTGCCTACGTCAGTGCGGCGGTTGGCGGAGTTTATTTTTTCGCTCGTCGAGTTTTCATTTGGTCATTCCGCGGCCGACCGCCGCCGGAAGAAGTCCAGGTGAGTGCCTTTCTTGCTGTTCCCGCCCCTCTCCCGCTGTCCGTGTGCCTACCCGCCACTCTCCCGCTGTCCGTGTGCCTGCCCGCCAATCTCCCGCTGTCCGTGTGCCTGCCCGCCAATCTCCCGCTGTCCGTGTGCCTGCCCGCCCCCCTCCCGCTGTCCGTGTGCCTGCCCGCCCCCCTCCCGCTGTCCGTGTGCCTGCCCGCCCCCCTCCCGCTGTCCGTGTGCCTGCCCGCCCCCTCCCGCTGTCCGTGTGCCTGCCCGCCCCCCTCCCGCTGTCCGTGTGCCTGCCTGCCCCCCTCCCGCTGTCCCGTTCCCGACCCCCCCTCCCCCCTCCCGCTCTCCGTGTGCCCGTTCCCGCCCCACTTGTTTCATATTATTGGTATTCCTTATTTGTTTCCTAGTCAAAAAACCCCGCGCCCCTTCCAGAAAACTGTGGTCAATACAAATGGTTAATTGTTTTTTTTATTTCCGTAGTGTTTTGGCCAGAGGTTACTGAATAGAAAAAAGAATTAACAAAAACACGAAGACCAAGTATTAGCTTTGCAAACTTAATTGAAACTACTCTTAGTTTATCACACAGGCAACATTTTTGTTGTGATTAATGTGTTCTCTCCAGTCTGTTACGGGCCCCCTCCCGCTGTCCGTGTGTCTGCCCGCCTCCCGCTGTCCCGTTCCCGACCCCCCCCCTCCCGCTCTCCGTGTGCCCGTTCTCGCCCCACTTGTTTCATATTATTGGTATTCCTTATTTGTTTCCTAGTCAGCTAACCCCGCGCCCCTTCCAGAAAACTGTGGTCAATACAAATGGTTAATTGTTTTTTTTATTTCCGTAGTGTTTTGGCCAGAGGTTACCGAATAGAAAAAAGTATTAGCAAAAACACGAAGACCAAGTATTAGATTTGCAAACTTAATTGAAACTACTGTTAGTTTATCACGCAGGCAACATTTTTGTTGTGATTAATGTGTTCTCTCCAGTCTGTTACGGGCCTCTAGCCACCGGCTTTGGGGGATGTTGGGAGAGAGCTGTGTTGTAACATTGGTATTGCGCATCACCTGCTGCCATCATAATTTTGTGCGACTTACGTTCCTGTTTCCACGGCCCGTGTCTGCTGCGGGGGTGGAGGGTTGGCACGGAGTCGGGCGGCGCATCTGGCGGGACCGCATTGTGCTCCAATCTTGGGTTGCCTTTTATTTAGTGGTGCAGCATTTTGTCGCCCGTGTCATTATCGTCCCAACTCCTAGCTAACGGGGTTTTGTTGTGCCCTTACCTTCGGGCGCTATGCCGGCCCCCCGTGCTAGCACCAACGTGCGGTAGGTTGGTTTGAGGGGAGTCTTTGGGACTGGAGGTGGCCATTGGGGGAGAGTACATGCACGTGGGATGGTAACGGAGGCCCCCTCCTCTCTTTCCCTGCAGGCTTTAAGGCGTTATCGTGCTGTCCCCTTTAGCGGCCTCAGTGTCCATTGCGGCCTGGAAGTTGGGTCATTGCTATTGTCTTTTGGTGCCATCTGTTCAGGAGCAGGCAGTCATCGGGACCACGTAGAGGCCATTTTAGATCCGTGCAGTCTTAGGTCACTGACTAAGCACACATGGGCGCCATGCCGCGGCCAGTTTAGCGAACATGGCTGCTTGGTCACTGCTCACGGGACAAAGGCGGCAGGCAGCGGCCATCTTAGCGACACGAGTTGTCCCCTGGCACGGGGACATGGGCCGGTCATTTTGACTCCCCTGTGAGGATGTAGAGGGTGTATATAGCTCTTGACCTTAGCGCTGGGGTACAGGGCCTGAGCATACCTTTGGCCTCAAAGTTCCATATTTTCCGATGGTGTCCGGGGGATTGCCTAGTCTTTTCGGATGTTTTCTCCAGTATGGAGGATTTCCTTATGCTCGCGCCACCTCCCGCGTTTCTTGGACTACTCAGTTTGTCCGTCTTTTGGGTAGCGGGTGTTCCTTATTAGCACAATTCACAATGTTTTTTTTTTTTTGTTGCTGGACGCTTGTGTCATGTACTTTGTTATTGACAATTTGTGCAGCAATTTGTATTTATGTCTCGTGATGTCTATTGTTCCCCCGCGGTCCATTCAGCGTAGTTTGCCCTCGCGCCTTCACACGCCCCTTGTATTTGCCCTCTGACCACGGGCCACTGCGAGCTGTCGGGCGGCATGCGTTTACGTTTAAGTCTTTGTGTGTGTCGGTGCTGTTGTCTCTGTTGCCCCTGTCCTCTCTGTTTGTTTTACGTTGTCTCTGTGCTAAGTCTTTGCTTGTCTCCGTGGTGATGTCTCTGTTGCCCCCGTTTCATGTCCTCTCCATGTTTGTTTTACGTGTTTGTTTCCGTGTCTTGTTGCTGTTGTCTCTGTTTTCCGTCAATGGAATGCTTTCGTTGGCATGTTTAGTGTTTAAGATACGCCTTTTGTTTCTTGGCATTTATCTAATGTGTTTTTGTTTATTTCTTTTATGTCTAACATGTCTTAGTATGTGTGTGGCTGGCTGAGTGTGTGTGGCTGGCTCTGGGTGTGTGTGGCTCTGGGTGTGTGTGGCTCTGGGTGTTTGTGTGTGTGTGGCTCTGGGTGTTTGTGTGTGTGTGGCTCTGGGTGTTTGTGTGTGTGTGTGGCTCTGGGTGTTTGTGTGTGTGTGGCTCTGGGTGTGTTTGTGTGGCTCTGGGTGGGTGTGTTTGTGTGACTCTGGGTGGGTGTGTTTGTGTGGCTCTGGGTGTGTGTCTGTGTGTGTGTGTGGCTCTGGGTGTGTGTGTGGCTCTGGGTGTGTGTGTGGCTCTGGGTGTGACTCTGGCTCTGGGTGTGACTCTGGCTCTGGGTGTGACTCTGGCTCTGGGTGTGACTCTGGCTCTGGGTGTGACTCTGGCTCTGGGTGTGACTCTGGCTCTGGGTGTGACTCTGGCTCTGGGTGTGACTCTGGCTCTGGGTGTGGCTCTGGCTCTGTGTGTGTGTGGCTCTGGCTCTGTGTGTGTGTGGCTCTGGCTCTGTGTGTGTGTGGCTCTGGCTCTGGGTGTGTGTGGCTCTGGCTCTGGGTGTGTGTGTGTGGCCCTGGCGGTGTGTGTGTGTGTGTGTGTGTGTGTGTGGCTCTGGGTGTGTGTGTGTGGCTCTGGGTGTGTGTGTGTGGCTCTGGGTGTGTGTGTGTGGCTCTGGGTGTGTGTGGCTCTGGGTGTGTGTGGCTCTGGGTGTGTGTGGCTCTGGGTGTGTGTGGCTCTGGGTGTGTGTGGCTCTGGGTGTGTGTGGCTCTGGGTGTGTGTGGCTGTGTGTGTGTGTGGCTCTGGGTGTGTGTGTGGCTCTGGGTGGCTCTGGGTGTGTGTGTGGCTCTGGGTGGCTCTGGGTGTGTGTGTGGCTCTGGGTGTGACTCTGGCTCTGGGTGTGACTCTGGATCTGGGTGTGACTCTGGATCTGGGTGTGACTCTGGCTCTGGGTGTGACTCTGGCTCTGGGTGTGACTCTGGCTCTGGGTGTGACTCTGGCTCTGGGTGTGACTCTGGCTCTGGGTGTGACTCTGGCTCTGGGTGTGACTCTGGGTGTGACTCTGGGTGTGACTCTGGGTGTGACTCTGGGTGTGACTCTGGGTGTGACTCTGGGTGTGACTCTGGGTGTGACTCTGGGTGTGACTCTGGGTGTGACTCTGGGTGTGACTCTGGCTCTGGGTGTGACTCTGGCTCTGGGTGTGACTCTGGGTGTGACTCTGGCTCTGGGTGTGGCTCTGGGTGTGACTCTGGCTCTGGGTGTGACTCTGGCTCTGGGTGTGACTCTGGCTCTGGGTGTGACTCTGGCTCTGGGTGTGTGTGTGTGGCTCTGGCTCTGGGTGTGACTCTGGCTCTGGATGTGTGTGTGTGTGTGGCTCTGGCTCTGGGTGTGTGTGTGTGTGGCTCTGGCTCTGGGTGTGTGTGTGTGTGGCTCTGGCTCTGGGTGTGTGTGTGTGTGGCTCTGGCTCTGGGTGTGTGTGTGTGTGGCTCTGGCTCTGGGTGTGTGTGTGTGTGGCTCTGGCTCTGGGTGTGTGTGTCTGTGGCTCTGGCTCTGGGTGTGTGTGTCTGTGGCTCTGGCTCTGGGTGTGTGTGTGTGTGTGGCTCTGGCTCTGGGTGTGTGTGTGTGGCTCTGGGTCTGGGTGTGTGTGTGTGTGTGGCTCTGGCTCTGGGTGTGTGTGTGTGTGGCTCTGGCTCTGGGTGTGTGTGTGGCTCTGGCTCTGGGTGTGTGTGTGTGTGGCTCTGGCTCTGGGTGTGTGTGTGTGTGGCTCTGGCTCTGGGTGTGTGTGTGTGTGTGGCTCTGGGTGTGTGTGTGTGTGTGGCTCTGGGTGTGTGTGTATGTGTGGCCGCATTGTGTGTGTGTGTGTGTGTGTGTGGGGTAGTAATTGCTGTCTGCTGAGCTCGTCCGTAGGGTAAAATAAGTCTCACATTTGCGAGAGATTGAGCTAATGGCAATGTAAATAACAATGCCATTTATTTATCTATTTTCAAAACCAACACATAAATACAAATGTTGTCATTTACAATGCCAATAGCTCAAACTTTTCCAAAGGCGAAACCATTGCATTGTAAAAGCTTGTTACTTGGGTCTTAGAAATAACATTGGTAAGAGCAATCCACTCAGCTATGGGAATACACGTTCCATCAAGCTTTTGTTTCTTGGCATTTATCTAATGTGTTTTTGTTTATTTCTTTTATGTCTAACATGTCTTAGTATGTGTGTGGCTGGCTGAGTGTGTGTGGCTGGCTCTGGGTGTGTGTGTGGCTCTGGGTGTGTGTGGCTCTGGGTGTTTGTGTGTGTGTGGCTCTGGGTGTTTGTGTGTGTGTGGCTCTGGGTGTTTGTGTGTGTGTGGCTCCTCTGGGTGTTTGTGTGTGTGTGGCTCTGGGTGTTTGTGTGTGTGTGTGGCTCTGGGTGTTTGTGTGTGTGTGGCTCTGGGTGTGTGTGTGTGGCTCTGGGTGGGTGTGTTTGTGTGACTCTGGGTGGGTGTGTTTGTGTGGCTCTGGGTGTGTGTCTGTGTGTGTGTGTGTGGCTCTGGGTGTGTGTGTGGCTCTGGGTGTGTGTGTGGCTCTGGGTGTGTGTGTGGCTCTGGGTGTGTGTGTGGCTCTGGGTGTGACTCTGGCTCTGGGTGTGACTCTGGCTCTGGGTGTGACTCTGGCTCTGGGTGTGACTCTGGCTCTGGGTGTGACTCTGGCTCTGGGTGTGACTCTGGCTCTGGGTGTGACTCTGGCTCTGGGTGTGACTCTGGCTCTGGGTGTGGCTCTGGCTCTGTGTGTGTGTGGCTCTGGCTCTGGGTGTGTGTGGCTCTGGCTCTGGGTGTGTGTGTGTGGCTCTGGCTCTGGGTGTGTGTGTGTGGCCCTGGCTCTGGGGGTGTGTGTGTGTGTGTGGCTCTGGGTGTGTGTGTGTGTGGCTCTGGGTGTGTGTGGCTCTGGGTGTGTGTGGCTCTGGGTGTGTGTGGCTCTGGGTGTGTGTGGCTCTGGGTGTGTGTGGCTCTGGGTGTGTGTGGCTCTGTGTGTGTGTGGCTCTGGGTGTGTGTGTGGCTCTGGGTGGCTCTGGGTGTGTGTGTGGCTCTGGCTCTGGGTGTGACTCTGGCTCTGGGTGTGACTCTGGCTCTGGGTGTGACTCTGGCTCTGGGTGTGACTCTGGCTCTGGGTGTGACTCTGGCTCTGGGTGTGACTCTGGCTCTGGGTGTGACTCTGGCTCTGGGTGTGACTCTGGCTCTGGGTGTGACTCTGGCTCTGGGTGTGACTCTGGCTCTGGGTGTGACTCTGGCTCTGGGTGTGACTCTGGCTCTGGGTGTGACTCTGGCTCTGGGTGTGACTCTGGGTGTGACTCTGGGTGTGACTCTGGGTGTGACTCTGGGTGTGACTCTGGGTGTGACTCTGGGTGTGACTCTGGGTGTGACTCTGGGTGTGACTCTGGGTGTGACTCTGGGTGTGACTCTGGGTGTGGCTCTGGGTGTGACTCTGGCTCTGGGTGTGACTCTGGCTCTGGGTGTGACTCTGGCTCTGGGTGTGACTCTGGCTCTGGGTGTGACTCTGGCTCTGGGTGTGACTCTGGCTCTGGGTGTGACTCTGGGTGTGACTCTGGCTCTGGGTGTGACTCTGGGTGTGACTCTGGCTCTGGGTGTGACTCTGGCTCTGGGTGTGACTCTGGCTCTGGGTGTGTGTGTGTGGCTCTGGCTCTGGGTGTGACTCTGGCTCTGGATGTGTGTGTGTGTGGCTCTAGCTCTGGGTGTGACTCTGGCTCTGGATGTGTGTGTGTGTGGCTCTAGCTCTGGGTGTGTGTGTGTGTGGCTCTGGCTCTGGGTGTGTGTGTGTGTGGCTCTGGCTCTGGGTGTGTGGGTGTGTGGCTCTGGCTCTGGGTGTGTGTGGGTGTGGCTCTGGCTCTGGGTGTGTGTGTCTGTGGCTCTGGCTCTGGGTGTGTGTGTGTCTGTGGCTCTGGCTCTGGGTGTGTGTGTGTGTGTGTGGCTCTGGCTCTGGGTGTGTGTGTGTGTGGCTCTGGCTCTGGGTGTGTGTGTGTGTGTGGCTCTGGCTCTGGGTGTGTGTGTGTGTGTGGCTCTGGCTCTGGGTGTGTGTGTGTGTGTGTGTGTGGCTCTGGCTCTGGGTGTGTGTGTGTGTGTGGCTCTGGCTCTGGGTGTGTGTGTGTGTGGCTCTGGCTCTGGGTGTGTGTGTGTGTGGCTCTGGCTCTGGGTGTGTGTGTGGCTCTGGCTCTGGGTGTGTGTGTGTGTGGCTCTGGCTCTGGGTGTGTGTGTGTGTGGCTCTGGCTCTGGGTGTGTGTGTGTGTGTGTGTGTGGCTCTGGCTCTGGGTGTGTGTGTGTGTGGCTCTGTGTGTGTGTGTGTGTGGCTCTGGGTGTGTGTTTGTGTGGCTCTGGGTGTGTGTGTGTGTGTGGCTCTGGGTGTGTGTTTGTGTGGCTCTGGGTGTGTGTTTGTGTGGCTCTGGGTGTGTGTGTATGTGTGGCCGCATTGTGTGTGTGTGTGTGTGTGTGTGTGTGTGTGTGGGGTAGTAATTGCTGTCTGCTGAGCTCGTCCGTAGGGTAAAATAAGTCTCACATTTGCGAGAGATTGAGCTGATGGCAATGTAAATAACAATGCCATTTATTTATCTATTTTCAAAACCAACACATAAATACAAATGTTGTCATTTACAATGCCAATAGCTCAAACTTTTCCAAAGGCGAAACCATTGCATTGTAAAAGCTTGTTACTTGGGTCTTAGAAATAACATTGGTAAGAGCAATCCCCTCAGCTATGGGAATACACGTTCCATCAAGCTCGGCTAGTTCTTTGAGCACTACACTATCAGCCCTCCCAAGTCAATCGCATTCATTCAGGTCTGACAGTGCCGCAAACCTATTTTCAAGGCTAATTCCCCATTCGCTGATTTGGACACCCCTACCCTGCTTTTTTGACATCGAATTCCTCTTTGTCCTTAATATGCTAGGGTTCACTGTACTACCTCTACAATAGAAAAAATCTAGTGTTAGCGGAATTATATCAGTGCTCCTACGTTGTGGGGGAAATATATTTTTCAGGACGTTAGGGAGTACATCAGGACATGAAAAATTCTAAACTACACAATCTCCTCCAAATTTTTTCGCACTATTCCCTATCCTGTCTACCCTTCTTGCTATATTGATTTCCCCAGCTAACTGCTGTTTACCCCATGGAGATATCAACATATTATTCGCTAACCAATGGAACGCTTTGCTGATCAAAGAAGATGTAGATTCCACCTGACCAGGCTTCAAGGGGGGTACGTTGGCCAGGACCAGAACAAGGGGAGAAGCCTCTACAATAAGTTGGACAGAGCCTTTCTCTAGACACGATGCAGTGGGTTTTAATGGGGGGTCTTCTTTGGCCGTTACCTGCTGAGTGCTGAATAGGGGGAGGATTCAATACCACTTTCTCCCGACCCCCCCCCCCCCCCCCCCCCCCCCCCCACCACCACACTCCCAAAAAGCTCCTCATTTGATTCAACTCTACTTGAAACTAGGTTTGATGTATTACCCACCTCCTCCACGGTCTTATTTAACACCTTTACTGCTAAGGCAATATTTTACTGCTCATTTAATTTCCATTGAAATCAATGAAAAGTGCATGACGAGTTACCCTTGTCATTAGCAGCCAAGAGGTTAAGAGTCCTCCTAGTCTATTTACCTCTGCTGTTAACTGGTCAATTTTTTTTTTTGGGTGTAAGATTTTTATTGACAGTTGCCATCAAAATAACATCAGTACATCTGGTCATTCGTATACTTCATATGATAATGCAATGGTTCGTACTGTCACACAGCTATTCAGCCGACAACCCTCCGGTCCGGCCGCGATTGTTCGAAATGATGTGAAATGCAATCAGGATACACTAAAAGAATTTATGAAATCTTACTTTTTCTTTTCCATTTTTTTTTTTTATGTAAAAAATGAACAGAACAAAACTCGATGGCTCATCCATGATATATAGTCACAAAATAGGAAACCATGTCAGTGAAGTGTGCCGATCCCAATTTCCCAGGTAGATACCCTTCCCCCCTCAAGCACCGAACAAAGCCTAAATCCCTATTGAGAAAAGAACATTCCCCGTCCATCCCCAGAATTCCCCCCCCCGATTCAATCGACCAGTTCCTCCTCATCCTCCGAGTCGTGGTCTTCGTCCTCCGGCAGCGGTTCACATATGTCTCCCCTGTACCTGTTCCATGCCTCCCACACCTTGTTCCATTTCTTTGGGTTAGCTCTCATTTTATATACAGTTCGTTCCGTTAACATCAATTTGTCCATAGTCCTGCACCATAACGCCAATGTGGGCACCTCCGCTACCCCCCACCTCTGCGCCGTGTCGCGCTTGGCCACCATTGTTCCGATAGTAACCCACTGCTGTTGTCTAAGATTAAGGTCAGTTCCCTCCCAAATATTCAGTAGGCATAGGCGTGACCTGTTGCCAATACCTCCTTATGGACGGGCAATCCCACAATGTATACAATAATGTTCCTTCCTCCCCACATCCCCGGAGACAGTATGGGGTTTCAGCCCTATGCATTTTATGGAGAGTAGTTCTTGTGTAATACACTCTATGTAGTATTTTTAGTTGTATGAGCCTAAACCGGGCCGATACCCCCGCCTCCCTTGGTGACGCCATAGCAGCATTCCAGTCCGTCTCGTCCATAGCACCTAACTCAGTTTCCCATGTCTCTCGTAAATGCTGTAAGGGGTCTGGGAGGTTGTTCAACAGTTTGCGGTATGTAAGTGAAGTGGCACGTGTTTGCATAAAGTCTGTAAGAAGCCGGTCTTCTAGGGGTGATGATTCTGGGACGGTGGACCCCGGTTCTAGTACTGCCAGCAAAGCGTGCCTTATCTGGATGTACCTATAGGTTTCAGTGGGGCCCAATGCGTATTGTTGTTGCAGTTGTGAAAAAGGAAGTACCCCTGTGGACGTCCAAAGATCTCCCACCGTTGAAATGCCTATATTATCCCATTGGGTAAACCCCTTGCTGGACCTCAGGCAGCCCAACTTTTTTGTGTCCCAAAGTGAAGTCAGCTTTGTAATGACCCCCTTCCACTTTAACCGTGTGAGCGCCCTGTACCATAAAGTAACTGTGTGCTTGGTTGGGCCAATCAGCCCCTTAAGGAGACTCGGGTTGTACAACGGGGCCAACAGACTATGCGTTCCCAGTTGGGCCCTATCAGCCAAGTATGCTGGGTCAGTGTGTGGTGCGTGGATCCATTGATTAATTACTTTAAGTTGGGATGCCCAATAATAAAGTTGTATATTCGGTAGTGCTGTTCCCCCATCATACCACCCTCGGTTAAGTTTAACGTGGGCAATTCTCGGTGGACGTTCACCCCAGAACAGGGTAGTTACCACTGCGGTGACTTTACGAAAGTAGGAGGGCGGAATCACATCTGGGGTGTTTTCCAGAGCATATAGGAGGCGCGGTAGTGCCATCATTTTAAATAAGGCAGCGCGCCCCAGTAGCGTGAGAGGCAGGGCCGCCCAGTGTCGGACATCCGCTTTCAGACGAAGGAGTGGAGGCGCCAGGTTCCGATTATAGAACACGGTCGTGTCTCACCTGTGACATGTATGCCCAAGTATTTAAAGGAGACATCAGTCAACACTAGAGGACACTGCTCAGGAAGGATTGGTACAGGGCCTTTCAGGACGTAAAGGACCGATTTTGACCAGTTAATGGTATATCCGGAGGTCGAGCCATGTTTATCACAAAATGCCAATAATATCGGGACACTCGACTCAGGGTCTGATAAATAGACCAACATATCGTCAGCATACAGGGATACTCTGTCTTCCCAGGCATCACCCCACTTAATAAGTGAGAGCAACAAGGACCCCCTGGGTAGTGTTAATAAATAGACTCCTAGGGCAGGGTAACAACAGGTGTGAGAAAAAATCCTAGGCCATCAACGAAACTTGTGTGAACAATGAAGCCAGACCAGTGGTCAAAAGGAATAATCGAAAAATTGACAGTTTATATAAAACGTATACTTTTAATCAATATATTAAAAATCATATTATGAATGACCAAAAAGTCAAACCATATGATAAGAATAAAAAAGTCATCAGTTACACACAGTTACAATAAACATATAGCATAAAACTCATATTTAATACAGTGAAGATTGTATACAAAAACACATATTTAATAACTAAGGTATTGAAAAAGCATAAAAACTCGACGCGCGTTTCGGCAGTGAACCGCCTTCTTCAGGAGTCACAGATTAAGTCCTGAAAATACATTCATAAAAGAAAAAAACATGTTAAAATATTATCCACACATTCATAATTTAATGTCAATACATCAGCAAATAACGGAAAACATGGTTATCAATATAAAAATCTCAAATCGACATTCCTTAGTACCTAACTGACCGAGACTATTGATTTGTTCACTCAATGCCAAAGATTGACAGAATGATATCTAGCGATTGTACAGTATCTGACTGAAAATAAATTGATCATTTAGAGAAAGCCCCGTCATATAGAAACAACTGATACAATCTATATGAGCGAACGTATATTTACTTTAATCAAATATACAAGATTGCCGGTTGACACCTAAGTTGGTAAAGATTGTAAACATATTTAGTAGAGCTACTCCTAATACATGTTAGAAAAATCGTAATATGACATAGCACACAATACATGACAATATACTTACAAAAAAGGATACTCTATCCATACAGTAAAATGATGGAAGGTGAAATCTTCAGATATCTTTAGTGAACAATATATAACTGTATGGTGAAGGTAATCCTAGTGATGGAAAAGACATATATAAGTGGGGTAGAGCTAGGACAAATTTATCCAATATAGAACGCAATGGTTCAAACACATTGAACAAGACATGTGGATAGCCCTACAAATATGGGGATTGATAGATTGTGAGGTAAGCAAGGGTACGGGGAGATTCTCAGTGTGGATAAGACTGCAGTATACAACACACTTGATTGCTAAATGTTAGCCAGAATGGTAACTGTAAGTTAACCGTAGTTATATATTTACCTGATATATATGGTAATACTCTATATGCCGAAAATGATGATAAAATCAAACGATGTACTAATCGGGGGCAGCGAACTCATTCCTGTTCGAAGTGGCGCAGTATTTCACTCCCAAGTGCAACCTCGCAACTAATGGATAGGCGAAAGCAGCGGGAAAAATAAAGAAAGAACAATACCAAAAAGGCGCTGATCAATAATAGGTGCACATCTATACATGGCAAAAGATACACGTTATTCTAACAAAGCATAATCAGAACACATGGTTCAGAAACGCTGTGTAGGTACCTGAATTTTTCCAGGAGACGGCGATGGATGATGATGAGGAGTTTATTTTTAAAAGGACATTGGAGGCAGTATCGCTAGTAATTTAAAAAAAAGAGAGGGGAAAAAAAGAGAGATAGGGAGATATATGCTTAGTAATCGCTAGTAAAGTCGTAGCTCTCAATGAATACAAACACCTCTTACACTACAAAATGATAAAGATAATAGATGTCCCAATTACCTTCTCAATAAAGTTATGGGATGTAATAGGAAGCCTGATGTGTATCAAAAGGTATTGATGCCTTGATGCAAAGACGAAAAACGCCACTGAAATGAGAGTAAGGATAGTGTATTAATAAACCAAAATCTCGCTGTTAGTAAAAAACGCGATAGATTATGGTGTAAAGAGTCCAAAAGCACCCAGCGCGGCGAGATTCTTACCTTCAATAAGTAAATAGTAGGCGAAAAGCAAGATGGTGCTGCTCCGATGTTACCTTTTGATACACATCAGGCTTCCTATTACATCCCATAACACGGCGTTTCTGAACCATGTGTTCTGATTATGCTTTTCAGGGCTCGACAAATCCGAAAAATGGTACTAGTCCTGCAGGTCTAGTACCATGGAAAATCCCCTCGACCTGACTGCAACCCACTTGACCTCCGTCTCTGAAACGGAGCAAAAGTGACAAGATAACAAGATTTAAAGGCATCTTTATTGCTCTTTCCCTTTAGGAGCAATAAAAGTGCCTTTAAATCATGTTATCTTGTCACTTTTGCTCCGTTTTCAAAGACGGAGGACAAAAGTTAGTTTGACTTCCTACTCGCCAGAAAGGGCGAGTAGGACCTAAAAATAGCTCGTCCTGATCCATTCTCCCTCGCAAATGCGAGCGGGCGAGTGGATTTGTCGAGCCCTGCTTTGTTAGAATAACGTGTATCTTTTACCATGTATAGATGTGCACCTATTATTGATCAGCGCCTTTTTGGTATTGTTCTTTCTTTATTTTTCCCGCTGCTTTCGCCTATCCATTAGTTGTGAGGTTGCACTTGGGAGTGAAATACTGCGCCACTTCGAACAGGAATGAGTTCGCTGCCCCTGATTAGTACATCGTTTGATTTTATCATCATTTTCGGCATATAGAATATTACCATATATATCAGGTAAATATATAACTACGGTTAACTTACAGTTACCATTCAGGCTAACATTTAGCAATTAAGTGTGTTGTATACTGCAGTCTTATCCACACTGAGAATCTCCCTCCTACCCTTGCTTACCTCACAATCTATCAATCCCCATATTTGTAGGGCTATCCACATGTCTTGTTCAATGTGTTTGAACCATTGCGTTCTATATTGGATAAATTTGTCCTAGCTCTACCCCACTTATATATGTCTTTTCCATCACTAGGATTACCTTCACCATACAGTTATATATTGTTCACTAAAGATATCTGAAGATTTCACCTTCCATCATTTTACTGTATGGATAGAGTATCCTTTTTTGTAAGTATATTGTCATGTATTGTGTGCTATGTCATATTACGATTTTTCTAACATGTATTAGGAGTAGCTCTACTAAATATGTTTACAATCTTTACCAACTTAGGTGTCAACCGGCAATCTTGTATATTTGATTAAAGTAAATATGCGTTCGCTCATATAGATTGTATCAGTTGTTTCTATATGACGGGGCTTTCTCTAAATGATCAATTTATTTTCAGTCAGATACTGTACAATCGCTAGATATCATTCTGTCAATCTTTGGCATTGAGTGAACAAATCAATAGTCTTGGTCAGTTAGGTACTAAGGAATGTCGATTTGAGATTTTTATATTGATAACCATGTTTACCGTTATTTGCTGATGTATTGACATTAATTTATGAATGTGTGGATAATATTTTAACATATGTTTTTTTCTTTTATGAATGTATTTTCAGGACTTAATCTGTGACTCCTGAAGAAGGCGGTTCACTGCCGAAACGCGCGTCGAGTTTTTATGCTTTTTCAATACCTTAGTTATTAAATATGTGTTTTTGTATACAATCTTCACTGTATTCAATATGAGTTTTATGCTATATGTTTATTGTAACTGTGTGTAACTGATGACTTTTTTATTCTTATCATATGGTTTGACTTTTTGGTCATTCATAATATGATTTTTAATATATTGATTAAAAGTATACGTTTTATATAAACTGTCAATTTTTCGATTATTCCTTTTGACCACTGGTCTGGCTTCATTGTTCACACAAGTTTCGTTGATGGCCTAGGATTTTTTCTCACACCTATCACCCCACTTAATACCTTTCAGCAGCGGTGTGCTTCTAATAACAATCGCGAGTGGTTCGAGGACTAGCGCGAATAATAGCGGGGACAAGGGGCATCCCTGACGCGTCGCACGCGCCAGAGGAATCGCTCGAGAGATGTGGCCATTGGCCGCCACATGGGCAACCGGGTCCGTGTAGAGGAGTCTAATCCAGGATAAAAATTTAGGTCCAAAGCCCATCCGGGTCAGAACTGCAAACAGGTATTGCCACTCCACCATATCGAAAGCCATTCTGGCATCCAACGACAAAATGGCCGCCGGCCCCTTCAGCAAATGTGCTCGAGCCAATGCTCCATGCACCCTGCGGAGATTTAGTGCAGTGCTCCTATGTGGCATGAAGCCCGACTGGTCCGGGTGGATCAGTTGTGATAGGTGCGGGGTCAGTCTATTCGCTATCAGTTTCGCCAAAATCTTCGCCTCTGCATTGAGGAGCGAGATAGGGCGATACGACGTGCAATCCGTGGGAGGTTTGCCCGGTTTCGGGATGGCCACTATAGTCGCTAAACGCTGGTCCAAAGGCAGTGTCCCGGTTTCTCGGCAGTCCTCGAACATAGCCAACAACGGTAGGCCCAAGGTATCTGTCATTGCTTGAAACCATTAGATCGGTATCCCGTTAGGGCCCAACGCTTTACCCGTATGTAATGCGCCTATCGCCTCACGGAGCTCCTCCACCGTGAGGTCCGCTTCCAGTTCAGACACTGCCTCTGGCAACAACGTCTCTACTTCCACCTCTTGGAGTGCTAGCTCTGCCGCTTCTGCCGTGACTACCGCCCTTGGGGTATAGACTGCCTGAAAGTGGTCCGCTAAGAGGTCAACAATTTTAGAGGGGCGTGTGTGGCACGTCCCTTCCGGTCCTGCAATTGTAAAATTTGCCTACTGCCGTCTTTTTTCCTGTCCAGCCAGGCCAACAGTTTGTTGGCCTTATCGCCTATATCGTAAACCCTATGCGCTGTTGCCTCCATATTCTCTAGCGTCCGTCGTTTAAGAAGGTCGTCATGCCGCTGTTGGCAGAGGTGTAGTGTGTGTCGAGTGTCCTCCGACGGTACTGCCATATGGGCCGCATTCGCCTGTTCCAACTTCAGTTCTAACTCTAGTAGTTCCTGTTTCTGCTTGCGTTTATGGTCGGTAATGGCCGCGATCGCCTGGCCTCGCAACACCGTCTTGTACGCTTCCCACAGTGTCGTCGGGGAGGATACCGTGCCGGTGTTTTCCTGGAAATAATGCTTAGTAGTTGCTTTCAGGGTTTTTCGAACCGGAGGGAGTTTAAGATAACCAGGGTAGATGGGATAGATTCGCTTGCGCGCCGTTGCTGTGCAGGACAATGTGGTGTCAGGGGGGAATGATCCGATATACCCTGGGGCCTAATCTGCACGTCGTTAATCGTGAGTCTGCCACCCCCCAGTGTAAGGAAGTAGTCAATACGGGATAGGCAGTCGTGAGTGGCTGAGTAGTAAGAATAATGCCGATCTCTGGGGTGGAGCTGCCTCCATATATCGACCAGTCCCTGTGCCTCCAAAAAGTCCCCGAGTTTTGTTAGGCCTGTGGTGAGTGTGCGAACCGGAAATCTATCCTGTTCAGTATTGGCTAGTGCATTGAAGTCTCCGCCCACCAACAGGTCCCCATCCGGGAGTTCTAGAAATTTGCCCAGGTCCGGAAGTGCCGATGAATGTAGCGCTGGCGGGATGTAGACAGACACCACATTAATGGGCACACCTTCCCATTGCCCACACACTGCCGCAAAGCGGCCATGTGTGTCCGTTGTGGTAGACTGTTGTATGAAGCGAGATGTCTTTCTCACCCAAATACCCGTCCCTCGGGACCCTGAAGTGAAATCAGAGTGTGCAACCATGTGGTAACCTCGTCTGTCTAAAGGTCTGGTAGCTGCACCCACTAAGTGTGTTTCCTGAAGCAGGGCGATGTCGCAGTTTAATCTCCTGATACACTGAAGAACCAGTCCCCTCTTCACTTTGTCCCCCAACGCCCGGACATTCCATGACATTATTTGTAGCGGCGGCACAGGCCCTATCTCAGTATCGATTATGTTATTTGGTCGTGGTTGATCCGCCATCGTGTGGACGTGTATGTAAAGTGGGATTCCGTGGGATAGGACGGAACTGTGGTCGATGGAGGTCTCCCCCTCCATGTGTATCCAATCGCATGTTGAAGTCTTTGTAGTGCTAGAGGATCAGTAGTGGTACACCCGGTGTATGAAATGCGGCCATATGTGACTATGAGAAACATCCAGATGATCAATAGAGCCAAACAACACAAACTAACAAACCATCGAAACCCCCCCGTTCCCCGAACTCCCACCCGCCCTGCTTCCCTGCTACACGGACTCAAAACTGCTCGCCACCCCAATTTAGCAGAGTGCTTAGACCCACCCCAAGAAAAACACACAGTTACTTGCTCGTTGGGGGTGAGGAGTACTCCGGAATTAGCGACCCCTCATACCCTCTGCAGAGGCCCTCGGCCCAGTGTCCATGGCGGTTCCGGCCACAGTCCCAAACAAGAATGTCTCATACCTGTCGAGTGTTCATATGTCTACCTGCTGGTGTGCATCGACATTGTCTCTGACTGGCGAGCTTCTGCCACTGTTCATATCAGCGTCGTCCCGGTCGTTCGAATGTTGGCCCTTTTTAGTCCGTCCAGGGCGGCGAGATTGGGAGGCAGGACGCCAGCCGTCCAGCCAGTCTCGTGCAGTCTCTGGGTTGTCGAAAAACCAGGTCCTGTTCTCCGCCACCACCCGGAGCTTGGCCGGGAAGATCATAGAATACGGAAGTTCTCGTCTCCTGAGTTCCTTTTTAACGTCCAGGAAAGTTTTCCGCCGCCTGGCCACCTCCGCCGTGTAGTCCGGGAAGAACGCCACTGTAGAGTTCAGAATTTTCACAGGTGGTGAGACCCTTGCCGCTTGAAGGATGACGTCCCGGTCGCGGTTATTAAACAGTCTTGTTAGGATCGGTCTGGGCGAAGCCCCTGGTTTAGGCTGACCACCCGGGACTCTGTGTGCCCTCTCGACTGAAAAGAAGGCCGACAGTCCTTTAGGTTGAAGGTGTGTTTTAATGAGGTCTTCCACGTACAGATCCATCGCTCTCGTGCCTTCCGACTCCGGAACACCAAGAATACGTACATTATTTCGTCTGGATCGTCCTTCTTGGTCGTCCAGCTTGTCTTTTAGGATTTTGTTCTCCGCCATTACCGCCTCCATGGCAGTCTGTAGTTCCGATACATCCTCAACCAGCGATTTCGTAACCAGTTCTAAGGAACCTACTTTCTCGGCCATTTTGTGAAGATCTGCTCGGATGAGGGTAATTTCAGTCGAGATGGAACCCACCGTCGTCTGGACCTGCGTGAGAGCCTTCATAACATCATCCAGCGTCGCCTTCTTTGTCCCCACAGGTTCACCTGTTTTCGTGGAGGAATGCCTTCCATCCGCCGGAGGGGAAGCGGTTTTGTCGTTAGTGTATCGTTCGATACGCGTCTGAGTCGTACCACCTTTAACACCCTTCCCAGCCATAGTGCGGTCACGGAAATTATACAGTTCTTCGGAGCGAGGGAGCACCAGGAGCATTCGCCGCTACAACGCGGCCCACAGTCTGGTCCAAAGAGAAGCTCCCGCAGCAATGGGGGGAAAAACGCCCCGATGGTCGTAACGGGGCAGACGGTCTGCGTCTTTCCGGCAGAATATTATGTCCTTGGCTTTCCAGAGGATCCTCGGGCACCTCCTTCTACGAACCACTTTCAATTACGGCATACGTTCCAAAGCAGAGACCTTGCTCGCTGGTCGTCGTGCGGGGTGTTTCTCCAGCACCAATCATTTCCGGTCTGGGGCAGCCGAACAGACCGCACTTCCGGTCGGCTTCACTCGCCACTGGACTCCCCGGAGGTAGGCCTGCGTGTCGGTCGATTCAGCACTCGACGATAACTCCGTCATCCGGCCTCCGATTTCCGTCCGGGTACTTGCTGCCAGTTCCTCCCGGTCTCGGGCGTTTGGTGCCTCCGTCTGAGGTGAGATTTAGCCACGGATTAATGTACGGATAGTTGGAGAGGCCGCTTCCCTGCCGGAGCTAGTCCTCTATGCTGCCGCCATGTTCGGCCGCTAACCACGCCCCCCTTAACTGGTCAATTTTAGCTACCAATGGTTTAATAATACACTTAATCTTTGAATCAATCATGCTCACTAACTTCTTAATTTGTTCATCTTCCATGATCTCCTTCCCACCATCCACCCCGTTTACTTCATTTATAACCATATTTTTGGGTGGAGAGGCTATCCTTTTTCTACTAGAGCGTAACCCACCACGTTTAATCTGGCCTTTTCTACACGCTCTGACTGCTCTAGTTACGGGCAAAGACACAGGGGGGGGGGATTATCTTCTATCATATTTAGCTGATCTTCAGAGTCATTTTCTAGGTCAACAATGGGAGGTATGCTTTGTTCAGTAATATCATCATTTGGGAGATGATCAATATCTGGGGCATCGCTACTATTATCCTGTACTGGGAGTTCTACCAGGGAGGATTCTGGCAGGGAACTCTGTGTAGTGCTAGTGGGAGGAGAACTCAAACCCAGTGACATCCTTCTCTTGCTGTTGATTTTACTCACAACCGGCACTAAGTAATTGTCCATGGTGTTAGATACTGAGGAGCTCTTTTGCTTGGACATATTACACACAGTTAGCTAATATCATGCTGGCACTCAGTAACCCTGTGGCAAACGAGAAATATCCGTTTCGGGTAAGACGAAAGCACAGGGTTTCCACAATATTTATGGAAAAAATTCAGTCTCACTGGATGGTTACCACAGGTGTCTCACGGCAACAACAGACAAAGATCCTGGCCCAGCCCAGTCACGGTCAGTCCCGGACTGTCTCAGACTGTCAGCCCTTAGTCTAGGCTTCGTCCGGCACGTCCCGCGCGCGTCGAGGTAGCACGCCGACCTTTAAGCGCCTCCTGGCGCCTGCTGATCCCAGTGGCCGCGTCTTCCTGGATGGGGCTGCTGGGATTGGCAGTTCTAGGCAGCACAGAGCCCCGGTCGCCCCACGGAACAACAAGGAACAACAAGGTGGGTATGAAACGCCTCAGCGGGGCTGCACAACAGAAGCCCGGCCGGCGTTATCCCCCGGAAAAGCAGCGTCTAGTCAGCAATTAAGTTGTTCAACTGATACTTTACATTCAAGGTGCTGGTGTAGTCTCTTATGCGTCGAAAAATCATAAAAATTATACTAGACCCACTCGACCTAACTGTAATACACCTAACCCATAAACATGTCTAAATATGTCACCCTATGCAAATATTGTATTTTGCGGAACCACCTTTTTCTCCATTATTACACATGAGAGCACCTTCCAATATGAGTTCATTATTCCTGTTGTACAAAAAAAACGATTTGGTTTGTACCATGCACATTAGAAATCTAGGGCATGTTTTTTCACACTTTTGCATGCTTCAAGCCATGTGATTTTGTCAATTCAGTGATGTTAATCGTGTCCTGTGCATTAAGTGACTGCAACCATGATTAAAACTGAAGCAAACTGTAAGGTGGTGAGATGAGCAGGAATTTGGTTTTCACGTGATTCAGTTCCAGATTGTGAATTGCCACCTGTTGGACCTAGAGTTGCCAAGTCACATAGGGTAGCCTGGCCTAGGGTAAGACAGTCAATTTCTAGAGGCAAAAGTGTAAAGTTTGCGTTCCACCCCGAAGTAACTCAGTAACCTTCCATACCAAAAATGACACAACACCAACATTTTGTAGGAAAATACGTTCTGGTTTATAAAAATAATACTTTGCTCTCCTACTTTATATCCTTTGTCAGTACAGAAATACACATTTAAACATTGTTGCTACAAACCACTTAATGTTGGAGATGAATCATCACTTCTCAGTTTACAAGCAATAGGGATCAATAAAAGGGCTCTCAGAGAGCACCGTCTGTCCACTATGTAAGTTCAGGTAACCTTTGGGCTTCCAAGTGAGGATGGTACTGATTATTTCTCCTGCTGCACCAAGGAACAATGGCTAATAACCCCGATTGACTTTTAAAAGGGATTCTCTCCACTACTCCTGTAACAAAAGGGTTATATCCCAGTCCAATCTTAAGAAACCTTCATAAACGTTTGAGATGTAAAGGCCACTTGTGGAAGTCTTAAAGGCTTCTTGAATTAAGTATCTACTCTTTAATTAGAACAGTAGAGAGGAACCACTCTTCAGGACCCCAGGTCGGTAGTTCCCCGATCTTTAGCTTCCCCCAACACACTCCTTACTTTCAGTGAAGGGCCCTCAGTGGCCAAAGTCTCGGATCGCTGGGGGGAGGGAGGACAACACCAGTGGACTCTGCAGGGATCTGACCGCCTCTCAACTCAGCCTCACCCGCCAGACCAGCCACTCGTACAGAGCTGGCGCCGGGTGAAAGGCTACACAGGCTGAGGAGAGCCGATGTTCGCCTCACGCCCGTTTCCTCTTTGTGCGCTGTCTCCGCCTTTCTTGAGGGAAAGTGGCCCGTCTAAGCAGGCGCGAGGGATCAGTGGCTCCACGACCAAGCCCGCTCAGCTCCGGCGGTTCTCCTTTCCTTGCTCCGCCCCTCTCCAGGACCAGCGTTCGCTCCGCCGACCCTGCGCAGATTGGGAACATGCTTTCCTTACACAAAGCCTCCGATCACTTTTCGCCGGCCCAGGGAAGAATGAGGCTGCTTCCTCCACACGGCCACACTACCCGCGGGCACTGCCCCAGTCACTCGGACCCTGACTTCCCTCCTGGGCGAGCCGCTACTCTTAATGTGGCAGTCCGTTACCACAGGTACGGGGGGGGGGTCCTGTTGAAATGCCGGGGGGGGGGCAAATAGGCCCTCAGTTCACGTAGAGAACCGAAAAGGGAGGTCACAGGAATCAACTCCTCAGCTTCTTACCTTCCTTCTTCTTGGTAACACGCTCCCAGAGTCTTAATGAGGGCGTTTTCTTACTGGGCAAGGCAATGGACTGAGCTAACCACTAGTTCAGTCTCCCTCAACCACTCCTAACCCTTTCTTCTAGGCTTTGGATCGGGTCAGGCGCCCAGGGTCTCAAGGAATACCACTTGGCAGGGTCAAGTCAGTAACTACAAGGGGAGAAGGGCGGTGAAGCAGTAAGGAAGCGTCCCTACAATGGGAGAACAACCCTCTGGGTATCCTACCCCCACCTTATGCTACAGCCTGTACTCCTGCTGACTCTCTCTTGTAAGACAAAATGGCTGCTCCGCAGCTGACCTTTTATAGGCTGGCCTCAGAAGGTCCAGAAGGGACCAGAAGGTTCTGGAAGGTCCCTATTCTAATCTATGGGTCCTGTCTAGAGATGACCGTTATGGCAGTTACTGACCACCATTTTGTGGGTCTGGTAAATCTGGTCAGGGAGGCATCTAGGCCTCAAGTGGAGACTATGAGGTCAAAGAACACCCAACCCCTAGGACAACATCTCAAAAATCCAGTGGACATGAAAAGATAAAAAGGTTATGAGGGGCAAAAAGGGGACAAAATAAATAATTAATAGGAGGGACTACCCAAAGGCAGACAGGTCTAACACGCGTCCCCCCCAGCTGAAAGTGGGGAGAGCTACCCAACCCCTTGGGAGTCCTCATCACTAAGGCGGAAATACCTAGAGAGACCATCTGCATTGGCGTGGTCCACTCCAGGCCGATGTTCCACCCGGAAGTCCATTCCCTGTATGGAGATGGACCATCTCAACAACTTGGTATTTCCCCCTTCATTTGCGTCAGCCAACGGAGGGGTCGGTGGTCAGTCTGAACTAGGAAGTGCGAGCCAAACGGGTATGGCCGCAGCTTCTTCAGAGCCCATACCACCGCAAAAGCTTCCCGCTCAATTGCACTCCACTTCTGTTCCCGGGGAAGTAGTCTCCTGGACAGGAAGACTACAGGCTGATCCAGTTCCTCTTCATTGAGTTGCGATAACACTGCCCCAATGCCATGTTTTGATGCGTCTGTCTGGACAATGAACTCCTTGGGAGAAGTCTGGGGCCCTCAGGACCGGTGCTGCACACACTGCCTGTTTCAATTTCTCAAAGGCTTGCTGACAAGCCTCTGTCCAGACTACCCGTTGAGGTTGTTTCTTGGATGTGAGCTCTGTGAGGGGCGCTACAATAGTGCCATACCCCTTCACAAAGCGACGGTAGTAACCTGTGAGGCCCAGGAAAGCTCGGACCTCAGTCTGGGTCTTGGGGGGGTTCCCAGGCCATGATTGCCTCAATCTTTGCCTGGAGGGGCTGCACTGTTCCCCTACCCACCAAGTGGCCTAGGTACACAACCGACCCCTGCCCAATCTGACATTTGCTGGCCTTGATTGTCAAGACCGCTTGTTTCAGGGCCTGGATAACAGCTTGCAAGTGATGCAAATGGTTCTCCCAACTGCTGCTTGAAGACTGCAATGTCATCCAGGTAAGCAGCGGAGAAAGCCTCCATTCCGGAGAGGACCTGGTTCACCAGCCGCTGAAAAGTGGCAGGGGCGTTCTTGAGCCCAAAGGGCATCACGCAGAACTGAAAGTGTCCCTCAGGCGTGGAGAAAGCGGACCTTTCTTTTGTTCCATCTGTAAGGGAGATCTGCCAGTACCCTGAAGTAAGGTCAAAGGTACTCAGATATTGGACAGCTCCCAGCCGGTCAATCAATTCATCCGCCCTAGGGATCGGATGAGCATCAGTCTTGGTCACTGAGTTCAGTCCCCGGTAATCCACACAGAACCTCAGTTCTGGTGTGGTGCCCGGTGGGGCTGCTTTTGGTACTAAAACCACCGGACTGGACCAGGGGCTACTGGAAGGTTCAATAACTCCTAGCTCCAGCATCTTGGTAACCTCACCGTAGATGCTGGCCTTCACCTTGTCTGACAGCCGGTAGGTCTTTGACTTCACTGGTGGGCTGTCTCCTGTGTCCACATCATGGGTACACAGGTGGGTCCTTCCCGGGACAAGGGAGAACAACGTAGAGCACTGCTCCAATATCTGGCGGCAGTCCTCCCGCTGCTCAGGAGTTAGGGATGGAGAGAGAATAACTCCCTCCACCGACCCATCCTTTTCCTGAGACAAAAACAGGTCCGGGAGAGGCTCGCTTTCCGCTTCCTCTCCTCCATCAGTCACCATCATCAAGATGACCTCGGGCCTCTCATTTTTAAAAAAAAATATCCTTTATTGAAATACACAGGAGATAAGAACACTTGTAAGATACATCTTACTTTTCTTCACATCCTGGGGATGTCTGTCATGGTTGCGGGGCACAGTGCATTACATAGCTTTGCATTGCTTCATACATCACGTTAGTAGTGCATTGCATGCAGCCCATCCATGTCGGCGTGGCAAAGGAGAGAACATAGCAAAATAAACAGTGGAGGGGATAAAGAACTAGGGAATTCAGGGAAAGGGGAGGTTGTGGTCATTGATTCCGAGAGTGTGGTGTGTAAGTGAGTTGCGTGGAAGGTGCGTCGATGCTTAGTGGGCTCGTGGATATTATTAAGGTGTGGTCGTGGGTTCGGGTCCTGTGTCAGGGAGGGCAGCGGGTCGGTGAGGGGCGGGCGCTAGGTGAGTGGACAGTGTCGTGCGGGACAACGCCTAGGCGGTCAGTGTGGGATGTCGGCTGCCGACACAGTGACTGGTCTATCGGAGTGATCACGTGTGGTTCTGCCGGTGGTGCCGAAGTTATAGCCTATGTGTCCCCCTCTCCGCTCTGTGTCTCTTGGTCTCCCCTAGAGGGGGAATCGTTTTGGGGGCGTCTTACTAGCTGGCATTCCCTGTGAAAGGAGCTGAGCGTCGTATCCCATAGTGTCGCGATCGGGAATTGTCTCAGTCCCGCTGTTTCCTCACTATGTAGAGTGGTGCTTTCCGCCTTCGCCCAATTGTCAAGGGAGGTGCTCCAGTGCTCTGCTAGGGGTGGAGTGGCTCATTTCCAGTATTTCGTGATCAGCCTTTTGGCTGTAAGGAGGCCGAGGTCCCAAAAGCGAGAGGGTACTTTATTTTGTTTGGTCCGCTGGTATAGGCCTAGGAGGCCTGCCTCCCATGTGTGTGGTATCGGCATGGCTGTGCATTTTTCTAATATCTGTAGCACAGTCTGCCAGTATGTCTGGATCTGTGGGCATTGCCACAGCATGTGTAACAGGTCCGCTCCCACCAGGGCACATCTAGGGCAGCTAGCCGCAGTTCCCGGGAAGTATTGGTTAATCTTGTCAGGTGAAAGGTACGCCCTATGTAGAATGTAGAATTGAATCAGTTTGAATCTTGCGTTGCGGGGGATGTTTCTGGGGCCCATAAGTATCATTGCCCACTCCTTGTCCGTCCAGTCCCGCCCCCTGTCATGTGCCCATTTGGTGCGCAGTGGCTGCAGAGTATGTTGCGTGTGTGACAGGAGCGCCTGTGTCAGCCAGTGTACAACATGTGTGCCGTTCCCCATGACATGCAGATGTTGAATCAGTTGATGTGTGGGTAGTTCCTCAGTGATGTTGCACCACCGCTGCGTGTATGCCATGATAATTGAGGCGTGCTGTAGGAACTGTCCTGCCGGGAGGCCCGTGTCAGTGGCCAGTGTCTCGAAAGGTATCAAGGTGCCCTCGGCGTATAGATCCGCCATGGTGTCCACTCCTGTGCGTGTCCAGTGTTCTAGTGCCGCTTCCGTGACGATGGAAGTGGACTTTGGGGTGCCTAGGAGTGGGAGTGCTGGGGCATATGGCTTGGTGTGTTTCGTGAGCCGCAAGCTCCTAGTGTAGCAGCGCACTGCAACCTCTACATGTGGCTGTGACGATCTCCTTGAGCGCGCCAGGGTGTGGAATAAGGCATGTACTTGTGCGGAGGTCAGCACGTCCGTTGCCGAGGCTGTTTCCTCCAGGTTCTTTCCCGCAAGCCAGGCGGTCACCCACTGTAGCTGCGCAGCTAGGTAAAATAATTCTAAATTTGGCACTGCGAGGCCGCTGTCATTGACCGGTGTATATAGTTTCTGAAGGGCTACCCTGGGTCTCCCAGCGTTCCATATCAAATCCCTGAGCATGGATGCCAGGTCTTTGAAGGTACGGGCTTGCACGTATACTGGGATGTTGGCGAAGTAGTACAGAAGTCTGGGTAGGACGATCATTTTCGTCAATGTTACTGGCAGGGACATTAAGCGGTAGGGTCTTCCAGAAGGCAATCTGGGATCTTATGGATGTTATGGCGCGCATCAGGTTACCGTCCAGAACATCCGGGGGTGTTCTGTAAATATATATTCCCAGGTACCTAAATGTGGTTAGATGCCACGGCAGCTGTTCGTTGTTGATCCTAATGTCAGGGTCTGGAATGTCGGGATGGAAGGAGTACGCCCCGGATTTGGCCCAGTTCACTTTGAGGCCGGACATGGCCTCAAAGGTTCGAAAGATATCTGAGAGTTCCGGCGGTATGCATGTGAGGACCCTAACATACAAGAGTAAATCGTCTGCATATAGTGAGACCACGTGTACCCCGTCCGCTAGCGGGATGCCCCAGTGTGCGCCCTTGTTGCGTAGTATCTCGGCGAGGGGTTCTATCGCAAGTGAGAAGAGCAATGGGGACAGAGGACAGCCCTGTCTAATGCAGCGTCGAACCCTGATGGCATCGGATAGCAGTTTGCCTGTGCGGACTCTCACCACGGGGTGTCTTTACAACAATCCAACTAGTTCAGTGTAATCATCCCCCAGTTCAAACTTGCGCAGCACCGACAGCAGGTAGGGCCATTCAACTGAGTCGAATGCCTTCTCCAGGTCTAGGATCAGGCAACCCGATCTCGGCCAATCCCGTGTTGCATACGTTTGTACCCGGAAGAGTCTCCGTATGTTGTGGGAGGTGCATCTAGTGGGCGCGAAGCCGTTTTGGTCCCCATGCACCAAGGCGGGTACCATAGCTGCCAGGTGACGAGCCAAGGTCGACGCCAGTATCTTATAATCCATGTTTAGCAGCGCTAGGGGCCTATACGAAACTAAGAGCGTGGCGTCCCGGCTTAAGGAGGGACACTAAGGTCGCCTCGTTCATTGTCGGGGGGAGGGCCGAGTCCTCCACTGCCGCTGCGTATAATCTGAGGAGCTCCAGGATCAGGACGTCGGAACAGGCTTTAAAATGTTCCGCTGGTAGCCCATCGGGGCCGGGGGCCTTGCAATTCGAAAGGTCAAAAATTGCCTCACGTAGCTCGTCCGCTGTCAGTGGCGACCCAAGGTCGTCTTGTTGGTCGTCTGTTAGGGTCGGTAGTGTTATGTCTTCTAAGTATGCTTCTACGGTGGGTCGTGTCGTCAGGAGGCGGGACTCATAGAGCGCCCCGTAATGTGTCACAAAGGCCTCGTGGATTTTCGTCTGGGTGTATACTATTGGGCCCTCTGTGGGTTGTATTGCTGTCACAGGCGCGGTACGCTCCTCACGTTGTATCAGCCAGGCCAGTAGCTTACCAGGTTTGTCACCAATGTGGTGTGAGCGTGCTGAGTGGGCCGTGTAATTTTTTTTTTTTTTTTTTTGCAAGACATTTATTTATACAGAAAGAAATAAAAGTTACACTGCGTCACGCTAACAACCCGGAGGCAGGCCGTTATTAAGGCAAACATCACATAAAAAGCATAGATCCATAAGGAGTGGTACAACCAAGCGAGACACATGACTCATAGGAGAAGCACATGATACAGTAAGGACACGTACATGAGCAGTGCAACATTAGCACCGTAAGTGGTCTTACATTTTTTCAGCGCCGTAGACGACCAGACGGATCCCAAGTTGATAGTGCTGCCTCGTAACACTGTAGAGAACAGGCCATAGCCTGCTGAATCGGCAGTTTGAAAAAATATGTCTACGGACACTGTTTTCGCCCATCCCACCCCAACTAACAACGAAGAAGAAGAACGAACATTGGTGCAGGTCTGTAATATCAATCACACATCACTTCACGCATACATAGGGTTGTGCGCTCCTGTGCTGGGCAACCGTAAAAAGGACATCAACCAGTGGCAGGGGCAGTGGCGGGGTGGCGTTAAGTTCCGTCCGCAAGGAGGGGGGGGGGGAGGGGGAAGGAGGAATAGGGTGAAACACAGGGTCGTGCGGCCTCAGAGGGGGTGGAAATGACCAGATAGTTCAATATTGGAGATTCCAGAGGATAGGAGTCGTGAAGCGTACCTCAGCCCCAAAGCAAACTCGCACAGGTAGAAACCGCCAGATCAGCGACAGCACGCACACATCTTTATACCTCTACCCCATATCATCGGAAATGCCCACTTCAGGCGATCTTCCGGAAGCGTCCGAGCTAGCACGCTCCCTAGTCCATTGCAGGAAGGGCTCCCTGATGTTGTTAGGTCTGGAAGCGGTAGGCATCGTCTCCCAGTAATGAGTGAGCTGTGCATGACCATACGTCACATCTTTAACCCACGCGGTGAACGAAGGCAGAGCCTTCCGGCCCCAGTGCAGTGACACTTGTCGCTTGGCGTAAAGGAGCAGCAGCGCATGTAATTTCCTATCACAGGGTTCTGTGTCTTTGACATAGCCTAACAAGCCCAGCAGCGGAGAAGGTATATCAGTCCTGTGCAGTATTTGGTTAATGGCAGTGAATATGTCTGACCAGTTCTCGTCTAATCTAGGGCAGCTCCACGCCACATGAAGGAAGGATGCATCCTCCCCGCCACATTTCCAACAAGATGCATCAGTTCGGATGCCCATGCGGTGCAGCAGTACCGGCGTGTGATAACGGTGCAAGAACTTAAAATGGACTAGCCGCAATCGATAATTCGGAGATAACGCCGTTATTTGCTTACAGCAGTATTCCCATATCTCATCTGTCAAAGGGTCGACCAGTTCAGCAGCCCAAGCCTGCCTGGCCGTAGGTACAGTTATTGGGGCCTGCTCCTGCATTCAATTATAGAGTCTAGATACCAGTTTTTTGGGGGAGGGTCTCGAAAGCAGATTTTGAAGGGCATCGAGTGTCGGCGGCTCCTCTGGGAATTGGGGCCACAGCTTCTTACAAGATTCCCTAAGAGAGTGGTAGAGGAGCGCGTCAGCAAAGGATTCAGGTTGGTCGGCCTCACAAGCGCTCAGCTCCCCGAAATTACCATCAGGATATACATCCGCAAAGGTGTGCAAGCGCTTCCCACGGATTGTGAGGGTGTCACCTCTGGCACACAAGCAAGGTAACATCTGGTTTCCCCGCAGGGGGATAGCTGGTGCATAGAGTAAGGAGAGTCCCGCTCTATTTTGCAGTTCGCGCCAGGACCAGCGAATCATTTCTACAGTGTCCACGTCTTTCGAGGGGCGCAAGACTTTACCATAGAGCGCCACGCGTAGCGGCGACGGGGCTACAGCGGCTAGCTCCACCGCCACATGTGGCTGGTAAGGAGTGGGGAAAACCCAGAAATGTAAAAATTGCGCCTGTGCACATAGGGAATACAGCTTCAAATCGGGTGCTCCAAGACCACCTTGCCGTAGTGGGAGCGTGAGCAGGTCCCAGGAAGCCCTCGCCTGTCCTCCGGACCACACCAGATTCAGAAGCAGAGATCGGACGCGCGCGTGAAAGTGCGCCGTCATTGGCAGCGGAATGTTGACGAAAAGGTATAAAAATTTTGGGAGAACCACCATCTTGGCCAGCGCTATCCTCGCAACCAGGGAGAGGGGAAGCTTGTTCCAGACCTCAATCTTCCTTTCCAGCCAGTCCACCGCCCTGCCAAAGTTAAGAGACCATAATTCCTGTACATCTCGACTGATCCAGATTCCCAGATATTTAACAGCGTCAGTTTCCCAACGCAGGGGGTAATCAGGTGGTGGTCGACCGGTTACGTCAGTCAGAGGGAATGCCACAGATTTCGACCAATTTATGGACACTCCTGCCAGGCCCTCAAATCGCACAAATTCGCGGAGTAACGGGTTCATGTTTTCTGTGGGGTTGATGACATACAGGGTGACATCGTCTGCATACAGCGAGATCGGTAGACTACGGGAACTAAATCCAATCCCCCTCGCTGTATGGTGCTGCCGAACCCTGGCCGCTAGCGGCTCCATTGCTATAGCAAAAAGAAGAGGAGACCGTGGACACCCCTGTCTGGTTCCTCTAGTGATGGCAAAGGGTTTAGATACAAGGCCATTCACACTCACCCTAGCTCTGGGTGTATCATACAGTAGTTTGATGAGAGTTATAAAGTTTCGGCTGAATCCCATCCTACCCAAAATCTTGAATAAGTAAGGACACTCCAAGGAGTCAAATGCTTTGGTGGCATCGAGGAACACCACTGCAGCCTGAACAGAGGGGTGTAGATAATGTAGGATAGAGAAGATGGTCCTGAGGTTGTGCGACGTGGCACGGCCAGGGATAAACCCAGACTGGTCAGGGAGTGCGATGATTGGCAACATTGGCTGCAGTTTGTCTGCGATGACCTTGGCATAAATTTTTGCATCTACATTAATCAGGGAGAGGGGTCGATAGGAGTCCAGGAACAGTTCGTCTTTGTCAGGCTTCAACAGTGTGATGATTAAGGCTTCTCGCATGGAGTCTGGGAGGGAGTTTAGTTCAAGGGCCTCTACAAACACAGAGTGCAGTTTCGGCGCCAGCTCCTCTGCGTATGTTTTGTAAAAGGTTGTTGTCAAGCCGTCAGGGCCAGGGGCTTTGTTGGCCGGCATGCTTTTGATTACCTGAACAATGTCTTGAACGGTTACTGGGAGGTCCATGTACTGCCTGTGGTGATCATTAAACCAGACTAGGGCAATAGAATCCAGGAAGCTTTCCAAGGATGCAGGGGCATTGGGTTGTCTAGAAGTGTATAGGGACGTGTAGAATTCAGTGAAGGCGTGTAGTACTGCTTCTTGGCCCATAACCAGGGATCCCTCGCTGTTGTGAATAGTAAGTATGTAATGCGACTGTGTACGAGGAGCTATCAACCTAGCCAGGGTTCTACTGGGTCTGTCCCCCTCCCCGTATCTGCGGGCCTCAGCCTGCCTTCCCAGGAACGAGTGGGCCGTGTAATTGATATTTTTCAACCTGGCAATCAATCTGTCATGTTCAGCCCGCATTTCCAGTAAATGGGCGTCTGTGCCCGCGGCTGCTGCCTGTTCCGCTTGTAGCAAGCGTGATTCCAGATGTCTGAGGTTAGCTTCCAGCTGTCGTCGGGAATGTGCCTGAGTGCCCAGGCATTGTCCCCTAAGGACCACCTTGAAAGCGTCCCACTCTATTTGAGGTGTCGATGCCGTGCCAGTGTTCTCCTCAAAATATTGTGCGGTTTGTGCGTTTATAGAGCCCCGAAATAGGCTGTCCAATAACAGGTTGGGTTGTAGCCTCCATGTTGGTATCAGGGCTCGTGGTTGTTCCCACAGTAGCTCCAATGTATGCGGGTTGTGATCAGAGTGTGTGCGGCCCATGTAGTTGGTGTCCATGACATGTGGCAGGACCTCACTGGTGACAATGTACCTATCCAGGCGCACATGTAGCGCGTGTGCTCCCGAGTAATATGAATAGACTCTGGAGTGGGGGTTGCGGGTGCGCCACGCATCATGGAGATCCCATTGTGTGGACCAGGCCCGGAGTGTGTTCACAGTGTTGTGTGCCTGTGAGTTAGGTGGTGGAGGGTGGGAGCGGTCCAGCGCTAGCTCTAGTGAGCTGTTGTAGTCCCCACCGAGTACCCAGGGGACGCCATGCCAGGGGGCCAGTGTGTGCGACAGTTGGGTGAGTAAGTCCGACAAGCCTGTGTTGGGCGCATATACTGATGCTAGTACCAGTGGGTTCCCATCTAGCCTGCCATGGATTACTACATATCTCCCCCTGGGATCTATGTGTACGTCCAGTGTGGTCCATGGGGTGCCTGGCTTGACCCACACCAATGTCCCTTTAGCATAAGACGAGAAACCTGTGGCATACAATTGTCCGCGCCATCTGCGGCGTAGTGTGGGTGTCTCAGTGTCGCTAAGGTGTGTTTCCTGCAGAAGGGCGATTTGTATGTGGTGGCGCTTGAGGTACGAGTAGATTTGGTAACGTCGGGACGGTGTATGTATACCCCTCACATTCCACGTACAAACTTTAAAGGTCGACATTGCATGTACTTGATGGCATTTCTCTCCCAGGCCGACCACCGCCCCCCATGGAACCCACGTATGTCCTCGAGCAATCATTCCTTCTTACAATCAGAGAAAATTGGTACATCATTTCGGTTAAGACCATAGGGGGAGAGAGGAACATGGCTAAAAGAACTACTAGCCAGTGAACAATGTGAACAGTCAAAATGCCAAAAGGTCGGATGCGAAACGTGCTCCCGTCCATACTCTCTAGGAGAGCAACCAAATTGTAAGTCTAAGGGGGTGGTTGTGCTATGCGCACTTAGTCAGTGGAATTAAGTCAATAAAGGTGCTGTGGGATAGCCCACTGCCTTCCCGGGAAGAGCGTGCCGGTCTAGACCATCCTAGCACGCAGGGAGCCTCACTCATACATGCAGCAAAACATTATACGTTACGTGGTCCAGCAAGCTGTTACTAGGCGAGGTGTCTCTGCAGTTGTGTCCTGGTCGGAAGCAGGCACCCAGCGACAGTCAATGGGTTTCCACCCAGTGGGGGGGACCCCCGGTGTGTGTCCAATGTTAGTGCATCCCTCGGGGTTGAGGGGGCCTCCACCCATCTGTTCCAGTAGAGTGTGGCCCCGAGGCCTTCATGGTGGCGTTGGGCAAATGTTTCTGGGGGTTGTCCTGCACGTCGTGTGGTTGGCCGATGTAGTCCGCCGTTTGGGGAGTGACGTCTGGTCGCCCCTCCGATGCCGGGGAGTCCGGTACACCATAAATGGCCTCGTCGTCGCTGGGAGATTCCTGTGTGCCTCCGTCCACCGCGTCACTCTGCGTTGGGGATCTACTGAGTTCCATCACCAGGCGAAGGGCGTCTTCTTTCTCCAGGCGTGAGGCGTCCGGTGGGGGGGGGGGGGGGGGGGGGGGGGGGAGTCCTCGTCTCGGTGTTTGCCCCGGCCCGTGATTTCTGGCGGGGTCCATGTCTTCTCCTGTAGCCCCCGGGCTGTCGCCGGGGTGTTGTTCCCGCAGGTTTTCTTGGGTCCGTGTCTACTCCACTGTCCAGCCATGATTCCACTTCCGCGGGGTCCGTGAAGAAATGAGTTCGTTCTCCGGCCACTACCCTCAGTTTCGCGGGAAACAGCAGGGAGTATTGCAGTCCCAGCTGTCTCGGGCGTCTTTTCACCGCCATGAAGTCATGTCGTTGCCGTTGCACCTGTACGGTGTAGTCCGGGAAGAACATTACCGTTGCATTTTCAATCCGGACCTCATGGAGCTTTCTTGTTTTGCGCAATGTGGAGTCTCTGTCTCGGTAATTCATCACGCGGAGCAGCAAGGGCCGCGGGTTGGCGCCCGTTGCAAGGGGCTTGGTGGGGACTCTGTGATCTCGTTCTATTACGAAGTGTGGGGAGAGAGATCCCTCCGGTAGAATGTCTTTCAGCCACTGTTCCATGCGTTCCTCCGGAGATCTCCCTTCCCATTTCTCCGGGACCCCGACCAGGCGTACGTTATTTCTGCGTGTCCTGCCTTCCGCATCCTCAGCCCTGTCCTCTAGGAATTCCACCCTGTTCAGTAAGTCCTGTATTTGTTTGTGTGACTGGTCGGCTCGGGTTGAAGTTCCTGCATGTTGCCTTCAAGAGTTGTGGTGCGTTCCGCCAGCTTCTTATGGTCGGCCCGCAGGTGCGTCAGGTCCACGGCCACGCTGTCTATTTTGGCGGCCAGGGAGGTGCGAGTCAGTTGTATGGATTCTTCCAGCCTCTCCATTGCAGCCAGCATGGTGTCGAGCTTTGCCGTTGTTTGGTCTTAGTCGGCGCCTTAACCGGACTTGTCCATTTTGCCTTTTGAGATCACGCCTCCAGTCCCTGTGCTTGTTCTAGGCCCGTTAGATATCTGTGCCACGGTGTCGCTCCGCGCCAGTGGTGTGCCCCGTCCCCTGAGGGCCTGCCGATGCGGTGGGTTTACCGAGTGTTGGGGCAGTGAGATGTCCTTCGGTTGCACTGCTTGCGTGTGTGCAGATGTCCGTGTCTGAGGCTTTGTGGCGGTGGCTCACAAGTTCGGGGATCGTTGGGCCGGGATATGGGCGTGCCTCCCCTCGTCTAGTTTAGGCGCCACAGTGGATCGTGCGGGCCGCTGCGCCGCTCTCTTGGTGCGGGTGGCGCTGTGGGCCCCGTGTGTCCTCAGCCAAAGGTGTCTGTGTTAGGCTGCAGCGGTCCGGCCGTGGACAGGTGCGTTATCCTGCGGATAGAGTGGCATAGATTGCTTCGTTGGTGCAGGGTAGGGGACAGCCGTGTCCGCCACCCAATTGCGTGCCGCTCTCCGCTCGTGGCTATGTTGGGGTCCCACCAGTCGCTGTGTGGAGGGGCAGGGTCCCCCGGGGGGGTGCTT
This sequence comes from Lissotriton vulgaris, assembly GCF_964263255.1. Taxonomy (NCBI): domain Eukaryota; kingdom Metazoa; phylum Chordata; class Amphibia; order Caudata; family Salamandridae; genus Lissotriton; species Lissotriton vulgaris. The sequence continues at coordinate 1,136,957,781 of NC_141693.1, forward strand.
GCAGGTCCCCGTTGCTGGTGGAGTAGGTCTCCCCCAACCACCTCTGGTGCGTGTGGGTCCAGCCGGCCCCTTCTGGTCGCTCTCGGCTATTGACCGATGAGGTATGGAGGCAGTAGGCATCTGGTGCGTGGGCCCTCCGGTCTTGCCAGGGTCGATTTCGGGTTTTGTAAGCATTCCACAGTTCCTTGTGGTCTCCTTGTGAGTAGGCCGCAGTTTCAGGCCTACCGCGGTTTGTGGAGCCTCGGACTTTCCTGGGCGCCTGCCCGGGTCGGGTACCTCGTGGGCGGCCTCCGCGCCGTAGAATCCCCGGTGCCTCCTGTGATCGCCGATCTGCACCAAAGTCGGCAGGGTGGTGGAGGGAGACGGCCCTATGCAGCGCCAGCGGTTTTCGGCCGGCTGCGAGTGGCGGATCGACTGATAATTGCGCCGGGAAGGGGAGCTTGGAGCTGAGCTCTACCCAAAGGCGGCCATTCCCTTCGCGCGCTTAGCCACGCCCCCCCATGACCTGGGGCCTCTCATGGTGGGGTTTGAGGCGATTAGCATGCAGCACCCGTAGGGGCTGTTGAGGGGTCTTAAGATCCACCAGGTATGTGGCCTTACCCTTCTTCTCTAACACCTCAAAAGGGCCTGTCCAGCGATCCTGGAGGGCACTTAGCTCTCCAGGCTCCATCACCCACACTTTCTGGCCAGGCTCCAACTCCACCGGGTGAGCGTTGTGGTCATACCACTCTTTCATTACTGCTTGACTGGCTTCCAAGTTGTCAGAAGCTTGCTTCCACAACTTTGCCATTTGGCTCCGGAAGGCCAGCATGTAGCTCACCACATCCTGGGGAGGCTTCCTGGGAGACTTTTCCCATCCATCCTTCACCAGGCTGAGAGGTCCACGCACAGGGTGCCCATACAGAAGCTCAAAGGGGCTGAAGCCCACTCCCTTCTGTGGCACTTCCCTGTAGGAGAATAGCAAACAGGGTAGGAGGCCGTCCCATTTCCTCCGCAGGCTCTCAGGCAGACTTCTGATCATGCCTTTCAAGGTCTTGTTGAACCTTTCTACCAGTCCATTTGACTGGGGGTGGTATGGAGTGGTGAACCGGTAGGTCACTCCACACTCCTTCCACATCGTTCGCATATATGCTGACATGAAGTTTGTCCCCCTGTCGGTCACAACTTCCTTGGGGAAACCCACTCGGGTAAAGATCCCCATCAGGGCCCTTGCCACAACAGGTGCAGTGACAGTCCTCAGAGGAATTGCCTCGGGGTACCGCGTGGCGTGATCCACCAGAACCAGGATAAACCTGTGACCAGCTGCAGTTGTTGGATCCAATGGCCCCACAATGTCGATGCCCACCCTTTCAAAGGGGGTGCTAACGACAGGTAGTGGTTCCAGGGGAGCTTTCAGCTTCACCCCTGTCTTCCCATGGCTTGACAGGATACACACGTCTGACAGTAAATGTCAAATGCCACTTTCATCTGAGGCCAGTAAAAGTGGGGGACAAGCCGGGCAAAGGTCTTGTCCTGACCTAAGTGTCCTGCCAAGGGTATTTCATGAGCCAATTCGAGAAGAAAGGCTCGGTATCGCTGAGGGACTACCAAGGCCCGTGATGAACCGGGTAAAGGTACCTTGGGTTCACTGTAGAGGAGTCCGTCCTCCCAGTAAATGTGGTAGTTCCCTGCAACGTTCCCTGCTGCCTGGGCTTCGGCCTGTCGCCTCAGTCCCTCAAGGGTAGGGCACTCCTGGCCCTTACAGAACTCCTCCCTGGTAGGTCCTCCCTCCACATGCCACTCGGCAGGGATAGGTAAGTCCTCCAGGGAGACTACTTCCCCCTCCACGGACTCCTGGCCCATCACCGCAGGTGGCCGATCTGTCTCATGGGGTGTGGAAGCCGAAGCAGGCTTCTCCTGTCTTCGGGTCTGTCCCTTTCTGGCAGCGGGCTGGGCCATTGTTCTAGGCTCCAGCCCAGGCGAACTCCCTCTCCGGGCAGTCGCAGACCTGGTGCTTGCACAGGCCCAGTCAGGTGTACCCAGCATCTCCGAATGAGTCCGGTATTCCACCTCCTTCCAAATGTTGTGCTCCATGTCCTTGCCCAATTACAATCGACTGGCACGGCAGGGCTTACGGCAACTCGAAGTGAACCTGCAACTCCTTCCCATTCAAATGGAACCTCGGCCACAGGGTAGTGGCCCAATCTGCCGTCATCCATCGTTGCAGGGTGGAGCACATGTGGAATCACCTGCTCTGGAGACACCAGTTGACTTCTTACCGTAGTCATACTGGCTCCTGTGTCCCCAGAGCCTCCCACCTTTGGCCATTGATGGTGACCCATTGCCCATACTTGGTAGTATTTGAGGGCACCTGGATCTTAGGAACCATCTCCCGGTCTCCCAGGGACACTAAGGTGACACCCGCCCACTCACCCCCCTTATCTAAGGGCAACTCCTCCCCGAGCACTACACTAGCTACTCCCAGGGCTTTTCCTCCGGTGGGAGGGGGTGGTCTCTTTGGGTATTTGACATCTCCCTTATAATGTCCAACACCACCACACTCAAAGCAGTGGACAACCCTTGGCTGCCGGCTTTGGCCAGGATGAGGGTTTCTGGGCGGGTTAGCCTTGGGGGTGAATCCTGTTCCCTTTCCCTGGAAACTGTTTTGGGGACCTTTTGAGAACTCCCGCTTTTTATCTCCCCCCCTCCTCCTTCTGAGGGGCGCCCTGTCCGGCCCTATGGGAATCCCCTCCAGTCCCCTTTGATGACACCCGGGTACTTGCCCAGATGTCCGCCTCCTCTGCAAGCTTCCGGGGGTTGGTCAGCTTGCTGTCCACCAGGTGTTGACGCAACTCGGGAAAACATTTCTCGAGTAGGTGCTCTTTGAGAAAAAGGTCGTACAACCCCTCATAGTCCCTCACCTCGCTGCCTTGTATCCAGCCCTCCAATGCCTTCCTTGCATAGTCCAGGAAATCCACCCAGTTTGGGGTGCTTAATTTGTGACTCCCCCTGAACTTTTGCCGATACTTCTCTGGGGTCAGCCCAAACTTTTTAATTAGCGCCACTTTCATGGTGGGGTAGTGGGTCTGCTCTTCCTGTTCCGGGGCCAATAATGTGTCCCGACCAGTAGGAGGCATATACTTATATAATCCACCCCCCAGTGTTTTTCCTGGATCCCATGGGCTCTTAAGGAGACCTCATAGGCAGCCAGCCACTTGGCGATGTCATCCCCTTGGCTGTAGCTGGCAACTATGTCTTTAGGTAGGTAGGGTCTGGATTCCCTGGTCAGTTCTTTTGTTTCGCTGCCACCATTTGGAGAATTGGAGGGTCCTACCTGTAGGGCCTTGAGTTCTAGCTCCTTTTAGTTTTAACTCATGAGCCATCCTCTGTTCCTCCCTCTCCTGTTCCAACCTGGCTAACTCCCAGTTGAGCTGTCTTTTTTCCCTCCTATCCACTAGTTCAGCTTCGGTTAAGCTTCTTCCGGAGACACTGCTGCCCCCCCTTGAGAAGGTCATAGGTCCTGGAAGTAGGTTTCCCATCTCAGGATGGAACAATCCCTCTACCCCTATGACTGTGTCCCGGTCCGTCCCCTCTTCCTCCTCCTTCCCTTCTCCATGTGCTGCCACCCAAGCCCTCAAACTGATCTGGAGTTCCCCCTTCTTGGCACCACGCTTAAAAAACAATCATCTTTTGGCAAAAGTCTCTAAGCTGGGCTGCAGAATAAGTTTCCAGTTCCTCCAGAGCAAATTCCATTTTGCTGATGAGAAATGTAGGGACAACCACACGGAAAGAATGGATTCAAAAGGGGCAATTTGAAGCTACCTCCACCCACCACCAGGAGAAAATTTAGAAAAAGCAAAAGTAGTAATTGGGAAGTCCGCCAGGAGAAAACTCCAGGTGTAAGCCTGTGGAGTACACTTAGTTACTGCAGAGTAGACGCAAACACAGTTCGTATCCCACCGCTAGACACCAAACAAGTTGGACCTAGAGTTGCCAAGTCACATAGGGTAGCCTGGCCTAGGGTAAGACAGTCAATTTCTAGAGGCAAAAGTGTAAAGTTTGCGTTCCACCCCGAAGTAACTCAGTAACCTTCCATACCAAAAATGACACAACACCAACATTTTGTAGGAAAATACGTTCTGGTTTATAAAAATAATACTTTGCTCTCCTTTTACTTTATATCCTTTGTCAGTACAGAAATACACATTCAAACATTGTTGCTACAAACCACTTAATGTTGGAGATGAATCATCACTTTTCAGTTTACAAGCAATAGGGATCAATAAAAGGGCTCTCAAAGAGCACCGTCTGTCCACTATGTAAGTTCAGGTAACCTTTGGGCTTCCAAGTGAGGATGGTACTGATTATTTCTCCTGCTGCACCAAGGAAAAATGGCTAATAACCCCCGATTGACTTTTAAAAGGGATTCTCTCCACTACTCCTGTAACAAAAGGGTTATATCCCAGTACAATCTTAAGAAACCTTCATAAACGTTTGAGATGTAAAGGCCACTTGTGGAAGTCTTAAAGGCTTCTTGAATTTAATTTTCCACTCTTTAATTAGAACAGTAGAGAGGAACCACTCTTCAGGACCCCTGGTCGGTAGTTCCCCGATCTTTAGCTTCCCCCAACACACTCCCTTACTTTCAGTGAGGGGCCCTCAGTGGCCAAAGTCTCGGATCGCTGGGGGGAGGGAGGACAACACCAGTGGACTCTGCAGGGATCTGACCGCCTCTCAACTCAGCCTCACCCGCCAGACCAGCCACTCGATCACAGAGCTGGCGCCGGGTGAAAGGCTAGACAGGCTGAGGAGAGCCGATGTTCGCCTCATGCCCGTTTCCTCTTCGTGCGCTGTCTCCGCCTTTCTTGAGGGAAAGCGGCCCGTCTGAGCAGGCGCGAGGGATCAGTGGCTCCACGACGAGCCCGCTCAGCTCCGGCGGTTCTCCTTTTCTTGCTCCGCCCCTCTCCAGGACCAGCGTTCGCTCTGCCGAGCCTATGCTGATCGGGAAAATGCTTTCCTTACACAAAGCCTCCAATCACTTTTCGCCAGCCCAGGGAAGAATGAGGCTGCTTCCTCCACACGGCCACACTACCCGCGGGCACTGCCCCAGTCACTCGGACCCTGACTTCCCTCCTGGGCGAGCCGCTACTCTTAATGTGGCAGTCCGTTACCACAGGTACGGGGGGAGGGGTCCTGTTGAAATGCTTCTGCCCCCTGGTATACTCCGGAACTTAGGAGTTGCAGAACTTCTTGCAAAAGGCTTGAACGTGCCTGGAGGAGAGAGCAGACGGAAGAAAGCCGGGCTAATTATAAAAGAGAGATGAGAAAATACAAAAGTGCATTGAAGGATGTCAAAAAGATTTTCTTTAGTGATAAGATTGAGAGGGCAAGTAACTCTCCAAGAGAATCGTTTAAAATGTTTAAAGAACTCTTGAAAGCCCCGGTCCCCCCAGTCGTACACGTTAATCCTAAAGACAAATGCGAAGAACTGGCTAGTTTCTTCCATTCTAAAATAGATACTATCCTATCCTCTCTGCCCGCTATGCCTCACATCTCTGAGCCGGCTACTGGTCCAATAAGCTGCCCGACCAAACTTGTCTCTTTTGGTCCCTTCTCGGAGGAGGAGGTTACAAAGGTCTTGGTGGAGATGAAGAGTGGATCTCCGAGTGATCCAGTGCCTATGAAACATCTTAAACTTGTGGCTAATACTCTGTCAGCTCCGCTCACTGACCTTATCAACCTCTCTCTCTCTCGTGGCATAGTCCCTCAGAGATGGAAAAGGGCTGTAGTAAAAGCCTTACTGAAAAAACCAGGCTTGGATCCCGCCAATCTGACCAACTTCAGGCCTATCTCGCTTCTGCCGGGGTTTTCTAAAATCGCCGAGAAGCTGGTTAACCGTCAGCTCTCTTACTATCTTGAGTCCAACCACCTGTTGGGAGACTCCCAGACTGGTTTCCGTCCCGGCCAAGGAACGGACACGGCCCTGCTGGCGGTAGTGGAGGAAGCAAGGAGCACTCTTGACACCGGAGGATCAGTGGCAGTGATCCTCCTGGACTTGAGTGCTGCCTTTGACACCGTGAGTCATCAGGTGCTCCTCCAACGCCTGTCAGAGGTAGGTGTCTCAGGGACGGCTCTGAAATGGTTGGGATCCTTTCTCTCCAACCGTTTCTACCAAGTCTGGGAAGGGGCAGAGCAGTCTTCCCTATTCCCTCTTCAATGTGGAGTCCCGCAGGGCTCATCGTTGAGCCCTACTTTGTTCAATGCATATATGACTCCACTTGAAAGAGTGGTAGCCCCTTCGGGGTTGAAGATCATCAGCTATGCTGATGATACTCAGCTGGTGGTGGGCCTCACTCAGCTGGCGGAACAACCCAACTTGTTGCATGACTGCCTGGCTAATGTCTACCAATGGATGTCCAACTCGGCTCTTAAGCTCAATGGAGGAAAAACGGAGTTGATGCTCTTGGGCAACTCCAATCCCTCCATCATTGCCAGCTGCTGGCCCCGGTCTCTTGGCGACCCTCCATCTCCCAAGAAGGAGATCAAGTCCTTGGGAGTATGGTTGGAGGAAGATCTGTCCTTTAGGACCCACGCCAGAAAGACCGCGGGGGTTTGCTTCGGTCTACTGAAATCAGCCCGAAAGGTACTCCCACTGCTTCCGGATCCAGCTAAGAAGCTTTTGATGCGGGGTTTAATCCTTTCTAGGCTTGACTTTGGTAATGCCCTGTTTCTTGGTGCCCCTGAAGCTACCTTTAAAACCCTCCAACAGGTGCAAAATGCAGCTGCCAGAGTCTTGATGGAGATCCCTAGAAGACAGTCCGCTGCCCCGGCCCTAAAAGCACTTCACTGGCTCCCCGTTAAGGAATGGGTGAAATTTAAGGCGTTGTGTACGGCCCATAAAATTTTACATGGCAAAGGCCCCCCCCATCCTTTTTAATATGGCCCGTCCCTATAAACCTCCACGCCTTTTGCGCTCAGACCAGCAACATCTTTTGCAATCTGCGAGAGTCAGGAGAGCTCGGACGGGGGGCAGGCGTTTCTCGGTTCAGGTGGCATCTCTGTGGAACTCTCTGCCCCTTAAGATTCGCTCAGAGCACAAGATCCTAATATTTAGGAAACTTCTTAAAACCTACTTGTTTCCACAGTAGTGAGTTATCGAGTTCCTCCTTCTTTGGTCTGTTGCGCCGGGATGCCCCCGGGTAAGCTGAGCGCATTACAAATTTCATATAATAATAATAATAATAATGCCGGGGGGGGGGGGGGGGCAAATAGGCCCTCAGTTCACGTAGAGAACCGAAAAGGGAGGTCACAGGAATCAACTCCTCAGCTTCAAACCTTCCTTCTTCCTGGTAACACGCTCCCAGAGTCTTAATGAGGGCTTTCCTACTGGGCAATGGACTGAGCTAACCACTAGTTCAGTCTCCCTCAACCACTCCTAACCCTTTCTTCTAGGCTTTGGATCGGGTCAGGCGCCCAGGGTCTCAAGGAATACCACTTGGCAGGGTCAAGTCAGTAACTACAAGGGGAGAAGGGCGGTGAAGCAGTAAGGAAGCGTCCCTACAATGGGAGAACAACCCTCTGGGTATCCTACCCCCACCTTATGCTACAGCCTGTACTCCTGCTGACTCTCTCTTGTAAGACAAAATGGCTGCTCCGCAGCTGATTTTTTATAGGCTGGCCTCAGAAGGTCCAGAAGGGACCAGAAGGTTCTGGAAGGTCCCTATTCTAATCTATGGGTCCTGTCTAGAGATGACCGTTATGGCAGTTACTGACCACCATTTTGTGGGTCTGGTAAATCTGGTCAGGGAGGCATCTAGGCCTCAAGTGGAGACTATGAGGTCAAAGAACACCCAACCCCTAGGTCAACATCTCAAAAATCCAGTGGACATGAAAAGATAAAAAGGTTATGAGGGGCAAAAAGGGGACAAAATAAATAATTAATAGGAGGGACTACCCAAAGGCAGACAGGTCTAACGCCACCCATTCTTGCAAATCTTCTAGAGCCTTCTTTAATGAGGCTTATGTCTTCCTGGGAGAGAGACTTCTCAGTGCAGCTTTATATCAGCAAGGAGGTCAATCGTTTGAGCAGGATGGTGAGATGATCCTAGTATAGGTTAAAGAGAGCTGAAAATAGATCTGGCCCTTTAGGTAATCCCTGGTCTAAGGGAGTTGGGTCTGAAAGATTGTGCTGTAATAATTGGTGGATTGGTTTTTTAGGTGATATTTTAGCTCAGAACTGTGCTGCTTATACCCAGTTTTGTTCTGAGTTTGCTCATGAGGATGTGGTGGTGCAGTGTGTGAAAACCTGCTGATCGGTCTGATTAGTAGACACAAGTTACCCTTATTAAGAATGCAAAGTATGTCGCCAATAGTTTGAAGGATAGGTATTTTCATTCTACACTCGCATGTAGATCTGGACTTTAGTGACTCAGATAGGTCTCTGTATTCTGTGAATTGTTTGATGAGGAACACAACATTCTTGGATTTTATTTTTGATGGAAGATTAATTACTAGGTCAAAATTGTTAGCCCTTCATGTGTGCTTTTTGTTTTGAGGGCCATCATACTGAGTTGGTGAAGAGTGCTCACTTTACCGGAGGATCCAAGCTGCACCTCCTTGCTAAAGCCCAAACCATGTGTTGTGTAGTTTCCACCCTAAGTTGGGAACTGCACGCTTGTGGACGGCATAACAGTTGGGATGGTGCCAAACTGATTCTATGCACCCGGTCAGGATTTGTTGTCCTTAGGCCAACTAGCTCACAGTGCCACCATGAATAGTGTTGTAAATGATGCCACACGATGTAAAGTGAGTAGGTATAGATTTATTAAGGAGCACAGCAAACTAGGTCCTCACGCCAGCTGACCTAGACTCCAACTGGCGTTAGCAGAACACTCAGTACAGAATACATACAAGCATTCTTAATACCTTGGCTGCTGTGACTTTTCCCCTCCTGTGCTGACTATCTGTAAATCCCATTGTTCATGACGAGCTCAGCTCGTCATGAGCACATGAGCAGTGTACTGCATGACGAGCTGAGCTCGTCATGAGCATGGAAGGGGTTAAACAATAGACACGGAAAAGGTATAACCTATTTACAACAAGTAGCCCTAAACCTAAGTGGGTAGCAGGTGATTCTGGCAACCGCTCAACATGACAACCCGGATCCCCAAGGGATCGTGGTAACAGATCTAGAGCCCTTTTGCTCAGTCACTCGTGTTCTCAGTCCGTCATAAATCTTTATTTCGATTCAAGGAAAAGAATCATAAAAGTATACATTTTTTTAAAAAGAAACACAAATTACAAATGGTTTGAAGATCTATCGGTTCAGATTATCATACAGTAAATTCTCAGCTACATTTTCAGCACATTACCTAAAACAGTTACAATCCATATGAAAAGGATTAACATAATTCATAAGAATCCAAAAAAGGAATAAAATGTATCATAATAAAGTGCATTGTGCTATTTAATTTTTAAATATCACATATATAAAACAATTCAACCTTTCATACTATCCATCTTACTTTGCCCTATACTCTTTCATTGAATATTTAGTTAGTGTTCCCATCTAAGACAACCAATTTCCTTTCTATTTAGAATACAAAAAATCCCAGAAGAGGATTATATTTTCAATATCGGTTCCTAATGGTAATGGCCAATCTGATAAAACTAAGCTTGGCACTACATATAGCAGCAGTATGCAGCGATTGTAGGTACCCATATCCTTCTTGTAATTACAGGGTCGAATGTCCATTAAAATAGGTTTAATAAACCGGTTTCTCAGGGTTTTATACAAAGAGCAAAAAAGAGCAAAGTGCATTGTTGGGCTGTGTTATCACATGGGCAAGGGGGTAGCCTCTCACCAACCCCCTTGCTTCGGGAAAGCAAATAGAAAAATGCCATGTATTAAGTCGAAATCTTGTCAGGTAAAAACGCCATTGTGTATGCACAGTAAATGATAGATAAAATTGGTACTGCAATTTACTCAGACTCTTGCTCCCAGAGAAATATGCAAGGAATGCACAGTGGTCTATTTTCCATGTTTATTTAACCTACGCGATTCTTGTATAGAATGTGTTATGCAATGATTAATAGACAGAAGCAGATACGTTATTAGAAGTACCAGGACAGTGAACAGGATAAAAAGTCCACCATTGTGTTAAAGTGATGTATACATGCAAGCAAACAAAACAATATATATAAAGTCTGACGCACTCCTACTATGCAGTTCTTAACCCAAGTGTCTAGGGCGCATGTGTGGTTTCTGCGAAGAATCCCCATACTGGATGATCAAACCCCGGTTACCTGAAGGGAAATAACATAAGTCCCCGTCTTGGTCTCAAGATGGACAACCTTTTAAGGGATTTCAGCCAGCTGCTGGCCAAACCTTCAGCTTGTAGAGACCTCACCAATGGCAGCAAAGCACTCCTCTAATTAAACCCAGAAATGCTTGTTTATTTGTAATTAAAAGCATCCTTGAGAGTCCTGTGCAAGCCAGCATTGTTATGGTCTATAGATAGCCGAGTTGCCTTGTGGATGAAAAATAGATCAACATTTGTACAATGTGTGTAGAGGCTTTGTACATGGTGTTCAAGGAGTCGTGATTAAGTTCTCGTCCAGTAGAATCTGTAAGCGAAGCAGCTTCAAAGAAACAAATCCAGCATTGCGACACACTTAAATATGTGTAAAAGGGTATTGTGTGAAGGGGAAAGCAACTTAAGAAACGTTTTCATGGTGAAAGTTGGCATTGTTGCTACGTAGGCCTAACTAAGACACATGACACCGGGGACTGCTTGTATTCCTATGTAGAAGGTACTTGGTCATGTTTAGGTTTCGCCTATTATCATTCGCTTGCGAATGTAATAGGCGAAAATTCAAGGGCTCGATCCACTCGTCAAACCACTGCAGTTTCTTCACAGTGCATGTGAGTCACGTGACCACAAAAGCGGGTCACGTGACCACACAAGCACACGCATCTCCCTAATCCGCAAACAGCATTCATTCAAAAACACAGAAACCCCTGCCCCCATCCGGCTTCCTTCCGCGCATCTGCCTGCCACACTTCTCCTCCCCTCGCATTCCCGCCCCCCTACCAGGCTCTCCCGCCCCCATCATGGCAACAGTCAATCCAGCAGGCATGTTTTAATGCGAGTACATTTGAATGCAGAAAAAAAGAACAGTTTGCTTCCCAAATGGCCCCTCAACGGACGATAATCTCATCAAATGGCAACAAGCACAGACATTCTGACTCCACCAGAGTGGCTTCGGCGCTCTCTTCGAGTCAGTGATCGCTATCTAGCACGAAAACACATCTGCAATCAGATCAGGCACCAGCAGGATGTGACGCCCACCGCAGGGTCCTCGTAAATATTTTAGCGTTGCCCCGACCGTTGCAACAGAACTTGCCATCTTGTTCACGCGACCCTCAACAAGGAAAAACATTTCCGGCAAACTCACTCTGCATCTCCTACCCGGTGATATATCCTCAACAAGAGAATGTCTTCAGATTGTTGTGCATTTCTGCTCAGGTTGCCCATATTCATACCGCTGTGCATTATATTTATTTAGAGTAGTTTTCATATGGTGCGCTCACGGCCGAGAGCTACAGAGCACTTTACAGTTATCTTATGTGAGGCCTTACACAACAATTGTGATGGACAAATATACAGTGAAGAGCAAACGAATAGATCAGGCTATGTACAACAGAAAGACATACAGGTTTTTACAATTCAAGACCGCCAAGAAGCTGGAACATCACAATCCATATCTATTAAAGGTCGTGCATTAGTGTGCCCAAAGGAGAACGTGAAGCCACACATTTACGCAAACAGGAAACATAATTAGCACGATCCAAGTGAGGTAGAAGTACTTTGAGACAACCATCCCGAAAAGAAAATCGACAGCGGTGTTGCAATCTAGGTATGTCAAACAACATCTACAATGAGCAAGAATCAACCTTTCCACAAAGAGTGAGCCAATCACCTGGAGCTTCAGAAGCAGGGCATGAAAAATAGCCATTGGTTCTGTAACATGGGCGGTGGCTTGAGCCAGAGTCAAAGGCTACAAATCACTAAAGAGACACTGGAAAGAAATATAGTTCAAGGAGCAAATGGTTTGGTTCCTCATAGATGTAGGTGAAGAGGTAGTGGCAAGAATGCTCGGATGGAGGAGTTCCAAGTCTTGAGTCAGGGACCATTACAGGATTAGTACAAGGTGTGTGCTTTATTGAAGGTCTTGAGCGCCAGAGATGACTAGACCTTCAAAGAGCTACAGTTTCTTGGCTAGGTAGTGTGTAATCATGTTGCAGGAGTTTGCAATGATGCATGCTATCTTCTACGTCGTTCTACCTTCAATTGGAAACCAGCTCAGAGAGTTGAGGGCTGGGCACCAATGCCATAAAGTTGATCATAAGCATGCCACAAGTGACAATGGTTCTGCGATGCAAAGGTTTCAGAGGCAAGGGTTGGATTAGTCATGGACAAGGCAAAAAACAAAATGAAGACAAGCACTGGCGTTGCCAATAGGTTTCGCATTTGGAAAGTTGGAGCTATTGGTTTTGTAAATGACATTTTACATTTATATATCGATATTGGCATTATCAATTAATTATTATAATTATTGATCTAAATATTTATTCACAAGGTCTATCATTTTCATAATAAGAAAAGGGTGTTTCAGTCTGATGCAAGATAGATACTTCAATCTTCATTGGGAGCTTTGTGAGAGATGTGTTCTGCAAAGAGCTTAATGCCCTGGGATTTCAGAGCCAGGCTTCATTTGTGCTGTTCTAAGCTTGGAACGCCATGCACATTTGCTAACTGGAAATAACTGTTATTCAGCAGAGGTCACCTAAGAAACGTATTTAGGCACTTTGGTGATAAGATTGAGTTAAGGAATATAAATGGAGGGATTATTTAATCATATACTAATTTCGTCATTTAGTGCTTTGAGTAATGAATACCATTTGAACACCATAGACAATGTTGCAATTAGTTTTAATATATTGTTTAATCGCCTGTGTTAAATACAACCATTGTTTATTCTCACAGTAACATTAATTTGTATAACCTACACTATATTAGAGCATTGCTTTATAGTACATCCTTTTAAAATATACGTTTTCTTTTTTTTCTTTATCCATGGGGGTAAAGGTGTTGTGGAACATACTAATAAAATAATCCTGTATTCTCATAAATTGTTGTTTGTGAGAGAAGGAGACTGGATTGGAACCCTAGCCATTTTCATTTAAGAATGCTAGGATCTTGGACTACTTGGGCCGAGGGAGATGCAAAGTTCACAGGAGCAAAAAGCGCCATCGTAGTTCCCCTTCCCTGGAGTTCACACTGAAGTCATGATCTTTGAACAGTCCTTCCTTTTCTAAGTGACCCTGAACTGCTTTTTAGTCGATATGCTTGATTTTTTTTTTCAGTTTGAACTACACCAGATACACTGGTTCCCCAGAGAACACAAACTCCTATAACGGGGAAAAAAAGCTGATTCAAATGGTTGAACTCAGGACATGGTGGGCTGAGATCAATCACTCAGTTACCCTGAATGCCAGTGGTATAATTTGTTGTTGGCCACGAATGAACACCACTGCAACATACACAAGATAATTACTGCAAAACTGTCACAGAAGTGAAGTTCTGCTTGGCAAAGCACATCATTGGAGCGCAATATGAAACGAGGTGAAACATTTCAGATCTCCTACAATCCAGACAACTGAAAACAAATAATGTATGATATATCAGCCCTGAAACGACCACTAGTTTCTATGATCTAAAATATGCAAAATAAGAGCTTTCATTTTCTGCAACATCATACCTCTATTTCCTTCCCTCTCCCTCCTTTCAGTGTTGTTCTTCACAAACTTCCTCCCTATGACCAAGGAGAATATGTCCAAACTGGCTAGAAAAAATAAGACAGATCTAATAGTAGAGCCTTGTGCCCCCCCACCCCCACACACACACACGAATGAAACCTTTGGTCCAATTTCTGGAAGAGCACTTTTGATGTAATCAACACCATCTTTCCTCATCGAGTAGTCTCATGCCTCTGAAACATGCAGTCATGCCTTCTTAAGAAACCGGTGCATGGCCCAAATATCCCTTCTATCTCCTGTCCAACATACATTCTACACTTCCACAGCAAGATCATTGAAAAAGAAGCAAGGCAGCACGAATTAAACCCTGAACATCACCAGCACATATTGCACAACCACCAGATGGTTTCTAGCCTGCATGGGCACTGAATCACCCATGACCCAGATTTATAAAAAACTCTGGATGTTCTTCTGTCCTTGCACTATCTGACCTCTAAGCCTCCTGTGGTACTGTGGACCACAATATCTTGTTGGAAAGACATGTTTTATGGGCTGCAATTTATAGACCTTCATGTGGTCTTGATTAATTATGAAGAGAGTTGACGGAATCACCAATTCTCCCAGTATTCTTCAGAGTACTTTGAAGTTTATCTTAACCTGTCCAGCGTTTATAGGAGGACTCTGGCTGCACTCTTAGAGCAGTTTGTGGTGAAACTCCAAATGTACTCCAATGTAGGTCAAATTAATTTTCAATTGGAAAACTGGTCTACAAACCAATTCATATTTTTATGGAAAGACCATGTAGTTACTGGATTATGGAGTGTGACCTCAGTCTCAATTGAAGCAGGACAGAGATACTGGTGTTAAGCAGAACGGAAATCAAGGTGCCATCCTTTGATTGGCCTCCTGGATTAGGCATGCTGCCCAACATTTTTAATGTCATTCTTTTGTGCTTAAAGTTAATGCTACCTTCAAAGAAATCATCCAGCAGTCGCCCTTCAGTGAATCCTCCCATTCCTCCGACCAAACATTTATATGGGGTTGATAAGATCCTTGGTGATGGCAGGATTTGACTATTGCAGCATATACAATGACTTTACAAAAACGTTTTTTTAAGATTGAAAGACTCCAGAACCAGGTAGCAAAATTCCCTGAATCAAAAGAGCCATGAACACACACACACCGCCTTCATAATTTTACATACGTAGACTGTAGGTGCCAGGGTCAAGTTTGCAATGTGTTGCACTGTCTACAAAATCTTTTGGGGGGCAAAGGTCCAAATTCTCTACAAAAACTAATACCCTATTGCATCCTTACTGGGATAAGCACATGTAATACATAGAACGCATCCAACCTATCACAAATGGAGCCAGATTCATGGGAGGGTGGGGCCTTTGGAACACTTAAAATACAAGCTTTTTAGGAAGGACCTGAGAAGTGGGATGTTGAACTACTTTGTCTTCAGCTGTTAAAGGGATATGCGTTGATGGCTATTGGAATGGACCCTAGCTGCCTCGTATTCAGATTATTCTTAGTGACACTCTAAAGTAACCAAAGGCAACATGACACACTGTATAGAGCTCATCAATTTATAATAAATACAAAAATATCACATGATGGAGATTAATGTCTTTGGTTGTAAGTTAATTTTGATTTCCAACTAGGCAGTGGTACCCGGCAACCATCTTTGTGAGGTGATGTATGGGGAAGCGCTTGTTTGTTTAGCAAAAAGTGAGAACAAGGGTGTAAAGTTAGGGAGTAGAAACATTTGGGTGAGCTCTGCTAGTAGTAAACTTTGTAATCTTAGTAGCTATTCCTCCGAACACCAAAATGTGGGTGTGGAAAGAAGAATTCTTTTTGGTAGTGTCAGTGGAGAGCTTTTACAATGGAGTAGAGGGAGGGCTCAAAAAATAAATTATTCACCCTTACATCTATGCCCATTTTTAACATGTTTGTTTTTTCTAACCATGTACCACTCCAATTGAAAGGACTCTCAAACAGCTTTGTTGAAATCAATTGACACTTTCTCCAATTTACAGCTTTCATTTTTTTTAAAATATTTTTTTTTATTAAACAAGTCAATTCCAGACAGATACACATCAAAACATCGGACAATCATATATTGTACAAACTCCGTTGTGCAGGTAGTATCGGTGTAGCCATAGAATATGAGGCATATATACTGAGCAATTGTACACATTACGCATGTTTTTCCTTGACATCCCAGGTCCATATTGCCATGTCCCCTCCCACCCCCCGCCCCCCCTCCTAGGATCTGTATTTCTCCAAGGGGCTCCATATCTTTTTCCATTTCTTGGGGCAGCCTCTACTCTTATACACTACTTTCTCTGCTAGGTGGCACCAATCCATATCCGTGATCTTGCCGGATATTTTTGGAGGATCTTGGGACCCCACAGTCATGCTATTTTGTTAAGTTAACGTCCTCAGGATCGGTTTGTGGAATAGTATGCCCACCTCTAGATCGAGTCAATGCCTGAATAGCCGTAATGGCACAGAGCATTGAGAGGATCAAGCGAGGGGAAAAAGATGCAAAAATCAGGAAAGGAAGGGGACAGCAGGGAGGGAGATCTGTAAGACACAAACAGATAACACGCATAAGACTATGTTTTACAATAATCAGAACAGACAGTGGTATGCAACTACCTTATAAGTGTTATACCTGTAAAGGAAAATATAACTCTTCTAGATGTGTAGAGGTATCTGGTAGCGTAGAAATTGTTGCGGTGTAACTATAACAATACAAAAGCAAGTAGCAGTACTATACCAATGATTCACACTTTTCAGCGTCTCTCTATACATATAGCACCTAGAGAAGAACCTACCTAAGTATACCTCTAACAGTGCATCACAGGGGAAGAGTGTAACCATACACCTCTAGAATACCCCTGTTAAGTGGAAGAGGTAAATACAATAGTTAACACCTATACACAATGAAATACACGCTGCCACTTATTGTAATATCCATTTCAATGAAACAGAACATGCGAAGACCCTTGGTAATTCAATTCGATTACTAGCCCAACTAATGCCTCTTAAATGGGTTCAAGGGTATATCCAAAGTATGGGAGGGGAAATGATCACCACAGTTTATGTGCGCCCTGCACACCCAAAAACCGAGCTAGGGTCCACTCCGTTGGCCGACAATACCAACCGAGCCAATTCCATAGTTACAAACGGACACAAAACCTACTCACGGTAACCGCCGTTACCGAGTAGGCTGAAACTAACACCAAACAAAGAATTCAGCGATCCCGCTGTATTGTGCTGTGGTGCCAGGCACCCTTACGGCACCAAACACTCCAAAGTCTCCAAAACGCCTTGACAAATACTCTGGCAGAATTCCCGACACCGCCATCAGCCGCCTACTGTCTTTCATACGTTCTCGCGCTATTGCGTAGTACCGCGAAGGATCACGGGAACAGTAGTTTCCGGCCCAGGGCGTACTGGGAATAGTAGTTCCTTCAGATCGAGATCGTGACATATTTTGCGTTTTGCGACCCCAGCAGCTAACAGCCATGTTTTTGTGTGGCAGGCCATGGGTCCTCCCCCGTAATGCATAGCGGGAACCAGCATGCCTCCGACTGAATATGGAGCCCCAGAACCCTCGTCATCACCCCCGCAACCCTCGTCCTATAACATTGTATTATTGGGCAGTCCCAGAGTATATGGAAAAAAGTGCTGGCTAATCCGCAGCCTCTAAGACAGTGGTCCAAGTAAAGCTTTCGTTCTTAAACTCAATGAGACGTTTCAGTGTGTCACTTGATTCTTATAAACCTCAATATTGGCTTAACCTATTGCAGTTCCATCATTATTGGATCATTCCTTTGACATTATATTTTCAATACTGTGAATCCATTGAATGTTACACACAGAAGCAAAATGTTACTTCCTGAAGACTTGTAAATGTAGAAAGATTCTTAAATGTACTAGTTCATAATGAAAGGTGTAGTGTTTATCTGATCATGATACTAGGTTACCTAAAGATGGCTGAAATACTTTGGTTCTGATGAAAATGAAGTTTTCATCGGACATCCCCTGATATTGGCAACTCTTCTGTTAAGAGTCACTATATGCATCATTAATTAAGTCCACCCGCATTATGTTGTAAAATGTCAAAAAATTCGTAATTGCTTTCTTAGGATATTCTTACAAATATTTTATTGCCTGAAATTACCAGTTATACATTTTAAATCTTTTTAATTATTATGTTCCTTTTCATTGCAGTGGTAAATGGAGAATCATTTCAGTAGTAATGTGTTAAGAATGAATCTGCCCTTTCCTGGAAATGAAAAACGAGAAAAGGGGATCCCCCATGAATCTCTAAGGAGCCCTCGAACGTATCCAAACTTTTCACCAAGACCAGAAATTGCAGGTGCTTCTATTGGACTTTTAAACAAGAACTTTTATCTTTGTGAACAAACAAAACAGTATTTTGCAAATTCTGAATTGAAGTCCCGGGATTGTAGTCCAAAGGACAGTGGTAAAGTTAGAGACTGGGGCAAAGAAGGTGAAGTCGTTTCGAAGATGAACAGAGGGCCAATTCTAGGTAAGAAAATATTTGTCTTTTCATTTACCCTTTTGAAGCCTTCAATCAGTCATTCTTCATTGTGAGAGTAGAACATTTGAATTGCCATCTTGCCTATTTTTTTCATTGTGACAGAAGTTTTGTTTTTCTTAAATCACCTTGTTAGTTATGGCTGATGACAGTTGTGACTGTGTCTTACCGAAAGTGAAATTGTCAACCTTCTACGGTCATTGCCAGCCTAATTTATGTGTGCAGTGCCTGTAGTGACCATTTCGGTTTACGTTTATGCATTGTGTACGCCAATCTGAAAAGATGCAGTGCATGTTAGACATACAAATGCTGGTACTGTAACATTGTATAAATCTGGTTCTGGTAACACACTAGAGTGCTGTACTTACAAGATCCTTGTGCAGCATTGTACTTGTATTTAAATGAAAAGTTATAAAAATTTCACAGAATGGAACTTCTCATATACTGCGATGGTAGGAAAAGGGGTTTTGAAAATCGTTCTCAATTTTCCTTACTAAAGTTTCAGTGGCGAGAAAGAAAAGCAGGTCAAACCTGATGTCCCTTCAGATGAGTGCTCACTAGATTTAATTTCATTATGTATTTCTTGGTTATGTATAGTATGAATGAAAAGGCATGCTTTCTATTAATATTATTAGAGTATTTAACAAACCATAAGTGGAAAAGGTTTTCATTTTGGCAGTGAATTTGAGAACAGTTGGACGTTGGAAATTATTATATTATAATAAGGTCTTTAAAAATAAAAATTGTAAAACAGTGAATTCAGCAAACTATTTAATTTTTCCTTTTTAAATTACCTTTGTAGTGTGGTATGCTGTTTTTGTCTTTTTTGAGACCTGCAATGAAGAGCAATCTGCAGGTTTCTGGTTTTTTGCAGTCTGGGAAAAAACACCCTCTGAGAACCATGTGCTTGGAAGAGGACCTGCCGCAATTGAGGCAGGATTAGCAGTAGAAAGGCACTTTGTGAAAAATACGCAAGAAATGTAAAATGCAACAAAAAATACTGCTTTAAAGTTTCACTGTGATCTTTTAAGATTTACAATACCCTATGTTGTAAAGCGTTTTCATGTGTATCTTCTTCTGTGTGCTTGGTCCTTGCCTCACATCTGTATTGATAAGGTTTATTTTTTCAATCACATGATCTAAGAGCTTAGACATCTGCATAGTAAGTGTATGATGTTACAGAAGACCTGTATATTGGCAGATTGTGGGGGTGCGTTGATTTTCCCCTTACAATTTATGTTTGCTATATGTGTACAATATATCCATAATGTGTTGGTAAAGACTACTGAATGCTGTGTTGAATGTATGGTGATGCAGAATGCAGAGATAGCCCATGGTTGTCCCTAGTATTGGTAAATGGCTAAAGCAACAGGTTTAGGGTGAGAATGGCATTACGGATAAATTGGTTATGGATTACTGCAACTCCAGTGTCCAGCCAAAGTCGTGGAACTTTCAGGAGCCCATTACGAAGGGTCAAACATTTGTGTTGCAGAAATTATATGTCATCTGGCTTGAGTTTCGGATATTCTGAAACTCCGATATGTTGTTTTAATAATTCCCTTATCGTGTATTGTAATTTTGAATTGATTGTGGGTGTCCTCCCAAAGTAAAACATTTTGTACCATAAGTGATTGCTGGCTCCATGTGAAGGCTGTGTAATGGTTGTTAGCAAAACACACAAGATGATGGACGGAATGTTGCACAATGGCAAAACATTCACCCCCGCCACAGATCTGGGTTTAAGCCATTGTTATTTTTCTCACCAAGCCACCCCAGCTCAGACATGGCCATATGCAAATCAGGCTTGACCCTGTGCCTCATGGGAACAGTCCAGACTGAACTGCCAAGCCATGTCTTCCCTGGACCGGAATCAAGCATCCTAGGACCGGTTTCTGGCTATCAGTCGTCTTCAGCCAGGATAGCTTGACTCAAGTGGCTTAGTGAGCACGGGACCCAGGTCTGGGCATACCCTTCCCACATAATGGTTGTTGACATCTAGTCTATTCTTGTAGCATTCAGTTTAGAGGATACTAGGTAAGGTTAGTGCTAAGTCAAAGGTAAGCTGCCTACCCTTTCCTTTGTGCCCTTCTGCACTACTTTATCATCTCCTCACAAACGTCTTCCTGCCTGACTCATTGTAAGCCTTCTGATGTGTGACTGGTTGCAAATTCACATCCAACTGATTGTAACTGGAAGATTTACTAAAGCTTACCATATCTGCATTAAGCCGGTTCAAGCAGGTCAGACTGGGACTTCGAATAGGTAACCGTTGAACAGTAATCTGTGCTCAAGTCAATGAGACAACCAACTACTTCCATAATGAAGAAGGGTTGTCTGATTTCAGCAGAGTTGAGACTACCAATAGGCACTAATTGATGCCAGGAGTCCTCCATGCACATACTGTAATAATGTTTTTAATTGGTCCTGAACTTTACCTATATGAACACCAACTCGATTTTTCTTGGGTCTGTCCACGATTTCAAGTGTGATTGTAATGTCAGTAGCTAGTTATCCATTGCAAGAACTGCCTCTGTTTCTGGTTTTAAAGAGGACCTTGTAAGACCAATATCAAGTTCAGAATGTTAATTCAAAAGACGTTCTGAACATTTGTACAGGGGAAAGGACATAAAGGATCAGGAAGTTTGACAGTTTTCGTCTGAAGTAATATGTCCCTTACTCCAGGAGTGCAATAAAAAAAATAAGTTTTGCTCTTGCACCTGAGGAGGAGCAGGAGGCCTGTCTTCCGAGATGTAAGCCTGCTTGAATTAGTGTGCCAACTTTAGGCGACCAAGACACACAATTGATGGACGGAATGCAGAACAAATCAAAACATTCTCCCCTAGTCAAAAGATCTGGGGTAAATCCATCATTCTTTTGCTCACCATGCAGTGGAGATATATTTGGATCAAATAACTCGAAAGAACTTTATGTATGCCTCTAGTTATTTCACCAGAGGAGGAAAGTGTCTTTTTAAATATTTGTCACTCTTTTTAGGTCGAGCTATGTATAGCTCTGAACTATTATACTGGAAACTAACACTTTGACCAAGAGGATTCCAAGCCGGATTCCTCCCAATGCATGTTGTCTAATGAACCGTGACGCTTCGCCAGGCGCTCTTGGCCTCACTCACACGCCATATGCTCCACTGCCCCCCCACCCGACTTGAAAGGAAGCCTCGCACACCAACATTTGTCTCACACCACCAGACATACATCAAAGGCAGCTGCTTCCCCGCCCACCCCCCCCCACAGCATAAGATTAACCCTGTCTATTTCTTATCCCTTCCCTCCCCACCGTACTCCCGTCCCTACTTTACTTTCGTTTCTCTCTGCTTCTTTCCCTCTGGACTTTCACCGCCAATCTTTGCCTTCTTCCTCACTCCTTCTTTCCTACCAGGTTTCTTGTTGTGCAAGCTGCAGGGCTGAGTTTGGAGAAAAATAATCTTGCTTCGCTGAAAGGAAAACATTAAATCAAAGAAAGCTTTCCACAGTCTTGATTGAAAAACAGATAGTGCATACACACAAAACCGAGCAGACCTTTGACAGCGTAATATATTATTACAGTCTGTTTTGTACCCAGTACTTCTTTATGTTGTATGGATGTGTATTATGCATGGACGTTTCTGATATAATTTATGTTTCTAACTGTTGTTTGTATTAGATTATTCGATGGTTGTGGATATTACATATCTTTGCTACACATGCGCACGCGCATGTGGGTAAGATGTGCCGTCGGCGTCTTTGTGTACTTTTTGCCTGCTTCTATACTATCTGCGTATTATTTGTTTATTGTGCCTGTGTAGCTGTTTACCTGATATGTATAAACATTATCTGTGTGTATTGGTTGAGCACTGGATATCTTTAACGCACACTGTTACAAACACATGCGCCTTTATGTACTTGTGTATGTCTGTGTATACTGAAATTGAAACGTATTTGAGCAACACGAACCCGGTTGTTTCTGCCTCAAAGTACGGCTGATTGACAGGTGCCCAAACGTGCCTTTCAGGCTCTGCCCTATGATCACCAAAGGGCAGTGCCGGCTCCTGCCAGGCCCTGTAGGGGCACTGCCCTCTGCAGTGTCACGGTGCCTCTTGTGAAGGTCAGAGACACACACTTCTGTGTATAGCGCCTGGAAGTGACCGCGCATTCCACACCCACGCTGATGTACCACGTAGACACCGCGTGCTCAAGCACCGACAGACCAGGCCGGTTTACACCCCCTCACCAGCCCCCTGCCCTCCAGGTGCATGGAGGGGTGACATCCAAAGGTGAATGGCTGCTTTTCAAAGAGCCCCCCCCCACCCCCCCCAAACAACGCGTGAGCCGCAGCCTCCACGCCACCCCCAGCAGCCTCCACGCCACCCCCAGCAGCCTCCACGCCACCCCCAGCAGCCTCCACGCCGCCCCGGCCCAGCGGTAATATATCCTTTTGAAGCCATTTGCTGCCGAACAGCGCTACAGTAAATATGCATATTGCTAATAAGGTTTGCACAATTACTCCAGTCAATCACGGCTGCATGTTTACATCACCGCCACGTACAAAACGGTAGTTAAGGCAGTAAACTTTCTAGGCGGCTTCTGGGAGCACAAACCTGCAGGAGATTGTAGGGGCAGAAATATCCCTAAAATAAGTTTTATATATTGGGTTTGGGACACAGCGGCTCTTCTCTGGGAGGCAGACTTGTGTGATCGCTGGCATCCCTCTGTGGTGTCAGCACTGACCTGGTTAACGCTCACATTTAGATTCTAATCCGACCTCAATCTACTTTTACCGCCTAGCGCTCAGAAACCGCCTGGCGGTATTAAACAGCACTTGACTGCTAGGACATTAAGCAGCAAAAGGGACCCTCTAGTGTTGTAGGAAATACCCTGTATTATCCTACAGCTAAGGATTGTATTATGATAATCTTGAAGTGACATCACCACTCTGGTGTATTACGTTGCGATGACGTCAGCGCTCTTCTTTCCCTCCGGACTTTCATGGCCAATCTTTGCCTTCTTCCTCACTCCTTCTTTCCTACCAGGTTTCTTGTTTTATTGTACTTTTCCTCATGTTCTTTCTTATTTTTTCCATGCACCATTTCCTAATTTTTCCTTGTCCTTTTTTTCCACCTTTGTTTCTTCCACCTTTCCTCATTCTTTTCCTTCCCCTGAACGTAGTCTTTACCATCTTTCTTTCTGCGTTTCTTTTTTCCCTCTCACTTTGCCTTTCACTATTCTCGCCGTTCCCTCATGCCCTCACTGCGCCTACCCCATCTCTCATGCGCTTCTTTATTTCTGGCTTCCTCACAGTATGACAGTCCAAAATATTTGCTGCATTGAACAAACGGAGACTTGGAGAGACTGTCTGTTGAGCATAAGGGCTCATAGAATTCTGCAAGACCCTCAAAAGTTGGCAGTCTGTAAGGCCTTGCTGAACTGAGCAAGGACAGCTGCATGTCAGTTATCTGACATACCACTTACTCTCTCTTACCGGCCTGTCTGTTAAAGCCCGATTAAAAATCGGGGAAATTCCCCAATGAGCAACGTTCTCAAGTTTACCAGTTCCTTTCGTGATTAGCTCATCTAGTTCATGTTGTTTTGCTTTGCATTCTGGGTCTTGTGGTCCTGACTGTAAAATGGATGAACAGGACGACAATTTCAAGAATGTAAAGCAAAACCCTGAACAGTATCGGCTGCACATGAAACTGGAAATCGTGAGAGGTCTGCATGCACATGTCGATCTGTAAGGATTATGCAAATGTTCTGTCTCTTTATGTTTCGCCTACAGACATCGTTTGGGTCTTGCCTACAAACATCTTTTTACTTCCTGTTTTCGGAAGAGGACTTTTGGAGCATACCAGAAACTTACAGTGGACTTAGAATCAGGCCATTGGTTATCATAGGTTGCCTGTATTTTCATTTTTTTCTTTTTTTCGTGACTTTTATTTTTTATTTCAATTTTTTTTTAATTATAAAATGTGCATATCAGAAAATATATACACTACAGAGTAATGCAAAAAAAGGGGGGGTTACAATTGAGTTGGGCTACTTGCATCTTGGTTGTACACTATATGTTGCGTCATGGTTACACGCTATACATTATACATTGAGTATACTGCGTCCCCCTGGTGTGAGAGAAAGAAGAGAAGAAGAGTGAAGAGGGGGGATGTCTGTTCTGAGCTGGTCAGGTTTGGCGTGTCTCTAGGTGTGCGTCTAGGACTTACCACATGTCATTCTTGGCGTTGTGTTCCTTCGAGAATTTGCCGGTGATGTTGTCTGTGCCTCAAAGTAAGGTGACCCAGTTTACCCAATTTTTGAAGGTTGCTTTGGCTGTATTTTTCCAGTTTGTTAGTATGATTTTCACTGCCGCTGTTAGGATGTCCACTAGGTCTCTTTCCTCCTAATTCTCTAGACAGTCCGACATGAAACCTGTGGCGACACTAACAAAACTCTCATTATCTTGCTTCTCATTCTATGACTTTTCGTCCTCTACTTGTGTTTTTGTCTTCTCCTGGGAACTGCTATATTCTTCTTCTTTTTTTTTTTGTGTCTAGTATTATGTAGGTTTCCACACATCTTTGATCTTGCATAGCACCGAGGACAGCCAAAGTAGTTGAAATCGTACTCCCGGGGGCAATTACTTAAACTACTTCCTTATCAGCTCGTTAAATCCTGGAAGTTCTGCCTCCCTCGAGGAACAGTTGAAGCTGAGCCACTGACGTGTGGTACTTGAATCCAGCTAAAGACACTTCGTTGCTGATTCTTACAAAACATATGGAGTTGTATCATGTCAGTGTTGATCGCATCATTGGTTAGTTGACAGTAACAGAGTAGAAAAGAGCAGCGTTATTTTATTCTTAAACGCATGCATTGGTACACAACAGCCCGGAACCAACCTGAAGGTTTCAATCTCACATAAACTGACTCAGGATTTCATCATGCCAATGTTGATAAATGTGAATGACTTTTCATTTTTTTTTGTAAATGCATACAGATACTCAGCAGGAGTGTTATTCCACCTCTTAACATGTATTGTTCTTGTCAGATAGGGAAGCTTGTAATAACGCTTGTTTGCAGACGGTTGCCAACACAAGGCGTAGCTAATCCTTGAGGATTGCTTCATATGGGTCACATAAATCGGTAAGCAGACAATGCAATTGTGTTGGGAATTCTGCTTATTTTTAACATGGTTGCGCACAAAATTTGGACAGTTAAAGTAGCTCATAATTTTTGGGAGCTGCAGACTTTGAAGCCTAACTCAATGTGTGTCTAAGTGCTTGTTTGCTCACAGTCACGCTTGATCTCACTCATGGCACGAATATGAAATTTGGCAGCACTTTTTTAATCACTCTGAGCACTCACTACAGTTTACCTTCTAAACAATGCTGACAGTGCATGGCAAAGTCGTGCTGTCTGAACAAACATATTTTTGGCTACGTTAACCTGTGACCTTGGCAGTATCGTAGCACCCAAATATTGAAAAGAACTTATGTATAGTGAATGGCATGCTGGTCTACCCAATAACTTATAGTAGGTGATTTTAATGAGCGCCCCTTTCTTGGGTCAAGTGCCCATATGCTAAGCCATCCTAGTAAAGCGATCGGCTAAACGTTTTAGAGCAATGTATATGTACATCAGATGGTATGTGTGCTGTCCAACAACACTTTACTGATCTTTCACCTCATCATTCTGCATCTCCACGCCAACCCTTCTTTCACCCCTCTTCTCTCCTTTCTCTTTCCTACCCTCCATGTATCCTCCTTATTACCTTCCCACAGCATCACTCAGCACCACTCAACGCCACGGCACCACTCAACGCCACGGCACCACTCAACGCCACGGCACCACTCAACGCCCCGGCACCACTCAACGCCCCGGCACCACTCAACGCCACAGCACCACAGCACCACTCAACGCCACGGCACCACTCAACGCCACGGCACCACTCAACGCCACGGCACCACTCAACGCCACAGCATCACTCAAAGCCACAGCACCACTGAAGGCCACCGCATCACTCAGCACCACTGAAGGCCACCGCATCACTCAGCACCACTGAAGGCCACAGCATCACTCAGCACCACTGAAGGCCACAGCATCACTTTGTGCAACCATTCAACAACTGGTTCTAATATGTTCTCTCAATGTTTCAAGCTTTATTACAAATGTCACAAAAAGATGGTA
The DNA here is from genome assembly GCF_964263255.1 of Lissotriton vulgaris. NCBI lineage: Eukaryota > Metazoa > Chordata > Amphibia > Caudata > Salamandridae > Lissotriton > Lissotriton vulgaris. Next base: position 1,136,984,326 of record NC_141693.1, read on the forward strand.
ATATTTTGCTGCTGTTCTTGGATTTTCATCACAATAAAATACACTGAACATAATCTTCCCAAAAGTTATTTACAAAAGTTTAAGCTATTGCCATTCCAAATTACAATAACTTTTATTTAAGTATTAATTATCAAAAAAAATAAAAGCCATTGTTATTTGTAATATTAACACATCTAAGTCATGTAAATACAACACATATTGCATTACAAATGCTATAGGTGTCACGTTTTCGAAAGTTAAAACTATTAGCATTGTAAATGACAAAGCTATTAATTTCGCTATTTTTAAAACCAACACATAAATAAAATATTTGTCATTTACAATACCAATAGATCAAACTTTCCTAATGCTGGACCTATTGCATTGCAAATGCTTGTTCACAATGGTACCAATTCCGCATTTACATGTTCAGCCCATTCACGGCAACATTCTGAAAGCTCTTTGACTGGGCCATGATTAAGCTGTAGAAATCTTTTGCGGTTTAAATTGTCATCCAAGAAAAAACAGATTCTGTGTGCTTTCTCTCTGTTAAAACTGTCTCCTGAACCTCATAATTGTTATTAATCTTTGTAGCAAAATGATCAATGGCCATTCTAGTGATGAGTGGGCAACCCTGTGCAAATTCTGTCCATTGTTCAGTTACCACCCCAGTTTAGACCTGGCCAAATGCAAATCAGTCTTGACCCTGTGCCTCATGGGAACAGTCCAGCCCAAACTGCCAAGCCAGGTCCTCCATGGACCGGAAACAAGCTATCCTGGCTGATGAGGGCTGAAAGCCCGAAACCGTCCCAGGATTCTTGTTTCCAGTCCAGGGAGGACCTGGCCTCGCAATTTGGGCTGGACTGTCCTCATTGGGCGCAGGGTCAAGACTGATTTGCATATAGCTGGGTCCAAACTTGAATGGCATGGTGAGCAAAAAAACGATGGATTTAGGCCCAGATCTCTGTACTAGGGTGAATGTATGACATTGTTCTGCATTCTGTCCATCAATTGTTTTTGCATTTAACTTTAGGAGCCCAGCTGTTGTGAGTACTGCTGCTTAAAGGGAAAAGAACATGCTGGACATTCCACCCACAAGAAGTCACATGAACATTTAAACCTCTCTAAGTTAGATGTATGCAAACTCTTTATCTAATCTCATTGATGCTCATAGAATCATTTTTAAATTTGAACACCAAATTATAATGGCATATTTAGGATATTGGCTTTTAAGTTTGGTGTGAAAGTAAGCTCAGTAGCCTCATTTGAATTTGAAGAGCAGGAACTTTATTATACAGAAGAGAAACTCTAGCCATACCACGTTTGACTTACAAACATTTACCTTTCTAAGGTAGAAATATACTTCAAACTGGGACTAATCACGCTTGCCCCAGACTTTTCCAAGAATTAATGCAAAGTAAAGGACGTTTTGGGAGTAAATGAGTGTATGGCCAGATAACAAAGTCGCCATTTGTCAATGGAAGTATTTTTGGGAGAAGTTTAAACATTTAATTCCTGCCGTTTTTGGATGTGAATTGTGTTAACATATTAAGAAAATCCAGAAACTTCAATTGATAATGGTTTGGCTAACACTGATATTAATGTCCAATTTTCTCTTCACACAACCAACCAGCTTTTTTTCCTGTGCTCACAATTGGACACACGAAAGATTCTCATTAATGGCAGGGATGTATCACTTGTATTGCCTTTGCCCCAAGGGTAACCAGTGGTGTAGACCCCCCAGCTGTTTAAATTTCTGCTATCAATGTAGGCTGAAGTAATTTCCAATGTTGCCCCAGCCAATGTCTTGCCACATTATGCTTTTGCTGTCTAAGGCTCTGCCTTTATACATCTTCTAGTACTTATGTTTGGCACCATTAACTGAAATAGAAGAAACCAGTTGGCTTGACCTACCCACTGCGCTGATACTGGGATTTTGGTATTGGATAACCCAACATCTTTGATGGCAGCAGTAGGCTCTTTGTGTATGTTGTGACATTCCTACCACATATGCAAAGTTGAGCTTCTCCTTTAAACAGGATTCTGAACCTACCAGTTATACCCATGTTCATGATTCTCAGTTTATTGGGTGTCTAGAACCTCTCCATTACCACCTTATAAGCAATATTCCCTTTTTGTACAAGTATATTGATTATAGGAATGCCTCTAGAATGATCTTCCTTTTGGTACCCATTGGTTGTGGTTTCACAATTTTTCCACATTTACTAATACATCAGTTGTGTGTCTTGTCAGAGTACTGTGGTTCTCTCTCTAGCCGATGGCCTCAATGGCAGATTTGGAATGATCCCTTTAAATCCATTCTTTTTTTAAATAAATCTTTTTATTATTTAAAAAAAAAGGTAAAGGAATATACATACCGGGTGCCATACATTCGAACATAATAATAAGGCGAACAGGTACAAAAACAGGATAGACGCAGAGCAATAAAAGAATAGCTGAGACGCCCACGCTAGGGATTACAAAGCAGGATTTGCGACATTACAATCTACGACCCAACTTAGGCGCAAGCCCTCAGAACCTGCCCACCCATAGAATCAGGATAGTAAAAGAAGCATGGTCACCAGATACTGGAATGTAGTCAAGATCAGGATAATTCGCCAATATTACGTACTAAAGAGAAACTGAAAGAGAGAGTGAAGAGGAAGAAACCATAAAAAACGAAAGCAAAAACAAAACAATAAACCCATCCCCCCACCCTGCACCCCTGCATATGGCTATCGCCTAACCCCAACTAGCAGTGTGCCTTTTGCCCCAACTAACTAAGTACTAAAAGTAGAAAAAGTGGAGGAGGAGAGTTTCATACAATCTCCCGGTCTCCCTTCTCCCCCGCCAGAAACAAACAACCCGTGTAGTAACCAAAAAGCTATCCGGAATTATAGACAGAATAAAACAGGGGAGGTTTTAAACACCGCCCAATCTCCCGCAAGCATAATGTTAGCAAATCCCGTGTCCTCTAAAGCCCCGAAATCAGACCCAGTCAGTCAATGTCATCCTTGGCCCTTTGGATCTTTCATGCGAACTTCATCCGGTAGAACCACCGTAGTCACAGGAGAATCTAAGTGCGAAAGGAGTTCAATAAAGATCAGTCTGGGACAAGTAAAAAATGTTAAGTCCTTGCAAATCTCAGCCGCACGTAAACTCTCCCTCACTGACATTAAGTCCAGGTGTTGTTTCCTCCGTGAACATAGTAAAACTGCCAGGGAGGGAAAAGATGTTGAAGCCATCCGATAGTCGCCAATGGAAGTCTCCAGGAGTGAAGAACCGAGTAGATCTACCTCAGTCGATAGCAATGGTGGTTGCGACAATCCTTTCGAAGCACCAAGTTCGCAATTATTTATTTGCTCACTGACCAAGGGCATCATTACTTCTTCCTGCACGGGGCCCTCATCCTCCATTACTATGTGCAGTGTGGGAAACTCAGTTCGTTTTAGATCTTGCAATGGATCAGAGCCCGGACTCAGACGCCCAGTTTCAACTTCACCAGCGATCATTTTGTGGACAATGGCTTCCAGATGTAAATGAAGTGCCCCGATGGCAGACAGTACGGTCGTCAACGACGGCTCACACTTCGCCCGACCCATCTCCGCTCTCTCCATTTTCAAACATGATCGTATTCCCCGGAGAGCCGGGCTTCTCCGGGGGAATAGGCAAGAGCGGAGAGGATGGCAATGGAGGGCGTATTCTCTGTTAAACGACCGCGATCTGCATTCCGCTACTGCGAGCGAAGACCCCAACCCAGCAGCCCCCGGCGGCGGCAAACCGGGTCTCCGGGACTGAGACCCCCCCCACAGCCACAGACGTATCTTCAATAGCAACCAGACCAAATGACCCCCATCGGAATCGGCGAATCCACTGCAAGAGACCGGACCCTGCCTGAGTCCCACGGCCGATGTTGTTCAACTGTAGCCCGGCTGGGTCAGTACTCGAGGCCCCGGCTCACAAGCTGGGTTAAGCCGAAATTCAAAACACGATACAACTCAGTCAATCAAGGAAATAAAATTCTCGGGATTGCACCATCACTCATCAACAGTTCATCCACACGGAGGTCGGGCGTAAGATCAGGATATATGACAGGATCATCTGGCTGAAGACTGAGGACGGCGGAGCCGGGAGCCTAAGCGGCCATCTTGGTTGCTAGCGTAGCTCCTCCCCCCCCCCCCTTTAATCCATTCTGATTGTTTCCCAAATACTGAAACAAATTCATCCTCCTACGCAACAAACAGTGCCTAAGTGTTCTGCAGTTAACTTGCCTCCATTGGGCAGACGTGACCCTTTGATTTGCTGGGATTTGGTTATTGGATGCAGGGGTTGCATGGTAAGACATTTATTTGGTGCAAAGCCATCTCGTACGTACATAAAAGATATTAAAAGTAATTCGACAGTGACATAGTTTGTGTTTCTTAGGCAATAAAATTATGTTCTTGCTGGAGCTTAATCTTATGGTCTGGTGCTAACTAAACTGTTACAAGTACCATTTCTAAATAGTTTGGCCTGTTGTAATGTAGTTACGGTTAGGTAGGCTAAACCCTCTCTCTGCTTGGGTACATTCATTGTAGTGTTTAACTTCGATTAATTTGATTCAGAGAGCCTGGATTATATAAATTAATGTCAGTACATACCATGATCATCTGCAGGGCCAATATGTAGTTTAGCCTTGAGACCTATAATTTATGCCACCGGTGTGGTAACTCATTTTCTATTCCAGTGGAGATATATTTGGATCAAATAATTCGAAAGAACTTTATGTATGCCTCTAGTTATTTCACAAAAGAGGAGGAAAATATCCTTCTAAATATTTTAAATACCTATCCCTCTTTTTCACAATGGTACCAAATCCGCATTTTACATGTTTAGCCCATTCACGGCAACACTCTGAAAGCTCTTTGGCTGGGCCATGATTTATTTTTTATTTTTTATGCAAAGTGTTATTAATAGTTTTCTATACCGTACATTACAATACAAGCAGTACTCGACTTGGACCAACAGAAGAATACACCTACCCCGTGGTTATAGCTGTCACACACATTTCTTCCAATACGACAAAAGGGAGGATGACATGCTGTCTAATCTAGTATTCGCAACAGTGCTATCCACACAAGCGACTGGATACCTATAACATTGTCTGTATTAATAAAACAAAACTTTCCCCAACTAAATATTCCCTCCCTCCACCCTACAGTCCTTTGAGCTTCCATAAATGAGAAATAGAGTAGCCATTAGTACTGATCCGGTTGACTTATACAGTCTAATATCAACAATAGCTTAAGCAAATACAGATATACATTCCACATTTCGATTATTATTATGCAGGTACAAACAGCAATAAAATATACATATGAACGTGTAACGTGCACTATATAGGTTCCTGGGTTACGTTACCATTACTGCGAATTAGTGCAAGATTCCACTACAGCTTCCTCTTGTCCTTTTAAGGATACCAGCATTGTATCCCACTCCAGTGCTATCGGGGTTTTACGCAGGCCCCTGGCCTTCTTACGTCTTAGTGCAGCACTTTCTGCCCCACCCCAACTGATCACTTTTCCATGCCACACATGTATGGGGGGTGGCTTTTTGGACTTCCAGCGCATTCTGATGGCCCGTATTGCGAACAGTAATGACAGGTTTGCAAACTGGTATGGCACTTTGTGTTTCGAGGGGGACTTATGCAGGCCTAGGATACAGTCCTCCATAGTGTTGGCTATGTCTCTTTGAATAGCTGCAGTGGTGATCCTCCTGACCGTGTCCCAGAACGCCCGTATAATACATGGCTAGTCCAGCCCAATCCACATAACATCTGGGGCAGTGGTGCTGAGTGTGTGGAAAAATGTTGTCCAGGCGATACAGGGGTGAGGTAGGCCCTGTGCAGGACCATGGTCTGAATTAATTTAAATTTGGCGTTACTGGAAACTTTCCTAGGATGTTATATGATTTTCCCCCATTCCTTCCCCTCTAAGACTCGTCCGATGTCCTCCCACCAAGCATCTTGCAAATGGGTGAGGGGTACTCCAGCATGCACTAGGAGCCCAGCTTATAACCATTTCACCAAGTGACTGACCCGGCCCATGTAGTGCAACAATTTAACTAATTAGTGCGTATCCGGCTCTTCCCTGAGCGGCGTCACAGCTGTATGCAGGATGTACAGGTGGTCTGGGACTCCCGTGTTCCGGACAAAGTTATTGTAATCCAGCAAATGCTCTTCATGGAACAGATCTGCCACTGTGTTGACACCTGCATCAGACCAGGGAGCAATGGTGTGGCGTGTTATACGTCCAGTCGCCAATGGTATGCATAGGAGGGGGATGTTGCCTGCATAAGCCGGGGGCGTGTTTGTGTAGAGTAGTGCCGCTTTCCAGCATTGTAGTGCTGTGCGCAATAATGTAGGGAGCTGTCGGGGGGATTTGCATTATGGGAGCAACAGTGTGTGCAGTGCTCCCGCCTCTATATCTCGTTCCGTGAAGCCTATTTCCTGGAGATTACGTCCGGCCGCCCAAAAAGAGAGCCATTGTAACTGGCAGGCGTAACAGTATGCCCGGAGGTCAGGAACCCAGAGTCCCCCTTTATCTGTACCAAGTTAGAGCTTCTGGAGACTAATCCTCCGTCTGCCGGCCCCCCAGATGAGGTCAATCAGTTAAGAGTTTAAAAGTTTAAAGATACGTTGTGGGAGCAGTATCGGTAGATTCGTAAAGTAATAGAGTAATCTCGGGAGAACAACCATTTTCGTAAGGGCTATCCTACCTATCACAGACCGCGGCAACGCAATCCAGAAGGCAATACTAACGCGGAGGCCTCTAATTGCCTTATGTAAATTGCCATCTAATAGGTCCGTAGGCGTCCAGTACACCTGTATGGCCAGGCATTTAAATGTCTGTGGTTCTACCTGTATCGCCATTGGCCCGAACTGGACAATCATGGGTGTCGGCTGCACACGGAAATAAAAGGCATGCAACTTCCTGGGGTTATTGGCCTACCCGGATATATATTGAAATACAGTAAATATCTCCGCCCTGGGCGTTGGGTCTGATCTGAGATCATTGACATATAAGATTGTCATCTGCGTAGGCGGAGAAAAGATGTATGGCGTGTTCTATCGGGATACCCAGATCCTGCACCTCTGCCCGCAGTTTAATAGCCAGGGGTTCCAGCGCCAATATGAATAGAAGAGGTGACAGTGGGCATCCCTTTCTCGTCCCTCGAAAAATCGTGTATACATCTGAGAGATGGCCCCCGGTACGGACATGAGCTTTGAGAGCATAATACAACAGACGGAGCAACTGTAGATGATCATCATGGAGTCCGAATTTGCCCAGTACTTTAAACGGATATTCCCAATTCAATGTATCCAACGCCTGGCGGAGGTCTAAGGATACACAGCCGGCATGAGAGTAGTGTGGTGGTGGTGTGGCCGACATTATGGAATGCAATCTCCTAATGTTAAAAGATGTGCTACGGGCCGGTAGAAACCCCGTCTGATCGATATGTATGAATTCATGTAGGAGTGGTAGGAGTCTGTTCGCAAGTACCTTACTAAGAATTATATTTTCCGTCGCCAGAAGCCTGCATGGGCGTCCGCAGGGGTGGGGGGGGCAAGGAGGGGCGCTTGCCACCCCCTGGAGCGACCCTCCTTGCCCTCCCCGGCGGACGCCCATGAAAACAGCCACTTCAAGACGGGGTTCTCATTCTTTCATCTCCTTTTTAGGTCTCGCCTGTCGATGCGCATGCGCATCGAGCAAGGCGAGAGTATTGGGACTTATCCGCCGCTCTTTATCCACACTGCAAGGAATCGTGGCGATTCCTTGCAGTGCCCGTGACTTTTAAGCTCAATGCGCATGCGCATTGAGCTTAAAAGCGCGTGCACGTCCGTCTTTGTTTACCCGCTCCGCCCCCTCCCCGCCGTCTCGCATTTCGCAATGCCCTCCTAACACACACACCCTCTCCCCCGCTCCGCCCCCTCCCCGCCATGTCTGCCCCCTTCCCGCCGTCTCGCATTTCGCAATGCCCTCCTAACACACACACCCTCTCCCCCGCTCCGCCCCCTCCCCGCCATGTCGCATTTTCTTCTTTCATGTTTATTTGTAATTTCTTCTTGTTAGACAAATAAAAAAGGTTTTGAAGTAAACAAAGATTTACTGACTTCCCGGGCCCCAACCCACCTCCCCCACTCCCCCCTCTGGCTCCTCACTGTGTCTTTACGAAACACGCACGCACACACTTGTGAACAGCGTAAACACGCGAAACCAGCGAACGTGTCAGGACACATGCAGCAAGCACGACGGGAGATGACAGACTTAGCACATCAGCTGAATGTAAACAGGCTCCTCGCGGAGCAGTTTCCAATCTGACGCTGTTTTGAATGCACGTGATGCATTAGAGACTTGCTCAAGTGTACTATTCTAATAGCGGGGGGGGCTGTCCAATAACATAATCTCACCAAAGGCATAGGGATTTATTTGAAAGTGTTTATTTTAAAACACAAACCATGCTGCCAGAGGACAAACCTTTGAAGGTTTCCTTTATGTCTCATTCGCCATCGAAACTTTCAAGTGGTTTACGAAGGTGCGGCTGCACCTTTCGCACCCCTAGCTCCACTGACACTTCTCCGAGTCCTGCGCGTTCTTGGCAGGCGGGAAACTACGCCTGCAGAGTTCAAGGAGTCACCATGATTTGAGCTAAGAGACGCTGAAAGCGGTACATTTTGTACTTGTCAAGGAGCTGCAGAATTCCATTTCAAGGAACTACATTCTCCCTCAGGGTGCGGCTTCTGATCCGTAGTGCAGGGTATTATCCTTAAGCGTTGAGGGATCTGTCTCTCCTAAGCGAAGGTATCTGTTTCTCCTCCCCCCTCCCCTCTCTTCCCTCCGTCACTGTCGTCTCCCTCCCCTTGATCTTAGGGATCTGCCCCTGGGAGTTACGTCCTCGGCCCTCTAGTGCTGGTTGCCTCCTGTCCGTCTTTGTTTACCCGCTCCGCCCCCTCCCCTTCCCGCCGTGTCGTATTTCTCCTCCCCCCTCCCCTCCGTCACTGTCGTCTCCCTCCCCTTGATCTTAGGGATCTGCCCCTGGGAGTTACGTCCTCTGCCCTCTAGTGCTGGTTGCCTCCCCCTAATATTACGGATCTGTTCTCAAGTGTTGCTATTTTGTTGAAATGTGCATTGCATTTTACATGCATTGACTCACAGCTGCATTCTTTAAACAACTATCGTCCCTTCTTAATGTCAGGGATCTGCTCCTGCGTTTTATGTCTTCTGCCTCTAGGCACTAGCTGTGTCCTCTTAATGTTAGGGACCTGCCCATAAGTGTCACACCACCTGCCTTCGAGTGCTGACTGTCTTCCCTTAGTGTCGGGGCTCTGCCCTTAAATGTCACGTCATGTGCCCCATTGTGCCGGCTGTCTACCCTTATTGTGAGGAGTCTGCTCTTAAGCCTTGCTAACATTTCACTTGTGCATTGCAATTTCTATGCATTAACTCACAGCTGTAATCGTTGATTGATTGAAAATTGATTGTAATCGTTGTATCTCCGCTTCATGTTAGGAATCTGCCCCTACGTGTTACTGACTGTTCTTTGGAGCACCATGTCCCTCAGTGCTAAGACCTCATCGCCTTAGAAAGGCCTTCGCACCTTAGTGTTCTGTCCTCTGCCGCCTAGTGTGCACTGCCTCTCAGGGTCTTTGTCCCACAGAGCTGGTTCTCCCTCAGGGTGCGGCTTCTGATCCGTAGTGCAGGGTATTATCCTTAAGCGTTGAGGGATCTGTCTCTCCTAAGCGAAGGTATCTGTTTTGTAGTGCACATAGGCTCTCCTTAGTTTCCGCCCCCTCCCCTTCCCGCCGTGTCGCATTTCTCCTCCCCCCTCCCCTCTCTTCCCTCCGTCTTGTTGCCTATGGGCGGCTGTGCTGGCAAGCAGCGCTGATTCCTCTCCTCTTTCTGTTGAAACAAACAGCAGGGAGGGGAGGCGTTTCCAGGGCCAGCTCACTCTCGCTCTCTTCGTCTTGTTAGGGTTTTCACCACCAGAATCAAGGAGTGACAAACCAGCCAGTATGTACATTTTCAATTCAGAACGCCCTCTCTCCTGAAGTGTCCGTAATCGCGGCCGCCGTTTCTCCCTCCCCTCACCTCTCTCCCTTCTTCCCTCGATCTGTCTGTAACAGAGTCACTGCTCCTCCCACTCTCTCTCTCTGTCTGCCTGACGCCCTCTCGCCTATCCTCCTATCCTGCCATCTCTCTCACATCCTGACATCTCTCTCACATCCTGACATTTCTCTCACACTCTCTCCCATCCGGCCATCTCTCTCTCCCATCCTGCCATCTCTCTCCCTTCCTGACATCTCTCTCTCCCATCCTGCCATCTCTCTCTCATCCTGCCATTTCTCTCACACTCTCTCCCATCCTGGCTGCTCTCTCCCATCGGGCCACCACCCTCACCCTCACCCCCTCAACCCCTCACCCCCTCACCCTCACTCGCCCTCACCCTCAACCCCTCACCCTCAACCCCTCACCCTCAACCCCTCACCCTCACTCACCCTCAACCCCTCACCCTCACTCACTCACCCTCAACCCCTCACCCTCAACCCCTCACCCTCACTCACCCTCAACCCCTCACCCCCTCACCCTCAACCCCTCACCCTCAACCCCTCACCCTCAACCCCTCACCTTCAACCACTCACCCTCAACCCCTCACCCTCAACCCCTCACCCTCAACCCCTCACCCTCAACCCCTCACCCTCAACCACTCACCCTCAACCACTCACCCTCAACCACTCACCCTCAACCACTCACCCTCAACCCCTCACCCTCACCCTCACTCACTCACCCTCACTCACCCTCACTCACCCTCACTCACCCTCACTCACCCTCACTCACCCTCACTCACCCTCACTCACCCTCACTCACCCTCACTCACCCTCACTCACCCTCACTCACCCTCACTCACCCTCACTCACCCTCAACCCCTCACCCTCACCCTCACCCACCCTCAACCCCTCACCCTAACTCACACTCACCCTCACTCACCCTCACCCTCACCCTCACCCTCACCCTCACTCACCCTCAACCCCTCACTCACCCTCAACCCCTCACTCACCCTCAACCCCTCACTCACCCTCAACCCCTCACTCACCCTCACTCACCCTCACTCACCCTCACTCACCCTCACTCACCCTCACTCACCCTCACTCACCCTCACTCACCCTCACCCTCAACCCCTCACCCTCACACAGTGCAATAGGTCTCGGAGCATTTGAGTTAGAGCTTTTAGAATTGTTTATGGCTTTTTTTATTTGTAATTCTTTAGCATTGGCTACAGGAAACAAAAATGCTAAAGATTTACAAAAAAAACCCATAAACAATTCTAAAAGCACTAACTCTAATGCTGCGAGACCTATTGCATTTCCAATGCTGGTTTTTATTTGCTTCCCTGTGAAATGGATCCAAAAAGACGCCTTTGCTGGAAATTTCGTATTTTTCTGACATTTTAATTCCAAAGTGCAGCATTAGGAATAAAAGGCTAATAATATGAAAAATAGATAAATAACTAAAGAAAGAGAGACAGAGTGGTAGCAAACTGGCCAAACTGATTTTATTCACACTGAAACACATTAGCGCCACTTTTACAGAGTTTGCCAGTGAAGCGCTTTTTTGTTTTCTTGTCTTTGTTTTCTCCGGACTTGGAACTAGTGCACCAATCCTGGAGGTACTGCAATGTGTGGATTGGAAAACAAAATGTGTGCTGCGGCTCTCCGCCCAGGGATGTGGTCTTTTTACCGTCCTGCTTGCGTTTTGTAAGGATATAAGCAATGGCCATTGAAATGGGTCCATTCAGGGCCCTTTAGTTGTGTCCTTAACTTTTCAGGCAAAAGCACTCACTGATTTCTGAATAGTGAGTGTAAAAGCATTAAGGTAACCATGTGGTTCCTGCTTACATTTCCCATGGTTTGCTACATTTTGCATTCCCTATAAGTGTTTGCTTTTTCCTGGATGTTACTTTTTATTTTGTAGGCCACATATTGCTCTTGTCTAGTGCGTAATTTAAATTGAGCCGCATCCAGGTGTTTATAGCGGGCAACAACTGGGTTGTAGTTGAAGCCAGTGGGAGTTTTTCTCAGTGGGGCAGTACGGTGTTCAGTGGGGGAGAGGATGTGGCACTATGGTCAGAGCTGCTGAATTTGGAACTGGGAACCAGGTTCAGTTCTAATAACCAGCCCACCAGACCACTCTCCTGCGAGAGCACAATCACATGCTAGACCTTAGGCTACACAACACCTTAGAAGTCCTGGTGTCTTCACACCAGCAGGTGGACCCTAGCATGACAAGTGTAGGTTAACCTTCAAGGCTTGTCCACCACTATCCATACTGAAGTTCACCTCCAGTCTTGCGGGCAGGCCTATGAAGCAGCACACTCTAGAACAACAGTCACTGAGGTCACAGGACTCTTGAGAAGGGCCAGCTCTAGGGCGGTGCAACCAGTGTGACCGTACCGGATGCTGACTTTAGGTGAAGGCATCATGTTTGCAAGTATATAATGGTTTTAAAAACGCTTGCTGCCTCCTTCCTGGCCTCCAGCAATTTTCAGCAACAATAAAAATGTCTTAATGACTCTGGTGATTAATGTTCTTCCTAGAGAGAGATCTGAATTTTGTCTAGTGAAGTTTTGACTCATGGAAAGGTAGCTCAGAGGGTTAATGTACCGACTGCTAAGAACATGCGCCATGCAGATCACAAAGTGCACATAATGTAAATAGGTCAGTGGGCTACTGCTTTTGTCAGAGAGATCCTTTTGTTACTTGCAGTTTATACGTTAAAATCCTAACTTAAAACAGTGAGCTATTCACTGTCATCTAAGAGCTGCATACAAACTGCAAGGTATAAATTAGAGCGCTATGTCCCCCCCCCAGCCCCCCTGTCTTTGATTATCCTAAAGTCCCAAAAAGTGTTCTTTTGGACAGAAATAAATTCTGATTATTAAGGAAAGCCCCCAACCATGGTATTACGTTTTAAATTCCGGGTATTGTGTTTCTCCAGACCAATCACTATAAAACTGTACGGGCTACTAGTATGGTTGTCATGTGACTCCTACACCTTGTAGTCCTTAGTCTTATGTAACATTTTCTATACAGTGATTTACACACACATTGATTGTCTCTATGTAATGTGTGTGATGTAAAGTGCTCTGACACCCTACAGTGGTATGATTGGCGCTGTAAATCCAATTAAATGCATTTGAGAGAGAGTGGTTATGGAGACTTGGGGGGCACAGTTAAAGGGTGGTAGTAAGGGAATCCATGGCAGAAGTGGCCATTGGGGGGGCACTAACAAACATTAATGCACAGGACACCACCAGTGCTATGGCTGGCTCTGCCCTTGAGGCCAGTCTGCCTCACCCACAGGTACCTCCATTGGCTTTGTTTCAGCAGCAGTAGCTGCAACTCACCAGGGATTGGCAATGCAGGATTTGCACGCACACCAAACTAAGTTAGCAAACCTCAGTCTCCCTGCTTCATTTACAAGCACTTTTAACATGTGTTGCCTGCTGTGGGCCACTGGAATTAATTATGCAGCAAAGGATGACGACATTATGCCGTAGTGTTGACTAAATTATGCATTAAAAAAAAAGGCTGCAGCGTAATGCAGTATATTTTCAGATATTTTATTATTTTGACGTGTGAACACATGCTAACAGTCTCTGGAAAGATTTTGCCTTATTAGTACCAGTGTAACATACAAACGCAGCAGTGCGAAAGGTGACCAGTCAACCTTTACAATAGGCCATCCACTCCGCAGCAACACCAGTCACATTTTATATTAACTTTTGATATGTTTGAGCTACAAACAATTTATTAGTTTAAATGGTCAGATCACGCAGCAGAGCTTGCATTATGAGGCAAATATGGCAGAGCCATAATTTTTGGGAAAACATTTGCAAACTAGGATATTTTGCCATTCATGTTTGAACTGCTGTTGTGGAAAAAGGGAGAAGTGCTGATGACAAACTCCATGGCTCGGAGACAAATGGCGTGTGTTTCCACATTTTATCGTATTTGGTACATTCTGTAATTAGAAGCATATCCCTCTTTGTGAATACATTTTAATGTCAATATAACCTTAAATAATCATATGTATCCATTGGTTGATTCAACTGGGCAGTGAAATGCCAAACAAATACTAAAAATTGGGATATCTGCGCATTCTGGCCACACCGCTGGCTCCAGCCACAGATCCAATCCTTGGATTATTCCCGCCCTCTGATTCTCCGCCCACTGTTCTCCTACTTTTTTTCCCCCACTTCGACCACTGTGTAAGACTCAACATCCCTGGACCTGTGATGTGGCCCAGCTGCGGGCAACGCATGTGCCACACATTTAAGGGGCCGGGCTTCCGCATAAGGGAGCTGGCCATTATTGTATCCCTAAACGTGTGCACGTTGTCAGTTTGACATTGACTACACGTAGAGGGACCCTAAGTTTCTTAAAAAAAATATAGCTAACATTTGGACCTATACATTTTACTTTGTAAAAAATTAATTGAATGTGTGTAAAATTTAGCAATGTCCGGGGAATTCTAGTAAAGGGAGCACCAACTGGTGAATCACTAACGTGTGTGATTGCTGCATTATTTATTACTAACTTTGATGTTGTGCTTTAACTTTGGATAAAAGTTATCATGAATTCTAGCACCAAGAAGCCCATATTGGTAAATATGTGTGCTACAAATAATCCCTAACATACACTGTGCATACAGTATATTTAATCTGGTGCTTAATCGTAGGCTGTTTTAAAGTGTTCTGATAAAAATCGAATCGTGCTGAAGACAGCCTTGATTCGTGTTGGATCGAGGACCCTGAAGTCAGCACACCAAGCAGACAGAGATAAAGCACCTTGTCAGAAAGTTTAGCGTTTTCCCTACATGTGGTGTTTGTTGGCCTGTGGCAGGGTCAGTCACATGTCCTGGATTCCTGGCATTTAATTGAGTCTATCCTAGTTCTGCCCCCCAGTGTTTTTTTGTGCCCCACCTGGAACACATCATGTCGGAGGATGGTGATGACGTTAACATTTTGCCCCCCCCCCCTGGAAAAATGTCTGCGGACGCTCATGGTAGCCTGCCATGTCAGTGGGGTCCCTGCCTGGTTTGGGAAGTGTAATTATTAGTGCCTGCGCCGTCGTATGTGGTAATTCACCTCTTTCTAATGTTTTTTTTTATATAGGAGTTCCAACTGGGGAATAAGTGAATCTTCATAATTGACATAAAATTCTGCGGGCAACCCGTCTAGACCAGGGGTTTTATTTCGGGGAAGCCCGTTGATTGCCGTTTTTATTTCCGCCCTTGTTACCGGGCCTGAGAGAGCCTTGAGTACATCCGGGGTCGGTCGTGGTTATGTGAGTATGTCTAAAAAGTAGTCTATCTGTGTGCTCGGTCGATCCGTGGGCTTGCTGTAAAGCATAGCATAGCAACGGAGGAAAGCCGTATTAATGTCATGTTGTGTATGTGCTGTTCCACCCTCTAACATAGAGACCTCACTGGGGGCTCATCCTTTAATAATTTAGCCAACAGCGCCCCCGATTTGTCTGCCTCAGTGTGGATCCTCTGTGTGTATCGTTGGTAGTCTATGTTGCGAAGCGATTCAAGGAGCTCTGCATGTTGAATACAGAGTTCCTAGAGTGGCCCTTGCTTCCTCTCTATTAAAGCTGTCTCCTGAACCTCATAATTGTTACTAATCTTTGTAGCAAAATGATCAATGGCCATTCCAGCGATGAGTGGGCAACCCTGTGCAAATTCTGTCCATTGTTAAGTTCTTCAGTTACCTTTACTTTTGGTGCTGTGTATAAAGTCAAGCCCATGCCATGACGCCTTGGCATCTTACCAAAAATGTCATGTCCTCAACAGGAAAACCCAGATATATTTGTCTGACCGTATCAGCATCCTGTGACCAAACCAGAGATTTGGTCTTTCTCTTTTAATTTAAAAAAAAATGTTTTCATAAAATGTTTTAAATTACAAACATTTACTTGCACATCAAAAATGGCGAAGTCCTGTAAATCTTTGTATCCTGAATAAAAGTGCAGTAGATCTACATATGCAGCACAGTGTACTCTTTTTACGTGGAATGTATCCACTCACACCTTTTTAAGGTGTAACTACCACAGTAATGTAGATTGAACTAAACAAAAAAATCAAGGAATTCACCTTACAGGATTACTTGCAAGCATTTTATGTATGAAAAAGATTAATCTATCCCAAGGTTTTGTTCAGCATGAGAATTTTAGTGCTTTAAATAACACCATCAGTATGGTTTCTGCCCCAGGAGTCATTCTGTTCACTATTCACCCCTCTGTTTTCTAGGATTTCAAAATGTTCTTTTTGTCTCTCATATTGCTTCCTATTTTGCAAGTCGAGTTTCTGGTGGGTTTTTGAAGGCTTGTTCTTTTTGGGTCTGCTCAGTGATCTGCTTCGGCCGTGGCATGGATATGTTGCGCTTAAACTGTGTCTTGAAGTTTCTTTGCTAAAAGAGTGTATGCACTTATGAAACTACTGCCTGAAAGTAAGTTATCACTTCAGATGGAAACTGCAAATGTCTATGATCTCAGTGTGTCCTAATATTTATGCAAGGCTGCCTAGGCTATCACCTTGGAAGCTGGGCCCTTCTCTCTCATTGCATCTAGGGTGAATGGCAGCAATAGCTAGTACACCCTCAGGTCAAGTCTTCAGATGGCAGCTTAACATGTCTGAGTTCCAGTAAATATTTCTCTTTTTGTTTTCAGAGATTTTTTCAATGTATGTCTAATCAGGTTAGAGGTTTGGTTCAAACAGCCTTCGTCCTGCTTGTCTTTCAACAGCAACCATTTGGGCTGGCATTTATAATGATGTGATCTCCCTCCCACCAAATAAAAAAAATTGACTATCAGGATCCTGTTTTCTCTGTGACGTCAGGAATCCGTCTCTAGATCTCCAGTGAAACCCAGGAAAGTTTGGCGTATTCTAAAAATGTACCCATTGTGACTCTGAATTGGTTCTGTGAAATACCAAGAACTTTACAAATCTAAATCACTCATTTGTACACAGCTTTTTATTATGATATCTTCCTAAAATCATATTCTTGCATACATTTGAAATCTCACAATCTCATATACATAATTTCACTGCAAATGGTATCATCTAATTATGTTTGTACCTGTCCAGTCCCAAATTGGTTATAAGAAAGCATACTTGATAAGGCTGAACTTGTGGAATCTTTCCCCAGCTCGAAGTAAATTCCTCAAAGTTTCCCTAAGGTTCTTTTTGTTAAGGATTTTTTTTCGTGCTGTGCCCTTTCAGTTAAACAGCAAACGGGGAGTTTGGTTGGGCAAACTGATCATCTTATTTGCAAGCTGGCAGTCCAACTACATTTTCTTAAGCCTCATTTATTGTGACTAGTGTTGCTTTTCTGACCTTCACTACCTAAAGCAGACTTATCAACATTAGTCCAGTTGCTCATAAATTGCTTTGGGATGAGAACATGACACCCTCTCAGTGTGGGTACCATCACCTTTTTTGTCAACTCTTCATGACCCATTTGTAGATGAAGAGAAAGTGACTCAGAATGGTATGGATGTCTGGATGTTTTCCATAATCCTTCATAAGTTATAGCAGATCAGATCCCTAGCTAACGGAATTAATCTACCTTGTAATTTAAACCAAATTCAGGAGGCCGGGATATGTTGTAGCATGGGCCGTGATGCGGTCTGCGCCTCACCCAACAGCTTTCCTCCGTCCCACTGTTTAGCGAGACATGCTTCTCAGGCACCCACAGGGCATTAGTGAAGCAGTTGGGCAGCTGTATCCGCCACAGGCAAGCGAGAACACACCATAGTTTTCCCCTTTTCCTTCCCAGATTTCTTTGGAAGGATTCATGGCGTTTTTTATCTACTCTATCCAACCATTCCATTTGTGTTCTTTGCAACCTTCTCAATCCCGGATGGCGGCATTCCATGAGGAAGCTTCCTGTTGTGGTGGTATGTAAGGGGTTGGAATTCTCTTCAGCCTTGCGTCGCAATACTTCTCCGCTCCTGCTGGTGGGTTTCCTTGCTCCTGCTGGGGGGTTTCCTTGCTCCTTCTGGTGGGTTTCCTTGCTCCTGTTGCTGTTTCCTGGCTCCTGTTGGTGTGTTTCTTCGCTCGTACTGGTGCGATTCTCACTCCTGCTGGTGGGTTTTCTCGCTCCTGCTGTTAGTTCCTTGCCTCTGCTGGGTTTCTTACTCGTGTTCGTGAATTACGCCTCTTGCTTGTGTCTCCAGTTGTACTCCTGTATCCTGCTTCAATTCTACTTTAACTCTAGAGGAAAAAGGACGAAGTAGCATTTGCATGTGCCTATTCAAAGATCCTGCTGCTATGCTATACTACTTTCCCTGTGTTAACATTTAAAAGCTACTTTTTAATATTCCAGTTATGGTATAATTCTTCCTTTAGCCAAAATCAGCAAGGTGTCTATTATTTTCTCAACACAAACAATCCATTACCGTTTTCCCCTGGATCTGTAGACTTAGACCTCAAATCTTACTGGACTACTGAACATTTGTTATGCCAGTGGTGTTTCTTTTTTTTCCCACCGAAACTGCGACTCTTACAGATATCTGCCCTTCATGTACATATAATCGAAGGCATTTTTGGATCGTCCTACAGAACATTATTGGATATTTGATTGGATTCCTAACTGGAGCCATATTAATATAGGCCACACCTTTGATGTCTGTAGAGAATCTCTACTTAGATAATTTCCCCATTTTTGTGAGATGGGGAACCTAGAAGTGTTGAGGAGTTGAGCTATATCCCGGTCAGCTCAGTTCTGCAAGGATAACTGTTATTCTGCCAGTACCTATTGGTCACTTTTGAAGGAGAGTACGAACAAGCCTGTGTCCCTTCTGCCAATTGCTCATACTATATCTATTGACAATATTTGATAATTTCAGAAGGCCAGCCATTGTTGCCTTAGTGGAGAAGTGTGGCTCAATGGTTAGAGTGGCAGACCCTGATGCAGAGGTCTAGCCCGGGACCAGGGTTCAATTCCCCGCCTCGGTGGGTCTTGGGCTCAAAAATTCCACGGACCTGATAATTCTCGCCTCTGTGCCTATTCCAATCATGGAGTCCCACTCTGCAACTCTGGGTAATAGCTTGCTTAATCTCCACAACGGCCCCCAAAACTCTAAGGATGCCTGGCCTCCACCTTGGGGGTGCCCAGGAGTGGACACCTCACAGGGAAAGCCAGGATGGGTTCCACAGCGGTATTCGTACAAGCGCCTTGAGACCCTTGCGGGTGAGTAGTGCGCTATACAAGTATCAATTTACATTTACATTTACCCATAAGGAGTTTGACTGATCTCCTCTGTATATGGAGCAGTTATACTCCTCAGAAGAGTTTACTCCTTATATGAATGCAAAAAGGAGGTGCTCAAACACTAGCTAGTGGAAAACATTCCGAGTTGCTAGATCGCTTGAGTCTCTTCACCGGCTGGCAGCCTCCTTGTTTTATGTGCCTAGGAAATTGCAAGAAGTAAGGTTCTTTATTGTATATATAAAGTGTTTAATGAAAACTATGAAGGATTGCTTCCTCTACTTCTTGGAGTAAGTTTGAGTTGCAACCATTTTTAATTAGGATCTTTGAGGGCCGTATCAACTTTGTGAGAGCAAGGGGGATAAGTGGAGGATGGCCTTCTGTAACCTTTTCAGCCACTTTGGATATGAAGTGATGCCGTTCGGCTTGTGTATGGCCACAGCTATGTCCTCTAGATGCATTAATTAGAATTTGTTTTGATTTGTTCAGATCTACTCAACCAGTATGGTGTCCTTTACTTGAATGACATTTGAATTTATTCAGAGACTCTCTCAGAACTTACAAAACATGTCTTTTCAGTCCTCGATTAACTTCTAAACCATTTAACTTCCAAACCAGATTAATGTTAGTTTGAAAGGGAGTATTTGGGTTCTCGCCTTTCTGGTCAAGAACTGTCCACAGTCCTTCAAATGAAATCTGCCGTTCTTGACTGGCCTTCCCACAGCATCCTTCAAAGATACTGAGTTTCTTCAGATTGGCCAGCTTGTTAAAGGGCTTTCAGTTGACTGACAAGGCTGAGGAGGCTTTTCAAAGTCAAATCTTAAGAGACCCTTCACCCAGCCACCCATCTTTGGGCATCCTGACCCAACACAAAGGTTTATAGTTGAAACAGAGGATTCTGAGACAGCGTTAGTGCTGTTTAACCTCTGGAACAACTCAAAGATAAGTTGGAGCACCCAATCGTGTACCTGTGTCATGTCCTAAATTCCTGTGAGTGTAATTTCGTAGTGCTTGAATGAGAATTTTTGGCCATGACACCTTCTTGCACTAAATAGACATATGTCTTGATGGGAGCCATTTAACTATTCAAATACTGGACTGACCACAGGAATCTTCAAGCTCTTTAGACTTCTTTTTTCTCTCTCAATATGGCTTCTATGTTACTTATTTTCCTGATTCTCTGAATATGTTGGCAAATGGTCTTAACCCAGCATTTCTGTCTCGCAAACAACACCAAGACTCCATCACTTCTACTTCCAGAAAGAGCAAGCAACTTACCCAGTCCTTCCTTCAGTGGATTTGAGATGCTCATGTTTACTTGTCTCAGTAAACTTTAGATGCCTTACACAGAAAAACGCTGTTGGTGAACCATCAAAACCTCTACTACTTTCAAGAAGTCTTATTAATTACAGGTAAACGTCTTGAGGATGGGTCATGATTCTGTCCACTGTCATTTTTTATAATAAGTATAATATAATGGAAGGTTATCCTTCTTACTTGACTATGGTGACTAGGCACTCACATAAATTTGTGCTAACCACACTTAGATTTGGGATGGCACATTATTTAGTAGCCCACCCAAATATTAACCGCATCGCTGCTGCGGTTATTTTTGCGCTGTGCGGCTGTTTTCGAATAACCGCGTTACATGACGAGCTCAGCTCGTCATCCGCACACGTCACCCATGGCTGATGACGAGCTGAGCTCGTCATCAGCATCGAAGGGGTTAAGAAACATCCGACTGGGCCATGTAGGTGTGATGAGGTATCCACCCAGAGCACTGTGCACTTTCTAATGTTTTGCAAACTGTACACTAATTTTCGTATTGCCTTTTTGTAACCCATGTTTGTTAAATATGGCATACGTACAGTTAAACAAGCTATGATTCTAATTTTTATCTTGCAATCTGAAGATATCTGTTTTTATACTGCAACATTTTTAAATCAGTGCATCAATTCTAGGAAAAGTATGTGTTTTAATGAACTTTGACTATTAACACTAGATGTTTTATACCATTTGTAATTCTTATATGCATTCTCTTAAGAACTATGATTATTATCACTAATTGTAAACCTTAGATGGAACATTTTAATAAGTACTGTTATATTTTTTTGTGCTTTTATGGTCCTCTATGTGCACAGAATAAAGCTTCATGAATTGAATTGGGTCATGATTCTGCAGTGACTGGTCATTGAGATATTCTATCTACACTTGACTTAGTCCAGCACTGTTTTTTGTGTCTTCAAGGTCGTAAAGACGTTGAGCTTTATGGGAAGTTGTTTCCAAGCTGTGCCCAGGCTAAAGCAGTCTGTGACCAGTCTTTTGGCTATTTACAACCCTTGCCTGTACTGCCTTAATATTGGCATACCTTTTTGACTGATTTGATTGTGGATCCACCACTTTCTGGTTAGATGAGAGTATTTCTATTCACTGTAGCTGTCTCTTCTAGGGTGGCCCATTTCTCACTTTTATTTATTATCGCCCCTATGCTGTCATGGCAATACTACTTGTAACCATTTTTAAAAATAAAATGGATCACCTGATACTATATTGTCATCTAAAAGTCCTTAGTACATATGACACTTTTGCTTTTTGCTTATTGGGCTGTGTTTTCATTAGTATGGAAAGAGTTGCTCTTCAGAATTCCAGCCATGAACCAATGTTAAATAAAGAGTGTTAATTAGTGCTTAGAAAAGTATCCAAGATGCTTTTATAAAGCACAAAATGAACTGAGGAGATTTTTCTGTCGTTAGTTGACTTTTCGTATAATAATGCTACTTACTCTGCCACCAAGGCATATTCTTTTTATTGCCTCCAAGGATTTAATCTGCAGTCTTTTACTTCAGCACCCATTGACAACTCCTTGGATTTCTGCTGCCAGTTTTTTGGAAAGCTGAACACGTACACAATTCTAAGCTAACAATTCACATCCGCTCGAGGTCGGTTCCGAAGTGCCACTTGCAAGGTTAAAGTTTGTCTGTCTTCAAGATTTCTACCAACATATTGTGTATATTCTTATTCTAAACATTTCTTTAAAAAAAATGGTTGTTGAATTTTGGTTGTTGAATTAGAGAAAATATTAATCTGGACTTTTTGTTAAGGTGCGAGAACTTAGCCAATGTGATGGGCACATAACAAGCGATTTATGGTATTGAATGACAACTTTAGCAGTCCAATAATATCTAAACACATGGCGAATGAGTCCTGCTTCCTCCAGCTTGTGAACTGATTTATTTTTTGATACTCTATTACCCTGCTTCATCAGATGCAAGTACTGATTCTGGATTCTAGTGGAAACATTTGGATGAATCAAACTGGTAGAAACAAATAAGTAAGAAGTCAGATATTTAAAATAATTTACCTGTTCTGAAAGTGGTACACAACACATGATTCTGGTCAGTGAGTTTTTTTTTAATCTTGGACTTTTTACTGAGATTGTACGAATAACATTTCTTTTTTTTCCAGAGATAACCACTTTTAACAATGGTTACTGTTATTAATACACTCGGACTAACTGTCTACTTTATGCCGGTTATGCCATGACATAATCTCAGTTTTGGTGGTGTTAATCTTTTAACCCAGAAAAGTATTCTGTATTAAGATAATATTAAATGTGTATTATCATTTCATGACTCCGTTGTAGTCCGGAGATCATCCGTGTAGTTTGATTTTTCAAAACAAAAGTACAAATATTATGGCAGATATTTCTTAGCTCACTGTGTAACAGTGGTTTTAGTAGTAGAGTGATTACTAATGATCAGCGTCAACAATAATGAAAGAGGCATCCTTGCCAGGTGACCTGCTTAATCTAAAATGGCTTGCTGGAGTGACCGGACTACAACAGGGGTGTTTTAGATTAAAAGAGAATGTTTTAATATAGTTGTATTTGGAGGTTTTCCAAAGATTTTCTCCATTGGACTAGGTTTAATCCCTTTTTTATGTTTACAAAAAAATAGTCACAAAAGGATGAGATAAGCAGATTAATGCATGCCAAAAAAGTTGCTCCGAATCAGTTAAAGTAAAAATCTGTTTATCCTTGTGACACAAGTTACCAGATATTCTTTGAAGATGTGGTTGTTAATTTACAAAGGATAATACAGTCCATGTTTGTAAAGAGCAAAAAACTGCATGATGTACAGAATTGTGACTCCTCACTAAGTTATCAATATAAGGTGACAATATCTTACTGCAAATACCACTGTGGTAGACCTGTCTCGAACACGTCCTCGGCTCCACATTTTAAAGGGTACGATTTTCCAAAGTTTACCAGGTAAAGCAATGGGTCCAGGGTGCTATTATCTGGGTGACCTGCTCCCTTTGCTCAGCATTATCCTATGAGTGAATAGTCATATGAGTCAAGACTACTTGTGACCTGATCTGGATTTGATAGTTGAAAACAGTTTAAGGAATTGTTAGGACAGTTTGAATATTGACCAGAACAAAATTGGAAAGACGCCACCTTCAACTTGTAGGAAGATTCTAGAGAAACAGGATCAAGTTGTGTTGGATATAGTTGCTCTACTTTACAATTGCAATCCATATGCTAATGCGAATGGAGACTGAGACCGTCTTCAAATGCTTATAATCAGAGTATGCCATGAACTTCTTGTCCTATGCAAAAGGCCTAAATTTGTTTAGTGCCCAAAATGCAGCTGGTGCTTCATGTATAAAAAATCCCTTGTTCACTGTGCTACTGGATTCAAGCTAGCCTACCTGGTGAAGGGTGACATACCCCGAAACCGGTCCCAAGATGCTTGTTTCTGGTCCAGTGAGGACCTGGCTTTGCAGTTCGGTCTGGTATGTTCCTATGAGGCACAGCGTCAAGACTGATTTGCCTATGGCTGGGTCCAAACTGGGGTGGCGTAGTGGGCAATGAATGATGGATTTAACCCAGATCTCTTGACTGGGGGAGAATATTTGAATCATTCAGCATTCCGTCCATCATTTGTTGCTGCTACAATTTTTGCCCTAAGTGGGATGGGTATGCCCTTGCTCACCGTGCCACTGGATTCAAGCTAGCCTGGCTGATGAAGGATGAAATACCCCAAAACGGTCCCAGGCTGCTTGTTTCCAGTCCTGGGAGGACCTGGCTTGGCAGTTTGGTCTGGACTTTTCCCATGAGGCACAGGGTCAAGTCTGATTTCCATGTGGCTGGGTCCAAACTGGAGTGGCGTAGTGGGCAAAAGAACAATATATTTATACCAGATCTCTTGACTGGGGGAGAATGCTTGAATCATTCAGCATTCCGTCCATCATTTGTTTCAGCTGCACTATAATCGGGATATGCCATTAACTTCTTGTCCTATGCGAAAGTCCTAAATTTGTTTAGTGCCCAAAATACAGCCGGTGCTTCATGTACAATAATAGAATAGTGTTTTGAACTGTTCAGTGCTGTAGTGGCAAAGGCTACCCTTCTAGCACCACCTGAATCCCTTTGCATCTAAACTGCTCCCAAACCTTCATTATTGGTGTCCCATAACACAGAACTCTCCTGTTTGGGGGTGAAAACGAGCTGTGGATGGAACTTGCTGAGATTAACTCCATAAAAATTCTGGAAGATTCCGCAGAGTTCCACCAATGGGTAGACATATTGCATGTTGTGCTGCTTGCACTGCAATTTAGCTCAAGCAGCACTGAAAAATCGGTACGAAAGAGCGCATAGCCATTCACGTTGACTTTGCTGCTGCTCAAGTAGCTACTCAAGCGGCAGCAAATCTACTCAAGAAGCAGCCCTCCTACTGCAACCACTCGCGTTTGAAAATGTCGCTAGTGGACGCGAAGTCTCACTCCCATTTCTGGTGCCTCGCTGGAAAAATTCTACTGCACGGCGATTGGCTAAATTTGGCTGGAAGTCTGTGTTACGAGACAGGCCTCCACAAATCTACTCGCTATGGCGAGCTATATTTAGGGCCTACTCGCTCCTTATGGCGAGCTGGCAAACAATGGGTGTTGTGTTCACTCACAAAGTGAAGGTTCCTTAAAGATGCTTTTAAACCTAGTCTTGTTTTCACCTTGTCACATTTATTGTGTTCAGAAACAGGTTAAAAGTCAGTTTACCTCTACAATTACTTTTCTTTCTCTGACTGCAAAGTTTGAGGATTTTGTAAAGCGAACCGCCTTGACAGACATTTAAATAGGTAAAAGTGAACTGTACAAACATTTCAAAAGACATTTCAAGTTATGAAAGCCCTTCTTTTGTAATTCTGTGTGATGAAAAAAATATTAATTTTAATAGGATGAAAACAAATCAGATCACTTGGTGATGTGCAAAGGATGAATATGTTCACTGAAACCCAGCTTCCACAGATTGGGTATACACTATATTGTTTTATAAGTAACACTGCATTAGTGGAAACGCTTTTGGAAAATGTTCGGTCTATAAATGACAGTGCACTACCACCTCATGCTTTAGTAATATATTAAAAGTGCGTTTATAAAGATGAACTGAAAAACATTCCTGCCCTGATGGCAATGCTATTTGTGCATAAGAGGCAAGTCCGGGGTCATGTGTACACTATGTGGGCGAGAGTCTTATGCATGGAGGAAATATTTAGTCATTATTAATCAAACCAAATAAGTTTTTTTTGTACTGCAGGAATGCCGAATTTACATATGGGATGGTGCTCTCATATGTGATGAAAAGTAAAAGGTGGTTCTGCAAAATGAAATATTTGCCTAGCATGACATAATGCGTCCGGTTTATTGATCAAATACATTACAGTGAGACTGAGAAGATTATTCAAGTTATAGGAACAAAATTCTAGGTAAGAGAAATGCACTCTTCACACTTTCTAGTGTGCTTATGGGCCTATAATTAATTTGTTAGTTCAATATCCACATTAACACATTCTCTACACTTCCATTTTCTGAGCATCTCGCATACCAAAAAGAATCGACCTAACTCTATAAATAACTGGAATTGCGTTTTTTTAAATATAATCTACAATGTGCATAAACCTTTAGACACCCTGTAGCATTAATTAAGATTTTAAGGAAATTCTTGAGCAAACTTGCTCAGACTTACCCTCAATGGTAGTCCATGATACTGACAGCTCCCATGTCTTCTCTTTGAAGAATTTGAGTCCCAAACTATCTTAACATCTTTTGATTTGGCTAAGTCTGAACAAAATCTCTTTTGGCAGGCACATAAACCTTTTCCTTACCACGATCTCCTCTAAATTCAATTTCAGAATCAAAGTATCCATGTAATTCTGTTTATCCATATCCTAGATCTGACATTACGAACCTTCAAAATTATCCTTGTGTTTAAATGTGTCCTCCTACTCTTTGCTGGACACCATTTCCCCTCATACTCTTCACTGAACTTCAGAGCCCATCATAGCTTCAATTCAGTACACTCAGTATAATAACATCAATAGAATGAGCTTTACTGCACGCATTACACTATGCCCTCTTTGTCCTCACCTACACAGTTAACCTTATTCCATATTTGCTATAATGCCCTTTCTGTGAAGCATCTTTTTCACAGTTGACACAGCTCATCAGCCGACAACCCTGAGGTCCGGCAGCGACTCAGGATAAAACTTGTATTAGAATGCACAACTGAGTCCCAGGATGAGACAGAGGTTCCATTTTATATTGTTTAACAAAAAGGATCAGGTGCCATACAATCAAACTGAAGAATACGGGGGACAGGGCAAGAGATAGGATATGCACATAACCGCTGCAATGGAACATTGTCGCAAAGCTTATGGATCGGTGCAAACAATATTACGATATACATTCAATGTTGAGCGCCAGTTCTCAGGGCCTGCCCACCCGGCAATCAGGATATCATAAAAGCATAAGCACTAAATATAAGTACACGATAAGAATCCGAATGAATCGCCAGCTATACTGATCCTTTAAGGAAGAGAAAGGGAAGGAAGAAAAAGGCCATAGAAATAAAAAAGGCAAAATAAAAAAAAAACCTTTCCAGCCCCCCACCCTGCAGCCCTGCAATGGCTACAGCCTAACCCCACTAGCAGCGTGCCTGTCGCCCATAATAACTAAAACCCTAGAGTAGGAAAAAGAATTGAGGAGGGCTTATCCGTTTGGGCTCCCAGCCCCTTTAGTCCCCCTGCCAGAAACAGACACCCCCTATCACGAAAAGACCAAGGTATGGCAACACTTATAGAAGAAATTCGGGGGCACCGTGATATACCGCCCAGCCTCTTAGATCAAACAGTTGCAAGTTGAATACCCTTAAAAGCCACTCCAACCCCTCCCGACCTGGTTGATCTTAACCTTGGCCCTTCCGAACCAGCACACAAACCCCCCCAGCGAGACCCAAAGGCACACAAAGGAGTAATAAAGGAGAAGGGAGTCATCCAGAATCAATCTATGGCGACTCCTAGGCAGTGAGTCCGCGAAATCCTCAGACGCAGGAGAACTCTCCCTCCCAGATGGAAAGTCCCAATGTATCTTGCCCAGGAGTCGTAAAGTCACCAAGTAAGGAGAGGACGACCACAAAATGAATGGAAAGTCACAAACAAAAGTTTCAGAGAGGGGAATGCCTTTCGGTACCTCCAAAGTAGATAGTGGTGGAAGGTTCGGCAATACACTGACAACCTCGGGAACACCGTCCTCCAGGGCACTATCCGATGGTTTCAATACGGGGTTCTCGCACGGAGTCAAAATGGCCACGGTTTGAATGGCTGCAGACTGCTGTTCCGACAGTAAGGCTGGGTCCACCAAGAGCATCTCAGATAGGCGCGTGTCCAATTTGCTCAATAAGACTTCCACATGTGAATGGAACGCCCAAATTTCTGCCAGTATTGACCTCAGTGATGGCTCAAGCACCATTCGATCCATAGTCACAAGCCCGACACCAATCACAATCACTTCCCCGGGTGAATCTGGCATCCTCGGGGGGGGGGGACAAACAGGATCCCAAACGTGCAGATGCGGAGGGTGACCAGTCTTTATTCACAGCCACGGTCAACCCGGTTAAGGCCGCAGGCCAGAGACTCCGACCCACCGAACTCTGTCAGGCCCCCACCCGCAGCCAACAGCAAGCAGAATCACTCCTACATTGATGCTGAGCAATAGAAACGATCACCGCCAAATTCGGGCTTAAATAAAGCCTCCAGTCCGATTGACCGGACCCAGCCTGGGCCTCCCGGCCGCTGTTGTTGCACTGCAGCCCGGCTGTGAAAATACTAGAGGCCCCAGCTTCACCGCTGGAGTAGGCCACAATCTTCAACTCGATGGAACTTTGTCAAACCAGCCGATAAAAAATTTCCGGATTTCACCATCGGAGTGCGGAAAAGTTCATGCACACAGAGGCTAGGCGTAAAATCAGGATACTGTACAGGATATTGTGGCGGGATACGGAGGTCTTCGGAGCCGGGAGCCTAAGCAGCCATCCTGTTTGCTGACGTAGCTCCTCCTATTCTCTGTGAAGCATCTTATTCATAGGTTTTTTTTGTTCAAATCTGTTTTTATTGTGAACACAGCGATAAGCCTACAACCTCGTGCTGAGGCCGGCCGCGCATAAAAGAACTCGTAGGGGCGTACCACCCGGGGTGGGGAAGAAGTGTTACCACAGCGCCCTGCCTACAACCCTGCTGAGGGGGCCAGCCGCGTGGCTTAGGGGTGATGTTTGTAAAGGTTGGCTACACGCGGTTGTCATAGTGCTGCGCGAGGGAGACGCACATGGAACTGATAACTGTAGTGTCACAGATTTTAAAGGCCCAACAGGGCTCAAACTGCCCCATAGAGAGGCGAAGGCCAGGGTGGCAAGTAGGAAAGAAGGAAAAGTCGGAGGAGAGCTATGCAGAGGTGATAGGGGGGGCCAGAGAGAGACAGCGGCAGCATCGCAGTTGCGGTCAGGAGGGCAGAACACGAGCGGGCTTGCGGGGTGCAACCGCGCCTGCACTGGGGAGGTCAGTTAAGGGCATAGTCTGCTTGGGTCGGCTGGGATAAGGGCGTCTTCAAATAGGTGTAGTGCACGAAGCCTAGGGGGCATGTGGCGCGCATAACTGATGGAGCATAGGTGGCGCACAAGGGGTTCCCACACTGCTTTGAAACGCGCGCCTCTCGCTTGTATCCGCGCCGTAAGCATTTCCATAGCCAGGACCTGCCAAAGGCGCACAAACCAGGAGGCTATCGGCGGCGCTTCAGCCCGTTTCCAGTACAAAGCGATGAGTTGCTTGGCTGCGCCTAGCATTTGGAGCGTGAGGATCCAGTCGCTGCGCGTGAGGGCCCTAAGCGCGGGGGGTCGAATGCCTAGCAAAAGCGTGCACACCTTCAGGCAGGGGGAAGCCCAACACCCTTTTGATGTGACTGAGTACCTCCTTCCAGTAGACAGCTAGAGTAAGACAGATATGCACAAAGTCACCAGTCGCAGTTCCACACCTCCAGCACAGCGGCGAGGTGGTAGGGAACATTTTGCTAAGTCTCAAGGGGGTATAGTACCATTGCGTGAGCATCTTGTAGGCATTTTCCCTCTGGGGAATGCTGCGGTAGATTTTGGGGATATCGTTCCACAGCCTGGCCCATTGGGAAGGCTCTATGTCGGTGCCCGTCGCTGACTGCCATTGCCTCTGGTAGGGGTGAGCAGGTGGTGAGGTGGGATGCTGTAGTATGTTATATATTTGGGAGAGAAGCCTCTTCAGCCCCCCTAGGGAACGTGCCAGTTTCTCGAAGGGTGTGTAGGCCCTGGTGGCCGCCCGGTACATGTCATCACCCATAGTCCAATGGCGCAGCTGGGCGTATTGCAAGCCAGCGGTCGAGGGCAGACTGAATTCTTCCTTGCAGTCAGTCCACGATTTGGGTGATCCTCCAAGAAAGAGGTCCCCTATGACCCTGCAGTCCCCGTGCGTCCAATTCTCAAATGCGCGGGTCCGGGCTGCGGGAGGAAAGTGCGGGTTACCAGCGATGGGGGTGTGTGGAGACGGGAACGTGGTGAGACCTTTGGATACCGCTATCCTGTCCCAGATATCCAGGACCGTTTTCGTCGGGACCGCCATGTATGCACTCCTGGAACGCGCCACTCGCGGCAGCCAAGGTAGATCCCAGATAGTGCGCCCCGTGACCGCCCGGTCCATGTGGAACCAGTGCTTGTCGCTTTCACGCGCACCCCATTCTATTACAAACCGGAGGTGAGCTGCCCAGTAGTAGTGTAGGAGGTTCGGGCAGGCAAGGCCGCCCCTATCCCTCGGTTCCATAAGGACCTTCTGGGAGAACCGGGGG
Organism: Lissotriton vulgaris; assembly: GCF_964263255.1. Lineage (NCBI taxonomy): Eukaryota > Metazoa > Chordata > Amphibia > Caudata > Salamandridae > Lissotriton > Lissotriton vulgaris. The sequence continues at coordinate 1,137,014,809 of NC_141693.1, forward strand.
CGTTTTCCACCCCAAATGAACGACGTGAGGTCGCGTTGGAGACTCCTAATGCAGTGGAGCGGGGTTGGAGTGGGCAAACACTGGAAGACATAAAGAATTCGGGGGAGAATCAACATTTTAACCGTGTTGAGCCGCCCTAGCCAGGAGACCATCAAGGGCTTCCATTTCCGTAGGTCTGCCAGGACTTCTTTGCGGCATGCCGTCCAGTTCCGCGCGGACCAAGAGTCCAGATGGGGCGTCAGATCGAGACCCAAGTACTTGATGTGGCTCTCCGCCCATCGGTAAGGCACAGCCCCTTTCAGGAAGTGGACCTCTTCTTCAGGGATGGTGAGGTTGAGTGCCCAGGATTTGGTGTGGTTTATTTTAAGGCCGGACGCCCGTTCATATAGGCAGAGCACATCATGTACCGCTGGGAGGGAGTCGCGAGGGCGCGTAAGAGTAAGGATCAGATCGTCCGCAAACAACGCCACCTTGTTGTCACGTCCCCTGTGGGGTATTCCATGGATGTTAGGAGTACGCCTTATCAGCGCCGCTAGCGGTTCCACCACGAGGGCAAACAAGAGTGGCGAGAGCGGGCACCCCTGTCTCGTTCCCCTGTGAATCGAGAGCGGCGGTGTCAGCTGGCCGTTGACCCTCATTCTGGCCTGCGGTCCAAGATAAGGGGCCATGATTCTGGCGATCATTTTGGGACCGAAACCAAGTTTCTGGAGGGCCTCCCTCAAGAAGGCCCAGTCGACCCGGTCGAAGGCCTTCTCCGCGTCAAGCGAGAGAAGACAAGCCGGGATGTCCCAGTGCCGCACCTTCCCCACCAGATGTGCCAACCTGCGCACGTTGTCAGCCCCCTGTCGATCCCGAATGAACCCCACCTGGTCCGGGTTTATCAACCCCGGCATATACGGGTCCAGTCGTTTGGCCAGAATTTTGGTGTAGATCTTCAGATCGGTATTCAGGAGGGCGGTAGGGCAATAGGAAGCGCACAGGTCAGGGTCCTTCCCAGGCCTAGGGATCAAGGCGATCTCCGCCAGGCCCATATCAGGGGAGGGGCCAGTGGTGTCTGAGAAGGAACAGTATAGAAGCAGCAGGTGCGGGCGAAGCTGGGTTAGGAATACGCGGTAGGTCAGCGGCAGACCATCCGGTCCCGGGGTTTTTCCAGGCGGGAGGTCCTTGACGGCCGCAGAGATTTCCTCCTCCTGCAGGGGTTCCTCCAGTGCAGCCGCACAAGCCGGTGGCAGCGGAGACCCCTCGTAGTCTGCAAGGACGGCCTCCCGCGCCTCCGCCGTGGTAGCTTCCTCTGCATATAGGGAGGAATAATAGGCAACGAAGGCCTCCTGCTTGGCCTTTTCAGTGGTGGCGCAAGTGCCATCCTGCCGTCTTATATTGGCAATGTGAGCCCTAGCTGCACGTGCCCGCAGTCTACCCGCTAGAAGACGTCCTACCTTGTCCCCACCCTGGTAGTATCGTTGTTTGAGCGCCAGCAGGGAGCGCTCCGCCTTGTTAGTGCGCAGCGTTCGGAGTTGCCCCCTGAGGTTGGCGAGCGTTCTCTTAGACGCCTGTGAGGGACAGTCCCTGTCCCGAGTTTCCGCCTGTTTGATCTCGCTGGCCAGATCGGTTTCCAGTTTAAACGCCTTCCGTCGTCGCGCCACCGACAGGGAGGTAATGTGGCCTCTGATGGTGGCCTTAAAGGCATCCCAGACCGTCGGGAATGGCGTGTCTGAGGTATCGTTAATGGCGAAATACGAGTCTATGGCGTCACGGATGCTGGCAACATCCTCCGGGTCCCGAAGGATGCTCGGTGGGAGGGCCCATCTCCGCTCCCGAGTGACACGAGCCAGCGGATCTTGTAGCAGAAATTCCACGTGCGCATGGTCCGACAGTGAGATATCTGAGATAGTGGCCGTCAGTGAATCTCGAGTCAATTCAAGGGAAGTGAAAAGATAGTCTATACGGGAGTACGTCCTGTGGGAGTGTGAATAAAAGGAGTAATCCCGGGTTCCCGGGTTGTGGTAGCGCCACACATCCACGAGTCCCAGGTCTGTGATCTGCGCTCTAAGGGCAGAAGACATTGCTCCCGCGCCATTGAATGAAGCCCCCGCGCGGTCCAGCTCCGGGTCCCACACTAGGTTGAAATCCCCACCCAGGATCGTGTGGGGGTCACCTGATTTAAACTGGTCCCGCAGAAGCACTTGAAGGTATTTATCCTGCGACTGGTTGGGTGCATATACGCAACCCAGGGTGAACTGTGCGCTCCCCAGCCGTACCGTGGCTCGAAGGAAACGCCCGTCAGCACTCTTGTAGGGTTTCGTGGGTCCCCGTCTAAAGCCAGCCCTGCAGAGGATTGCCACCCCCGCCGTTTTAGTGTCAGTGGATGCCCAGAATTACGTGGGGTATCTAGGGTGTGCCATGCGCCTGGTGTCCCCCCTCAGAAGATGCGTCTCCTGGAGGAGGATGATGTCAGGGGAGTGATGTAGGAGATAGCGCCATACCTGATTCCACTTATTGGGGGAGTTGAGCCCTTTGACATTGAGTGACAGGACCTTCAGGGGTGCGGGGATATTCGCCATCATCGCACTAAGGGGGTCGGGCCGCTCAATCACCCATGGATCACCTCCCTACGCAGACAGGACGGTGGTCGCCTCCCCCCGCCCCCATCGCGCTAGCACCCGCGGCTCCCACCAGGCCACCACACTGCAGGCATGGGGAGTAAGCCAGAGGGAAGGGCAGCGCAGGTAAAAAGTAGGAAAAAGAAAGAGTAGGAAAATAAAGAGTGCAGAGAGAGAACATAGCCATAACAGGCCAACAGGGCCGCAGTACATTGTCCCAGGTACCGGGCATCCTCTTCCCGAGGGTTCGGATGAACAGAGGAATGTCACTTCCTACGGGACAAAGTGAGGGTGTGGAGGTCCAAAAGGAAGAAATCTGGTCGTCCCGCTGCCCGTCCGCCCCGCTGTCTCGGGCAAGTCCGGGGGCAGCAAGAGCCGGGACTCCACGGAGGCACTTAAGTCTGAATCAGATGACAAGAGGGCATCGAAGCTCAATTGTGGGGGCCAGGGCCCGAAGAGGGCGGATGTCACGGGCCGCTCCCTCCGACCCACCGTGGGGGGGGACGGAGGCGGCCCACGCGGGATGGAAAGGCCCCCATCACCATCGACAGCAGGACAAGGCCACTGTGGAGTGACAGGGTGAACCCAAATGTCCGGAGGTCGAGTTTATTCTCCGAAGCAGCATAAGTCACGTCCTTCCCATTCAATGGTCTTCTGGAGTTAGGGGTTGATCTTCTCCTTCAGTGCCAGAGGCGAGGAGCTGGGAGGCCTGCTCTTCGCGGTCGCCCTCAAGGGAGCGTATGTGTGCAATAATGTCTTGCTTGGCTTGAGAAGTGGAGCAGCTATCCACCGGGGGGGGTTCGGCGATGTCTGCGCACCGGGGACCAGTCCGGGCGGGGAGGGGCCCTCTCCGGGCAGTGAGAGCGGGTTGGGCTGTGGTCTGGGGATTCCGGCATGCCAATCAGTTGGGCCGCCTCTCGGTAGGACCGGAGGGCCCTGCGTTTGTCCTCCCACTGAAAGATGAGGGCAAAGGGGTGTCCCCACTGGTAGGAGATGTTGAGGGCCCGGAGTCTCTCAGTGATCGGGCGGAAGACCTTCCTCCTGTGGAGTGTTAGGGGCCAGGTCTTGGAAGATCTGGATCTTGTGTCCTCCGTAGCGCAGGTCCGGGTTGTCCCTCGCCGCCTTCAATATGGCCTCCTTCTCCTTGAAATAGTGCAGTCTGGTAACGATATCAGGCAGGAGGCCCGCCTTGCCTCCCGCCCCAAAGACTCGATGGGCACGATCCAGGCCCGGTGGGGAAGCGTCGTCCTTGCCCCACACCTCGTGTAGGAGATGGGCTACATAGGCCATGGTGTCAGTCCCCTCTTCTCCGAGCGGCACTCCCCGTATTCGGAGGTTATTTCGGCGTCCCCTATTTTCAAGGTCCTCCTGCTTGATCTGGAGCTGAATGTGCTGCTCCTCGAGGGTCGCCACCCTCTGCCATAGCTGTTCCAGATCTTCAGTGCGGGAGTCGACTGTTTTTTCAAGGCCATCAACCCTATCGCCCAGCTCAGTGACCTCCTTACGCAGCTGCTTGACACATGAGTGGACCTCCGATCTGAGGGACCCAATTTCGGTTTTCAAGTCAGTCATGAAGGAGGACATAAAAGCCTGGGTCACCGGGGGGGAGTCGGCGGGCGGCCGGGACTGTCCCCCTGACGAAGACCGTCCCCCGGAGGAAGGCGGCGAGCCTGCTTTGCCCCACATGGTAGCCACCGATGTGCCCTTGGTCGTCGCCGCCGGCGGGTCTGTCTTGCCCCCCCCTGCCACGGGTCATTGTCCGCTCCAGGTGCACAGCAACGTGAGGATGGGTGATCCGACACCAGCGGCCCCCGGTCCGCGCCAATAGAGTGTCCAGTAGAGGCCCCCACAGTCCGGTGCGTGGGGAGTAGGCTGCGTGGCGAGGGTCAGCTCAGTGGAGCCTAGCTGTGGCGGCCTGTCCAGGTGCAGCGTCGTTGCTCTCTAAGGCCCCAGCAGCCAAGCAATACAGGGCCTGGGGTCAAGGGCGCCAAACCGCTGGGCAGAAAATGGCGGAGAGCGGCAGGGGTCCCCGCTAGCAGGGGGCAGGGCGCCCCAGCCGGTCCCGGCAGTGCTCGACAGTCCACGCTATGGCAGCAGCTGATCTCGTGTGCAGAGGGCCGCGTGAGCAGGCGAGGAGTCCCTCCGCCTCACCCGGGTGCGTTTCCACAGGCAGCCGACAAGGGGGACAAGATGGCGGTTGGCACCCCTGTAGGGCCCCCCCCCGATTGCGGGACACCGCCGGTGACAAACAGGGGAGGGTGGTACAAGGAGAGCTGCTCACCGGAGTTATCCCGCAGCGGTCAAAGGATCAGGAGTCAGGTCTCGCAGGGTGGGGTCCTCCGGCGACCTCTCCAGGCTCGGCCTCCAGTTCCTGCCAAAGCTGGGGCCTCTCCCGGCGGCAGCGCCCGGGCAACTTCAACGCCCTCCGGCAGGGGCGGCCCGGCGCCAACAGCCTCGATAACGCCGCCCGATCAGCAATCCGTCCCCAAGGGAGGGGGTCCGCCTCAGGTGGGACACAGGCAACCTCCGGCGCTGCGCCAACGTCGATGATCGGCCCCGCTCGGAAGGAGCTGGGCCAGGCGTCTCAGCGGCGGACCCGTCAGCAAGATGGCGGCCAGTGGTCGGTCGCAGAGGCCTCGGAGCTCCAGGCGTTTCTAGCGGGATCCCCAACAGCCAGGACTCACTCCAGGGGCATAACGCAGACAGGACTTGCAGCACACAGGGGGGTCCCCAGGAGAAAAAAAAACCGAACTTCGCAGAATCAGGCTTATTACACAGCGGGGCGACGGAGCTCGCACAAGACGCGTCCGCTCACATCGCTGTCTCGGCCACGCCCCCCCCTTATTCATAGGTTTATATGCGGGTCGATCTTTATTAGCCATGTGACCTGAAGCACCTCAACAAATACATTCACCCTTAAAAATACCTACCTTTTCTTCATATGATCCTTTTTTTCACCAAAAGCCTGTGCGCATATTCTGCTTGTTTACCTATTAAGCTCTTTACATAACCTTAGAAGTGTTGTACATTTTTAGCAGGGCTAATCTTCATACCCAAATCAGGTTCATCCTTAATCCTTAATTCTTATCTGACTCTTGTAATTGCATCTCGCCGTAAATTGATCATAAATATGTTCATCAATTTTGGCATCAAATGTGCTTGTGGCGCCACCTTTCATAAGAATGTCACTTTTGTTTTTTTTGCTCACCACTCATACTAAAATGGTATCCCTCCAAAAAGCTACTTCCTTTGGGTAGGCACAGAAAATTTAGTTTCCTTGTAGATGTGTTAAAATCATTAGTCACACGTACCCTCTTCCATGAAGTTCATAATATGCTCAAATACCTCCTGCTCCCTGTCCCCAGAGAACGCATAAGCAAATATTTTTTTCCTTCAACTAAAAGGTTCGTTTCATACAATGGAGCTTAATGCATAAATGCCTTCTTCCAATAACTCCTCTTAATTGGAGGCCTTTACATTCTGTATAATAAAAAAAGAAACTTACTCCTAGTGATGCAGTCGTCCAGAACTCGAGCCTTTCAGGACAGGCAATACTTTAGGGAAACATGTTAATACTTCAGTGTCAGTCGATGAAGTAAGCACATCTGGGATTCCAGCAATACTCTACATTTAGTGCATTGCATTCCTTCTCAAACAGCTATTCACAGATAATTGCAAATTTATGTATTTGAGACATTAAAAGCCTGCTTGTAAGAAAAATGATTGATGCTGATAAATGTCTTGTGTTTTCATAAGACTCCTCAGCCTCCAGACTTTGCATCAGATCTTAGCAAAAGGTGCAGTTTATATGAAAAACATGCATTCTAATTCTGAATAAATATATAGTTATCTTGGTGATATGTGCCATCTCCGGGGGAAGATGGCGGCCATACGTTTGGCTGAGTAAACTGGTGCTCTCTCCCTCTCCCACGGAACCTTTCCCCAGCTGTCTCAATCTCCCCCGGTGGTTTCTCTTGCGCCGTGTCTCCAGTGTGGAAATGCGGTAAAACTAATTTCTACGTCCTGGTCTTACCGGTATGCTCAGACTTGCTGCGTTGTTAACAGGCATCAATACTGCTGGCGTTTATCGGGTGCTTCACCGCTCTGTGTGGGGCTTAGTTCCGACCTCCCATACCGGGGGATGCGGTATGGCGCCGAAAGTCATTTCCAAGGCTGCACGAGCACGCTCTGCAGCAGCTGCCGCTGGAGGGTCCGGGAATGCTTGGGAGACCCATATGGAAGCAGCAAGCACCATACCATCCGATATGGCTGCAGAGAAGTTGAGCACAGGAGCAGGAACAGGTCGCAATCCAAATGGAGGCGCAAAGACGGTACCAGCTCTATTTAATCAATCAAATTTAAAGAGTAATCGCTCTGGCTCCATACCTCCAGGTACCGTGGCTACGGTAAGTGCTTCAGAGGCGGCAACAGGAGGGGGGACAATGATGGCTACATTCATCGACCCTGACAATAATAGCAATAATAGTAGTGCCCCCCCTGCACAGGACAAAAATTGAGAAAATACCAGCGGCCCCTGGCCAGGGGATCGCAGAGGGTTATTTGGTGCTAAATGCAGAAGGAATAGACTCCAGTGCCAAGTTGAGCGATCCTGCGAACTGCATTGTGGGAGATGTAGTTCAGCCAGGAAGTAAAGCGCCGGCCGGCGCGATTGGTGATAAGCCAACAGATGCAAATTGCCTGGCATCAGATATAACTAATCCGCTATGTAAAGAGCTTGAAGGTGAAAAGTTTTTCTCTGTCTCCAAAAATACTGGGTCATCTTTTGACGAAGAGGAGATAGACCCTGAGTGGACTGATGACGGCAGTGATAATGGTGACTGGCGGCAGAATAATGTCCTGAGTAGCAGGCTAGGTTCTCAGCTCCCCCGGACAGTTCGAAAGGGGGATGGTCAGAAGATACAGAATCCTAGGATAGAGGGTTCGGGGGGGCTTGGCCCTCCCCCCATGAATAACTCCTTAATTGATGATCCGAGCTTAGAGGACAGCAGGGCAGCCGGGATAAATACAATGCAGTCTCAGGAATCAGAGTTTCCTCCCTCTGAGATTACGTTATCACTTATTTATCAAACAATTATTGTGCATCGGGAGGAGGCCTATCAAGAGCATGCCCGTACTCAGGGAGTTTGTCGCAGAGTCCAAAACTCTATCCGGAGATTAACAAAAACGTGCACCGAAATGGCAACCAGAGTGGGGAAGGCAGAGGAAAGGATTTCTAACCTCGAAGATGCTGTAGCTGCCCAGAGGAATGCAACTGATTTGATTGGGGCACAGAAAGAGGACATAATATGGAAACTAACGGATTTAGAAAACAGGCTGAGAAGGAACAATATTAGAATTTCAGGGGTTCCGGAGGGCCTTGAAGGGGACGATGTAAGAAAATTTGTGGTTGAACTTTTCCAAGAGGCATTCCCGGAAACCCCGCAATGGGATTGGCAGGTTGAGGTCCTTCGCGCTCATCGCTTTCCTTTTAAACGGCGTCAAAAGACTGGGGATAAGCCCCGTGCAATTGTCATATGTCAACAATTTTTTAGCCAGGGAAAAAGTGTACGAGCTAGGAAGGCCAGATAGGAAAAGGCGAGGCAAGGGTTGTGATTTTTTTGTCCGCCCCGATTTTGTCCTGCTACGGTGGAGCGGAGGTGGGCGCTCCGCCAGCTGATTGCTCCCTTGCAGGCGAAGGGAGCACAGGTCTTTCTACTTTTTCCCTCAAAGTTGAAGACTATCTGGCAAGGGCAGACTTAAGTTCTTTTTGTCTGAAATACAGGCCACTTCTACGATGTAAAGGTTTAAAAAGGAGGGACCATTCTGGGGTATTCCTTGTTTTTTAGTAGAAGTAGGAGGAAGAAGTTGTAAGCACTAGATGTAAACTGGGAGAAATAATTCATATGGTTGCTTGTGCTCACCTTTTTGGGTAATTTTTCTCATCTCCCGCAGTGTCCAATAGGTATTTTTTATCTCTTTGTGTTTAATGAGTGTTTTTGTCCCTTGCCCTCCCTCCTCCGTCGTAATATATGGGGAGATGTAACCCGTGTGGGAGTGGGTTACCAGCTTTATCCATCACAAGGACTTCGTCCTGTTGCCACTTAGGGGTGTAGTATGGGAAGGGGGGTTGAAGAGGGGGTGGGTCTGTTTGGGTGGTGGGGGAGGGGTAGGAGGGGGGCTTGGTATTGGTGGGGGGTGTAAGGCAGGGGTAAGGAGTAGCAGGTTATCGAAAGTTTTTGCAGAAATGGCAATGTGCTCTGATCAAAGTGTTTATATATCTAGCTGTAAGATATTGGTTGAAAAAAACGGGAGAATTACAAAGTAGGGTATGGTTTGGTTGGTTTGATGGGGTAGGATAAACTTGTTGTAGGCACTTGGAATGTGTGTGGTCTCAACGATGAAAAAAAACTGGCGTTATTCTCTAAAATTGTACAGACTATGTATCTTGATATTCTATGTATCCTGGAGACACACATACCTTGGGGAAGGCGGGATTGTCTGAAGATACCAGGGTTTGACCTCACAGCTTGTTGTAAGCAATCATCTTTGATAAGAGGGGTGTCTATTCTTATGAAGTGGGGGGTAGGTGTATGTAAAAAGATTTGTGAAGATCGAATGGGGAGGTGGGTTATTGCTGAATTTCTAATAAATGATAGATTATTAACGGTATGTACTGCTTATGGTTCTAACGTTGATGATCCCAAGGTGTTTCAGTTCCTAAATGTTGAGTTAGCATTGTGGCCTAGCCCACTTTTGTTTTGTGGGGATATAAACATCAATATTCAAAGTGATTTCGATTTCGTTAATAATGTCAACTATGGTGGTGAAAGTTTTCAAAGCACTTCAGACCTTACTCCAGGAGCAGAGAATTAGACCTATGGCTCCACATAATAAATATGTTAGGTTAGATTATGTTTTTATTTCAGAGCAGATGGCAGCTGCTTCTTCTATTTTCTCCCCCCTACGGATCTTATCAGACCATAATCTATTGATAGCAGAATGTGCATGGCCACAGATTAGAAAACCTCCAGGTGAGTGGACGTTCAAAAGAAAATTGTTGTTAGATGAGGCTTACTGTACCCATATTAGGGAGTGGTTAGTCGAATTTTTAAACATTAATAGGGGTACTGCCTCTGATCAGATTGTTTGGGACACCCTGACAGCAGGGGTGCGGAGAGAAACTAAAAGTTTTTCCTCCCATAAGTGGAAGGTAGAGCAAGAGACGATTAAGAGCCGTGTGAAGGAGTTAAGAGATGCTGAAATAGAACTCCGTGGTAAAATCAAGCATGGCTAGAACACTGAATCTTGCCAACAGGAAATCTCAATTATGCAAGCCAGACTTCTGGAGATTTTAGGACAGATTCTTGCCACAAAATATCTCCAATATCGCACAAAGATCTTTGAGTTTATTGAGAATTCTGGTAGGGTCCTCTCCAAGAGACTCCAGCAGCAAAGCGTACAGAGTCTGGTTGTAAAAATCCAAGATCAAATGGGGATAGTTCATGATACACAGGAAGGTGTAAATGGTGTGTTTCTAAACAACTACACTAATCTGTATAGTGAAGATAACTCAAGCCCTTCTATAGAGAAGGAAATTGAGGAATTTTTATTGGGAATTGACACCGCTAAGTTATCTCAAGAGCAGAGCGAATTGTTATCAATTCCTATTCAATGGGATGAGGTAGAACTCGCGGTGAAGTCCTTAGCGAATGGCAAAGCTTGCGGTCCAGATGCTCTGCCTCTTGAGTTTTTTAAGACATTTTTGGAGGAAACTCAGATTGATTGATTAATGTGCTCAGAGCTGCACAGAAGGGTATTGTTCCTGAATCCTGGAAAGACACTACTATAGTCCTCTTTAAGAAGAAAGGCAAGCCCGAGCTTTTACCCTCATCTTTTCGACCCATATCATTAATAAACAGCGATTCAAAAATGTATTCTAAAATAGCTCGAGTAATCACTCCTTTGGTCTCGCTACGCCAGCACGGTTTTATCCCTGGGCGTGACATGTCGGACCATGTTAGACGGGTCATAGTTCTTTTGGATTGGGCTCAGGTCACGGCCTCTCCCCTTGGGGTGATCCTGTTGGACACCGAGAAGGGGTTCAACAGGGTCTCCTGGGGGTTCTTGTGGGCCGTGCTTCAGTGGAAGTGATTCAGCATCGAATTTATTCAAGCAATTTGGGCCTTGTATTCTTTCCCAAAAGCTGTACTCCGTATTTCTGGGCAAAAGACTTGCTCCTTTGTTATAAGTAGGGGCACACGACAAGGGTATCCGTGTTCACCCCTTTTATTTGCCCTTTACATTGATTTGTTCTTCAGTAAGATAGAGGGCAACCAGGACATAATGCCAATAAGGGCTGGCGGAACGATGTATTCCACTCTAGCGTATGCAGACAATATAGTCGTTTTAACAACAGCAGATGTTTCTTCTGCATTTAAAGCACTTAAGACCATGGCTGAGTGCTTCGGAGTAGTGTCAGGGTACAAATTAAACTTAGCTAAAACCCAAGTAATTCAGACAACCGATATGCCGATCTCGGATGCCCCGGTTGTTACAGAAGCAATATATCTTGGGGTATGCATAACTGCCAAAGTAGAAGCTATTCCGGATTTAAATATTCTTCCGGTGGTAGAGGCAGTTAATATCAAATTAGAACAATTAGACCACCTTCATCTTTCTTTATATGGCCAATGCAGTGTTATTAAAATGGTTGTTCTTGCAAAGTTTTTATATTTGTTCAGGTCGATCCCCCTGGAATTAACACAAAGCAGTCCAAGCAAGGCAGATAGGATATGTAATCTATTTTTGTGGGAATATAGGCAGTCACGCCGCGCAGCTAAGTTTAAGTTTCCCCGGGCTCTGGGTGTTTCGTCAGTACCAAATCTTTTATTTTATTATTGGGCAGCTATGGTTCAGACTCTGGGCGTACCATTGCTTGGAGAGATAAGGCAGGTGTGCCTTTATGTAATCGGCCAACTATTTTTGAGATTTTTTAGGTGCTGAGGCAAAGGGTATTTTACTGGAAGTAATTGAACCAAGCTATTCTAAGAGAACACGGTTCAAGGTTATAATGGCTATGGCTGCTATTTGGCGGAAAATTAGGCGGAAGCTATGTATTCCCAATTTGAATATCTTTACTTCCTTTTTTTTTTTTGAAAACCTTTATTTACAAGTGCACGATACACAGCGTCTGCCTACAACCCCACAGGGCCGGCCGCTATGACAAAAACTTGTTGAGCAAAAAATGTTATATCAGGCAGAACGTTGCTGGAGCAATCTATCACATCAACATTATCGGCAAGAGCGTAGTATTATACAAATCAGGATAAGAGAGGTTTAATTTTTTGTTTTTGTTGAACTGAACACAAACAAACACATGGTATCATGGTGGCAAGGGTTGCTGGAGGTGGGAGGAGGGGAATGGATGTAGGAGAAAAAGCGAGTGTAGGGGGGGGGGGTGGCGCGCATAAGAGAGCAGAGCATTTGGTGAGTGGAGGAGAGGAACGGAAATCACGGAGAGGAGGGGAGAGGGACTTCGTAGTCAAGTGGAGGAGAACAGATGTCTCCACGATAAGTGTTCCAGGGAGTCCAAACTCTGGACCACTTCCCAGGGCGCCCCCGGGCCTCATATACCGTCTTCTCTCGAAACATGGACCAGTCCATGTTTTCTTTCCAGGCACTGAGCACTGGCGGCCTAGGGGAGCCCCAGAGCTGTGCGATATCCCTCTTAGCGATCATATTGCCCAGGGTGACCCAAAGCGTCTGGGCAGCAGTGCAGTCAGACGGTTCCCACACATTCAACAGACAACGACGCGCCTCAGGAAGCAAGGGGACCCCCGTGACACGACTCATAACTTCATGCACCCTCGACCAATACGCTACAATCACTGGACATTCCCACAGAACATGAAGAAACGTACCATCCATCCCACACCCACGCCTGCAGCGTCCGTCAGCAATCAGACCCATTCGCACCAGACGCACTCCAGTAAGATACACGCGATGGAGGATTTTCAATTGGACAAAGCGAAGTCGTGCCGGAATAGCCACCTCCTTAGGGGAGGACACGGCGGACTGCCAGTCCTCGTCGTCCAATTCAAGTCCGTCAGCAGTCCAGGAAGCCCGGAGCTTCTCGAGCTGGTCAGCTCTGTTATGGATGAGCTTTTTATAAATTAAGGAGATGGTACTGTCTGGGACATAGCCATCTAGAACTCGATCCTCCAAAGGGGAGGACTGCGGAACATCAGTACCGGAGGGGAAGACAGAAGACAAGGCATGTCTGACCTGCATATAACGGAAGTATTCCTTATCGTCGAGCCGGTACTCCAGCTTTAGTGATTCAAAGGACTTAACCGCGCCACGTGTCCAAAGGTGCCCCACAGTACTAATCCCAATCATGTCCCATTTCTCAAACCCCTTCGTCTTCCACAGGTTGCCCAGTCGCTCCGAGTCGTATAGTGGCGTCATACGTGTCAGTCTACCACCCCAGCCCGTGGCCACCGTAGCATCTCGCCATGCCCGCACTGCACATTTCGTTGGGCCCGTAAGGAGTCGAAAGGGGGCTTTAGAGTATAGCGCCCTATTAAAGTTGCCGCCGGGCAACAACAGCTTATCCAAAGCAAAGGCGGGGGCTGGCTCCGGAGAGTATGTCGCATGGTTGATGGCGCTCAGGTGCGAGGCCCAGTAGTACCGTCTAATATCCGGTAGCGCAATACCCCCATCGTACCAGGAGAGTGTGAGCTTAGATAAGGCAATTCGGGCACGGCCATCCCAGATAAGTTGCCGCTGTAAACTTTCGACTTCATGGAAATAGCGGGCTGGAACGGGGTCGAAGAAATTTTGCAGGGCATAGAGGAAGCGGGGAAGCGACATCATCTTAAAGAGCGCCGCCCGGCCCAATGGGGATAAGGGCAGTTCGCGCCATCGCCGAACATCCTGCTTCAGCCTGCGGAGCGGAGCATACAAGTTCCGCTCATAGCGGACCGAAGAGATCATGGATACATGGACCCCCAGATACTTAAAACCGTCAGTCGCTACCAGGATGGGAAATCTACGGGGGAGAGGCGGTAGAATACCAGCTATGGCGTAGACACAGGACTTGGTCCAGTTAATGACCAGCCCCGAGTTCTTACCGAAGGACGTAAGGACGTCGAAGAGGACATTGAGTGATTTCTGAGGGGAAGTAAGGTAAAGGAGGATGTCGTCCGCATACAAGGAAACACGATCCTCGAGGCCAGGGGACCATCGGATCCCTTTGATCGAGGGTTCCCACCGGAGCCACGCGGCTAGAGGTTCGAGTGCCAAAGCGAACAAAAGCGGAGAAAGGGGACATCCTTGACGTGTGCCACGGCCCAAAGGAAATGGGTCTGAGCACCTCCCGTTCACAGCGACCTGAGCTAGCGGCTGTTCATAGAGAAGCTTGACCCATGCGATGAAGGTGGGGCCAAAGCCAAATTTGGCGAGGACTGCCCATAGATAAGGCCATTCAATGGTATCAAATGCCATCGTGGCGTCAAGGGAGGCGATCACTGCTGGCTCGGCGAGAGTAGAAGCTCTCGCGAGGACACTGTGGAGCCTACGTAAATTAAGAGCAGTGTTCCTGTGAGGAATGAACCCGGATTGATCCGGATGGATCAAGTCGCAGATAACAGCAAGCATCCGATTGGCCAGCACCTTAGCAAGGATTTTGGGTTCCGCATTAAGGAGGGAGATGGGGCGGTACGAGGCACAGCGGTCACGAGGTTTGCCATCCTTATAAATGACCACTATGGTAGCAAGGCGCTGCTCAAGGGGGAGGCATCCGGTCTCAACCGCCTCAAGAAACATGTGACGCAGATGAGCGGCCATCTTGTCAGGGCAAAGTTTGTAGAGTTCAATGGGGAGTCCGTTAGGGCCCATTGCCTTACCCGAGCGAAGGGAACGGATTGCGAGGGCAATCTCGTCGACGGTAAAGGGGGCCTCCAAAGCGAGGCAGTCCTCATCAGACACGGTAGGCAGAGCAATGTCACGCAGGAGGAATCTGGAGTCGGCCTCATCTCGATCACTAACAGGCGTATAAACCATACGAAAGTGGTCAACAAAACACTCAACAACCTCACCCGGATCCGAGACCGTAACACCAGAATCACGAACAATGGAGGGAACAACACGACTCGCACGCTCAGTCCTATCCAGCCATGCAAGAAGCTTGCTAGCCTTGTCACCCACATCGTACAGTCGACCAAGTTGAGTAGACCGCATCAATTTAGCAGCATCCGTGACACAGGCCTTATAGTCTGCTTGTTTCAGTTCCAATTCATGCAACAGTGCAGGCGTGTCATTCCCACCCAACTCACTTTCAAGCGCAGTGATTTCAGTTTCAAGAGCCACAACAGCCTCCCTCTTTACCCTACGCTCAGTAGCAATGAGTGACAGGGCGGAACCCCGAATAACCGTCTTGAAGGCCTCCCAGAGAACAGTGGGGGAAGTGACAGAGCCCAGGTTCTCAGAAAAATAGCAATCTATTGCTTTAATCAATTCCGAGCGGAGCCGGGGGTTTTTAAAATGCTAGGGGGGGATCGGGGGGACTCTGTTACCATGCCGACCACCCACAGAAATCGTGATCAACAGGGGGGAGTGGTCCGAGATACCCCGGGGAAGGTGCCGAATCTCACGAACAGTGGACAAAGTGGAGGCTAACATAAAAAAATAGTCAATACGGGAGAGGCTGCCGTGCGCGCCAGAATGAAAAGTGTATTGTTGGAGCGTGGGATGTAGTGAGCGCCAGACATCTACTAAGCCAAAAGTGTCAGCCATTTCACTGAGCCACATCTGGGACTGTGGTAATACTCTAGGGGGTAGTCGGTCGCAGTCGCCGGACATGACAGAATTGAAGTCCCCACCCAGGACCAACAGGCCGTCTGGCAGCCCAAGAAGAGTCCTACCTAAATCAGCATAAGTGGTAGCCTTCAGTCCCGGGGGGATATAGACAACAACAAACACGACCTGTTTACCCTCCCACCTCCCCGAAACAGCAGCATACCGCCCACGCTCATCAAGGATAACATCATCAATAGCAAGAGCAAGGGAAGACTTTACCATAATACCCACACCCCGGGAACCCGAAGTGAAACCCGCATGTGCAACCAGTCGATAACCCCGGCGGTCTAATGCCTTGCAAGCGTTACCAATCAAGTGGGTCTCTTGAAGGAACACAACATCAGGGGCGTGGCGCCTCAAAAATTGCAGTACAATGCCCCGCTTAATTCTATCCCCCAGACCATTCACGTTCCAGGAAAGAATCCGCAGTTCACCCCCCCCATTATGGCAGAAACATTCCACACCCACCCCCCAGCAGGACCCACTATAAACAATCATTGCAAGATATGAAATACCATGAAACAGAGAACAGAACAAATGAAACGAAACACAAACCAGTCCCCAAACACCGACCCCAGAACCCAAACCCGTTACAACACCCCCCTCCCTGCACCCCTGCTGACTAAAAAGCCACCCCCAACTGCAGTGTGCCTGTCGCCCCATACTTCTACACAAAGAACCCCCCGAGGAGGAAGGGAGAAATCACCCGTTACCGCACCGCCACGGGCAGAGTCATCAGAGAATAAGTCAATATGTACAGTACGTTGCATAGTCTCAATCGGAACCTCCAGGGCATCTGTTACTCCTGGGCCTCTGCACCACCCTCCGCGCCACCAGGGCCTCCGCTCCCAAAGTCATCTGCCGGCAACGAGTCCAACCAGTCGGCAGCACGTTCAGGTTGATCAAAGAAATAGGCACGTTCCCGATATTCAATCCGGAGCCGGGCCGGAAACAGCATGGCGTATTTCAGTCCCCGGTCCCTTAGGCGACGCTTCACCCCGAGGAAACCAGATCTTTGCCGCTGCACTTGAGGAGTGAAGTCGGGATATATGGAGATGGAGTTATTGTCATACTTCAGGGGACCATGCTTACGGGCGGCCTGGAGGATAGCATCCCTGTCCCGGTAGTGAAAAAGCTTGGCAATGATAGGCCTCGGCGGATTCCCCAGCTTCGCTTGACCTCCGGGGAAACGATAGGCGCGCTCAACGGCAAAGAACTTACTAAGCCCTGCCGGGGCCAGGTGGGCGACTATCAGTTCCTCGACCAGCAGATCGGTCGCTACCGAACCATCGCCCTCCGGAACTCCGACCAGGCGTATGTTGTTCCGCCTGGCCCTGTTATCATAGTCCTCCATCCGCTTGAGCAGCAAGTCGTGCGATGCACGCAGATTGCCAATTTCGGACTGCGCCTCAGCCATGTCGGTCACCAGGCTCGACATTTTAAGATCCAGTGCGTTCACCCGCTCATTCGTTTTGGCCAGGTCGGCTCGGATCAGAGTCACATCCACCGCCACTGTGTCAATTTTGGTCACCACGGCCTCAAACTGTTGGCCCATGTCGGCCTTAAGTCCAGTGATGGCAGCCATTAGGTCTTGGAGCGACACTTCCGACGTGGACAATGTGTCCGTTTGAAGTCCCTCAGCACCCATGCATACGGTCCCGGGGAAGCCTCTCGGCTGGGTATAGCGTTCGATCATGTTCGTTTGGATCGATCCCCCCCGGGTCGCAGCTTTCCGGCGTCTTTCGGCCTCCACTTTCGTCGCCATCTCGCCTCCAGAGTTGGGCGGCTAGCCAAAGGAGGTGATGAACAGGTAGAAAAGTCTCGAAACTCCGATGCGCCAATGAAGCAGAGGTGTAGCGGCCTCCTTGCCAGTCCAACGGAGGATCGTTCAGATCGAGAGGGCAGCAGGCGAGGCAGAGTAGGAGGAGACAGGAACAAAGGGAAGGAAACCGAAAGTGAAAGCAATACACCTCCGGCGGGCCAGATGCCAGGCAGCCGTTGTTGTTCAATTACATGTCGGCCACAGTGGGCAGCCGAGTCCCCGGTCGCGCCAGCGGGCAGGCCAGAAAGTTCCAAGTTGCAGAAAAATGGTCCCCACGGTCCGATTTCGACCGGAAAAGGATCAGTAGCATCAGCGATGATAGTGCTGCAAAAGCCCGTCAAAATGACCAGGATAGGTGAAGGATAGATAAAGGAGGACGGCGCGGGTCTCGGGAGCTCTCTGCTCACGCGACCATCTTGGATGCCCGCGTAGCTCCTCCCCCATCTTTACTTCCTTTAAAGCCGTTCGGCTTTTGCCTGGTTTATTCCAGGATCAAACTATTATCAGATGGCAAGCGCTTGGGGCTCGGGTTATAGGGGATTTAGTTAGGGATGGCCAACTTCTCTCATATGTTGCTTTGAAGGATAAATTTAGGTTTTCACCACAGGATTTTTTCAAATATCTTCAGATACAACATTTTTATACATAAATCTCTAAGTGGCACACCTTCTTTATTAGGCAAACTTCCTGTTATAGAATTAATCCAAAAAAGAAGTAAAATAGGTGTGTTGTATCAATATTTATTATCCATTCTCCCTTATGATCTATTAGTACAGGGTGCCAAGTGGGATGCCAAGTTTGGAAAGATGCTAAAGAAACAATACACTTGCCAGTGCTGAGGAACTTATTTTTCAAAACCAACTAAAGAAAACAGCATGCATGAAAATAACATGGACAAAAAGAATCTTCAGTCTGAAGGGGAAGGTGAAGGAGTGGAAAAGTACGAACTGCAGTTGACTTCGAGAACCAGCTCGGTGCATAGCCACGCATTCCTGTGCGGAAACTCCACGACCGAGCCCGATTCATTGAGGACTTAATCCTTAGCAATCACGCATAACCGCCCAGCACTTCCCTCTCCCCTTCATTTGGAATACAATTGTCTGCAATCACGGTTGGAGCCATGACCCAGCAATAGAGTCACTTTTTGGTCCTGAGGAGAACCCTGGCACTCACATGGTTTGAAACGCGTCGACCGACCCGGTCCCGGGTCATCCCTTTGAATTTAGATTGAAAATTTCTCGACAATCCACAGAAAGACTGTTTGCTTTCCTTTTAATTGTTACAAACAATTGTAAAATACGACAAAAAAGGACTCTTCATTTGTTGTGTATATAGGTTCTTTTTGACACTGGGACCAGTATGGATGTGGAGTAGTATGAATGGACGGCCAAGAATGTGTGGTTTGTGAGTTTGCCTGATTTATTGTACATACCAATTCGCCTTATTTCGTGTTTGTATATAAATGTACATAAACCCTTTTTTGTATTCCCATGCACAAAACTAAAAATGACTAAAAACTAAAATAGTCTTCAGAAGAAAATTAAAAACAAAAGTTGCAATTCATAAAGCAAGTGTCCATGTTATTTTCATGTATGCTGTTTTCTTTAGTTGGTTTTGAAAAATAAGTTCCTCAGCACTGGCAAGTGTATTGTTTCTTTAGTGTATATTGGCTCAGCCTTGCTGAGTTTAGGAGTCAAGACCCTTTTTGTTTCCTAAAAAGTTTGGGAAGATGGGCACGGATTTATCACCAGCTTTGGAATTCGCTAGCGAGGTTTTGGTTTCTGGGACTCTCAGAACTCAACGTTATATGGCAATGTTAGACCTATATTATACGCCTGCTAAGATTGCAAAATTGGGCAGGGGAAAGGGGGATTCTTGTGCAAGGTGTGGTTTGTATGCAGCTGACTCCATCCACATGTTTTACACTTGTCCATCTCTTGCTGGTTTTTTGGCAGACGTCGAGCGTTTTATTAATTCCACGCTTAAAATTAATTGCAGTCTGTCACCAAAACTGGTGATACTTGGAGTGGATGAGGGGACTAATGAAGAAGTGAACTCTTGTTACATATTAGCCTTTTTGTTTATAGCCATGTCTCAGATTTGGCTCTGCATAACCTCTCAATGGTTGTCCCTCGAAGCGCCTACATTCATGAACTGGCGAGCTAGATTACTAGCTATTCATAGGCTTGAAATGTCCGTTTTTTCTTTAAAGGGTTAAAGGAGGAGGGAGATAGCATCTAGGATACGGGCACCGGTGGAAGATTGGATTAATTAACTGTTCGAGAAACAGTCATTATAGGATTAGTTATTTGCTCCTTCATCCATGTCTATGTGCAATGTCCCTGTCTTATGACTAGTATTTCATAGATTTGTTTTTCTCTATATCGCAATGAATTTGAATATGCTTTTTTCTTCTCTTCTTTCCATTTTTTGCTTGATGTATTATTGCCATGTATGCATTGTTTGAGTTGTTGACTCCTGCCTATAAAATTTCTTATAAAAAAAATATATATATATATATATATATATATGTGCCATCTCCATTTGTCTTCAGCTCAGCCTTTCAAGTTCCCTGTTCTAGAACCAACTGAATTTGGAAAAGCACATCAAAAATCTATTTTCAAAGATGGCTGATCCTTCAATTGAACTCTACAGTGTTTTTAGTTTTTCACAGTAGTCTGGTTTAGGCTTATCGATTAATAGTTACAAGGGAACAGGCCCTATGTCTGCTTAGGCTACATTACTTCAACAATGCGAGGTGAGCCTATTTTTGACATGGTGCCCACCAGGATGTAGTCCGTTCCTGAAGGGGCTCAAATCTCGACATCTGCAATTATTGAACTTAGGTGGGTGTGCAAAATTTTCATTTACTGTAAGTTTATTAACCGTACGATTATTTAAAATCTTTACAGTATAGAAAAGCACATAGTCTACACCCCTCCGGCCAAGCTCCCCCCCTCCCCTCAAGACCTCCCATCCCTTAATGCTTAAAACACACCTGACATGCGAATGCCCTATTTATTGGTGAATCCCTACTTTGCTTACTAGCAAAATATTGCATTTTTGTTGCACGATCGTTCATTAAAATCCATTAAATGTGGAGGCTTTACCATCTAGTGGGAGATTATTTTGTGTTGCTGGAAGCGTTACCCAAAACTTGTTAAAAGTTCAGTAAGATTTCGTCCCCACCCTCGCGACCTCCCGTCCCTTGATAACATAAAGCACAACGGACGTTCTAATAACCCCTTTGTTGGTGAGCCCCTTCTCTACCTTCAAGCAAAGTGGTGCATTTAGTTGCGCCATTATTTTGTTAAAATCAATTTTAAAAGTCTTGCCATGTTTACAGTTGTGATGATGGTGCTGCCCATTATGGTAGCCCTTTGGGCTCGATTTTAATGTTCTAACTATTCACGTTGCTGGGCCCCAATGCTACCTTTTTTGTAGGGTATTGTTACAACACTCGTTAGCACACGTATGATTATAATACAGCTTGTATATGCCAGTGTTTCCACCAATTGTCACAATATAATAGAAATTAGTTCTTGTCCGTGTGCTTCAGTTTCACATTTATTCCTGTTAACTGGAAATTTTCACACAGCCGAACAGGAATACATTTGAAACTGAAGCACAAGGACAAGAACTCATTTCTATTATATTGTGACAATTGGTGGAAACACTGGCAGATACAAGCTGTATTATAATCTTACGTGTGCCAAGGAGTGTTTTTAGTTTTGAGGCAGTAGCCAAATTTGGGGAGAATAGTGGTTCCCTTTACCTTGTAGCACCGTCGAATAGCTCAGTACTGACTTTACTGTGACACATTCTAAGTGGCGCCATTGAACCAATACCAAACCACTATCAAGTCCATTTAATATTGCTGTTGTCCATCAATTTGGTTTCCTGCTTGGCCTGCAGGGGCACCGGAAGATTTTTTGTTCATGATTGCTACCAGCCCTAGTTTTCTGGGAGCTGTAACTGGGCATCAAGTGCAGTTCTGATTAGATGTATGAATTTTCCCACCCTTGCAAGAAGGCAGCTATTTGTTTCCGTGAAACACCAATCCGAGGCCTCCTTGCAGGACCTTGTGCCCTTTACTCTTGAGTATCGGGCGTAGCAGCCAGTGATGTTCGTTGGCCAGTTTGGGGGCAACAGCATTGTAGGTGGAACAAAGTTTCTTTGTTATATTTGCATAACTGGCAGGACAATGCCCCATCCTTACGTTCCCATGTTGGATTAAAGTCCGGAATTCTAAGACCTGTGAGCCGCATAAACAGAATTTTCCTTCGCGCTTCGGCTGAGAGAGCTTCTCGCACGTAATGTTGGGCCTTTCCCTGGGATGTATTATGACCTGTCCAATGCTGTCATGATGGTGTTATGGTGGAGCAAAGGCTCCATCCTTTTCAAACGAGACGGACCAAACCTGCACCTTCACTACATTTGACAAGGCAGAGTGTGGGATCTCATGTAGGGGAATACTATCTGCTTTAATTTTCAGGGCCTCTATTGCTTGGTGTGCCAGGGGGAATCCACTTCCTTGAAGATAGTTTTCAAGTAGTGTTATAGAGTGTTGTCGGGGGCCTTAAGGACCCTGATGTTGAACTTAAGTTAAATCCTCCAGTAATACCAATTCTGGTCTACTGAGACCTAGTTCAAACCGTAGCCTGGTGTTCCTAGCTTGTCTAGGCACCTGCAATACTGTTCATAGAAGAAGGAAGTTGCACTCCAATAAAGTCAGTTGAGCAAGGGTTATTTTTGAAAGTTCTTTTCTTTATTCAAAATTCTTCTTTTCATACAAAAGGCACAGCCAACACGTTTCGTTCCCCTAATGCCACAGGAACTTGGTCAGGGCTTACATAGAGAGCACCATGGATATGGTGGTTTCCATCAATTAGATCAAATTCCTCACTGCGCTGTACTGCTGACTTAAGTTCGTCCCGGGTATTGGCAGTCTCAAGCTAGAGAAACCGTTTATATCTGTCGAAACCTCAAAGGTATCGGCCCAAAAGTATCAACAAAAAGTCAAAGTTCATCAACTACAAGGTTCATAGTCATGGCATTAATATCTTCTGAGTGCCTGCTTAAGTGTGGCACCGTCGTGAAAGCAGTAAAACCGGAACAGTAGACTGGGAGAAATGATTAGCCCCACATAGCACAAAGTGGCGTGCAATCACTTGAATGACCAGAAATTCAAACACAATGTGTTTAAAGAACAAGGTGCACTGTTCGCATTAGCCCTGTAAGGTGCATGAAATGTATCTAATACTGTTTGAAATTTCTTAATGAATTTGCACCAGATTATTAGAAATCATTATTTATAAAACATTGAATCAATTATAACATGCAAGTACATCACATGTAGTAAACAGAAAAAGATTCCAAAAATTAGCCACAAATTTCACCATTTGTAAGTAGATATAGTAGTGCCCATTATCTGTATCTGTAGACAATACCCAACAAAAATGAAATCGCCAGACTGTTCTGATTTGAATATATAAACTTTATCAAGAGTAGAAAAAGACGTATTTTTCATAGATTTCTCAGTCTCCCAAGTATTTCTTTAGAATTGCGTAGATGTATCCACAAATACCCAATGCATTTCGGTGTAAAACACCTTCGTCAGGGGAACACTGCAAAAAGTATATCATTCAAGTTACTGCTTACATAATCAAATATTGCATACAGAAATATCTTCAATTATAACTGTCACGTGCATCATAGGAGAATCTATATACATTGTATTTCAAAACATCATGTCCAAGTAAGGCTCATCTTTACACCTATTCCGCCAGCATTGATTTAAGTAGAAAATTAAAACACAATTTATGAACAAAGAGAAATTAAATACACAAAATAAACAATGTTATTGTGCTCGTAACCAGAGTGTCCTTGCCTAAGTTTGGGAAGGTGCCTGTGCAACATTCGTATTTGAAGTGCTCAACAAAATAAAATAAGTGCTGGAAACTCGTGAGAAGTGAATTAATCACATGCCCAGTGTTACGAAAGACATCTAAAAATGGTGCGCTCACCTGCTGTAATGTGTTACGTGACACAAAAAGTCAACCGGCTATATGTGTCATGAATCTAAAAAATATATGAGGAGTATGCGCCATGAATCCAAAAATTATACGGGGTTCATGTAATCAATGACTTCCCTCCTTGTTAAAGGTATGCAAAAAAGTTAAAGTTGAACTTACATGAGTCGGGAAGTTGAACGCTATCGTGTTCGAATATTCGTTTTTGGTAATAGCTCCGTGACCCGTAAAGGAGAGCTGCAATGTAATGTCTGTTATTCTGTGTTCGATGTATCCGGTTCCCCTTAGTTATGCTTGTGCCCCGTACCCCAAAAAGAATTGGTCTTACCTAAATCGTGTGAAATCTAAGTGAAAAAGTTCCGTACTCCGCAGTGGTGTGCCGATGAGTATAACAAACGCGGCCTGTGTTCAAACGGCCCTCATACTTCCGAGGTTGTGTGTCATGTAGTTAAAACAAAACAGACCGTAGTCTGTTTATACCGAAACGATGAAGGTGTACGTGAAAGGACAAAAACATGTGTGTATTAACCTATTATTAATCAAAAGGCCAGATATATCATCCTAGTAAAAGAAATATAATGGAAAAGGAAGGGAGATGTGTAATAAAAAGTGGAATAAAAATGTGGAGTCAAAAGTGTAAAATAAAACGTTGAGGCCCTAACAGTGCTAAAAAGAACTAGCACCACAAGTAAATAATGGCAATCTGGTTATGTGTACAATAAAACAAGAAGAGGACAACACTTGGTTAATCAAAAGTAATATCTATTCAAGATTTCAACACATCATAGAGAAAATATTCAGGAATTGAAAAAACAATAACAAGAGAGCTCTATCTTCAGAGTGACAAGTTATTTACAGGAAACAAATGAATGAGAAACCAGTATATTTACAAGAAACAAATATATTCGATTTTGTCATTCAGCACACAGGGTCTCATCGTATAAAAAAAAACCTGATCCAAAAGGTTTCTCTTTGTGCCAAAAATGTATGTGGGTCAACATGTGGTCGAACCAACACCTGCTCCAGTATAGTGAACCTCAATTGTGGGATGGTGTGCTTTTGTTCAATCCAATGTAACGCCAGACTAGACTTCTCATTAGTGGTTCGTATCACGGATTTATGCTCTGTGAGTCTGATTTTCACCTTTCTAGTAGTCCTCCGTACATATACCAGTCCACAAGGACATTTTATGGCATATATGACTAGACTAGAGTTACAATCTGATGTGTGTTGTAGTTTAATGGGTTTCCCTGTGTGTGGGTGCAAGAAGACATTCCCAACTCACTTGAAGTCACATCCAAAATACAAAGGCGAGCCCCCAGCACCTTTAATCTGGTGCATGAATCCAACGTCTCCGGCAACCGCTACCTTAGGCACACTTAAGCAGGCACTCAGAAGATATTAATGCCATGACTATGAACCTTGTAGTTTATGAACTTTGACTTTTATCGATACTTTTGGGCCGATAGCTTGAGATATGGGCTACAACTTTTATTGAAACATATTCTCACCAATCCGGTTTTCCATTTCTGATTATGGTCTTGTAGAAGACACAACGAACTGTGCAAATTAAACATTTCTTTGACTACTCTGAAAATACAAGAAGGATATTTATCTTTGAAGTATTTGCTGATACGGATTACACGACCAGCTTTGAGATATTGTGGGACCTTACGTTCCCCATCGATTGAATTTTAATTATATGAGGATATCTACCTTTGAGGTTTCAACGGATATAAACTGTTTCTCTAACTTGAGACTGCCAATACCCGGGACGAACTTAACCAAGCGGTACAACACAGAGAGGAATTTGATTTAATTGATGGAGACCACCATATCCATGGTGCCCTCTATGTAAGCCCTGACGAAGTTCCTGTGGCATTAAGGGAACAAAACGCGTTGGTTGTGCCTTTTGTATGAAAAGAAGAATTTTGAATAAAGAAAAGAACTTTCAAAAATAACCCTTGCTCAACTGACTTCATTGGAGTGCACCTTTCTTCTTCTAAGGACATTTTGGTTTCTCTTACACCTTCTGGCAGCAGGTGTTTGGAAGTAGCTGCACCACTAAATACTTGAAACAAAAAGGATTAATGTGCTTGACCTTGGTCTTCTGATGTATCTTGTGTATCACCTGCAATATTGTCTTGTGTGCTTTAGTCTGGGCTGATGTTGTGATTTTGTCTAACGCTCCTGGGAGGTCCAGGTGGCCATAATTGATTGCCGTAATAAATGTTGCTATTGTCCTTATTCAGTGGTTGCCGAATACCCATGTTGCTTGCTTTTTATGAGGATATTTGCCAAATACTCTTATCTTTGTCTTGTTCTTGTTAACTAACAACCTATTTTCCTTATTGTACACTGCTAGGTGTTTTAAGAGTCTCTGAAGATTGTATAACATTTACTGTTGTACTAGTATCATAGAACAGACGAGGTGTAGCAAGTGATGCTGGTACACACGAACTACGTGTTGGGCTAATGACTGCTCAGCATAGAGATGGTTATAACGTAACTAGAACATTTAGGCAATCAAACCATTTACCAAACTTCCCACATTTTCTTTGTTCTTGATTTCCCTTACCAGGAGAGTCTGATTACTTTTTTCTGTACACGAGATTTCGGCAGCAATTTTTCTGGTCTGTTGACGTATTTCAGCAGTGTTCATCAGTCCGCAAGTGCAATTTTTGGTGCTGGGTCTTGGAAGCATTAAATTGCATGGGCGAGTGTTTGTTTTTGGGGTTCTGAAGGAGTCCAATTTATGGAGCACAGAAAATTGCTGCTGTATGTGCAGCTGCCCAGTGAAGTGACTAGAACAATGCACTATTCTTGTGAATTGATTTGTTGTCCAGTGAAAAATGGGCAAGTGAGAAGCTCCTGCCAAGATTTGAGACACGCTGCTCTTCCTGAGATTTGAAAGCAATTGACTGCAGCTTTACCAGGATGACACTAGGCTGTCAGTTCCAGGAAAAACTGCAGCACTTAAAATAGACTATTAGTGGGGGACATGCATAGTCCTCAGTAACGTTAATTCCTTTAAGTTCCTGTCCAAAATAATCAGTTCAAAGCATTGTTTTTATTGGTGATTTCCTTCCATCGTATCCAGAGTTTTGCACCACCTCCCCTTTATTACAATGATCTATAGGTATGTTTGTGGGCCTGCAGTCCACTATGGAACTGCTCATAGATCTGGACCGGCAGAACTACTTCCAAATTGATCGTACAGGTCGTTGAAGTCATCCAATGCTTGTTAGCAACACTGGCAATAAAACGTAAAAAAGTGCTTCCTTCAGGGAGAGACTGTCATCTATACAAACAAAGATTCTGCTCCTGAGGCCAGTGGTGAAAGTTGGACTGGCCTCCTCACTGTTTGGTTGCATGGACGCTTGTATTTTCATTTTTTTCCTGTGCTAGGTTACACAAGTCCTTTCCAGGAGTTCCTGGAAGAGCTGTAGTCTGAAATGCTGGGACTGTGAAGAATAGATTTATTTGAATAGCCCCTTCATTCATTCTTTCTCCTGGTGTATGTGCTTGAAGTAGTTACTTTGAGAAAACCTGTTATTTACTAATGATGTGGCAGATGCATTAGTAGATTGATGGGGAGACACATGGAGGAGCGCTGAGACGCTCAAATAGTTTGCTTCAGAAACAGATGGCTTCGATCTGTTTGAATTGAGGGCCTTGCTGTCCCATTAAAATGTATTCTCGCATCTCATCTATATCTGACTCATTCATTACTCTGCAGACTGACATCATGAGGATAGTGCACTCTCGTGGCAAGAATGCAGGACCAGATACGGTCAAGGGAGGCATATATGATCTTGTCTGTGAAATTCCCATTTCCCCAGAACTGTAAAATGTACAAGCAACTCCTATAAGAGTATTAGGTGGGCCAACACTACACCTATATTCTGTCTTACATCTTAGGTTTGGGAGCATAACTCATTGATTTGTTGTTCCCCTCAAAAATTGCAAAATGTCACACTTTAACATCGTTTTCCAGACCTCAGTATACAAACCTAGTTTGACTGGTTGATATTTGTCTGGGCTTTTCCTCCGTTCCCCTTTTCTCTCAAGGTGGACGCAAGAGTTTAAACAATCCACAACAGAGCTTCTGATTGCTTTGGAGTGGATGATACATTGTACTATATGGACCTGCTTTACCTGTTGCCACAACCACACAGGTATTTCCAAACAGGCCAGATCGTCTCACCAAGATGTCCTGCAAGATGCTCAGTTTTGCCTGCATTGCTGAACTTGAACGCCTACCTCCTGGGCACTTGAAATGCTGCCACTTGAATCTTACTAAAGTCTGCAAAAATCGTTCTGCTCGAATCCAAAAAGGTTTCCACTTGATCACTGTCAGATGGGATTCCCAGAAATTGTAGTATGTTGTTGGTGTAGGTATATTTATTTAATATTTATTCAATCCACTTTTCAGACATTTACTCAGTATGCCAAAATCATAAAACAAGTTTGTACTTGCTCAAGAGTAGATTGATGCTGTGCCCTTGCATCACTTGAAGGCAACTTTAGAGCAAAGGAAGATTTCAGTCCTTGTGTGCTGCCTGACGACACATCCATGCCATCCCCTCTTTCTGCCTCTATCCCTGGGTAGCAATTACCTTGTGGAGTACAGAATAATCGATCAATCCTTGGGTGCTTCCAGGTGGCACACCAGAGTATAGAGTTGAAAGATAATCTATTATTAATGTAAGCCAGAACAATTATATACAATAATATGGTTAATTTGGGAAAATTAGGCAGTTAAAAAGAGACGAAAGTCTGAAGTTAAAAGGTCTGGATTACAAACAGTGTACATATACTGTATAGCCGCAAAACCACAGGTTACAAATTCCTATATGACACAAATAGCAAGCTGAGTAGATAAGATATTGCCTACACACGTAAATATTTCAAAGAATTGTGTATGTATCCACGTTAAGCAGAACCCCCCTCTTTTGGGTTTTTTCTTTTAGTTCCGACTGCAAAGGCTGCTGTAGCTTGCGCTTGTTCACAAGGGTAATTGCCTTTCATGACAGAAGCAAGTAGGCAGGCCCAGCCTGGCCGTTGCGGGCACCGGGCAATCCCCCGGTGCGCCGCAAGGGTGGGGGACGGTTTTGGGCCCTGGGGGCCGTTTTGTTACAGGGCCGTTTTTGCAGCATAGCTGCAAAAGCGGCCCTGTAACAAAATCGGCCGAAAACCGGCCCGCCAAGGAGCTCGGTCGCACCCCCAGGGGGCCGGCAGAGCACTTTGCCAGGGCCGGTTTTGGTTCTCAGTCCGGCCCTGTAAATAGGCCACTAAAATACGCAGTTGGCTTGTGGCCTTAATGACCCGCGT
Organism: Lissotriton vulgaris; assembly: GCF_964263255.1. Lineage (NCBI taxonomy): Eukaryota > Metazoa > Chordata > Amphibia > Caudata > Salamandridae > Lissotriton > Lissotriton vulgaris. The sequence continues at coordinate 1,137,043,455 of NC_141693.1, forward strand.
CATCGGAACACTGCAGCAGTTCAGGCTCCAGATTTTCCAGAGAGCCCGCAGTCTGCAGCCGGTGGTGAAGCTTGCAGCGGGAAAGGAGGAAGCACTGCCCTGCCATTTTCCATTGCTCTTTACCCTCTACAGCGTCAACTCAGCTTTGATATTCCTTCGATACTCCTGACATTTTCGGATTGCTGAGTGGGCGGACGTGGAGGCAAGACATCATTGCCCTCCTTGTTCCCAGTTATCGGCTTTCCTTAAACTCGGGGAAGAGGAGGAGGACTCGTGAAGACTCGTATGAGCTTGAGCTTCAGAGGCTTGCAATTTGGAAGCCAATTACGGCAGCAGGATTGTGGTGAGCAGGGATTGCGGTGAGGATTGCAGTAGCAGGATTGAGAAAGGAGCGCGTTTGCGGTGCACACAGAGGCAGCAGCAGTGATCTAGGATTACTCAGGCTCAACTACAGTCTAACAACAGTGGCAGACTGTGGTTCAAGGAATGAGCATGCAGCAGCAGTGGCATACTCGGCAGTAGATGCGGTAGAGGTGAAAGTAAAATTGGTGGCTGAGATTTTGTGGAAATCGGGAAATGAGGGGGAGATCTGGATTTTTAAAACCCTTTACCCATGTGGTCCCACTGGTCACCTGTCAGTCAGCCATTTTCCGTCTGTGCTGGCCCCAGTCATTGAGCTGACAGTTGTGCTGCGCCCTGCCCCCCCCTCAATATTCAAGCCATTGGATTAACCTGTTATGATAGGTTCTATTGACTCTCTTTAAGCACTAGGAGTGAGCGACAGACGACGGTGGGCAGAGGTCGAGTGCGGGAGTAATACAGAAATAAGCGTATTTAAGAGCAACTAGAGCCCCAACTAAAATATCTAAGGAGTGAGGCGCCATGATGCGCTCTGGTAAAAGGAGAGCAGCACAAGGACAGGGAAAAAGCACCAAGGTAAGAGACTGAGACAAGACTCCATCAAGTAGGATTCTTCTGCTGACTCAGTGATAATTCTGGATGTAACAAAGGAAAAGATTTCTCCGCAGCACGCTATGCCTGTAAAAAAAAAGCAAAAACATCTGCAAAGAAAAGAAGGGTACAAGATAACTGACTTCTTAATAATAACTGAAAGAGCAAATATAAAAAAGCAGGCATAAGTCAAGTCAAGTCAGTAAATTTATATAGCGCGCTACATACCCAGAGGGTCTCAAGGCGCTTGAGGAGGGGTGGGGAATTACTTCTCGAATATCCAGGTTTTAAGCTGCTTTCTGAATGCTAGGTGGTTTTGAGTGAGGCGAAGGTGCATGGGAAGTGAGTTCCAGGTTTTGGCCGCTAGGTAGGAGAATGATCTTCCTCCCATGGTGGTTTTGTTGATGCGGGGAACAGTAGCGAGGGCTTGGTTGGAAGAGCGCAGCTGGCGGAAGGGGGTGTAGAAGGAAAGTCGTGAATTGAGGCATTCGGGTCCAAGTTCGTAGAGAGCTTTGTGTGCGTGGGTGAGGAGGCGGAAAGTTATTCTCTTATTGACGGGGAGCCAGTGGAGGTTTTTCAGGTGACCAGAAATGTGTTCTTTACGCGGGATGTCTAATATGAGTCTGGCTGATGCGTTCTGGATGCGTTGGAGTTTTTTCTGAAGTTTTGCGGTGGTACCGGCGTAAAGGGTGTTTCCGTAGTCAAGGCGGCTTGTAACCAGTGCGTGGGTGACCGTTTTTCTAGTTTCGGTGGGGATCCAGCGAAATGTTTTTTTGAGCATGCGAAGAATGTTGAAGCAAGATGAGGAGACGGTGTTGACTTGTCTGGTCATCGAGAGTGAGGAATCCAGGATGACGCCTAGGTTCCGTGCGTGATCCGTTGGGAAGGGTGCTTTTCCAAGGGCTTCTGGCCACCAGGAGTCGTCCCAGGCGGAGGGGGAGGTACCTAAGATAAGGACTTCTGTTTTGTCTGAATTCAGTTTCAGACGGCTATGCTTCATCCATTCGGCTACCTCTTTCATTCCTTCATGTAGGTTGGTTTTGGCGATGTTTGGGTCTTTGGTGAGTGAGAGGATCAGTTGAGTGTCATCAGCGTAGGAGATGATGTTGAGGTTGTGTTGGCGTGCGATGGTCGCGAGGGGGCTCATGTATACGTTGAAGAGGGTGGGGCTGAGTGAAGATCCTTGTGGCACGCCGCAGATGACTTCAGTGGCCTCTGACTTGAATGGTGGGAGGCGTACTCTCTGAGTTCTTCCGGCAAGGAAAGAAGTGATCCATTCCAGTGCTTTTCCTTGGATTCCGATGTTTCTGAGGCGTTGTAACAAGGTGCTATGACAGACAGTGTCGAAGGCTGCGGAGAGGTCGAGGAGGATGAGGGCGACTGTGTCTCCGTTGTCCAGTAGAGTTCGGATGTCGTCTATTGCTGCGATGAGTGCGGTCTCAGTACTGTGTTTGGCTCGGAAGCCGGACTGTGAGGAGTCGAGGGATTTGTTGGCTTCGAGGAAGGTGGCGAGCTGGTTGTTGACCGCTTTCTCGATGACTTTGGCCGGGAATGGGAGGAGCGAGATGGGGCGGTAGTTTTTGAGTTCGGTGGGGTCAGCTGTGGGTTTTTCAGAAGGGCGCTGAGTTCGGCGTGTTTCCAGCTTTCTGGGAAGGTGCCGGATTTGAGGGAGCAGTTGATGACGTCTCGGAGGTGTGGTGCTATGATGGAGTCTGCTTTGTTGAAGATGTGGTGAGGGCAAGGGTCTGAGGGGGATCCTGAATGGATGCAGTTCATCAGGCGAATGGTGTCCTCAGTGGAGATTGGGTTCCAGTCATTAAGGATGTTCAAGGGGGGTGAAGGTACTGCAGAGGGTTTGGTGGGTTGGTCTTCGGGTTGGTTGTTGAAGCTGTTGTGGATGTCTGCGATTTTGTCGTGGAAGAACGAGGCTAGTGAGTCGCAAAGGGTTTGAGAGGGGGTGATGTCGTTGGAGTTGGCAATGGGGTTGGTAAACTCTTTGACGATGTTGAATAGTTCCTTGCTGTTGTGGGCGTTCTTGTCTAGTCGGTCTTTGAATGCGGTTTTCTTGGCAGTCCGGATCAATTGGTGGTGTATGCGGGAGGCGTTTTTGAAGGCGTCCCTGGTGTTGGTGTTTGGGTCTTTTTTTCCAGGTCTTCTCAAGGGAGCGACAGAGTTTCTTGGATTTCTTAAGATCGTTGAACCAGGGGGCGTTTTTTCTGCCTAGTTTGATTTGACGTTTTTTCAAAGGTGCTAGGTTGTCGGCAATGTCGGTTAGCCATTGTGTGAGGTTGATGGCTGCTTGGTTGGGGTTCGATGAGTGGGCAGGGGGGTTTTGAAGAAGCCATGTGGAGACCTGGTCGATGGTGATTTTGTTCCAATTTCTTTGCAGAGTAGGTTGAGGAAGGTTGTGGGATGTGGTCTTTTTGTAGACAAAGTGAACGCAGCTGTGGTCCGTCCATTGGAGAACTGTGGTGTGACTGAAGGAAATATGTTTGCTGGAGGTGAAGATAGGGTCGAGAGTGTGTCCTGCGCGGTGTGTGGGGGTATTAACAAGTTGTTTGAGTCCTAGGTTGGCGAGATTGTCCAGAAGGGTGGTGGTGGTGGTGTTGTTGTTCTTTTCCAGGTGAAAATTGAGGTCTCCCAATAGGATGTATTCCTCGGAGGAGAGGGCGTGATGGGTGATAAAGTCAGTGATGTCTTCAGTGAATTGTGCACGGGGTCCTGGTGGCCTGTATAGGATTGTGCCTCTGAGTGTGGTCTTGGGGTCGGTGTGGATCTGGAAGTGAAGGTGTTCGGCGCTAGAGAGGTTGTCGTCTGAGCTGGTTGAGATGCGGATGGAGTTCTTATGGACAATGGCGATGCCTCCTCCTGTTTGTTTGGGACGATCTTTTCGGATGATCTTGTAGCCTTCCGGGATAGCTATGTTGATGTCTGGGGCCGAAGAGGCGTTCATCCATGTTTCTGTTAGGAAGGCGACGTCTGGAGAGATGGTGTCTAGTAGATTCCAAAGGTTGATGGCGTGGCTGTGGACCGATCGGGTGTTGAGTAGGATGCATTTAAGGTGGTTGGCGTCAGATCTATGTTTGGTGTTAGTGGATGCGGAATTGGGTTTTGTGCCGTCAGACTTGCAGGAGATGCGTGTGAAGGGTCCATGGGTGTGTCCAGGTGAGGCTTGGGCGCAGTTGGGGAGTCGGCCAGGATTAAGTGCTAGGAGGGTGGCAGAGTCGTATGTAATGCGGGTGGGCTGGGCATTGCGTGGACCAGGGGGTCTGGCGCTGGGCGCGGTCCAGGCGCGGACGGGCTTACCTTTGGCGCACCTTCGGCGCGCATAGGGCGCTACCGCTGCGCGTGGTCGCTGCACGAGTATTCAACTGTCATATGCGGATAGTGGAGGGGAGGGGCGAGGGAGGGTCAGCTGGGAGGCGGGGCGGGCTGTGGGGGGCGGGCTCTGAGGCACCAGCAACAACAACAACAATGGCGGCAGCGCCAGAAACACGAGACTGGAGGTAGGCTGGGGCACACACACTGGGTGGACTGCTAAATCTCGCTGCAGCTGTGATTGCGCGAAATAGAGCGCTGCGATTAGATTAGAATTACCCCCGAAGCGCTTGCAAATGTCCGCGAAAAGATCTAATGGCGCTTGCAATCCAGCGTGGTTAAAATGCGGAGATGGGCGCTTGCAATCCAGCGTGGTTTAAATGCGGAGATGGGCACTTGCAATCCAGCGTGGATAAAATGCGGAGATGGGCACTTGCAATCCAGCGTGGTTAAAATGCGGAGATGGGCGCTTGCAATCCAGCGTGGTTTAAATGCGGAGATGGGCACTTGCAATCCAGCGTGGTTAAAATGCGGAGATGGGCACTTGCAATCCAGCGTGGTTAAAATGCGGAGATGGGCGCTTGCAATACAGCGTGGTTAGAGTGAGGTACTGGCGCTTCCAATACAGCTCGAGTACAGAGATAATATGGCGCAGTCAACGATACCAGACAGGCAAGCAGGAGCTGGGGTGAAAGAAGGAGCAATAAAGGGGTTGGACAAGACCGAGCAAGTCAAGTGGTCTTGGAAGATGGGATAGGTCAGAAAAACCCAGTTAAAACAAACATTACAAACGCTTTTATAACTGAAGTAGAAGTTCATAATCAAATTACATGTGACTCTCTTTTTTCATAAAATTTTGGTTTCTGGGAAGAACAGGAACAAATACCCGAACAGATAACTGTGACGGCTCAATCAAGGGAATTAGTCTGTCCCCTAGAATTGGGGGGAGTTCCGGAGCAATTATTAGTTGAATTAGTAAGCTCTACAACTCCTGTATCGCTCACGGGTACATAAAGTCTGGTCCAGCAAAGGACGTTGTTGGTATCCTCGAGTGGAGTAGTTGGAACAGTTGAGAGCAAAATTACAACGTCCGGTCAAAGAGATGTAGAGAACAGAGTTCCATCAAGTACATGTGGTGTTTTATCATCTACTTTGGATTCAATCTCGTCAGCAATTTCCAATCAAGTGGATAAATAAGACCTACAAGTGGATCTTTTAAATATTATGGCTACATACATTGTAGGAATAGACAAAAAATTGCAGTCGCTCAACGATCTCATGAGAGCTCAGCAGTATAAATACACACAAGTCAACTGTCACTGTTTATCTCAAGGAGAAAACCAGGAAAGTTTATCATCAATCCTGACGGATATTTTGAGGGAAATAAGATCACAGGCAGTAAGGTCAGAAATAAGTCAAAACTTTGATGTATCCAAAAAGAGTTTCAAACTCCTAGTTGAGACTCTACAATTAAAAGAGAGCGTTTCATCAGCTAATCAAATCTCGACCTTGGATATTCCAAAGCCAATAGAAATATCAGAAAGCCCTCTTGACAAACTCAACAAAAAGAATTGTGCTTCATTAAATCAGTCTGTTGTGGAAACAATCCTCAAGAAATAGAGATATTAGACAGTGTTTTGGATAGTCAAGTCAAACGACCAGTTTGCAGAAAAATAGAGGAAGTGGAAAAGCTGGAGATAGTAGAATCAAAGCAGGGGGATCGCAAAAAAGGAAAAAAGGAGAGCAAGAAAAATGCGAAAAAAAGGGAAATCAATGCAACAAATGAAAATATGGAAATTGTCTCAACACAAAAATGAAAAGCCTTCTAGTGAGGAAAACGTACATAAGGAGGATCTAGATCCAGCAAGTAAGCAGAATGAAAGTCCAGAGAGTTTTTGAAAACACAATAGTCCCAATTGACTCAAATATAGATATAATTCTACCGAGCGGGTCTACAGTTCAGCATGAGCTAGTTCCCAATAAACAAAGACCAAAGCACCTATGACAACAAATTCCCCATGCCATAATTTGGTAGGTGACAATAATCCCAAGACTGAACTGCAAAGGGATTCAGCAAATAGGGAAATAATATTTCAGCTGCAGAAACAGAATTGTTTAGATAAACAACAAGGGGATGGAACATGGCCAAAGATAAACCAAAATAAAAATTGGGTCTTTGTGGATCGCACATCGCAAAATGACAGTCCGCTATCTCAGCAGACTGATTTAGATCAAAGGTTTATAACAAATGAAAACCATTCAAATCAGTTAGTGTTTTTGCCCAATTACATCTCAAAAGGAAACTTTGACATCTTAAATAGAGGTACAATCATTAAATTGATAAAGGAAATAAGGGATATAGCACATTGAGTCTACCAACTTGTTATCAGTTGAATTTAAAGATCACCCATTGCTAACTAAAAGAGAGGCTACTATAACAAGTTGGTCTTCACCAGAAATGGCAGATCAGATCATGACTCATCAACATAGGTGTAAGACCTGGGGGAATTGAGCTACAAAAAAATGAGGTATTATGTTACCCAGGACCTCTTATTCCTGGAAAACAAAAAGGAGCATCTATCTTAAGGGCTGCTATAGGCGCGCAGGAATCAATCAAAAAGATTTTGAGAATTTAAAAATCATTAAATCCTTAAGCGTGAGTATCCATGGAGTCATTATAAAAGGCAATAATAATTCCAAATGAGGAGCAGATGACAAACGGATGAGTACATTCAATCGCCCGGCATACACGCAATCCTGACAATACATGTAACAACTTGGAAAATTCTAAAACCCTTTGCATCTGCTCCTGGAATACTCATGGATTAGAAAACCTACTAGAAAATAATGAAGTCATGGATTTCTTGTTAACGTATGATGTAATTTTGACACAAAAAACTTGGAGCCTCAGACCCCTGCCGATGTTAGTCTTTACAGATTGCTATATACTGACAGTAAAAATAGCAAGATTTGGCCATCCAAAGTGGGGGTTTGGCAACGTATCTCTCTACCAAACTGGACTGGTCCATGGAAGACCAACCAACTGGGACCAAATGGATCTTTGTAACAAAATTGGATAATTTAAAGTCTAACTTGACTCTGACAATAATATTTTTAATAAATATTTATATCCATCCAAGAAAAGCGACTAAAAAGCTGCATGTGAAGACCCTGATTAAATTGATAAAAACAATGCAGATACAATATGCACAAGCAGAGTTTATCGTTACAGGTGACTTCAACACAAATTTATGCAAAAATTCCAGGAACAATCATCAAATGGGTAAACTTTTCAGAAGTCAGCTAGAATCCCTAGGTTTAAAACATTTGAATGGAAATACCAAAGACGACTTTCCGGCATCAATTAGCTTTCTAAGTGGGAATAAGAGTGTGAGAAGTTGGCCTGATATTCAGTGTTCACTATTCTAGTGATCACTATGTATCAGTCCAAACAACCCTTATGGTGATTGGTTGTAAGTCAACCGATAGACCAGCTATCCTAGTAGCATGGACAAGAGCAGTCTTCGGGCTAAACTCTAGAGGGCGTGTTAAGCTACTGTTATACCATCACATATACCCCTTGAACACCAAGTGAAAGGACACCACACAAGTGTTATGAAAATAAACAGTGTATTTATTTAGATCACAACAGTACCCTGTCCTCATAAAGAGTACAAGGCTAAGCACACAACAAAACTCTTACGAAAATACTTTAAGTTGCACAATTTACACAAATGCCAGAGGGGCACGGAAAACCATATACTATGGAAGTGGAATGCGAAATTACTAGCAGGTAAGTACTGGACTATTAGGTTTTGGAATCGCTAGGACTACGTTACTGAACCTTCAGATTACTAGTAGGAGGCCTAGGGGACTCTGGTACAGAGTGTGCACTCTCACGCGGGATGCGGGACAAAGTCTATGGGAGCTAGTAAAAGCAAAGTTAGTGTTATCGGGCGAACCCGATAAGGTAGGTCGAAAACGACAGTGGATCTGGACCCTTGGATAGTGAGGCTATGCTGGGGCACCGAAATGCCGAAGTTACCTAGCCCAGGGGCTGCGGCTGCATAGGTCTGAAAAGACGTCGGGAATTCTCGTTGACTAACCAGGAGCCTGAAGAAAGAGTTGCTGGCAGGCGACCAGTGAAGATTGTTCGAAGTGATCCAAGCTTGGATCGAAGATGGATGACACCTGAAAGCGGAGGGGACCAAGTTCTTAATCACTAGCCAGTGATCAGGTGGGCACCAGGGTGGCACCGGATGGTAGTCACCTCGACCAGGTGAGTGGGCGACGCTGGGCTCTGCAGTCTCACGGACCAGGAGGCGTTGTCGGCGACCAGGGTGGAGGTGCGAGCTGTCCCACGATGGTTGATGCTGTCGACCTCGCTGGACCCAGGATTGGGGCAACAGGTCTTGGCAAATTCAAGCCCACGCGGTGGACCTAAAATGGCGTCTGGAGTGGACCAGGAGGGTCCGGTGTGCTCCTCTTTTGGAAGGGAGCAAGGGCCAGTCTGGAGCAACCAGACCAGCAGTGGTGATGTCGTCGGGAAGGCCACAAGCCAGCGGGTTAGTAGCCAGACAACGCGGTGAGCAGTCAAAAGCAGAAGGGCCCCACGCAGATCTCGTGGATGCTGGGGGGCTGGACCTCGGTGCTGGAGCAGCTCAGGGTCGGGGCTTCTCGGACCCCAAAGCACTCACCAGAGGATCCCTCGGCGGTCGTGCTGGATAGAAGTCGTGCAGTTCTGATGATGGCCGGTCCCTCGGTCTCGTCGCACCTACGGTTCTCAGCTTAGCTGTAGAGGTAGGTAGAGGTCAGAGGTGCCAGGGAAGCCGGGTTTCGTCGAGCTGGTCAGTCGGATTCCGGAGGAAGGACGTGCAGCAAACCGCAGAGTTCTTAGATGGTGCCTGCGGTTGCAGGGTGACTACTCCTTAGTCACAAGGGAGAAATCTTGAGAAGAGTCGAGAGTTCCTTTCGTGGAAAGTAGTTTCTTGATTCAAAGATGATCTAATTTGGAAGGGTCCCCGCTCCTGCCTTTATCCTAAAGAAAGGGGTGGGTACACGACTTGGTCCTGCCCTAGGGGTGGGACCAGGAAGGGGGGTGGTTACACCCCTCTCCCATGCCGGACTTTCCCCAGGCCAGCGGCTGGTGTGCCCCTGGAACTGGTTCTAGCTGGCAGATGCGTAGTGAGCACCGGGGTGCCACTTGCAGTCACCTTCCTGTAAAGCCCTGCCTACCCAGGATACACAAAACCTTGTTTGCGATGGTGCTAGCACCGCCCCTGACAGGAAACCCTTTGTTCAAGCTCCCCTCGCTGGAAGGACTCCCAGCTGCAGGGGGTCAGACTCGTGTCTGTGGTGGCAGCATCCATTTTGTGATGCTGAGGCTTGAGTTAACTTTAACCGGGGTTCACAGTTACATACATGTCGTGTCCCTCTAGAATGGTGGAATGCTAACCCCGTCGCCAGAATTGGCGAGGGGTTAGAATTCCAATTCGTATGACACCTTACTCGACATGTTTTGATAAAGCGATACCAAAGATAGCATTTAACCGCCAGGATTATAATGCACTTAAGAGTATATGGTATGCGTTATCATGGAACAGCTATTAGGACTTGGTTCCGCAAGCTGCAAACAGGCTCAGCTCATGCCAGAGCACCATCTCACACGATTCCAAGCACTCTGCCTTCAGGATTGTCAAGGCCTGCCATAGGAGTGACTGATAGGAATCTGTGTGTCCATTTTTAGGGTTAGATATAGGTATACTATATCTAAAGCAAAGGGTGATTACACCACCTTGCCCCAGCTGTCGTGCAGCCAGTTGTGTCAGATTTAGATGGCCACCCAGGGGTGGCATAATACATGCTTCAGCCCCTGGTAGGCCCTGGGTACACCTATGCCCTGAGTTACAGGGTCTGATAAGGTGGCTCAGTACCAATTGGTTAATACACCTAAGGTACACGTGTCAATTTAGTGAGAGAACAGCTAGGCTGTGGGTCTGATTGGCAGGCCCACAGCCAGAGAAAGTCGTAAACCAGTGAAACAAAAGCAAAAAATCTGGGTGATCATAGGATTGCAGACCCTACTCTCCTACAAAGAGCTCAATGCTTGACCAAACATTTGTGAGTAAAAATGTAAGGTCTCAGTGGCACAAATTCCAGATTATTGATCGCACAGAGTGATCATTTTCCACAATCAATACAATTGGAATAAAGTTTTGCCTGGCACCAAACGAGTTAATTACCTCACCCTTTTTATATAGCCTAAATAGATTAAGATGGAGAGGAAAAGGGATAGAGAAAGTAATGGCTGAAGTATATCTTTAATTAGCAACAAAAGAAGAAATTGAGAAGGGAATTGGGATGGAAGAAATAGACTATCAGTAAATGAGGAAAGAGTAAACACGCTGACACATGGAAAATCCAGACATCATACTGTAGGTATCAATGCAGATACGTGGGCGGCCCATGTGAAAGAAATGTATTAAGAACCGGCGTACAAACAAAATATAGAAAGTTGTGAAAATATAACCGAAGAGAGAAGGAGTCTGTTAACAGTAGCGCCGATAATCACAGGAACCCAAGAAAAAATTATCATAAATGAACATCAAAGCAAAAATATCCCAGAACTTACAGATACAGAAAAATTAAAAAAGATCATAAAGAAATTAAAAACCGAGGGTGCAGCAGGCCCAAATGGCCTACCAAATGCTCTTTTAAGGAAGAGCCTGCTTACTGGGCAGTTTATCTTACACAACTTTTTAGGGAGCTGTTCCTCACAAAAAAATCCTAGAATCAGAGAGGGGCAGTATTCTTCAACCAATCTTTAAAGGTGGCAATCAGTCACTGCCCAGCAACTACAGACTCATTGCTTTAAAAGATGTTGAAGCTAAGCTATATGCTACCTGTCTATTGGAACATCTCAAAAAATGGTCTGACAATACCAAATTGATACCTTGGTCGCAAACCGGATTCTGGGTGAGGGCTGGCAATTTGACCAATTTATTGGACAAAACGCTATTAATCGAAAAAGCCAAACATCAGAACAGGCGGATGTTTGCATGCCTTGTGGACTCTAAGTCCGCTTTAGATTGTGTCCCCCGAAATCACCTATGGAAAAAATTGGCAATGTGGGGTATTCCAAACAATCTATTGAACGCCATTAAGGAACTGTATACGGACACCTGGACTCAGGTGAAAATAGGCGATGGTAGTTATGTAACAAAGAAAATCAGCACCCACAACGGATTAAAACAGGGGTGCATGTTAGCCCCAAGTCTTTTTAATCTGTATTTAGTGGATCTTGAAGAAGCACTTATTGGAGTAAACAGTCATCCACCGTTAACCAAAGAGGAAATTAGGTACTTATAGTATGCTGACGATATATTGTTTTTCAGCCAAACCCCGTTAGGGCTACAGCGCAGTATGAGAAAAAAAGCGAATTATCTGGATCGTCATGGATTAGAATTTAATCTATCTAAAACAAAGGTACTGTGGTTAGTGGATGCCAAATTCAGAAAACACGTGTGGTTTTTGAATGGGGAAAAAAGGCAAGGTTGTTGCCTCAAACAAATATTTGGGGTTTAAAATCAAGAGAAAACTGAGATGTAAACATCAGTCTCTAGCAATGAGGGCTAAAGCGCAAAGTCTTATCTATAGTTTTAATTTACTAAAAAAAAATTAGGCTGTCCATCTTACAGCCACCTATTATCTGTTATGTTGGCACAGTTAATGCCTTCTGTCACATATGGTAGTGACATTATGAGGGGTCGTGAAATCGCAATCGTAAATAATATCCAAACGAAGGTCTATAAAAATGTTTTTTTTCATACAGCAAGCAGCATCACCAGCTCAAGTCTGTTTAGAGTTTGGCTTGACCAATCAAATGCATCTGACCAAAAGTGAAATAGAAGATGGGAGCACACTGCTAGTCTTTCCGACGTATCACCCCTTCTGCATTATGGTCAATGTAGTGCAAGTGTTTCAAAAAACGAGTCCAAGTTCAAAAGTGTTTCACCACAATCTGTGCAAGTAAGTACTTGAAGTGTAGTTATCTCTAGACACGAGACATGGCTCGTGTTTCGGGATTGTTTCCCTCATCAGTAGAGACAGTTCTGGGGTAGCAGAGCAGGCCGCCAAACATCCGTCAACGGCCTCGTTGCCCCTCCGGCGCACAGGAGCGTCTCCAAAAGCTCGTCGGCTTGGATGGCTCACGGGAGCCACTGTAGTAGAAATAGAAGATGGGAGCACACCGACTGTTACTTGGCAGCCTTCTCATCCACCCCAAATACTTTCTCTACTGATGAAGGAAACTATCCCGAAACCCGGCCCATGCCTCTGGTCTAGAGATCTTGGGAACAATAAGTACTTACTTACACCAACCTTGGTGTACCACTTATGAACTTTGTGTCAACTCTTCATACGTCAACTCTTCATACTTCACGCACTACGAATACCAGAGTGCATAGGGGTGATCCGGAGGAGGGGCTAGCGGTGTGCGATCCATCGTTGTTTTCTACTTAAGGGCTCCCATGAGCCTCCAAGCTGACGAGCTTTTGGAGACGCACCTGCGCTCCGGAAAAGGCAACAAGGCCTGTGACTGTTACTTGGCGGCCTTCTCATTCACCCCATATACTTTCTCTACTGATGAGGGAAACTATCCCGAAACCCGGGCCATGCCTCGGGTCTAGAGATCTTGGGAACAATAAGTACTTACTTACACCAACCTTGGTGTACCACTTATGAACTTTGTGTCAACTCTTCATACGTCAACTCTTCATACTTCACGCACTATGAATACCAGAGTGCATAGGGGCGATCCGGAGGAGGGGCTAGCGGTGTGCGATCCATTGTTGTTTTCATCTGACCAAAAGTGCTTTGATTGAATTATGTGGAAGGCTTAGAGCAGCCACAACTGACTCTATTGAGAATTTGTGCTGGAAAGAAATAGAAGCTCAGAGAGAGAAGAAAATAAAATTTTCCTGGGGCTGTTATTTAGCACAAGTTATTGAGGATCTTTGTGTTCAAGAAATTTGGAATTCAGGCTTGGAGAAACAGACCTTTAACAAAGCATTAGATCGGTTGACAAAAATACGGTCTAATATAACAGATGAAAACAGCTTATTACAAAGATGTCATGCCTGGATGTTGATTAATTCATATAGCACCAAGAAACTGCAGGTTTATTTATCAGCACATTTCTCAAACATTTTAAAGAACCAATTGATGAATTTACGTTTTGGTATGTGGGAATCAAAGGAGTTGATCCCCTCCTGGAAACACCATTACCAAAATCAAGACTGCAGACTCTGCAACTATAAACATTAATCTCTATCACATATTCTCTGTGCATGCCCTTAATTATTAAAAGAAAGAAAGATATTTTTGAAAGAAATATTCATTAATATGAACGTACGAACATGCAGGGAAGCTGTGACCACCTGGTTGGGTGGGTCTTCGATTCCGCTGGTCTGCAGAGGGGTTAAATTCATGAATTTGTATCTAAAGGAATTAGAAAGAATTGTGGATGAAAACCAAACAATTTAATATACAGTTTTATGATGATGGTTTTTAAGATGAGGATGTAGTGCAGTATTTTTTATATAGGTCTTTGCTTTTACGAAGTGTGGAATAATGAATGAAGATTCGATTTTTTTCTATATATTGAATGTTATATTGGATGTTTTAAGTAATGTAATGATATCATAAAGTGTAATGGTTTTAAGAGACCGAACTTTTGAATAAATTTGACTTTGACTTTGATACTTTTGGGTGAGGACAGCCGCCATCACCTGACCATTTCAGTGGCAAAAAAGGAAAAACTCTTTATTGTAGTCTGGTGTTCTTAACACTGGTGCATTTGTTATCTCTGTTTTTAAATTTCTAAATGTTAGTTTCATCTCTTTAGTCCATGTTATCCTGTCTTTCTCTGTTTAGCCTTTTAGGTCGAGGGACCTATAAGCTGCGCAAAGCGCCGCTTCCGGTCCGGAGATCTTATGTTTTGGAGTAGGGCAGTTTAGACCCCCCTCTCTGCTCCGTTCGCTTCCATTGGCTGGCTTCCTAAACGGAGGCCAGCCATTGGAAGAGAAGGGAGTCACTCCAAACAAGCCCCGTCTCTTTCGAATTCAGGGGCGTAAGTTTTGCTGTTCTTTAGCTCGTGACGTCGTCCGTCACTCAGGACAGCAAAACTCGCCCCCGAATCCTAAAGATTTCGGAAGCTTGAGGCCGCCATTTTGTTTACTTCGCAGTGAAGATGAGCTGTTCCTCGCTGTCCTCTTGCCTTCTTCCCCCGGATTGTTTTGAATCCCATGCAGAGCCCGTCTAGGACCTTGCGTCCGCGTTACACACGGTCTGTCTTTGTTTTATTTTACTGCTCCCCTTTTGTCCTCCCCTCTCACGCCTCATCCCCGCCCCCCAACACGAATACACATGGCCATCCGGGACCCCGTGTCCACAGCGGCGGCTCCTGCAGCAGCGCCCCGTGGAAAGCGGACGTGGAGTCAGAGCGCTACCAAAGATGAGGAACGCCATGTGGTTCTTGGGCGGACTTCTGCTGGCTGGATGGGGCTGCAGCCAGCAGCCGCACGTGAGGTGAGAGCCACCCTCGGCGGGGGGGGGTCATGCGCAAAGGGGGGGCAAAGCATACCTCTTTGGCCCCCAGCGGGCAGAATATGTTTGACCACGTTCTGGGATGGTAGCACTAGTGTCCCCCCTGCGGCCCCTGGACGCAGCCCCCAGCTCTGGGCTCCTGTGCTCTGCCTGCGGGTTCCTGTTCATCCAGGCCAAGCAGACAGTGCTGGCACCGCTACTGCAGCCCCTGCGTGCAAGGGCTCTTCAGGTTAGCGCGGAAGGCGGAAGTCTGGCTGTGGGGTGTGCTGCACTGTAACTGTATTAATAGCGGTGGAGAAGCTGAGCCCCAGCAAGGTAAGAGCCCCTGCGAGCACCGCTTTCTTATCCCCTTCGCCCGGGAGTCCCGGGGATGCAGACACGGTTGTCACAGGTACAGATAGATCAGCGGGTCAGGGTGGAAAACCTGAAGCAGAGATCTCCAATAAACACGAAAGGGCACACGTGCCTTAACTCCCGTAAGCCAGCTCAACGGGGGAATGTGCATGCTGTGGAGATTGCCATGCAGCTCTGTGGCAGCTTTGGAAATATTGCTGTGTGCATACTGCAGGGAACACTGCCCAATAAGTGCCAACCCAGGCAGGGCTGCTTCCGCCAGTCATCCACCTGCGTTCAGTGTAATGGGCTCCATGGAGCGTTTTTCATTGTTTCTCAATAAAGCGTCATTGCAGAGCAAGTCTATCGGCAAACACCTAATTCGAAAGATTATGTTGTAGAATAATGGCAGGAAAATGTATGATAATTAACCACACCATTTAGATCTGTATTACTATATCCAAAGTAATCCGATTACACATGACTGGCACCTGTGATTTGATTGGCAAACGGTGTGTGCTTCCTTTCATCGCTGGAGGATTCTCCCTTCCAGCCCATTTCCCACTTTTTTTTTGGGGGGGGGGCGTTGCTTTCTAGTTTTGATTCTAAAGAACGCACCTTTTAAATGTTGCGCCCCCGAGCCCCCCCAACTCCTCCTCACACCCTTTGTGGTCGGGTAATGCGCCCCCGATCAACCTGTGAATTGTTCTGCGCCCCACCTGGCACTGAAGGGGTGAGATAGAAAGATGTGAGGCCTTATTAGACAGGTCAAATGGAAACAAACTGTTCTCTTAGCTCCACCATCAGCACAGTGCTCGCTCATTCTTGCTATGAATAGTGCATTGACAGGCCACAAAGGCGCTAGTTTCATGTAGTGTCTGCAGCAGTCCTGCGCCCTCAGCAGGAACAGTGAGAGAAAGGCGGCGACAGAGGCCCCTGGAGCACTCTAGGCTGCCAGCCCGCGGTCTTCGGCCTCACCCTTTGCTGTGTTTTTCTCCCTCTTTCTCCCACCTTTTGGTTTTCCTTCCTCCCCGCTTCCGAATTCTCTCTCTCCTTTCAGTTCACTCAATGCTTTTCTCGCTTTTTGGGTCTTCTGTACTTTTCTTTCCTTCCTTCTTCCTCATCTTCACCTGTCACTTATCCAAGAACAGACAAAAGGTGTCCCCCCTCACCCACCCTGGTGTCCCCCCTCACCCACCCTGGTGTCCCCCTCACCCACCCTGGTGTCCCCCCTCACCCACCCTGGTGTCCCCCCTCACCCACCCTGGTGTCCCCCTTCACCCACCCTGGTGTCTCCCTTCACCCACCCTGGTGTCTCCCTTCACCCACCCTGGTGTCTCCCTTCACCCACCCTGGTGTCTCCCTTCACCCACCCTGGTGTCTCCCTTCACCCAGTAATTATCGGACTAAGTGCTTTTTTCTTGCCGTGCATGTGGTGTCTTTGTCATAAGAGTGTGTGTAGGTGAGATCTGTTACTTCCAGTCTTGATGTGGTAGTGCGGTGGTGAGCGCTCCCTGTGCGGCTGTTTGTTTGCATGCAATGTTGAACTATGAACTGTGGTTCAGTGTTTGTGACGTAACTATTGCAGCGTTGCCCAATGGGTGTAGTTCTATGGTTCCTGGGCTGAGTGCCCTTGCCACCGCTATTATGTACCACATGATAGCACTCAGAAAAAATCCATTGTGGCTAGAAACAAAACAAGCAGGATTCACCAAATGCCTAGTATGTAAGGCATGCAAAATCGGAAAGAATCTAAAAAACATGTCTGATCCATCTGGGAAGAACTTTGAACTTTGAAGTAAAGCAACAAATAACGTGTGAAACTCCATTCGTCGTGTACCTACTCCAATGCCACTGTGGCAAAAGATATATTGGAAGCACGACGTGCCCATTGAAAAAACGTATCCTTGAACACACACGTGCTATACAGAAGAAAGACTTCTCTTATGCCATGGCAAAACATATGTCAAGCCACTCTGGCTACACATGGATGAACATGTCATACTCCGGCTTGGCCGCTATCCCTCCACATGAACGTGGGGGGGACAGGAAATTGAAACTGAGACGACTTGAGTCCAAATTGATCATGAGCTTTAAAACCATACAGCCGATGGGACTGAATTACATGTTCATCTATAATGGAAATAATTGAACTGATTGGACTACCGGAAACTTGCGATATGATTGTAAACAAACACATGTCTTTGCCTGCACGAATGACATGACTTAAAGCACACACAGCAACATATACTTCCAGCCACCTGTGGTACATGATTGCGGTGGCAACGGCACTCAGCCCAGGAACCATAGAGCTACACCCATTAGCGCAACGCTGCAATAGTTAAGTCACAAACACTGAACCACAGTTTTGCAGCGGGAATCTTTCTGGATTCACTATGCTGTGCATATTCTGCAATCTGGTGGTTGGGTTCGGAGTCGTAGTCTCTTTTCTCTTTTTTTTTTTTTTTTGTAGCCCAGGTCGGCGTCGCCGTCCCACCTTCTGGTGTACCTTCGGTGACGTCGGCATGCTTCCGGCGGAAGCTACCACCCTTGGGCGCCATCTTCAGATTCTTTTTTCCGCCTTTGGGTTTGGATCGTCGTGTGAAGCTCCAGAAGTTTTTGGAGGAAAAAAGGAGAAAATACAACTACTATTCGACGGTAAAGACCGGAAAAGTTGAGAAGACCATCAGAGAGGAGACGACGAAGAAAGAGAAGAACTTTGAGATCTTCGACGTCCTTGGAGGAATGCGCATACAGGGGGCCCCCTGAGCGCAGGGATGTACAAGACTCCATTTAAATACTGCAAAAATTGCCACCACAAGTTCACGCAGAAGGACCAACACCCGGTCTGCAACCTCTGCCTGCCTGTCGACCACGAGAGCAGAGACTGCAACGCCTGCTCCGTCTTCAAGCCAAAGACACTCAGAGTTCGAGAGAAGCAGAGGATAGCTCATCGCACGATGCAGGGCAAGGGCCAGGCCCCGACGCTTTACGATCTGGGCCTCTCCACCGACGACTAGGACAACATCGCCGAAGGTCCAGATGACTTCACGGTTGCAGAGACCGATAAGTAAACGCCTGATAAGGTAGGAGAGTCTACGACCCCGAAAACGACCTCAGGGCCTCGAAAGCCAGAGGCGGACCCCCGAAAGGCAGAGTCCAAAGCCTCGAAAGGAGCACCGGCGCCGAAAAGTTCGACGGCCGAAGCTGCATCCTCTGAAAAAGAGCCCAGCGGATCCTTCGACAAAGACTCCCGGAGGCAGAAGACCGGGGAAAAGCAAAGGTCGTCGAAGCAAGCCCCCGAAAAAGGGTCTTCGACTTCGAAGGAAAAGGAGCTGAAGAAAGCTTCGACGTCGCCGCCGCCGAGGAGAGCGGCCGAAACGCTCGACGACGACCAGGCCGCAGAGATGCTGAGAAAGAAAAGAAGGTTCGAGGCCGAAATGGAGAACATCCTCCAGAGGAAGAAAGACTTCGACGACAAAATGAGAAGTTATAAGATCCCCTCGAGGCCGGCAACGTCCGTCACAGAGGTGGTACCACAGGAGGAGTTCGACGTCGAAGAACCGCCAAACTCCGGAGCTCTCGGAGCACGAAGAGGAAGAGGACCTCTATTATAATGAAGAGGGGACCAGCAGTCAAGCTACGGCTCGGGTTCCTCGACGGCCCAAGACCAGGAATGGCAGGACATCGAGGCCGAAAACCCGGAGGAGGCGGTGGAGACATAGCTGTCGAGGCCTTCGCCACCGGATGACATCGGGGCATACAACGAGGTCGTCAGGAAGGCAGCAGCAGCTTATGGGGTGAAGCTAGAGGAGGTAAAGCCAAAAGCAGATTTCCTGCTAGAAACATTGCTCCCCACACAGACAAGAAGCCATTTCCTTCCCATGCTGAAAAGCGTCACAGACCAGGGGAAGGAAGCCTTCAAGGACCCGGCTACATGCAGATCAGTAACGCCGAGGACAGAAAAATACAAATTCTCCTCACAGGACCCGGCTTATATCAAGGGGTACGTCATAGCAGATTCTATTATCGCTGCGACGGCCAGAAGAAGGGCCAATATCCCAACAACATCTGGCCCTCCACCTTACAAGGAAAGCAGGAGGATGGACCTAACTGGGAGGAAAATAGAGAGAAACGCTGCAACGCACTGGCGGATGGCGAACTCAAACGCCCTCCTAAACAGGCATCAATACCAACATTGGGATGAGATGGGGCAAGTGCTCAAACACCTCCCGGAAGAATACAGTGAGAGGGCATCACACCCTGTGGAAGAAGGGAAAAGCATTGCAAACTCGTGCCTGAAGACAGCCTTGGATGGGGCTGAAACATCCAGCAGATTGGTGGCTATAGGCATCACAGAGAGAAGGCAAGCCTGGCTCAGGATCTCAGGTTTCAAAACTGAGGTGCAGAACAACATCCTGAACACACCCTTCAATGGTGAAACACTGTTCGGAGCCCCAGTTGATGAGAAGCTCACACAACTGAAGGACAACGAGACAGCAAGGTCCATGGGGGCCCTGCAATTCAGGGGGATGAGAAGTGGAACTCCTAAGCGGAGGCCAAACGGCAGAGGTGGAAACCAGCGAGGAGAATCTCACCAGGCGTTCCACCAGGGGCAACAGGTTGACAACCAAGGTCACCAGGGCCAACAGAGACAAAACTGGAACTACCAGAACAGGGTCCAGTCCTTTGGATCAAGACTAAACGGACGAGGACAAAGAAGAGGCGGTGAACAACTCCCCTGTAAGTGACTGCTCACGAGAAAAGGTGCTCACCCACCCGAACCCTCCGGAGGAAGAGCAGGGAGAAACAAAGAGGAGAGGGATACACGGACAGGACACAAAAGATCATATAACTCCAGTAGGAGAAAAATCACCACAGACAAGTGGATACTGAACATCATACAGTTCAGATACTGCATAGAGCTGCTAAAGAATCCACCAAACAGAAAGCCAAAGAGATGAGAGCACTCGGGAACAGAGCTACAACTGCTCCAAAAGGAAGCTCAAGAACTACTCCTCAAAGAGGCCATCGAAACAGTCCCATTCAAAGAACAGAACAAAGGAGTGTACTCAAACTACTTCCTGGTACCGAAAGTGGACGAAAGCCTAAGACCCATCCTGGACTTTCGGTTCCTAAACAAATACGTAAAGACCCAAAAATTCAAGATGACGTCCCTGCTAGAAGTCATCCCACAGATAAAGGCCGGGGACTTCTTGTCCACCATAGACCTCAAGGACGCATACCTGCACATCCCCATGAACAGGCAGCACAATCACATGCTAAGGTTCGCAGCGAACAACGATCACTACCAGTTTACAACCCTGGCCTTCGGTCTAAAATCCGCACCAAGGGTGTTCACCAAATGCCTCGCGGCAGTAGCCGCGCATCTGCGAAGGGAGGGGATACACTTGTACCCCTACCTAGACGACTGGCTCGTAAAGGCAAGCTCGTACAGGACATGCAAGGATCACGCACAGCAAGTCACGAGAACGCTAACTGGCCTGGGTTTCTCCATACACTGGGGAAAATGCTCAATGGAGCCGGAGCAGGTGAAGAGCTTCTTGGGTGCTCAAATCGACACCGTCCAATGCAGGGTGTCACCCAGCGAAAAGAGAACACTCAACCTACTGAGGGAGAAACGTCACTACCTGAAGGGGCGATCTCTGACAGTGAGGACAGTGAGCAAGATCTTAGGGATGATGGCGTCGTGCATACACCTGGTCCCCAATGTACGCCTACAGATGAGACCGCTCCAAGATGTATGAAACTTAAATGTATGAAACTTATATAGCGCAGGACTTACCCTGGGGCATCTCCGCGCTTGCTTAGGGAACCCGTCCTGGTATTCCCCTGTGAGATAACCCTGGAAGGGTATCCACAAGGTGAAAGCCAGGCATCCCGCCGCGAAGGGCCAATGTGGAGATTAAGCAAGCTATTGCCCAGAGTCGCAGAGTGTGAACCCGTGAGTCGAGAAGGCACCGGAGCGAGAATTATCGAGTCCATGGGATTATTGAGCCCAAGACCCGCCGAGGCGGGGAATTGAACCCTGGTCCAGGGCCGAAACTCAAGCTCCAGGTCTGCCGCCTCTAACCCCTGAGCCACACTTCTCCACTCCACTTCTCCAAGAGTGGCTACAACAGCAATGGTCACAAGCTACAGGAAGTTGGGAGGATCTAGTGGTTGTAACGCACAGGGTGCAGGAAGAAATAAGGTGGTGGACCAAGGAACGGATAACAGTAGGAAAACCTCTAACACCACCGGACACAACAGTGACCATTACCACAGACTCATCCCAGAAGGGGTGGGGCGCACACATGAACAAGCTTAGAGTGAGAGGCCTGTGGAGCCCTACAGATGCGGTCAGACACATCAATTACCTAGAGCTGAAAACAGTGTTGCTAGCACTCAAGGCCTTCCAGAGACACCTGTACAGCCAGAAGGTGCTGATACAAACAGACCACACCACAACGATGTATTACATAAACAAACAAGGGGGAACTCAATCATTTCCCCTGTCAAACTTGGCACAGGAAATCTGGAGATGGGCAATACCACTCAAAATAGACCTGCTAGCCATACACCTGCCAGGGAAGGACAATGTAGAAGCGGATTGGCTCAGCAGACCGACTTCAGCATCCCACAAGTGGGAACTCAATATACAGGAGACAGAGAAACTATTCAGGAGGTGGGGCACTCCGACAATAGACCTATTTGCAACACGCCGGAATGCAAAATGCCAACACTTTGCATCCAGGCAACACAGGGGAATGCCCTATGGATAAGCTGGTCAAAGACCTTTGCCTACGCTTTTCCCCCGATACCGCTGATCCCCAGGGTTCTGAACAAATGCATGACAAGCAACATGACTCTGATCCTGGTGGCACCACAATGGGGGCCAGGCAGACCTGGTACTCTCTGATAATGGAGATGGCGCAGGGGCCTCCCCACAAGTCCTCAAAAAGAAGAGACCTACTGTCCATGGAAAACTGAGAAGTGCTACACCCAGAGCCGGAGAGCCTCAACCTCTCAGCCTGGCTCCTGAGGACTTAGAGTTCGCACATCTAAAACTACCAGAGAGCACCCTGAGAGTGCTGCGAGAGGCAAGAAGGCCCAGCACACGCAAATGCTATGGGGCAAAATGGAAAAGATTCACTCAATGGTGTCGAAAGAAAAAACTACACAGAAAAATGACAAGGGAATCTACGGTGCTGAGGTCCCTCGCGCACCTAATAAAGGCTAAACTAAGCTCATATTCGCTAAGTGTACACCTGGCAGCGATTGTGGCATACACAAGAGGAGAAACAGGGAGAAGCTTCTTCACATCTCAGGTCGTGAAAAGATTCTTGGAAGGGGCTAAAAGAATAGCGCCACCAAAAAGAATGCCACCACCAGCTTGGAACCTGAATGTAGTACTGACAGAGCTCATGAAAGCACCTTTCGAACCGATCCACAAAGCATCACTGCAAATGCTGTCTAAGAAAACTGCCTTTCTAGTAGAAATCACATCGCTACGGAGAGTGAGCGAACTGCAGACTCCAACACTACAGGAACCCTACATTCAGATACACAGTGACAGGGTCGTAATGAGAACGGACCCACACTTCATGCCGAAGGTGGTGTCAAGGTTTCACATAAATCAAAGTATTCAGATCCCTAGCTTCTTCCAAAACCCCACTACAAGCGCTGAGAGAGCACTCCACACTCTAGACGCAAGAAGGGCAGTGATGCACTACATGGAAAGGACACAAAAAGACAAAACAGTTCTTCGTATCCTTTGCAAACAGTTACATGGGTAAACCAGTGACAAAAAACACCATAGCTCGATAGGTCGCACAGACTATTCAATTCTGCCACAAGCAAGCGGGCCAGGAGCTAACAGGAGGGGCACAGGCCCACTCAACCAGGAAGAAAGGAGCCACAATTGCCTTTCTGGCCAACACACCAATTCAGGACATATGCCTGGCGGCAACATGGGCTTCAGTGCACACGTTCACTAAGCACTATTGCGTGGATGTTCAAATGAACAAGGAAGCACAAGTAGGACAAAAGGTGCTTCAACATATTTTCAACAACCAACGCTCATCTTCCACCCAGCCACCACAAAAGTAACAAAAACCGCTACAAAATCTATGCACAGCATAGTGAATCCAGAAAGATTCACGCTGCAAAACGAATAGTTTCTTACCTGTCGGTGTAGTTTTGCAGCTTGAAGATCTTTCTGGATTCACTAGCGAACCCACCCTCCTCCGCCAGAAAGATAAAGCTGAGGAAAAAAAAAAAAGGGGGTGAAAATGCATAGAAAAGGAAAGAAAGTTGAAGCTTGCAAGATATGTGAAAGAGGATTAACATACATAGCCATGGATTCACTACAAGCAGAAAAGACAAAAAGGGACAGAAAAAAGAATCCCAAGATGGCGCCCAAGGGTGGTAGCTTCTGCCGGAAGCATGCCGAGGTCACCGAAGGTACACCAGAAGGTGGGACGTCGACGCCCACCTGGGCTACAAAAAAAAAGAGAAAAGAGACTACGATTCCGGACCCAACCACCAGATTGCGGAATATGCACAGCATAGTGAATCCAGAAAGATCTTCAAGCTGCAAAACTACACCGACCGGTAAGAAACTATTCGTTCATAGTTCAACATTGCATGCAAACAAACAGCCGCACAGGGAGCGCTCACCACCGCACTAACACATCAAGACTGGAAGTAACGGATCTCACCTACACACACTCTTATGACAAAGACACCACATGCATGGCAATAAAAAGGCACTTAGTCCGATAATTACTGATCTTCATAGATCTTAAAGCCAAGCGACTCATTCATGCCTCAACAATCGGCGCACAATATTGCATACTACACAAATGTATAAAAACACACTTTGGTTAACCCCTTCCATGCTGGGCCGATTCTGCTCGTGTGCTAGGCTTTTAAAGAATGAATGGCTTTATGACGGCCCCCAGCCGTCATAAGCACACGAGCACCATGATGCATGACGGATGGGGGCCGTCATCAGCATGGAAGGGGTTAAATGAAATTAATTTAACTACAATGCCCACAATGCAATGTGTGTCATACGTGTATATAATGAGAAAGTGAAAAGGGACTCACTGTCTGAAAATTTGCCGTGATCAAGAACGCTACGTTCGAAACGCGTAGGCGATCACAGTTGTGAAATAAAACTCTGTTAAAAATTTCTCCGAGTGGAGTGCCATCAGTTTTGGAACTTTGGATATTGAAACGGGATACTGCCTTGATCCCGGCGATGGCACCAGCTCCTAAGTGCTCCCCCTGCGACGAGGCAAGTTGCGAGGTGATATATATATATATGTATATGTATATATATGTATATGTATATATATATATATATATATATGTATATATATGTATATGTATATATATATATATATATATATATGTATATATATATTGCTTTCGATGGAAGCACAGAAACAGCATTTTATCATTAGTCTCAGTAGAATGTGGGATCAATGCTTTGGAATGCGCTGTGTCACTACATGACGTTTCTGAAATAATAGTTAGAAAAAAGCAAGTATTCTAGCAAATAATTTGCCCCAAAGTTCCCATTCCAGGTGCAGCTCTTACCAGTGCCACGTGTAATTGTAAAACTCAATATCACAGGAGAAAAGGAGAGGTCTCTACAGCCAGGCAGGACACTGACTGTTGTAAGTTGTGTGAATAAAGCCTCGCACCAGATCAGGACACATCATGAAAGGTTTTTATGAACAAAGTCTTGCAGCAGAAGAGATCAAATAAAATTAGGCAGTTCTACTACTGGTGACAGTAACATAGGAACTTAATAACAGTATCATAAACTTAGGAAGTGTGAGTCCATCAGTTGAAGAAAGCGTTAAGAAGCACAGTGAGTTATCTTTGACTTATTTTTATAGAACTATGTCTTCATAATCTCCTCGCATGTGGAAATGGTTTGGAGCCTCTCGCATGGGCGGTTAAGAGCATCTGGGCAGTATGGAGTTGGACAGTGTGGATTTACTGATGTAAGCATCCACTGTGTGGTGTGTTCCTCTGTGTCTGCGAATACTCTCTACTACTCTCTAATGTTCACCTAT
The DNA here is from genome assembly GCF_964263255.1 of Lissotriton vulgaris. NCBI lineage: Eukaryota > Metazoa > Chordata > Amphibia > Caudata > Salamandridae > Lissotriton > Lissotriton vulgaris. The sequence continues at coordinate 1,137,068,756 of NC_141693.1, forward strand.
TGCCATTGTAAATGACAATACCATTTATTTATGTTTAAAAAAAAATGAAAAAAAGTCATAAGCAATGCCAATAGCTCTACCTTTAATAATGCTGAGACCATTGCATTGTAAATGCTTGTTGATACATGCAATCATTGGGGATATTAAAGTACTGTGGTCAAAAACCCATTGTTTTAAATAGTTACATAAGCCCAGGAACTTCTGAATTTTTTCAGGTTCTGTCATCTTTCAGATGGATGCTGCTCTTTCAGGCGTACCTAGGCGGCCAGAGGCTGACCGCGTGTTCCCAAGTATTGAAGTTCTTCCTGAAAGTACTGTTATGTGTCCCTGTCCATCTAATATCCTCGTTGAGCAAGTATGCGCAATAGGAACACATTGTCTTTTCTACACTGCTCATCTGTCTGACTAGAGACAGATACGTAGGTCATTGACATACTGCAACACTGTGCTGTCACATCTATAATTGGTAAGGTCATTTTGACTGTCCTATTAATGACGCCAGAGAACTCGCAGTGCCCTTGAGGTAATCAAGAATGGAGTTACTGAGAACCGCGATAGGAAAATAAGGTCAAAGAGTGACTGGGTGCAGGGGAATGCTAAAGAATGCATTGTTTGTCTATGACTGAAAGGTATTTAGCATCTTGGGTACATTGGTGAGGATAACAGAAGGGTCGGACACTACAGGGAATTCTGGTATCACTATGTCATAAAGTGGGCACAGGTCTTGATTCATATGCCACAAGTTGCCCTGGCCTTTTTTATGGGGTAAATTGGGGTGTTGAAGGGGGCTACACCTGGGTACCACAATACCTTTATAACTGGCGCAATGCCATCCTCTGCTTCTTTTGATCTAGGTTGTCTCCGTCTTGGTACTATTGCTCCTTCCTTCAGGGTTATTCTAAATGGTACTGTTGTGTGGATGAGTCCTAAATCATGAGGGTCTTTTGTCCACAAATTATAGGGTACTTGTGCAAGGTCCTTTCTTTTAAAGGTCTGGATAAATTTCTTGATAACGCAGGCCTTGTCTCCGGTGTGGTGTGTAGAGATATACTGATACTCTTGGTGTTGAACATATCATAGATCCATCCAGTGAAGTCATATTTACTTTGCCATTCGTTTTCATCCTAGAATGTTAGCTGAGGCATTTGGGGAGAATAAGAGACAGCCGTCAACATATTTCCATCTCCACAGGTTTAGGAAAAAAGAACCCTCATCACAGCCTGTAGAACCCCTGTGTGTCCATTGATGAATTTGACAGTGAGTCTTTTCTCACAGATACAGGACCTAGCGGCCCAGTTGTGGATGAGAAAGGAATACTGCTTGTCATTTATGGCTACAATCACAATGGGTTCCTCGTCTGGCCGGTGGGTTACCGATAAGACTGGACACATAAGATTACTTTGCGGGCACTTTCATTGGACATATCCTCCCATGTAATGTTGATTGAATGAGTTTCCTCCCCTCGTAGTTACCCCTCTATGTGATTTCTGGTGCTGCAAGGTGGGCTCCACTGTCTGTTATGTCTTGGACTGCATTTGAGGTACAGGTTGCTGTAACTGCTGAGGCTGTATCTGTGGTTGAGGCTGCAATTGCATTTGGGGCTGCATGAGGAGTATCACCTGGGGACTCAAGGCAGGTTGTAAGACCATGCTACCAGGCGGTGCCATTTGTTGGCCATATAGTGCCCTTGCCTTGTTAAGTTAATCTTCCTTTTTGAACCTTCCATCTCTGATGTAATGTCCAGGCATCTTGCCAGTGTGGCAGTATGCCCACTCTGGAATATGTGTACTCAAAACCTTCCTGTTGTAACCTGGTTTTCTATTGGGTACATTCTGTCCACGCATCCGCTCCCCTTCCTTCACCCTTGGTTTCCCCCGGTGAGAGCTCACCTTAGAATGTTGGGGTTTCAGGTTGTTCTATGGAGAGTGGATGGTCAATAAAGAAGTACTCACTCCTACTCCGTTCCTGTCATCTTTTACTTTTAACACTGGTGACAAATCACAGCGGAGGGGGCTGTTTTGACCATCTCCCCTCTGCGTACTCTCTCCATCCACATTCAACTATCATTGAGAAGACATTACAGAGAAGAAGCGGACATGTGGAGGTCCAGTATCCTGCTTGTTTACCCAGCTAGGAAATCTAAAAAATACGGGACATGGAAAATACTACATATTTCAGCGGCTGTTTAGTGCTACCTCATATGCTCCCTGAGTCTTAGTAGGAATTCTACTGGGCAAGCGGACACCTTATCCTCTACCCTGCCAATTTTACAAGTTTATGCCTGGTTATCTCAAGTGCGCGGACTGATGGAACAAAATTAAGTTAATTCTGAAGTATAAGTCTATGGGACTTACTTTTCTGCATTGCTGGGTTCGAGGACAACAACTGGTTGTAGATCTGAGGCGTGGCTGTGGGCTGCTCAGGATCCATCTCCAACGGACATCCACATTGCTTTTGTGTTTGCCCTCTGTGCTGCAGGTGGGTTCCATCACCTTACTCCTCTGATCTGTCAGAGAGGCGGTGTGGGGAACGCATGTTCTCTGCTCGCCGGACCTGCACTTCGTTTTGTGTTTCCCACAGAGCAGCGGGAAGGGCTCGGACTCTCTTTGCCTCTGGTCTCGGTCTGTGGCAGAGGTGCGAGTTTCCCTGATTTCTGTCAGACAGATGTGGTGCATTACTGCGGTTCGCAGAGGCGTGAGGGAGCGCTCTACCTTCTAGTTCTGTGTCGTTTGGTCGTAAGCTGCCGCAGTGTGTGTCCACAAAAGAACTTCTACGAGGGACCCCCAGGGTTCTTCTCTCCACTTCCAGTCAGACTCGCATAATTTGGTGTATTCAGTGCCCTTGAGCCTTCCGTATCTTTTTGCCTCTGCAGCATTGTTCCATTCGGCATTCCCACTGATATTTTGATTGACTTGGGAACCAGACTTACATTATCCCTACCTTGGCTCACAAACCTAGTTGTGTGTGTCGAGGGGTATGAGGTACTGTTCTCCAACTTTTGGTGGTATTAATTCTCCTTCTGGCCCCTGGACACCCTCCATGTGTTTTGCACATACTAGCTCTTTCTTTCATTCCTCTTCACCTTGTCCTAGTGGACTTTTGGGTTAGCTGAGGTGGTGTGTCCCTGCTTTTCACTCTAGTACCACCTTGCTTGCTGGTCAGTTCTTTCCTTGTAGGCATTTAGTCGGCCCACTTTTTCCTGTCTCCATGATGGCAGCGGCGAGCACGAAGCAACCACCCCCTTTCCTAAATGAAATAGGCAAACCAGAGATATGTTGGAAGGAATGGTTCAAGTTATTAGTCGTATATTATAGCATTTGGGGGGGGAAACGTTTAACTTCCTTGCGCAAACAACATATTCTCCTCCATAACTTAGGAGTACATAGACGTAAAATGTATGAGACCTTGCCATAACCAGTGGGGGGAGTTGAAGGAGAGGATGTGGATTTATTTATGTGTACTGTGGGAAAGTTAGAGACGCACTTTGGCGTTAAGATAAATGTAGTTTTAGAGCACCATACATTTTATAATAGAGTGCAAGGAAACAGGAGTCCGTCCAAAATTACATTGCTGCATTGTGGGGTCTCACGCAGTTGTGTGTATTTGGCAATCTCACTGATTCACTTATAAGGCACCAACTGGTGCCTTGCACAAATAACACTTGCATCCGAGAAAAACTCTTAGTTAAAAACCCTGGTTTAAGGGAAGCGGTTGAGATTGCAAAATCCGTTGAGCACACAGCCAAGTGCATAAAAGAAATGAAGCGTAACACTGAGGTTGTAGCTAAGGTTCAAGAGAAGGAAGAAGAGTGAGGTTTTCAAAGTAAAAAGTAAAGAAAGCGTGAGTAGCAGGATACCAGACAAAGAAAGACACTTCAAATGTTACAAGTGTGGTAGCAGTAATCATTTTGCCAATTATCCCCAGTGCCCCGCAAGAAATGTAACCGCAGGGAGCATTTGGCCATAGTATGCAGAGAAGGGGAACATCACACACAAGACTGTGAGAGAGAGGGTGGAAAAGCACAGAACAAAGAAGTAAAATTTGTGATACCTAGTGAGGAAAAAATATGTACTACAGCTTGAAAGTAATGCAAGTTCTATTAATGGCATTTATACTAAATGTGAAGTGCTAATAAACAGAAATGTAACAATGTATGCAGATTAGTGTTCTCCGTTCACCCTACTAAATAAGAAAGATTTTGAGAACCTTGAGGAGCAAATGTTAACTTCCCTGCAGAAATCTGACATTTTTCCCACAGGGTACAGCAAGGAACCGATACCCCTCATCGGAATGAAGGAAATGAATATACAATTCAAAGACATAAAGCTTTTGGTATACATCATGGAGTCTGGATCCAACCTGCTGGGTTGGCAGCACCAAAAGGGTATTGTACTGTACCCAAACAGAAAGAAAAAGTTCTACTTACTGAAGGAATCCACAGTGAGGACACTATCTGCGAGGAGTTCCCAGAATTATTCCAAGAAAACCTAGGCTGTCTGTATGAATTCCAAGACTGAATCAAACTCAAATCCAGTGCCAAGCCGGTGGTCCACAAACTGTGAACTGTACCTCAACTAATGAGAGAACCATTGGAAAAGAAATTGAATAAACTATGTGACATGGGTATTGCTCCGAATAGTTTGCCCCGGTGGTTATCGCAGCTAAAGCCAATGGTGAAGGAATTTGGTTATGTGTGGTCCTACGCAGCCTCAATGAAAGCATTTGGGTAGAGGCACCCTCTGCCTAATATCAATGAGATGCTCAGCACCATGGAGCAGGCAAGATACTTCAGTGTTATCGATCTGTCAATGGCCCATCAGCAGGTGGATCTCCAGCCGGAATCTAGGCGACTCACCGCTTTCATAACTCCCCAAGGAGCGTTAATGTTCAGGAGGATGCCGTTTGCGGCTGCGGCGGTCTTCCAGAAGATAATGCAGCAAATCTTGAAGGTAGTGCACAGATAGTTGTGCTTCCAGGACGACATCCTGGTGTATGGGCGCAGCATGGAAGAACATGACTACACCCTCAAACTAATATTCCAGAAGCTAACTGACGGTGGGCTGACGGTACAAAGGAACAAATGTAAAAAAGTGACATCCATTGACTATTTGGGACACTCAATTTCTGAAGAACGGTTCAGGGCAAAAAACAGCTTACTTGGTGCAGTAAAAGATGCCCCTTATCCGAAAAACAAGGAGGAACTCAAATCATTCCTGGGGCTAATGGAATACATGGCCAAGTACATCAAAATGTTGCTTCAAAATGTGAACCACTGCGAATTCTCTTGAATAAGAATAAGGATTTTGTATGGAAGGAAGAACATAAGTGTGTAATGGATGAGTTAAAAGAGGAGATATTGAACTCACCGGCATTAGGGATCTTGACCCCAGGAAGATCATTCTCACCACAGATGCTTCAAACAGTGGTCTAGGAGCTACCCTCCTACAAAAGGAAGGGAAAGAAGAGAAGATCATTGCCTTTGCTTCCATGTGCCTCACGAGTGCAGAACACAATTACTTTGTAATTGAAAAAGAAACCCTGGTGTGCTTCTGAGCGGTGATGCATTTCAAGTTCTTTCTGTGGGGATTGACCATCACCATCAGGACTGTGTAAGCTGTGCCAAGAGCGACAAGTCCAAAGCCTTGCGCAAAGCACCCCTGTCCCCTGTCAAAGTGCAGACCAAGCCATGGAACAAACTAGCCATGGACGTCATAGGACCTATGGACAACCTGGGTATCCAGACGCGATTCATGCTAGTCCTAATTGACTACACCTCACATTGGATCACTCAGAAGTTTGGACATCGTGTCATCACAAGTAAAGTTTTGGAATTTCTCAAGGATGTTTTCAAAGGAGGGCATACCCTCAATTTTGATCAGGGACAATGGATTACAGATCACCTCACAGACAGTTTAGGAATTCATAGACAACATGAACATAAAACATGAGTTGACGGCTCTGTATTGACTAAAGCAATCCGCCTAGTCGAGAGGGCAACAGGATGATCGAAGAGCATATTCAATTAGCGGTTACCAATGGTCACGACGTACAATCCCATCTAGGAAATTGTTTATGGGCATACCACACCTCCCCGAACCTGATGACCGGAATCTCCCCTTTCGTCTCACTCCGCAGGAGAGAGACTTGTACCAAGTTCAACCCTAGTTGGCTGAAAGGAGGCAGGGAGATGATACCCAATCATGAGGAAGTTACTAGGAAGGTGGAATTGAACCAAACCAATTACAAAGAATGGTACGACCAAAAGAACGGTGTCGGAATTCCCAACTGGAAAGTTTGCGATGTGGTGCAAGTTAAGAGCAGTACAAAAGACTGGCAGTCAGAGCAAGTTCTACCCTCCTTGCTGCATTGCTTAGGCTATCGACAATGTTGACCCACTTGACAATGGGCAATGGTGGAGCTGTGATAAAATCGTACGGTCTGAAATGTGATCTACATGTTCATGTTATACTATTGCTAATAAGATTTTCCCCTTCGTTTTCATCGGTTGTTGCTCTCCTCCTTTGGTTGTATAGGAAGGGAGGTGTGTTGTAACCTTGTTTTCTATATGGTACATTCACTCAACCCCGCCCCTTCCCTCACCCTTGGTTTCCCTCGGTGAGAACTCACCTTAGAATGTTGGGATTTCAGGTTGTTCTATGGAGAGTGGATCGTCAATAAAGAAGTACTCACTCATATTCCGTTCCTGTCATTTTACTTTTAACACTTCCATATCCTCCTCTTCCATTATTCCTATTAATTGCTTCTCTGGGTATACTGGTTGGATGGCATTAAGGTGCCCAGAAAGAGCATACCTATGGACACTGCAGCTAACTGGGTGATGACAGTGGCATTTCCTCCCTCTGATTTCTTGGTCAACTTCTACTGGACCAATTTGGCTTTTTCTTTTTCTATTTAATCCTTATAACTTTTTTCCTTTTCCTGTCTCTTATTACAGAAATGTGTTATATGTGCCTGTATCCTTGTCCATGGTTTGGATCCAAGTCCACTATATTATCTAGTATGTCCTGCTCTTCAGTTGATAGACCCTTTTTTTACTATGTTATAAAACAGTATTGCATTCTGTCATGTCACGGCCCAACTCTCCCCTACTTCTTGTGTCAATTTTGTCTTCATTCTGCTGAGAAATTGGGCTGGATCCTCATTTGGATGCATTTTCTTTGTCTTAATAGACCCAATGTTTGCCCTGTCTGGATACATTTTTCTCAGTTGTCTCCAAACAGTTCCCCTTACTCTGTTAAAGGGTGCCCCATCACATTTTGGGTTGGTCAGTGCCAAATTCTTTACTCCTGTCTGTTTTATCTCCTATAAGGGAAGTTATTACGCTTTTAATGTCCCCTTTTGCAAGAGTAACCCCTGCTGTATGTTTTTCTAATGCTGCTGTCAATTTCCCAGCCCCTTCAGCAAGCATTGGCAACAGTTTTCTAATATTTTCTTTGTCCATCTGGGACTATGGTATATACTGAGGCGCCCTTGGGACTTTAAATATCAAGGGCAATTGTGTCAGGACTGTATTCATATGGCCAATAGGTTGATGAGTAATTACTTATGAGCACATTTCTGCCACACACAGAGACTTTCTTGCACAGTAAGGGTCCCCTATGCCCTGAGAAATGCACTTTTCTCCATTTGCCATGTCTCTGGAGGGGGTCAAAGGAACCCTCTTGCGGCAATGGTATCATCTGTGATGTCACTCCTTCTGTCCAACCTGCTAGGTTGTCAGTAAAAGGGACAACATTATGCCAACTAATCTGATGTTGGGCTACTGATTCAATGGACAGCAAATCTTTGCCCGAATACACAGGGAGTACACATTTATTTATTTTATTTATTTATTAAATTTATAGAGCACAAACATATGCCAGATCTTTTCTCAGTGTCATCTTTCCTGCTATGCCAAACGTTCCATTTCTTCCATATGGGCGTGCCATCCAGGGCCAGACTGGCCGTACCATGCATCAGTAGTTCCCCCGGGAGGCTGGAAGGGTGAGGGCCGATTTTGCAGTGATGCTGCAATATTGGTCCCCTGTAACAAAAGCAGCAAACAAGCGTGTGGGTGGGGGCTAGGCTTGGCTGGTCTGAGAACATGTGAGAGCTGCTTTGGGTTCCCGGCCCAACCCTGGTGCGATCGAATGCTAATCTCTTCTGTTCTTATTGCCCTCTTCGTAAACGTGTCCTGCCTAGTGGCTTTCTTCTCGCTCACAGGCATATTGTGACTGTTACCTGTTATGTTCCTCAAGAAGGACATTGTGTTCATATGTTCAGTGATGTCATCTAATGCCTCTGCTGATCATTCATAGAATGTTTCTGCTCCCATATCTTCTCCTAAGATGCTATGTGTAAGGATTGTGTCATCTGGTCCTCTTTGTTATGTCATATATGGCACATTTGGGGCCCTCCACTGTCCCACGGTTCTTTCTTCCTTTTCCTGAGTCGCTTTTTATTCTGCCTGTTCATCTTACTTCATTTCAGCCCACTTGCCCACACTATTCTCTTCTGCTATTCTTCTTGATGTCTAAATCTCCATCACTCTGCAGGAGGTGGGTCTGGTGTGAAGGCTACCCTGGTCTCATTTTTACTGCTGGTACTTGTTTTTGTCAGAAAATCTTTCTATCTTCTAGCATCACCCGTTCTCTTTGTGTCCCTTGATCCTTCATGAAGTGCACCCCCATCTTTATTAATGGGGACATCTCATCCTCCAAATGAAGTATAAATCTAGTGTCTACTGTCCCTACATATTTAGTACTGTCCCCACCTGACTCTTTCCATGGAATATCTATTAGCTCTCCGGACATTGACAATTGAGTTTGCTGTCTTTGATGTTATTCTAACCAAGCACCAGGATATCCATATGGTGGCAGTTATGCGCTATATAAATTCTTTTTCCATTCCATTCCACCCATTGTCTCCCAAGGTGTACTAATCCATTGTAGCACATAGATATATATATATGAATGTACTTTCCATGTTGAGAAGTAGATTTTGATGGTGGGCTGTATATCCCACAGCAGAGGTATGTGAAGAGGTGGGTGGTGAGAGCAGTGCATCAGGTTACATTGTGTACATGTCCTGTACCTTTACACTATCTAAACTTAATTGCACATCTTGGTAGAGAGGTGGAAGAGCTGAATCGGGGGCCTGAGACTTTATCTTTAATTCTCTCATTTGTTTCACAAAAGATCCTCCTGAGGTCTAGTGCGTTATTTCTTTTCTATATTTTACTTCACTTCAATTTGTTTTGTAGGAAAGTGGCCATGTGTTGTATTGTTGTAGTATCAAATGTGCCCTCTTTATGCCAGGCATATGCACGTTTTAATGTTGCTGTATGCCATTCTTTGCAATATCTCTTTATCCTTTCCTAGTCACTGTAACAATGTGTTCTAAAGGAGACCCTGTGCCTTTTTAGTGAACTTGATCTTGGGTGCTATAGTTTACTTTGGAATTTAACTCCTATTTACCTCATGGGATATTTCCAAACTTTACATAAGCCTTCATTAGGCCACATAGGTGAACATCAGATCTATGTATCCCTAGACCACTTCGCTCACTACTCCTTGGAGATTGGTCAATTCTTTTTAGGGACCTTCAAAGGATGCCATATTCTTGGTAAAACAACTGGGACAAGTTTTATAGACTTTAAAACAATCTCCTTTATTCGAAGTATGCGAAGGTCTTTTTTGCAGTTACCTGAAAGGTAGTTAAATATATTACTATGTATAGTAGCTGATAATTTGTCTGCAGTCTGTAAACCCTCAAGAAATGTGTGTCCGCCCCAGTCTATACCATTTGATAATTCTCCTACCCTCTGATCGTAAGGTTCTACAGTTTCGTTTTGGGGATGATATTTAGTTGTCAGCAGTTATGAGGTTCATAAGGCTACTACACTACTTATACCATGGAGGACTATGATCTTGCATTAGTTTTTTGGGTGGTTCTTTTTTAATTGTCTGGCAGGTGTACTTCTGCTTTGTTAATTTAAGTTGTATTAAAACCTAGAGTTGATATGCTATTTTATTTTTTTAAATTCTTTTGATTAACTATTCCAAAAAGAAATAGAAGAAAAGCATCAGGTGACAAACTCGTCCTTCACATTATTCAAGTACACATGTTGATACATCATAATCATTAAACTGATAGAATTCAGGGATCACTGGGGCTCCAACGCTAATACCTCTTCTCTGACTGCTGGAGGTGTGCAAATATCCCCTCTGAATCCATTCCACGCCCCCCATACCTTCCCCCACTTCCTGGGGCAGCCCCTGGCAATATATAGACCTTTCCTTGAACATGCACCAGTCCAGATCTTCCATCCATTTTCCAATTTGAGGCGCCTGACTAGCACCCCACAACTGAGCGATGTTTAGCAACCATGCATGCCAGTGTCACCTACAAATTTCTAGATGTATTTAGGTCCATGGGTTCCCAAACATTCAGGACACATCTACGATCTCCAACGCCAATTCTACCCCCATAATCTTTCGGATCTTATCGTGAATCTGACCCCAGTAATCTTGTATTTCGGGGCAGTGCCATAGTATATGCATAAATGTTCCGAACTCCCCACACCCTCTCCGACATTCCTCACTACTTGCCAGACCCATCCGCACTAACCGGGGCCCCGTGGTGTATGATCGGTGTAGAATCTTAAACTGGACCAGCCTAAGTCTCATGGGAGCTGCTACTACTTTCGGGGAGGAAACTGCTTTCCTCCAGTCCTCATCTAACACTAGGCCGTCTGCGCCCCACTGCTCTCTAAGAGTCGCTAACAGATCCCCCATATGATTTATCAGTTTTTTATATATCATTGAAATCGTTTTTTCTGGGAGATGGCCATCCAATACCTGGTCCTCCAGAGGGGAAGCCTCTGGGAGCATGAATCCTCTGGGGACATTTGCTGACAAGGCATGTTTAACCGGAGTGTATCGGTATCGCTCACTCTCCTGTAGATGATATTTTTCCTTTAGGGCGTCGAATGTAAGGATACCGTATTTCACCCAGACATCTTTAATCTGTGAGATCCCAATGAGGTCCTATCTATCAAAGCCCTTTGTTTTCCACAGGTTACCCAGAGTTCCACAACGGGGTCGCCAGGGTTAATTTCCCTTCCCACTGAAGGTTCCTAGTGGCAGCATGCCTTACTTGTACCGCGTGCGCCGGAGGCCCTAGAGGCGGAAACCAACCGTTTCTGGCATACAGGGCTCTCGTAATACCTCCCCCTGGTATCTGACCGCGGTCCATTGTAAAACCAGGGTCGAAAGGGGACCCATACACTGCGTGATTAATCGCTGCAAGCTGAGAAGCCCAATAGTACTTCAGAAGGTCTAGCAAACCAATTCCCCCGTCGTACCATGGATGCTCCTAAAAACTTGGCTGTTCGATCAATGATCAATGACTGCCCCTTCCTCACGCTAACCATCACAAATAACTGGTTTTATTAGCGCCAAGACGCCTGAGGGTATATGTTGCGCTTTACAAATATCAAAAATAAATAAGTGTAAGCTTAGAGAAGGCAATATGCGGCCTTCCCTCCCAAAGAAGCCGTCTTTGGAGGGACTCTGTGCTTAAAATATGAGGGGGGCACTGGGTCCATTCAATTCTGTAACATATATAGAAAGCGAGGAAGAGCCATCATCTTAAACAGAACCGCTCTACCCTACAAGGGAAAGCGGCAATAATTTCCATCTCGCCACATCTTTGCGGAGTCTGGCCAGTGGGGGCCCCAAGTTATCATATCTCTGTTTCGGGTCCATGGACACATATATACAGAGGTAGCAAAATCCTACTGATTCAATCTGCAGTGGGCAGAACTCCAGGATCACGGGGGGATCTCCGCTGAGGACGAAGAGCACAGATTTTGTCCAATTAATAGCAACTCCAGAGTATCTCCCGAATATTGCCAGAACATCTAAAAAAAAATTCAAAGAGTCCCTGGGAGTAGTGAGATGTAACAAAATATCGTCAGCATATAGCGAAACCTTATCTTCCCACTCCGAGGTCCAGCGCAACCCTCTAATTGATCGGTCCCATCGGACCCATGCCGCCAACGGCTCAAGGGCTAGTGCGAATAGTAGTGGGGACCGTGGGTACCCCTGTCGTGTGCCTCTGTTTAAAGCAAAGTCAACAGACCTGTGGTTATTCACCACTACTCTGGCCAGGGGACTCGTATAAGAGGTAGACCCATCCTATGAAGTCCTGTCCGATACCGAACTTCCCCAGCATGGGAAATAAATAGGGCTATTCAACTCTGTCAAATGCCAACAGGGCCGCTGGTTCATGTGTCTTTGATGCACCTCCCAGGATCCCGTGCAACCGTCGTAGGTTGAGGGCCGTGTTTCGGCGCGGCATGAAGCCCGACTGATCAGGGTGTATCAGATCTGAGATAACCTAAACAAGCCTGGTTGCCAGCAGTTTTGCCAGCACCTTGGGTTCAGCATTTAATAGTGAGATCGGCCGGTAGGAAGAGCATTGCATCTTGGGCTTACCGACCTTATGAATGGCAACAATATTTGCCACCCGTTGGTCATATGGGAGTTGGCCCTTTTCCTTGCTCTCCACACACATTTCTCGGAGAAACGGTGCCACCTTATTCACATTGAGTTTATACAGCTCAATGGGGATTCCGTTCGGACCCGAAGCCTTTCCAGAATGAACACCTCTAATGGCCTGCTCCACTTCATCGTTCGTAAGAGGGGAGTCTAGGTATTTCCTGTCCTCTTCTGACAGCACAGGCCACTGACTGTCATGCATCATTGCCACATTTTCATCCTCCGTATAGTTGCTTGCAGACTTATATACCGAACGATAATAATCCGCAAATTCCTCTACTATTGCTTGTGGATCGGTCACTCTGCCTGACTCTCCTGTATGCAATTTTGGCACCAATCTCGATGCCTGCTTCCCCTTTTCTAGCCACGCGATAAGTTTCCCTGCTTTTTCAACATGTTAATACACCCTACTCTGGGTGTCCACGTTCTGCACTTTGGCTCTGTCTCTAGCCAGATTCTTATATTCATCTTGGAGTAACCGCAAATGGCGAGTTCCTTCGATGGTGGCATCTCTCGACACCTCTCCCTCCAGAGTCGCTAAGTCTGCCTCAATCTTATCTACCTCTGCCCTTCCTTTCTTTTTTTTTTTCCCGAGACCAGTGACAACACTTCTCCTCTGACTGTTTTGTAGGCCTCCCACAATGACTGGGCCGACTCCACTGTTCCCACATTTTTCCAAAAGTATCTTTCTGCAGCTTGTATCGCCTCCTTTTTTTTTGTGTCGGGATCTCTTAATTGCCATGCATTAATGGGGGCGATCCTTCCCGCATCCCCCTGCCCCACCTCCACTATGAGCCAAACTGGTGAGTGATCCGAGATCCCCCTACCTATATGACGTGCCTCCCGGACCCATGCTGCCTTTTATGCCGGCACCAGAATGTAGTCTATTCTCTATAGGGAGTTGTGTGCAGCAGAGGTGTGTGTGTAGTGCACTCCGTCTGGGTTCCTCAATCTCCACCCATCTATTAAACCTGTTGTGGCCACAAAATCCGGCAGCCACCTCTGAGACGGCGCTAGAATTCAAGCTGGCCATCTATCTGCTTCACCATCCATCACCGCATTAAAGTCCCTACCCACAATTGGTATCCCAACAGGCAGTGTCAACAAAATCGCACACAGATCACGATAAGTATCTGTCTGGAGACCTGGTGGGACATATACTGACAAAAAAGTGATAGTTCTTCCCTCCCACAGCCCTGAGACGCCGACATACCTGCCTCGATTATCTGCCCATGTAGCCTGGATAGTTTCTTTTTTTTTTTGAAAACCTTTATTAATACTTCAACCAGTTACAAGTATGGGCCTACAACCACCAGGGCTGGCCGCTAATCAATATCATTTCAACCAAGCAATTAGAACCAAACATGGCCTCCCGGGAGGCGAACACAATAGGACTACAATTAAAACTGGCAGCATGGCATACTATACGAGTAACAGGATAATAAAGGTTGCATTTTATAATATAAAGATAGAAGGATCAGGTGCTGTACAATATCACAAAGGTGCAGAAAGGGCGGGCAAAACAGTAGGAGGTCCACAATTAATTCGATATTATTCAAAACCATGGCGCTTAGGCATACGAATCAGGATAAACAAGCATACAATCAATGTTCGCGCCAGTGGAGCGCCCGCCCAATGGTACTGAAGTACCGTGAAAGTGTAGGCACAGATAAAAAGTCGACAATTGACAAAAGAATAGACCCACTATGCTGACGCGAAAAAGAGGAAACAAAAGCAAAGGTGAAGAAAGATAAGAAGAAAAAAAGGCCATAGAAACAAATAATAAAAACAAAATCCCCCCCCTCCAACCCCCCACCCTGCACCCCTGCAGATGACTACGGCCTACCCCCCTAGCAGCGTGCCTGTCGCCCCGTAAATGAACCCGAAATATAGAAGAACAAAGGGAAAAAAGGAAAAGAGAAAGAAAAAAGGGACTAAGACCCTACCCAAAAGGGGAGAAATGGAGGAGGACTATGTCAAACGCACTCCCGGACTCTCCCCCTTGTCTCAACGAAGAATCCCCCGCCATGATAACACGATCAAGCAGACCACAATGAAACAGTACATCAGAGGAAACTAGAAATCCCGCCCCGGACTCCGTTAACCAAAGAGAGCAGTCCAGTTACCAATAAATCAAAATTGTGAAACCTCAAACAACAGTCTCAACCTTGGCCCCGTCGAGCAAATTCGCTGATCCCCTCCGATAAAGAGAGCCCCACCGTAAAATTGTCAAAGGTCAAACAGAAGTTGTTGAACCATAGTCTATTAGTCGAAGTAAGTATGGCAAGTCCCAAAGTAGACGCTCGAGTCCGATAATGCCCCTTCCCGACTCGAAGACCAGACACTATCCCATCTGCCATCTTGATGGACCCGCAGGGAAGGGGGTGCGACACAGTCCCACACAGATCACAATTACGAGCAAGCGTCTCCAAATCGGGAAAAGCAGTGAAAAGTTCCGCCAATTGCAGTTCCAAAGATTCCAACTTTGTAGGTGTATCGCCGATCTCCACATGTTCGAACCGTTCCACTTCTGTAGGAGCATGGAAAACTACGAGCACCGGGTCAAATTGCATTGCTGGGGTAGCAATAGGGGAAGGAACTGACCTCCGGGTCTCGGGCAGCACATCTGAGTCCGGTCCCGATCCTCTAATTCTGTTTGCCGCCGACATCAGATTCCAGGCCTGGGTCTTCATAGTCGCCTGAAGTGCCTCAAGGGCCGCCATCACTGACCGCAATGACGGACCGCACTGAGCCTGCTCCGCCGGGCTTTGCATAGCATCAAGCATATTGACCCCCACGGAGAGGCGCCTTCCCCGGGGTAAGATTAGGCGGAGCAGGAATGAACCGTGAGGGACCGATCATCAATAGGTGTTAGTGCGCACCAAGTCTCCGATCCGACGGCACCGGCGCTACGTACGCCAGGCCCCCGGGTCTCGGACCCCCACACACACCACCTCGGGCGTCACTTGTCACCTCACCTCCGGTACAGTTCCAGGCAGCAGACCGGCAGCAAAGCAATCAGAAAGATGTCGGAAGTTCCATGGACGGACCCTGCCGCTCTCTCCGGTCCGCTGTTGTTCAACTCGGACCCAGCTAAACCAACACTAGAGACTCCGGCTTCCAGACTGGGCTAGGCCCCAATTAAACCTCGACATAACTCCTCTCCACCATGTCGGAAAATTCTCGGGATTGCACCATCAGCCCGCAGAATAGTTCATGCATCCGGATATGGGGCGAAAAATCGGGATATATGACAGGATCTTCGAGCGAAAGACGGGGGTCGGCGGAGCCGGGAGGCTTTGCGGCCATCTTGCTTGCTGTCGTAGCTCCTCCCCGTAGCCTGGAAAGTTAGTGGAGTTTTTCGTTAAGATGCCCACCCCCCTAGATCCCATGGTGAAGCCGGCATGTGCCACTAATTGAAAGCCACCCCTATGGAGGGCCATTCAACGATTACCGACCAAGTGCGTCTCTTTTAGCTACACCACATCTGGCGAGTGTCTCCTGATCAACTGACTCACCATGCCCCTTTTAATCTGGTTTCCCAGGCCGTTTACGTTCCAACTGAGCGTGGATACCCCTAATCCCTTACTACCAGAAGACATTGTAACGATAGTTCTGTAGGGTATCTCTGTGTGTAGTCCTAATCTAGTGAATAGTCCCGCCCATGTGCGGGGACCCCGGAGCAATCAAAAATAATCTCTTAAGCTGCCTTTTTGTGCGGTCCTGTATAGACACTTAAGAGAGAATTTAAAGACAGATAATTCTGCCAAGGCTACACTGTCCAGTACTTCAACTAGATATTCCACCAATTTTAACATCCGCACAGCCTGCCAAGTTTCTTACACAGAAAAAAACTTCCACTTTTACCAAGAAAATCCTCTGGAAAGTTAGAGAGGAAGGGGTGGACAGACAAGCCCTATAGGCTGCCATTATGTGGCTCAAAAAGGGATACTGTGCCTTTAAGGAAACTTTCTAGAACTCTCAGTATCCCAGAATGCACAGCAGGTCCCCTCCACTTTCAGTTCTTCTTTCCGGCTCCTGCTAGCAGGACCCTGGGGCATTGAGCTCTCCCTTTTTAGGGTTTATTTCAATTTTTTGCACTTTTAAAGTGAGTGTGTTCACTCGACGTGCTTTTGTGCCTTCTGTTATTACTGGGGTTTTTCTAGTAATTCTGAGCCCTCATTTATCAAATATGCCTGCCTTATTTGATAAATGCCCGGAGTGCTCGAGGAAGAAGGCCAAATCCGATCCACACAGGGTCTGTCTTCCTTCTAGTCATGTTCCTGAGGAGTGTGAGATCTGCCAAACTTTCTCCTCCAGGACCCTGAAAAACAGACAGAAGATCAGGCTCCAAGGACTGGAGCAAAGGAAGCAGCAAGGTGGTTCTGGGAATTCTGGAACTACTTCATCTGCCCGTGCTGAGGCCTCTGAGGGGCGCCCCAGTGAGAAGAAGGCCAGAAACCTCCACCGGTCTCCGTCGACGTCGATAGACTCGACGTCTGCGTCGAGAGGGATGACCACGGTCTGTTCCCTGTCTCGACAGGGTTCTGGTTCAAAGCGGCGACAACGTTAGACGTTGAGGGGACTGACGTCGAAACCTCCGTCGACGCCGAGAACAATTTCATTGTCGAGCCATCGACGTCGAGAGAGGTCACGACGGCGCCGGCGCTCGCTGTCAAGGCGACACCGCCGTTCGGCTTCGTCGTCGACTCTGCGTTCGACGTCGAGGAAGTAGACGACGACAAAGATCGACGTCGAGAAAAAGGCAAAGTACTTCGACGTCAAGACGGCGATCGTCGATGGATGTCGAGGAGAAGGACTCTAACGTCGAGACAGAGTTCATCGACGTCAAGCAGCCGTTCGACGTCGAGATCGTTCTTCAACGCCGAAGAGGCGTTCGGAGCCTAAGAGGAAGGCATCGTCCTCCAGGAGGCTTTCTGGCGCCAGAAGCTGCTCCAGATCATCAGGGGCACGACGGCGACGTCGCTCACCGACAGAGGCACGGCCTCTCGGTCTCCCCAGTCAGGTCAGGCGATGAAGAAGAAGAGGGTAGAGTCTCCGGCTCGGTGTACTCTGTGGTATACTCGCCACCCAACCGGGATCGCCTTAACCACCGCCTGCGTTGCCGAAGGATCCGCCTCCTCGGATTCCGACGCCACCTCCTCCTCCTCATCATCCTCCGCCTCCTCCACCTCATGGGCTGCCTCCGACTCCGCCTCCACCGCCTCATGGGCGTCCACCTGCACCACAAGGTCCGTCTCGCTGACGCACTTCCCGACTCCGCCTACAGGGCCGCCTCTTCCGAGGATCCCTGTCAGGCCGCCGCAACTTCCGCCACAAAGACCTCCGGCACGCCCAAGACCTAGGAGGTCTCGATCTCGCTCGGGACGGAGAGGGAGATCAAGGAGCTGCCGTTGTTCATCAACAAGATCTAGACGGGGCTGCAGGAGGGACAGGTGTAGGTCCCGTACAGACTCGTCCAGCGCCAGGGACTATTAACCGACCCTGTTAGTCCCCTCGGACGAGGGTGTCGCCTGTGGACGATATCATATCCTTTCAGGAAGTGCTGCTGAGAGGGGCAAACGAGCTGGGCATCATGCGGACGGTGCCCACGCCTACGACCTCCGTCATCTTTGAGACGCTTCACAAAAAGCAATTGTCTCGGCCTCTGTTACCATTAGTACCGTGATTGGTGGAGCCTGCCATGGAACTGTTCCTCACTCCGGCGACTACCAAATCAGCCCCCTCCAGGCTACAAAAGAAATACAGGGCTCCTGACTCTGACCCGGCGTTTCTGAGGGTTGATCCTGCACCGGATTCAGTGATAGTGACGGCGGCATGAAAACATGCCACCACCCCTTCATCTACAGTACCTCCAGAAAAGGAGAGCCGCTGGATGGACTCGGCAGGCAGGAAGGTCTGCGGGACGGCCGCCACCTCTATGAAGGCCGCAAGTGCCTCGGTGTTGTTGGGGAGGTACGATCGAGCACTCTGGGAGTCCCTCCAACAGTTCGCTGACCTCCTTCCCAAGGAGAAGGATTTCATGGAAATCTTGAATGAGGGGCTGCTGGTCTCTAACCAACTGATCAGCGCAGCAGCGGATTCGTCACTCCTGGCAGCCCACTGGTACTGCCATGGGGTTAACCAGAGACCTCCTGCCTGGCTGAGGCTTACGTCATTGAAGCCGGAGGCTCAACAGAGGGTGGCCAACTTACCATTTTCGGGCGAGACCCTCTATGGTAAGCACGCCGACGATGAGATGGCCCGGATGAAAGCTGAGGCAGAAACCCTGACAGCTGTCGGGTTGGAGAAGCCCAAGGACCAGAAAAAGACCTACCTCCTGTTCCAGAGACGGTACGGGGCGCAGGGACGAGGGCGAGGCCAGCAAACTGGACAGCAACACCAGCAGCAGTTCCAGAGGAGGCCCTTCCAGCTTCTTCTACACCTCTTGCTGCAGCAGATTCACGTCCTCAATTAAACTGGCTGTCTTGAGCTCAAGTGTCTTGACCTTCTCGTTCGCCTTCGAAAGATCCGCCCGTATCACCCCATCTCAAGGGTAACGGTGTCCATCTTATTGTCTAGAGCCTCCATCTTCTGGCCCAGGGATGCCTGCAATCCGGTAATCGCCGCCATGAGATCCGTCAACGTTGGTTCGGCAGTGGACTTCGTGGTTGCCTCCCCCCAGACGGGACCTTCCTCGTTTCCACTAGGGACCTCTTGGGCAGAGTGTATCGGTCCAGTTTGTTTGACTGGATAGTTCTGGACCCCTTGGACGCCCGAGGCAGGGACTTCTCCTGGTCCGTTTTTGTCGCCATCTCCTCTTCCTGATCCACTTCACCAGTTGCGGCGGACCTCTTCACTGTGGATCAACTGCACCGGTCCCTGCCTGACGCCCCTCGACAGATCGCACTCTATCCTGTCCACGCCGGGTATCCACCAAGTCGTTACCCAACCGCTCAGTCCAAGGCGCTCCCCAGCCGCTCCTCTTCCAAATTAAACGCCTGTTGCACCGTTCAGGGGGCTCCCGGCGCAGTCTTCTATCTTGCATTTATTCCCCCTAGCTCTCCCAGCTGATCCGGAAGGTTGTCTGCTTTTATCAGTGGTGATGCACGCAGCTTGGGGGCTCCCTTCTGCCGATCCACACACCTGACCCCAAGTAGCAGTGGCGTGAGAGGATTAACTGGGACTCATGCAGGCCGACCCAGTCTGCTCCTCCCTTTAATAGCCACCCATGTAGATCAGTTCTTCAGTGGGCCCCCTCCAAATGGGGAAGTTCTCCACCTCCTCTAGGGCACCACACTCACTGGGCCTCTCAGTGCCGGGCCGCTGTTGCGCCCCGCGCCCACACCTCACCTGTCTTCTGTCGCCTCTCACCCTCAGCTCGGGTCTCCTCACTCTGCACCCGGGTGCGTTTGTGGGTGAGCAACTGTTCAGGAGATGTGTGCCTGTTCCCGGCCGATCACGGCCGTTCACAGTCTCAGCCGGTCCGATCTCCAGCAGGACAGCCGTGGCTCAGAGCTCTCACTCACGCACCTCTGCCTCTCTCAGTGCGGCCAGGTGCCCCGGTGGACCCCAAGCCTTGTAGTCCGGTCCGGCGATGGCTGAATCCCGGCCTCTGATACGCCTGCACTTCGGGCGGCCCCATCAATCTAGCGAGGCCCCGGCATGCACTCCTCACGGGGCCCCACACCTCCTCAAACAGTACCGGCAGGCACCACTACTCCGCCGCTGTACCACAATGCGGCTAGGTGCTCCGGTGGAATTTGCGTTTAAAAAAATATATATATATTTCAGACCTGTCCGGTAGCGGCCGGGCCTCTGTCCCTGTTATTCTCCACTCGGGCGGCCGCACCAACCAATCGAGGCTCCGGCTTACACGCCGGCCAAGGCCCCATTCACAGCGGCACATACGGGGATCGGAGCTTTTCCGGATGCCGGGTATGGGGTGAGAGCACAGGATTTATAGCAGGATAAGGCGGCAGGGAAGGGAAGTCGGCGTAGCCGATTCCCTACGCTGCCATCTTGGTCGTTGGCTTGGCTCCTCCGAGTTGATATACTATTAATACCTAGGCCTGCATACGTTTCTAACATTAAGGGGTTTTGCAATGGTATTGGTAAGATCAGTTCCTTTGGAGAGGGTGACAGTTTGACTGTTATAAAAAATGGATAATTAATTTGGGATCTGTTGTAATTGATTAGTTAACTGTTAGGACATTAACCTAATTCAATCAATTACTTTAAACATTCATGTGGAATGTTGTAACTGATCTCTCATAAGAATAGGACATAATACTTATTCCTAAATTATACACTAAATAGCATAAACTTATATACTAACCTTATTATGTGGCCACATACTAGGAGAACAAAAACAGTACTGCATCAATTCTAAATTACATACTAGGGCAAGCAAAGCATTGCTGGTAACTTACCTCTGGATTCGTAGAGAGGACAACTTTTCAATATTGTGGAGATCATACACTGATTACTCAGCCTCAAACCCTGTTCTGCCTGGACCACTTTCAACTACATGTATTATAGAAAAAATTGATAATGTGTTTTCATATAAAAAGGAATAAACCTCGTACTGTCTCCACCTTAAAAATAAACGCCAAACACAGAGTCCTACCTGCCTCTTAGAAATGCAGAAACTTTTACTCAACAACAGCATCTTTTACCTTTCAAAACTGCGCAGATCACTTCTTAGGGGTCTTTCAGTTGTCTGGGCTGGCAGTCGGTGAAGGCAACCAGAGGTCCTGGCTGGTCATGCCAATATGTTTAAGGAAAATCTATCAATAAAGTAAGACAAAAATTTTTTACACAATAATACGGATTTAATCAATCAATTTTGAAAATCTGTCAGTCTCAAAAATAGAAAAGTCCGGAGTTCAAAGTTCTGGATTATAAGCAGTAGTTAGTATATATACTGCAAAAGCCACAAAAACCCAGGTTACAAATTCCTATATGATGCAAATAGCAAGCTGGGCAGATGACCTATTGCCAACACAATTCATGTGTTGGCAATATCTTATGTGTCCGTGTTTAGCAAAAGCCCCCACTTTTGGATTTGTTCTTTCAATTCTCAGAAAAGGGGTGAGATAATCATAGAAATATTTTTTTTGTTTTTTTGCATAGCAAGTGAGTATCTCTTGATTGACGTTATCGGGCCCAGCATATTAGACTTTAACATATTCTCAACAGGCTTGTGCTAAGGCAGAATTCACGCTTGTTTACACTCTGTACTCTATGTTCCATGGCAATGCAGAAACAATTTGTACTGTAGGCCTTGTGTTCGGATCGAAATCTGGCGACCTTTTATTATGATATCTGTACTAATTCTTAATGCCCTGCCAAGTTTGTATCTGCAAAGAAATATCATATCTACTTCTGTATTTCAGCGCAGCTAAGTTAACCATGCAACATTCAGGTCTGTTTTCTAAAACAAATGTGCACTCAGTTATCTTTTTCAGCACCTCCATTTATTAGGCCTAAACCTGTTCACTACTTACATAGGTTGAAACCTATCCCTCACCTGAAATGTTTGTATTGGGGTTTGGTATGTTTTTTATTCGTGCTTATGGGTCTATAAAATGTATTCCTATTATTTCTCCACATCTATAGCAAAAAGAACCTATTGGGTGTTTGCTGACACCAGCATGTGAATAACTAAGAGGGAGTGCTTGTTGTTTGGAGGCACAAGACTTTTTTGAGTAGGAGTTTAATATGTATGATCAGTACCATATTGCCTGGATGGGGAAGGTCAGAACAAGAGTTGAAGACTGGAGCAGAATGGATCTAAAGACAAGACTGGAATTGGAAACTATCTGTAGAAATAGAACCAATGAAAAGGGAAATGTCGTTTACACTACGAAACTAACACCTAGCAATGAAACAGTAGACTAACTAATATAAAGGATAGTTTGTATGCTCCAAGGAAAAGTGTGTTTTTAAAGAGATCATAGTAATACAAGGAGCAGTTATTTTTATAGTCTTGAGTCATGATGCAGCTCTTACTGAAGACGTACACTAAGTGCAAGAAAAGGGCTAGCTTGCAGACTTGCTTACTAGACTCAGGTCTCCACTACATTAAGGATTTTATGTTCAACACAAATTCATCTAGTTTTGTACACTATTTATTCATAATATAGTGTTCATTCAATTTATCTTGTTCAAAAACATTATAGACATATAGAATATAATATAGATACACTCATGTACAATATACTACTACAAAATCATAATACAAATGAATTTTTTTCAACTGTGGATGATGATGGCCCAATGCATTTCGGGACTTAGACAGAGTCCCTTCGTCAGGAGCAACATCCACTCTGAAAACAATTACACCCCTTTAGGGTATGAAACCTAGCTGAGTAGACAACCAAAGGTCTGTCTTAAACTGGTGATAATGATAATAATACAGAATTTTATAAAGCGCGAACAGCTACCTCACTAGGTGGCGCTAGATGAGCAGAATGAGACCAGATCAGGGAGGTAGGGCCACTGGCTTAAATCTTCTGAGAGAAAAGCCACGTCTTCAGTAGTTTCCTAAAGCTGGTTTCCGACGGTGCCAACTGAAGTGCAGGTGGCAGGGTGTTCCAAAGAAGTGCGGTGTTTGCCGCAAAAGTCCTGCCCCCCAAACGCGCCCTTCTGACGCGTGGGACGAGTAGTTGGGCCCGGCAGTTGGAGCGGAGCAAGCGGGCCGGAGTATATCTTCGCAACCGATTTCTTAAGTAGTTGGGGCAGGTTCCATGTAGGGCTCTGAAAGCCAGGGTGAGAGCCTTGAATTTTATCCGACTAGCAACTGGCAGCCAATGTAGCGAGCAAAGATGCAGAGAGACATGATGTTTGAATGGGATATGCTTTATCAGCCTCGCAGCCGCATTTTGAACAGTTTACAGTTGCTGAGTCAGATATTTCGGAAGACCCAGATAAAGGCCGTTGGCATAATCCAGCCTGGGGGTGACCGTGGCATGGATCACCGTTTTACGGCATCCCTCTGGCAGAAGCCGGTGGATTTTACGCAAGTTTCTCAGTTTGCTGAGGCATCCTCCGACCACCTGCTGGATGTGGGAGGAAAAGGATAAGCTGTTATCCCACTTAACCCCCAGATTTTTTGCCTTTAGACTGGGGGAGGAGCTGACCCCATCTCAGGAGGCCACCAAAACTCCGCTGGTGGGGGAGTGCCTTTCCCAAAAAAGATTACCTCCGTTTTGCCCGCATTCAATTTTAGTTTATTCGTATTCATCAAGCTTGCCACATCTCGAAGGCAACCCTTGAAACTTGCAAAGGTGGCCTCTGACGACTCTGAGTACGAAAAAACCAGCTGGGTGTCATCAGCATAGGAAATGGCGGTAACCCCCCAGTTGGCAATTAACGTAAAGAGCGGGCTAAATAGATATTAAATAGCAACGGGCTGAGTGCCGAACCCTGTGGGACCCCGCAGGTCAGTTTCCTAGGTCTAGAGGACGCGGCACCCATCGCCACCTTCTGAGTTCTGTTGGACAAATGCAAGTGTAGCCACCCTATCGCCTGACCCTGGAGACCGATCTCCGACAGTCGGTGTAATAGCCTGCCATGGTCGACCGTATCAAAGGCGGCCAATAGATCCAGGAGCACCAGCATAGCTGATGCCCCTGAATCCAACGACCACCTAACTGACTCTGCCACCTCGATCAGGGCGGTCTCGGTGCTAAAACCAGGTCTGAAGCCTGATTGTGTATCGTGTAAAATATTATTATCTTCCGTAAAGTTCAACTGCCGTTGGATCAGTTTCTCTAACATTTGGCCCGGTGCCGCTAGTTGAGAGATTGGGCGGAGATTGCTAAGGTCCTCAGGGTCACCATTTGGTTTTTTTTTCAATGGGAGAAGAGTGACATGCTTCCAACCCTCAGGGAACACCCTGAACGTGATAGACGTGTTCCAAATATGCTGTAGGGTGGGCGCAATTGTGTTCGCCATCAAGCTCCATAACTTTGGTGGACAAGGGTCATCTGGCGACCCTGATTTACAGCGCTTTAATTCCTGCATAACCAGAGCTAGTGACACTGGCTGAAATTTGCCTAAGGCCACTGAGGAAGCGCCGACTTCTGCTGTGTCAGCCTTCACCGTAGGCATCGACGGGACAAAGGTATCGTACACTTTCTGGATTTTTCTATCAAAAAAGTCGGAGATGCTGTCACAGAGAGCTGCCGATGGGGAGACCTCCCTCTCAATGCATCTAGGTTTAAAAAAGGACTGCACTATTTT
This sequence comes from Lissotriton vulgaris, assembly GCF_964263255.1. NCBI lineage: Eukaryota > Metazoa > Chordata > Amphibia > Caudata > Salamandridae > Lissotriton > Lissotriton vulgaris. The sequence goes on from NC_141693.1 coordinate 1,137,093,568, forward strand.
AAAGACTTATTTGCTCGAGTTTCCTGCTTGTTGAATAGAAGACTCAAAAAACTGTTTTTTTGCCTTATTAATTGATTTATGAAGTTTTCTAGTGGCTTCTCTATATGGAACCCTCGCCAAGGCACAATAATTTGTCCTTTAGATCCGCTCCAGCCTCTTGCAGGCTGATTTTTCGGCCCTAAGCTCCGGAAAGAACCAAGGAGCCAATGGAGCTTTCCTCTGTGACATTGCTCGTTTTGCTGGTACGATGTGCGACACCATATCCCCTATCCATTGGCTCAGCGCCTGAGAGTCTTTATTAATGTTATTGGTTAGTAACGGGGGATTCCGAGCCAAGACTGTACCCATAGTTTCAGGGGTCATTTTTTTCCATTGTCTCTGCAAGAAGGAGCGTTTTCCCGTCTCCAGCCCCCCACCCGATAGCGCTACCTCAAAAGGAATTAGCACATGGTCCGACCAGATCAGTGGCTGAGCTACATCAACTGACAGATCCTTAATATTGGAAAATATCAGATCAAGCGTATGGCCTGCTTTATGCGTGGGACCCATAATAGATAATGCCAGATTAGCAGCGCTCAGCGTAGCGATTAATTGCTCCACCAATGGACAGTCCGCTCTATCAGCATGTACATTAAAGTCCCCCACTACTATGAAGTATGGATGAAGGAGAGCGCTTTGGACTATAATGTCCATGAGTGCCACTAAGCTGGCTTCTGGGCAATCCGGGGGGCGGTATATAATTAGCCCTGCCAGTGACTGATGGGGATCAATTTGGACGCAATAATGTAGTCCCTCCAACCCCGAGATCATAACCGTCGAAGAGGATGAGTGAAAACCGGTCCCCAAGGATGAGGGCCCCCCTCTTCTACCATCCACCCGGTTGGAGAAGCTCATTTTAAAACCTGATGGTACCTCTAAGGCGATAGCGGTCATATTGTGGTCGTTCAGCCACGTTTCAGTCAGAAACATGGCTTCACACTCTTGACCCTCCAGCAACAGCCAAATATCTTCAGCATGTCTTACCATGGACCTGCAGATCAGGAGGTTCTAAAGCTGCGGCTAGGCTGGCGTGTCGAAACTTTAGGTGTAGCAGCGCGTGTAAGGATTGCATTGCTTAGAGACTTCCCACAATCAAGGCATGCCTGCGGGATGTTAGCAAACCCTAAGTCCGGTGGGTATGCTTTGCAAAGCACTTCCAAATTGAATGCCATCAATTCCTCTCTTGACCAGACAATCCTGCCACCATCTGCCCTCGCACCGGCAGCATAACTGGCCCTGGCCGCTGTTCGGTAGCAGGCGGGCTTGCCTTAGGCGCGCCCGCTGCGCTCGTCCGCTGCGCGGTCGAGTATCCATCTCCCTTATGTGAGGGACCCAGGAAGTGACGCAACAAGGGGGAGGAGTCGCGTCCCTCCGTTCAAGCGGCACAGAATAGCCGTGACGGAACGGGGACCGATCAGGTAGGTACAGAGGGGGAAAGAGTGCAAAACAGAGTGTATAAAATTCTGCCAACCAATTCAGCCCCCTATTATTTAAAAATACAGATTAGCACCTAAACGATACACAGGTAGTTTTAAAAAGATTAAAAGCTAGACTGTTTTTAAATCAACCGCACTAAAGCCTGACTATTTTTCAAAACACCACTCGCCACCAGCGCCTGGCTCACGCTGCTCACACTGGTAACAAAGCTAAATCGATAGCGTGTAGACAATATCCAATCGAATTTTCGCGTGTTCGACAGCTCCAATTACACCGATGCAATTATCCTGATATCTAGTAGAGTCCACCTACACCCTCATCCTTCTTCACGCGATAACGGTACACTAAGTGCGGCATCAGGCGCAAAGTCTCAGAACACACTTGGCATCCTCTGGTAATAAATTGTGTTGAAGGTTAACACAGGAAAGGACAAAGGGAATGGGGTCAGCGGAATCCGAACACAGAAATGTAGCCCAGGAAAGGGGGGACTGCTTTTAATGAACACCTAATGTGGAAAGCATGACCGATTACGGAAAGAGCATAGAAACCAACCTAAAAAATTCGGAAAGCAGGACTGACAAAGGTAATTGGGAAAGACCGATATAAAAAACATGGTTAGCTACTATGCATATAGGTTAAGAAATTCAGAAATACAGGCCAAGGAATTTTGCAGAACATAGTTAAACCAGCATTTGCAATGCAAAAGGTCTCGCATTTGCAAGAGTTGGAGCTATTGGCGGTGTAAACGACAATGTATTTTACCTAAGTGCTGTGCTGTGCATTGGCCTTTGGGACCTTAAAAGTGTTTAACAATGCATTATTTTTTCCAGGGATTGAATAGCTATACAATTACTATACACTGGCACATGCAGTCTGTGTATTCCCCACAGGTATAAATGAAGACAATGTCACGCATAAACATACAAGTGGAGTAACATAAAATGTAATACTAAACACCCAGGGGCTTATTTAAAAGCCCCCTGCGCCGAAGGTACAATACTTTTTCCCATGTTAAAAGTGATGCATCTGGGACGTAAGGGTCTTGTAAATAAGGGCCCTAGGATATGCATTTCGGTTTTCCGTTTGTAATTTTCGGGGGTAGTGGAGTGAGCTAGAGTTGATGGGTCAGTGAGGGCTTTATTCTACCAGCAACGACAGTTAGCAAGCACAGTCAGACCGTGTCTAGCGCGCAGAAGTCAATAGTGCAAGGTGGAAGTCAGCAGAATAAGGCCATTGTTTTGTCAGGCTGTTGGAAGCCAAAACAAGCTGTATACGTGACAAGACATGAATGTGACAAAATCAGAAATAAAGGGGGCTTGGTACAACAATGTGAGAAAGGAATGCGTACATAAAGCAGCACACAACATTGAATACAAATTATGACAACGGCAGGCAATCTGTACCTCATACCTCCTTGGCCGTTAAACCAGTGTTGACCTCAGTGCTCAGTGGGAGTTCGCACCTCATCCACCTGCGCAATAAATATAAAAATGCCTGCCCGTACCGCCATAAGGGTGGCTGCTCACCAAAGTGAAACGTCACCGGCTGCTGGCTGTCATTATTTCTTTCAGCCATGCAATGGCAGATGTAATAACAATGTTGTTGTAGGCGCTATTGCCAAGCGCTACAGTTAACTCCCAGTTCAATGCACGTGTGCAGTGTCAGCAGAGGTCCACTTGTTCTCACAATGCACACAGCAATTTTAAACTGCCAAAGTCAGCCAGACGAGAAATCCGGAAGTCACATACAAACATTTACTGTGGCATTAAAAGAATCTCAGGCACAGGATTCAGGCTACTGCAACATTTTCAAATCTACACGGTCCTTGGAGGTTATTGATGTTAGTATCTTGCACGTGCCGCTTCTGCAGGGAGAATAAGTGATTCGAGCAAAATCATAGGATTCCGTGCCAAGGTTCGAACCCGGTTCCCCAGCTACAAAGGTCGGCAGCTCTAGCCGTTAGGCTACATCCTCTCCCCATTTTGGAGTTTATCACTATTTGTTTAAGGATGCGTGCCCTGGAGGTGACAACACACTTTACATACCGTACACCGTGTGTGTTCAGTGTTTAAGACGTTCAGGCCTTTTGTCAATGTACTATTGAAAAAACAACTCATGCTTTGACCAGTGTGACAACAGATAGCAAATGGATGAGTCCATATTTTCCTGCACTTCTTTTAGATCCCTTTATATGTTGGATATATTTTGCAAGTGCCGTGTGTGCTGTGGAAAGAATCTGAGTGGCCTTACGATTACAAATTTGAAATGGTGGACGTGATCATTTGCTAAAGACTGAAAGCTCGAATTCTGCAGAGGAGCGCCGGTAGGTTGAGTGCTGCAGACTGTCGCCACCTGCGGAGAACCGGACTGCCTGGGTTTGTGTGGATTTGCTGCAGCCATTGTGAGCTTCAAGTTGATAATCTGCTGCTGCCCGAGGCCACCCTAAGTGGCCACTCAAGAGGGTGGCCCTATAGGAACATTACACTCCCCCCCCCCCCCCCCCCCCCCGCCCATGTCTTCCCACCCCCTTCTTGTCCCCAACGTGGGGGTGGTGGAGAGGAGGAGCCATGTGTGGGTCACGGGCGCGACGTCACGTCCGGTGCACCAGGTAGGCAGGGCGTGGGGTACTAAGTCCCCATCACCATTTTACTTGCCTCTTTGTTGCACCGGACGCGCCGTGGATGCCTTACCAGGGGACATGCAATCTTCTCGCGGCCCCCTCCCTGATGCGGTTTGCCTTCTCCTAAGGAGTCGCGATCTGCCCTCACTGTGAGTGCGGCTCTTTTCACCCCCCCTCTGTTGGCTCCCCCCCCTTTAGGGGTTGTAGCTGGGCTGGGCGGCCTGCTTAGGTGCAGGCCGCCGTTGGGGGGTGAGTTGGTGGCAGTTGCTGCGGGGCCCGGGGGTCACCGTCACTTGCCTGGGCCCTAGGAGCGCTGCAGACACAGGTCGGGGAGGTAATGAGGGGGAGAAGGCGCATACATCAACAGGCGGGTGCTCAGATTAAGGGCGGTAGGGGAGACACCGTCGGGGGTCCCCCCCTTTCCTGGTTGGGGTTCGGTGCCAATGTAGCAGCCCCGTGCTGGTGTCCCCCATTGTCCGCTTGGCCTGCGGTTTCACTTTCACGGAGAGAGGCAGTTCTGGCGGAGCCTTGGGTCGCCTCACGGCCCATGCACGGTAAGCGCTGAGGGCTGGAGATGGCAGAAGGCGGTGCCGGGCTTTCATCCCCAGGCTGCTCCTCACTGGCTGGGACTGACCTGCGGGTCTGTGCGGCCTGGTCGGCGTCCCGTGCTCCATGATCTCCATATGTGCCCCCGCCTTCGAGGTCCCACACTGCTGGGTCGTTTCCTGCTCTGGCCACAGCAAACCGCCAGCAATTAGAGGCCGCGTATGAGGGAAGTAGGTCGGGCGACTCACCATCACGGGCTGTGTCTGGCACAATCCACCCGTCCCGAAGGAGAATTTCATCTCTCTCTTCTGTCATGGTTTAAATATTCTGGCAAGGGGTAACTAGTCATATCTAATGTTGTTGAGGATTCCTAATTCGGAATCCAGGTTTGTTGGACACATAGTAAACTCTTAAACGTGTAGGAATACTTGCACCTTCTCAACTGCCATGACTCGCGCGTTGCTCGGCCACAGTTCATGACGGGGGAGTACTCCCCATGGCTGCGCCCTCCTTCTCCCCCAATTTTATGGCATAGGAACGGATAGGGGCACGCGCGTCGAGGTATCTACACGTCCCCCGCCCCAACCACGAGGGTCCGGAAAACAAAATGGCGCCCACCCACAGTAAGCCAGCCAACGCGGTCGGGCGCTAGTGTGCGACAGGCCTGTTCTTCAGCGGGGCCCAATTTCCGATGGGCAAGTAGCACGCAACTTGTCACGGGCCCGCTCGCAGATGCAAGGCGCATATCAGGGACTCGAATCCTACCTCCCGTATGGCAAGAAGAAGGATTAGTTTAGGCACGTCTCGCACCTCCCCGGGGGGGTCTGCGCAGGGTGCCACCTTCATGAGCAGCGGCTTAGTCGGGCCACCACCTCCAAGTTTTCCGGGGGACTTCATGAGCAGGTACATTTGCGTTGGTTTGGCCTCTGAAGGGGGGGATGGCGCGGCATCCGTGATGAACATCTCGTACTTCCGCGCGCAGTGTCATACCCGTGTGGAACACGGCCATGATTTCTAACATGCTCGGGAGTAGAAATGGCTTGCGAGAAAGGTTTATAGGAGAAATAGGAAGGGCGATTTGATTGCAGCAGCTTAGTTTCAGGACCAGCGTTGTAATTTAGTATTGCGGTGTAAGTTTGTCTTGAGCTGCTACAGATCGAGGGTGTGTGTGTGTGTGTAATCACCTGTTGTTTCTGTGCAGGTCTGAGGATATGAGGCAATTCTGGTCCACCTAAGCTCCGCCCAAACACGCTCGGTGCAGGTAATTGGGGAGAAGTGATGCAAGTGCGGGGGTCCCACAATGTTCAGTTGGTGTTTATCAGGATAAGTATTATGGACACATGGGTCACATTTGGGGCAGGTCGGCGGCAGCTAAAGCTTTGAGGGGAAGGGGAACAAAGGTCCTAGCAGGAAAGCAGAGTATGGCGACCATGTCATGATCAACCAGGTACCCCCTCGACACATATATAAGGTAGGCGTAATCACGTGTGTTGTATTTCTTTTTCAGCCTTGCCGGTGCCCTTCGATTTACGTCGCACTTTAGGGCTACGCTCAGTCCACGGAAGGCGTTTGGTGGAGGTACTACACAAGAGGGCGTGGAGGCTGTTAAACTAAACGTTGGGGATATCCAATGTTTCACCTGTGGGGGGGAAGGGATAGGAAGGGATGGCAGGGAGTATGCTCGACTGCAGCTCGTGCAGCTGTGAGGTGGATGGTAAATAACGCTATTCTCACTCCGCGGGAGATCGAAAACTGCCCCATCACCTGTGCCCCCCCCCCTCCAACCCCCGGCACTCCACCCTCCCCCAAACCCGACGAGAGGGTCTGTGGGGTCCGATCGATTGTTCAGACAAATAGCAAAGTAAGTAGGGATTGGGGGAGAAACACTCGAAGTGGAGGGACACACAGGCCGGACTGCCACATTCGGCGAGGCCACTGGCTTACTGCTCCATTTTCTTTTTCAGTAGAACTTAGTCAGATGCGTCAACATGAGTGGCCAGGGATCCCCTCTTCTTTTCTCGCAGACGTCCCAGGTTGAGGATTCCATGCCGGGAACCTCCCAAGATGCGCAGCTGGCAGCCGTGATGGAAATGGTCAGGGCAAAAGGCGTGGCGTGGGCCAATGAGCTATTGAGAGCAAACAGTCTGGGCGACTCCGGAATCGTCATGTCTGTTCCCCTTAAGCCCACAAAAACTCCACAGACTCTTATGCAACTAAAGCTGAGACTTTTTACATTTTGAACCACTGCACCTTACTTGTTTTAACGAAGATACTGACTTTAAAAAAAAAAAAATTGTACGTTTTATAATTGTGGCTTTTAATTAACTGTACAATAAACAAACCCTTAAACCCTTATGGGGCAGGAACCTGCAGAAGAGACCGGGCCCACCAGGTCCAAAAGGGTCCGCAGGCCCAGAGAGATTTCCCAGCTGAACCGCTGCCAGCAGAAAGTCGGAGCACTGAACTTTCAAGGGCAATAGTCGTGCCAGCAGCTGCCTCGCCACCCCCCGCAGCCGGACCGGTGGTACCCCTAGCCCGCGCTTCGCTGCCGTCGAATTTTACTACATGTGAGGACCTTGGTAAGCTCACACACGTTAGCGGACTTTATGACCGAAGTAAGAGCTGGCCTCCGGGCTGCCAGCAACACTGGTGGGGCGGTCAGAACAAATAGTGGGGTTGTGGCTGCAGCTCCACCAAGTCAGGCACAGGTTGGCACACCCATCACACAGGTGTGGGGTGGGGGGGGGAAGTTTCATTGGAGGCACAGGTTGGATCGAGTTCACGCAACAACAACGTAGGGGGAGAAGTGACAGGGGGCGCTACAAGGGACTTGCGCTGTCAGCAACGGGTAGAACCAGTTTCGCCTCCCACAACAGCACCTTCTCCGCCACTGGCGAGTGCCGCGACCATACCACGCCCATCCTTTGTAGCGACCAGCACCACTCCCACTGCAGCAATTCAGACTGTGCCAGCGGCGCCGGGGCCACTAGTGACTTTGGCCCCTCTTCTTTCTGGTTGGTGCTCCCTAGCATGGCAAGTGCCACTAGCAGCCAAGGAAGGCAAATGGCGTAGGGAGTTTATTATATAACATGTATATCGGAGTGTCTACCACACAAGTACGCTCAGTATGTCCTTAAAGGGTACCCTAAGTACGCTCAGTATGTCCTAAAAGGGTACCCTAAGACAACCTCAAACTATGTGTATCCAACAAGGTTCATCCCCACAGTGGTCAGAGAGGGATGCCCATCAGTCACCACACGGAACCACCCTTCATCATTTGGGATTCCGTCAAGACCACCACTGGGACAGCCAGTCAACTATCTAGTCGGGGTCCAGATGTAGAAAGGATCAGTAAGGTCTAACTCTGGTCTTGCTAATCAAGTTCTGAGGATTCTAGTATCAAAACTGGGGGATTGATGTTGCAGTGCTCAAAACGTGTGAAAAACTAGAAAAGTCAGTGATAATAAAATAGGATATGGGGGTACTCATAACTTTATTCAGGTGTTACCCATCCTCCCAATGTTAAAAAGTAGTCGTCAGTGACAGTCCCTAATATATAGACTGTCTGAATGTTCTATGTGGTCGACATGTTTCAGCAATTTCGTGACAGGTTCGTCATTGCTTTCTTCAGGACCATATTAACTAATAGCTACTGCAATTAAGTGATAGTGAAAACAAATATGTGCTCAAAATCAAAAATAGATACAGAGATCACCTGATATCACTCGGTGTTCTGCTCCCTCTTTTCAAGTTTTGCTGAAAAAGAGGAAAGAGAAAGATTTAAAGGTCGAACCCAAGGCTGACCTAAAGACAAACTGGTGTATAACATTATAATCATAATTATGATTAATAAAGAGTATCACTAATGTATACTAAATGCCACCTAAACATGAAGTGCACACGTATTATCATTGGGCCTATTCTGATAACTACCAATGAAAAAAGGTTTAACCCATCTTACCATATTTGTAAGAGGTATAGACCTCACCCCACCTGGCCACGGCTCAGGAAAAAGGGGAAGCACCTCTCTATGATAAAAAGATATATAAATATACAACACATTGTTAGCTATACTCAAACTATCGTTTACTAGAAGAAATTGAGGTAGCACACGTAAAACCAAGATAACACTCCCTCTCAACTCGTATATAAGAAATCAACACCAGATATTGGTGGTGGAAACCGTATATTTTTAGTATATATGGTAAAGCAAAGGCAGCCTCATAATATGACGACTGCTCATTCCGCATCTATTTAAAGAAGCCAGACCACCGCTCTTACACACATGAACGCAGACACGCTACATGTTTTTATGTGGCCAAGCAAATTGAAGTAACAAAAGCTGCTCATGCCGCGTGTAGTTCACACGACCGGCGCTTTGTCTTAAGTATTCCAAAGAACTACCGTACTCACATAAACGTTTCAGGCATACTTCACTAGTTAGTTATTCGGTAGCCGTTCCCTACCTGCCCGTCGGTACTTCAAAATCGGCATCCAAGCCGATCGGGGAGGTACCGACGGGCGGAAAAGCTTCAGATTATATCGTATTACGTAATTGGTTAGGAGAAGCTCACATGGTGCACTCACGTCACTAGGGTGTCATCTGGCTTCTGATAGGCTCAAAGGGACAAGTTACTAGCCAATCAGAATGCTGTATTCGTATGATAGCGTTTGTTTTTTCTACATTGCAGCACACAAAACCCGTGGATAGCTTTATTGAAAACGTGTCAGAGTACGAAGGCACAGACCTACCATTCAATAAAGACAAAATGGGCAAAATACGTCCATGTGGACAAATAAATCTATGAACATGCCGTTAGATAGCGGTGTTATTAAGCAATGATGTACCCGATGTAAAACTGTTACGAAGGGCATCAGGATTTTGATCGGTTGCAAAACGATTTAGCAAAAAAATCCGCTTTCCAATTCAGCTACAACACTGTGGTATATGTGAGAAAAGGAAAGAGATTTACAATCATCACTTTATTGATACTATTGTCTATAAGGGGTGTATGATGACTAATCAGTATCTGAGTGCTAACCAATTATTAGCCGTCATTTTAAATGGCCAAAAATGACGTTTACAAAGTAAAATTTGATGTTCTGGAACAGAGGGGTTTGTATAGAAATTGACTCACCACTCAACAGAGGGATCGAGTCGTATCTGATAATACTATACCCGTATTACATATTAGACTTATCTAATCACAGCAGTTTAAATGGTTGCTGAAGGATAACCATTATGTATAATCAGAGGGTCGACCAGGGTATGTAGTCATTCAAACCCACCCGATTAGTGCCCATCTTAAACACCCATTTCTGTTCTCTTAGCAAAAGGTATTTGGACACATCAGTGACATGTGCAGGGATGTGAGGCTGTTCAATCACAGTCCACTGAAACGCAGTCGAAGGATGGCGTGCTTCCAGAAAGTGATTAGTGAGTTTAGTAGCTTGCCTCTTGCACCAAATAGTGCTCTTATGTTCAGAGATTCTCACTCTGATTTTGCGGGTTGTCATCTTGACATGACCCTTGTTGGATAAACATAGTTTGAGGTTGTCTTAGGGTACCCTTTTAGGACATACTGAGCGTACTTGTGTGGTAGACCCTCCGATATACTTGTTGTTATGTGTATAGGGAACATATTGGAGCTTAGTCTTTAAAATTCCCCTTGGTCCTTATTACTTGTTTATTGCTTGTAGGGAGTTTATTGACATTTTCTCACTGCTAATGCATGGGGCAGAGGGGGTAGACACAAGGCAAATGGGCAGGAAGGACGACAAAAAATTCGCTTTCAGGCATGGCCGGAGAAATTGATCAAAACATGGGGACAGGCCTTTGCTATCCTGGCAGCAGTAGTGATGGAGCTCTTCCCAGATCAGAGACCGTGTCTGTTCTAATATTCTAGCATCACTAATGAGGCGGAGACCAATGGGGGCATGGGCTGGTACAGGTACCATTGCGAATTCAGGAGGAAGATGGCCATTTGCCCAGAGCTGGGGTGGGACAAGATGGAGGTGCGGCTATGGATGCAGCACATGGGCAAGGGAACGGTCGAGTCCGGTGAGAAGGCTATCACCCACTACAAGAAGGGGGAGTGGAGTAAGGGACAGAAGTAGGACAAGAAGGGTCAGTTTAGGCAGTCCTTACGGGGAGGCCGTGGCTGGGGACAGAAGCAGGGAGCTAGAAGACCCTTTATTGTAACATGCAGGCTTTACAATGGGGGGGGACTTACACCTGGGGGAAGGCTTGCAGATTCTACCCCACCTGCAGCATGTGTGGTGGTACCCATCCCGCATCAGCGTGCGACAAGCTGGAGTCCTCCTCTGGGCCCGCTAGACAGGAGAAGTAAGACTGTGGGCCTGCCGATTAAGGAAGGATCCACCCAACCCCCCTTCTCTTCTTTTTCGACCGATGCATGACCATGGGCTGTGCTGTGTCTTGTGCCTTCTTCGAAGCCTTCAGCTCGTTCCTGCAGTGGGCACTCTCACGGAGATATAATGTGGAGAGAGTGACCCACTACCTGGATGACTTTCTGTTCATCGGTGGAGTGGGCACGCAAGAATGCAGCCTAGGACTCCAATGTTTCCAGGATTTGGTTCGACACCTAGGGGTGCCACTAGCACCCGGCAAGACAGAAGGCCCTGCTCAGGTCCTCACTTTTTTAGGCATTGAGTTGGACACAGTCAAAGGTGTGTCAAGACTCCCTGCTGAAAAGGTGCAGGCGCTGCAACTGGACATTCGGTCACTGCTGGGGAGAGACAAGGCGCCACTGGGGGTTATCCAGAGCCTCTTGGGCAAACTTAACTTCGCAGCCAGAGTGATTCCTATGGGGGAGGGTTTTTGCTAGGAGACTGGCCAGAGCCACTGCTAAAGTTGCCAAGAAACACCACTTTGTCAAGCTCTCTCTAGGCCTGAAGAAGGACTTGGCAATGTGGGGTGAGTTCCTGTCCCAGTTCAATGGTACGGTTATCTGGAGGGCCCCATGTGTGGACAGTCCGGAACTGAGCATGTTCACGGACGCTTCAGGGAGGGAGGGCTTTGGGGCAATCCTGGGTGAACGATGGTGTGCACAGGAATGGCCCAACGCCTGGCGCAAACGCAGAATAACGTCCAAAATCACGGTCCTCAAGCCCTTCCCCATTGTCATCTCACTCAACCTTTGGCCAGAGATCCTGTCAAACAGATGGGTCCTATTCTGGTCTGACAACATGGCGGTAGTACAGGCAATCAATGGGCAGACAGCCAAGTGCCCGTTGGTACTTTGCTTGTTGATAGTTAGCTAGAGGGAGCCTACGCTGCAACATCGAATGTAGGGCCAGACACATAGAGGGGGTCAAGAATGTGGCAGCTGGCGCTCTCTCATACAGTGGCACCATTGCCGGGAGGCCTGGCCGCAGGTGAGAGCAGATATAACCCCCTTCCTGTCAACCCTTTGGCGAATCTTGGGTAGGAGCAAGAGTTGAGAGCCCTGGGGGAGTGGTCCTTGGCTCCAGGTACCAGGAAACGTTATGGGAGCCAGCTGAACTCTTTAAACAAAGTGATGAACGCCTTGGGCTTATCTGAGCTATCATTGGAGGGCAGAGTTCAGGCGTTTGTGGTATGGGCAAAGAAACAGGGTAAATCACACTCCTGGGCTTGTGGGCATCTGGCGGCCGTTAGTCATGATGTGAGGTTGAAAGGGGGTCAAGACCCAGCCAAGTCCTTTGTCATCAGGGCGGCCTTGAAAGGTTGGGCCAGGGAGGAGCCTAGAGTTCCAGGCAGCAGGTCCCCCATCGATTTTCCCACATTACAGGCAATGGTGGGCGTACTAGGAGTGGTCACACACTCGCCCTTCGAGGCTTCCGTATTTGCAGCAGCATTCTGCTTGGCCTTTTTTGGGGCCTTCCGCATCAGTGAACTTGTGGCGCGCTCGAAAACTGACTCATCAGGAGATGCCTTGGGTATAGCTGACATCAGCCTAGATTACAAGTTGACTGTTCATCTCAGGAAATCTAAAACAGATCAGGTAGGCAAGGGAGTAGATGTGGTGTTAGGTACTTTGGGTGACCCCAAATACTACCCATTTGTGAAGGTCAGGGAGTACTTGGCGCTGTGCCCAGGGGCACCCGGCTATTTGTTGATACATGAAGACAGGGGGCCTTTAACAAAGTATCAGATGGAGAGCATCATGGGGGCATGCTTGTCCAGGGCTGGCATCCTTCGCTCTGGCAAAAAGTACTCCAGTCACTCGTTTAGGATTGGCGCTGCCACGGCGGCATTCACATCAGGCATGGGACCGGCAGAGGTGAGGAAGGTGGGACGCTGGGAGTGCCAATGTTACAAACGTTATATCCGCCCTCGAAGGTGTCTGTGTTAGAATAGCTTTCAGTGTTGTGTGATATTATGGTTTGCAGTGTTTGTAGTGTTTGTACAACTGCATGATGGAGTATCAATAAAAACACCAAGTTGAAACGTGTCCTTTGTTTCGTCAGGGTCGAGAGTGTGGGTCATTGGCACTCAGCCGCGTTCAGGTTAGCCTGTTGGGCAGCGATCAGGAGCTGGACTCGTGGATTCTCAGACAAAGTTTGAGTGGTTGGGGCACCCAGGGATGTTTTGGAACAGCCTCATGAACAGACTCGAGCACTCGCTAGCAAGGATGGGAGCCTCCCCCCCCCACTGTTTGGTGATACATCTGGGGGGCAATGACCTTACCACCCCTGGAAGGACTTTATTGCTGCACAGGATGAAGTCTGATTTGGGTGAGGTTAGCAAGCGCATGGGGCAGTGTGAGGTCTTGTAGTCAGAGATCGTGCCATGTAGGGTGTGGCACAGGGCGAAATCTTTGCAGGCGGTTGAGCGATCCCATGCGTAAGTTCATGGAGCAGAGGGGTCTGGGGTTCATCAGACACAAAATGATCCAGGAGAGGGTCAAAGGTTACTATGAAGAGGATGGAGTTCACCTGACACCAGTAGGGATGGACCTATTCCTGTTAGACCTGCAGGAAGCATTACAGCGGAGGAGTTGTAGGTAAAGATAAATGAGCAGTGTGGTGTGGGGGGGCCCTGTTCGCGACAGTGGCCGCCGCCAGGGCTGTGGCGGAGTTACAGGGCGATCTGGAAGCAGATGGGTACAGAAGGGTACCTCAGCATGGCACATAGGGGTGCCAAAGCCTGACACCAGGGGCCTCATGGGAGGTCCCTGGAACCTATGTCTGCACCCCAGTAGTCCTTCGGGCTGTTGTGGGCCTGAGCAACTGGGGGCTTGCCTAGCTACGCTCCGCCCCGAAAGGGCTGTGAGTACAGAAGGACCGATGGTCAGGTGATCCTTGAAAGGGTTACCAGAAGGGGCAGCACATAGGTGGGTCGCCACCGTGCTGCTTGGCTCCTCAGGCGGGCAGGTGGCTAGAATTCTGCCTGCCCTTGGATCGTCCGCAAGCTAACCCACAATGATTACATAACGTTGTATGTACTAAACCTGCAGCAGCTTTTCCCAAGTTAACACTGGTGTGGTGTGTGTGTTATTTGCAGGATGCATGCTATGAGGGGTGGGGGCCTGTTGCCATGATGTTACTATGTCAGTGTCAGCCCATCTCAATATGGAATGTGGCCTGACCCTCCCTTCCCACTAACCCTGCCTGCTTCTTTTTGCAAATAATAAGGGCACACAAAGGCTATTCCGCTGATGGTGGCTGTGCAACCCTGTGAATTATTGAAAGCAGGTGGCATGTTGTAACGTATAAGTGGCATCCGTGAAAATAAAAGTTGTCCACAATCTAAATCAGGACCACATCCCGAGCCAATCACATCCAGCCTGGCCCTGACGAGGGTGGGAGGTCATATGGAGCTGGAAAGAGAACTGAAAACCCATTGGAAGCGGGGAAAGATGGTGCCTGCCGCAACCCTGTGAAGGAAAGCGGCACTCATGTACATGAAAGTTTAAAGCCCGGCCGACATGTGCCACCATGGTAAACCAAGTAAAAAATATAGATAAACAAGCATTTACAATGCAATAGGTCTCGCAGCATTAAAGTTGGAGTTATTGGCATTGTGTATGACAATGCGGTGCATAACATTTTTAGCAAACTTTGAATTGGTGAGCAGTGAGAGTGTGTGCAAGAGTATGCTGTTTTTGAAAGCAGTGTGGTAGAGAGTGCAGGAATTTGGGTGACCTGAGCAATGTGGATGATGCACCTTACGCACGGGGCTGACGCAGTTATTATTCACACAGCTCTGATGATGCACCTTAGGCACGGGCTCACAGCTGGTATTATTCACACAGCTCTGATGCACCTCACGCACGGGGCTGACACAGTTCTCAATCGCAGAACTCTGATGATGCACCTTAGGCACGGGCTCACAGCTATTATTCACACAGCTCTGATGATGCACCTCACGCACGGGGCTGACGCAGTTATTATTTACACAGCTCTGATGCACCTTAGGCACGGGCTCACAGCTGTTATTATTCAGACTGCTCTGATGATGCACCTCACGCACGGGGCTTACGCAGTTATTATTTACACAGCTCTGATGCACCGGCTCACAGCTGTTATTATTCATACAGCTCTGATGATGCACCTCACGCACGGGGCTGACGCAGTTATTATTCACACATCTCTGATGATGCACCTTAGCAGGGGCTGACTCCGTTATCATTCACACAGCTCTGATGATGCACCTTAGGCACGGGCTCACAGCTGTTATTATTCATACAGCTCTGATGATGCACCTCACGCACGGGGCTGACGCAGTTATTGTGTGTGTGCGCTCGTGTGTGTGTGTGCGCTCTTGTGTGTGTGCGGCGGTGGTGTGTGTCTCTGTGCGCTCGTGTGTGTGCATGCATGTGCGCTAGTGTTTGCGTGCGTTTATGTCTCTGCATGTGTGCCTGTGTGTGTGCGCGCGTTTGTGTTGGTGTGGGTGTGACTAGCCTGCCGGAATCGGAGCGCGTGGTTGTGCGCGCCACCCGTTTCAGTCACTTTAAAACAATTCCAGTTACTTTTTGGGATGTCACAGTTCTTACTAGCAATGTTCAATCTTCAAACAGTGTTAAATGCCCCTCAAAACCACTTTACTGGGCCTCAGGCACTGTTTCTTCTTTTAGGGAGTAACAAGAGGCTCCAAACACGCCCTCCCTAGCTTGCAGGCAAGACCTAAGGAGGGGACGCGCTGTCCGTGAGGCCTGAACACCTCTGTGCGCCTTGTACGCCGATCGGGGGACGAACCTACCGAGTCTCACGCATTCCGCGTGAGACGCGTACTTGGGAGCGTACTTGGGAGATGGTACGATTCGAAGTGAGTGCACGAGTCGCACCAGGCAGGTGCGACTCGTGGGGCGGTGCGCTTACAGTGCCCGCGCCGCCTGGCGTACGCTCAGTGACCCAGGGCGCAGGCGAGGCAGAGAGGCTGTGCAAGTCGTGGTGGGGGTGAGACTCGCACAGCGCACACTTCAGGACTTCAGGGGGCACAAAGGGCGTGCGAGCCGTATGCTTAGTGGCGACTCGCACCGTAGCGGCAAACGCGCGTGTGTGTGTGCGCGCTCTTGTGTGTGCGCGCTCTTGTGTGTGTGCGGCGGGAGGTGGTGGTGTGTATCTCTGTATGTGTGCGCTTGCTCGTGTGTATGCGTGCATGTATTTGCGCTAGTGTGTGTTTGCCTGCATGTCTCTTCGTGTCTGCCTGTGTGTGTGTGTGCACGCACGTCTGTGTTGGTGTGGGTGTGGGTGTGACTAGCCTGCCAGAATCGGAGCGCGTGGTTGTGCGCGCCACCCGCTCCGATGATATTCTGGCAGATGCGCGTGGCCAGCTCCTGTCGCCCCTCTTTGTTGGCTGAGCCGACAGCTATAGTGCTCTCTGCAAGAGCTCGCTTTCACGCGCTTTTCGCAGCGAGCCTTCAAAAAGGCATGCTTATGAAGGAGCGGGTCCTGCCGTGATTGCTGATTAGCAATGGCGCTGCTGGGTGAAGTGTGCGAGTGTATCTGCACAAGAAACAGTTTAAGTAAAGTAGAGGCTGGGGGCATGGGAAAAGAATATGCTTGCTGACGCATCATGCTACTGCCTAATGCGTGCGAACGTGCATGGAGGGTGGTGTTGGTGGGTGAAGAAATCCGATGCCGAATTAAATATGCGTGTGGTAATTATGAAAGCGGGCGTGTGCTAAACATAAAGGCAGCGCCCGTGTACCTCAAATCTATGTGCAGTGGCCTATGAAGTGTCTGCTGTTGCTAGTCATTACAATGAAATTTAAAAAAGTAGTCCACAAAGGAACCAATAAACAAGTACAGTGTAAGTAAACTGTACTTAGTCGGTGCTGCTGCCTCCAAAATCGGAAGTGACGTATTGCATCCAAAGCCAACCATAAGCCTGCTAACAAAAGCAATGCCACCGTTAACCAATGGCAAGTGGCAGGAGAAGTTACCCTCGATATTGTATTTTCTACAGGTCTTGCGACACCTGCGCTGTCTATGCGAGACCTAAAAAGGACTAAAAGTATACAGACAAACCTGGGAACTCTGCAGTAATGGACATAGTTACCTACAATATCAGAGAACAGGGAGAAAGGCGCTATAGCTTCAAGACTGGTCCTGAAAAATGAAGGAATCATGACATCTTTAAACGCTCACAAACAAGTAATTGTACATGAAACAGCTACAAGTCCGGTCAGGTTCTCAGTTCTAATACAGGCGCAGACACTGCTTGCTGCTCGGGAATGAAACAAAAGTGCAGGTTGAGAGCCAGGTGAAAGCAATTATCGGGTGACTGTAATTAGAGCTCTACCTGCACTCAGACTTGGATAAGGAAAAACTAATGAAGCCTGATTGCACAGGAAGAGAATCAAGGAATGGAGTTTGGATTGGAACTGAGGCAGAGGTTCATAAATCATAATAAACTGAACTCCGCTTCCAAGAACATGATCCTGACTTTGTTTGAGAAAGGAATGGAGTGCATGGTCTAGAGTCATCCAAGTAATAGTGTGAACCCGGGGACTGGAATGAAAACTGCAGCGATATTTGCAGTTTGTCAGGTAGTGTTTTGTTTTAAAACGGGGCATAGATAGTCTCTTCAAGGCTCTTGTGAGCACCACGTAGTGGCAGGATGGCTGTTATGAATGTTAAAACCTCTCCTATTGCTGTTATAGTTGTGAAGAACTGTTCCCTTATTAGTCACCTAAAACAGACCGCATCCCATTTTCAGGTTCCTGTGGTCAGCATATGCCTAAAATTAGTAAAGGCGTAGCATATGTCTATAGTCCGAGACTGGCAAGCATATGGAGTCGAGAGGGTACAGTTTTCTCTCCTTTATTTCACTAAATCTGGCCTTCAGATGTAATTCATTGAAATTCATGGCGGCTGTTACTACTTACAGAAAAAATGTAACTGACATATTACTTTTCACCATGCATGTAATTTAAATGTCCTTCTATGTGTTAGGAAAGAGCACCCCTGCTCTGCCTTCCCAGCCACAAGAAGACTTGCACTTCCCTGAGAACTCAAGATTCTCTTCGCACAGCTAACTCCCGTCCTGTGATAATATCCTATCTGCAACATTTTGCATGCAAAGCAACTTTCCTTGTGTGCATTTCTTAGTCAAGAAAGGCGAGAACTGTAAGATTTTTCCATGGACAAGGCTTTTAATGAAACCTATTATTCTATGTATTTTTATCTGTACCGTTCTCCAGCAGAAAAGGACCTCCGTTAATTTGAGGCAAAATTAGTTCTGTGATCCTACTTGGATAAAGAGAAGACTTAACACATTTTTTTCACCTATTTGTTTATTATGATGCTGCCTAGAGAGGTATGCTTTCTACAACACAGACCATGCAGAATAGATTTTTCTGCATGATTAAATGCTATCAAAGTGAAAAGATAGATACCTAGTTAACCTAAAGCAAATTCTATTGCAGCCAAAGCAGCTGTTGCTGCACTAAGGAGGAATGTCGGCATTCCAGACAATTATATGGCAGCCAGCTGGAATTCATTGTCCGCTTTCTCTAAGCAATGTTGTATTAGTTCAGATCCCTGGGCAGATTCCCCTGGTTGTCGATATGTCCGTATGTAATTTGCCTTAATGTTTTTCCTCCCCCCTCTTTTGGATCCCACCTCCAAGGCTGGTTTTCTATAGCTTTTTACTCTCTGCTGCTGTTTAAAGATCTCTTGGATAATTCAGTGACCGAGGAGGAAAAGTTACTTCCCTGAAATCTTAGTTCTCTGTCATTGGTCTACTTTCTGAATCTATAAACGTCCCACCTGCCCACTTTAGTTTTCATAGGCAGAAGAGGAACTATTCAGTGTTGTAAAATATCCCTTTTCCTGGGTTACCTTCTAAAATAAACTGCCTGTCTGCCGCTGCACTGAATAGGGGGACGGCTACTATTTCTGAAAATCTTAACTGCAGTGTCAATGCCACATTTGTTGTTTTTGTATAGCAGATTTGGAGGCCTCATTTTTGCTTTAGTTTTTTGTTTACAAGTGTTAAAACTAATGGTGCGTTTAAACTTATGTACATGTATGACTGATTAGGCTAATAGCATTATTTTTTTTTTATTGTAAATTAAAATGAGAAAACATTGCCTCATATTTGATGTTTTTTTCATATGAAAAGTACATTGTGTAAAAAGGTTTCCTGGCATACCATATTGGAGTAGATATTCTAATGTTCAGAGAGAATACTCATGATTGAGAACTAGAATGGCAGGTAAGCAATATCTCTTCTTTTAATAATTCTGCAAAGATATGTAAATGGTTAAAGCATGTTCCTATTAACATCATGTAAGTTAGTAAACAACCACACTGTTGCTTGAACACCTAAAGGAGAGCCACTCTTGTTTAACATGCTGATACTTTCAAGAAATCCTAGTAAGAGAGCAGAAGATAACAGTAGATGGGTGATTCAGCGTACTGTACATACATAGCGCAGGTACTACTCCTACACTCTAAGAATGTAAAGATGAGTTTGAATAGGACTATTTATATTCAAATATGCACTGATGTTTGATCACTTTACCCATGATATCTGAATACCCACAGTCCTTTACAGACTCACTCCGATGTTATTGGCCTGTAGGAATGCGCCCCAGCACATTCATGTACATTTAGGTAGAAACACATTTTTTTTAATCTATTAGAAACTGGTCTGCTGCCTTACAGGGGTTGAAAAGGCAGTTCCCTGTTAAGGTAGGTAGCAGCTGAGCCTCTGACAAAGGGGAAGAAATGAGTCACAGAGATTCAGGCGAGAGTAGCGTCCCAGCAGTTAAGAGGCGAGTTGGCAGCAGTTGAGGATAGTACTCCCTGTAGTGAGAGGTGCAGGAATGCGATCTTGACTGGAGAGGCATGAAGGGGGCAGCAGAGGTCTAGCAGCTACAGCGTTTATTGTGGGTGGAGGAGAGAAGTAGGCAGCAGGGACGAGGTACAGCTCAGTAGATTTCTAGTGGCAAAGGGTAAGGATGACAGACTTCCTATGCTTGAGGATGAGATTGCAAGTTAGAAGTAATGACAGCCATCTACTGGGAAGGGGAGCAGGAGAAGGCGACCTCCTGTACTTGGAGAGCAATGAGGGAAGTGGAAGGAGTTTGGCAGAGAGGAGATAGTTGCAAGTCTTTGGCAGGGGGAATGAGATGAGTGGACGAACATGGCATTTACCAGTCAGGACATCTGACCCCAATGTTTCAGCTTGAAGTATACGAGTCTTGAGGCTTCAGGGACAGCTGTTATGATATCTTATGTCTGCAGATGGAGAATACAGTTAAACATTCACATACATCTGCTAGGAAACTAACTTTTCATTTTGAGGTTTTAATAATTTTTTGGGGGATAAGGCAACTTTGAGCTATTAAGGATCCAAACCTACCTGCTGACATTGTGGTATTTCGAAATAGTAAAATTTCCCTTTGTTGTCTCTGATGTACCTGCAAAGTGAAGTTAGTCAGTTTGATTGTGTGTTCAATTATATGCAACTTTTTCTGAATTGCATACATGACAAAACACTGAACAATTAGAAAAATATTGATTACATACCAGCTATGCAAAAATTGGAGAGGTTATCATCACTTCCTTTTGTACTCTGAAAAAGATGTTAATAGTCCCTTTTCTTTTCAGGTAAATCATTGGAAAATGTAAAAGGTGAAAGCTTAACAGATGATGCGGCTGCTGTGAGTATAGGCAATTTTATTTATCACTGTTTGCTAACTGTCATCCCATTGCGGCTAATCATTTAATTTGTAAAAACAAAGCTTCTTTAAGACTGAAGTCTTTACAAATGGCGCTATTGTCAGGTGCAACATTTGGAAGTGAGCACCGGCAGAGAGGAGGCACGTCATGTTATCTGATACACCTTTGGATTGGACAGACCGCTTTACTTCCCCTCTCTTTTGATCAAATATCACTTATTGACCATAGCTTATTAACAAGCAATTATGAAAGGATTCGCCAGAAAATGGCACCATTTAAGCAGCTCATTTCCAGCTTGCAACCACGTCCACATATCCCCCCTGTGCTTCGAACTTTTCCTAAAAAGCCAAGTAACCATCTCTACAGCTCCCCAATCGTGATCTACTGTTGGTAACATATGCTTCAAAAGCAAGAAATAAAACGAATGGAGAAAGTTAATTTCCTGAGAATGTCTTACTTACTTGAGAGCTCTTGCAGATGCCTCATCAAAACAGCTCAAGTATCCTACTACATCTCAAAGATAATACAAACCTCTGTCTACACACTTACAAGTAAACCCGCAGAGCCGAAGTAACAAACGGGGTGTCTTGAAATGCAGGGGAAGAAAAGGCTTTCCTTTTTATCTACAACCCTCACTCACTCTAGTAGTGAAATGCTTCATCATTGGGTTCATGCTGGCTGCTAAAAGCCAGGATGGGCTCAACTGTATTCCGTGGGGCTCTTTCGGTATATATTCTTTCGTTGAACGGGGATTACTATTTCAACTAGGGTTGTACATAAAAAGCAACGCCGTTTCCTTTCCTGTATTTAAAGACACACCACTCCTTTACTTTGGCTCTGTTTACATGCTCATGGGCAGATGTGTAGTTTTTGTTTTAAAGTTTCACGTTATGGGAGAACGTATCCTAATCTTCCCCAACTTCTTAAAAGGTCTCTCCACCCTTTCGAGGTGGTTTCTTTCCTCCTCCGAAAGAAAATCCACCTTTTTGTGTCAGTGATGATGAAAACATGCAACAAAGGCCGAGCCTTCATGAAGGTAGTGAAGATCGCATCAGTCCTCTTTGTGATTTTCCAACAAATGTAATAGAATCGGTCGGTTCTTTACATTGGGCACTTGGAATATTCTCCCTCCCTACTATCCCACCACACAACACCCTAAGTGGACCATTATTATTAACCCCTTGACGGCTACTCCTTTTCCCCCAGAATGCGAAGTGCTTTTTTTTCTATTGGAGTACTTCACATATGTTTTCCCCCATATATTTTTTTTCCGCAAATTGTATTGTGAGAATCTGGCTTAGTATATGGTGTACACGCATGTAAGTGAGCACCTTGCACTAAAGCAGACAACCCCTGCAGGAACGTCTGATAAAGTTGCTGTCTGCCCAAATGTCCCGTTCGGAGTCCTCACGTCGCCGGTCTCCATCTCGAGCTGGGGCTTCTGTTCGGGACAGGTCACGGAGTCATTCCCCCCGGCGTCACTCGCCTGCTGTAGGTAAGCACAGGAAGAAGTCACGGAGGTCGTTGACTTCCTTTAAGCGAAACACCGGGCCCCGCTACTCAGTCTTCACCGGACACTGGTCCCCAGGAGTCGACCCCCTCCTACCCATCATTTCCTGTTGTGGGGGCGTCTAGATCCCAGATGGAACCCTATTCTAGGGCTTTATAGGCCATCTTTGGGTCACCTCCTCTCCCTGGTGCGCCATCGGGCCCCACAGTGTGGGTAGGGGCTCAGGTCAGGAATTCGCCAGCGGGTTTGTCCCTTGAGTACCCGGACTCCTGTTCCGGTGTCCCTGGAATTGAGGCAGATACATGATCTTTTGTCATTTCGGAAGAAAGTTAAGACCTGGCTTTTCCCCAGAGTGTAGCTGTCGGATCAGCTCCTTGCAGCTCCCTCTCCTACTTGTTACCGTGTTTCAGAGTCAGGATGCCCGTAGGGTGCAGTGCGCTCTATAAATGTGAAATACATACATACATTAATCCGGACACAGCCCAGCGGGGCATCCTAGTCAGACGTCTGGCTTTCCTGTGGAGCCACTGCACAGCCCTGGAAGGCTCCCTGCGCTGGCGCTGATGTGGCTGCCTCGAGGAGCTCGACTCAGAGTCGATGCCGTTCATACCCGCAGTTTGCCATCTTGGTGGAGGTCGAGTCCATGCCGCTCTGACGTCAGATGGGCGAGTCTTCTTTGGTGGTCATTGATGCAACGCCGTCTCTACGTCTGTCGACGCCTGTGCTGTCCCCTTCTGTTCCTCTGTTGGTGGAGGAGGTGAGGTTCCGTGACAATTGTAAGTGGTGTTTTCGACTCGCCCGAATATGGTCGAGTCTGGTATCTATGAACCGCAAATGACGAGTTTAGTGGGTGTACGCGTTTTTGCTGTGCTAACCTAAACCGTTCGTCTGTTTCGTGGGTTTCTTCATCTGAACCCACGGGTTCCATTTTAGATACGGCATCCATTTTGTTTCTTGCCCTCAAGTAGCCAGCGAATGGACACTGTCCGCTTTGTGACCCTGGGATTCCCAAACTCTTGCGGAAGACACGTGTTCCTTTGAGGGTGTCTTCATGACGAGGGGGATGACACTGCAAGGCAGATGGCCCCGCTCGAGGCTCATCTTGCCGTGCCGGTCTATTGTTTCAGTTGTGCATTCATTAGGCACGTCCCCTTTGATCCCTGCAATCGTGTTTTCTGATAGCACCCCTTACACTCTTTTTCAATCTGTTCGCTGTCCTCGTCTTCCTCTGCACCTGTTTCTGACTCTTCCTTGATTCGTTTACTGCCAGAATGGAATGCACTAATGGTGAGAAGATGTACTTTTACAGTTGGGAACCGGCAATACGACTGTAATTATGTTCCGGGCCCTGAATACATGAAAGCGACCCCCTATGAAATTTACTGTGGGAACCGGGTTGTAACCTTTTGTTTGCCATGTTATCTTATGACGAAAAACTGTATGAAAGGAGCGATCCACATATACAATTCGAAGCAGTCTCCTTGAACATACATGCTATGTACTTCTTGTGACTTCTGTGTTCCCTGCAGTAAATAAACCTCGAATCTTTGACGCCAAATGAAGTGTCCCGTGTCTGTCATTTGTACGCCGGAACAGGTAACCCACGAAGGTTTCAGGTGTTGTCCCTGGCACCGCTGGGTCTTAGAAAACCCAGTCCTTCAGTTGGCGCCCAACGTGGGGCTGCATCAGCGGTACTGGTCCAAAGCCCGACGATCGTGAGGAACTTCGTGTGAAATCTCCGAGGGAAGGTGCACCCCGCTTCATCGATCCTGTTGTCGAAACAAGTGGCCCGAAGACTTTTCCCGCGAAGATCCCCGCCTCCTGACGGCTGCGACGGACTGCTGCCCTGACTGTAGACCTGTTTTGGCGCCTGGCGTAGACCTTGGTACAGCGAGACGATTGACGGGCCTTCCTGGTGACGCCATTGTTCTTTGAGTTAAGTATTTGTGGGTCGCTCCCAGAGTCCTTGGTTGTTGTGGGTGCTTAGTTGTTGCATGGTTCCATTGCATTTGTGGTTCTTCGTATTTTGCTCTTAGTTATATTTCACGACTGCAGTCGCCAAAAACCGAGGGTTTTTGCACTTTTGCGGGGACATTGTAATCCAATAACCCTTGACGTTTGTGAAACTAGGTTAGTGTGCATGATGCCTGGCCGTAGTACTTTGTTTAGTTGCTTTAGGGGTTGTGGTGCGGATTCCCGATTGAAGGACTCATGTCAGATACCTCCGGTTGGAACTCCAATTTATGAATTATATAGTAGACATGGTGTGGGTCCTATCACATTCAATGATTACTGGGTCTGTTATACTAAAGAGGACGGTGTCCTTAGTTGGCCACCTCATGGTAGTTTTGAGACCCCGATTTTAGATAATCTTGAAGCTAAATTGTTCCAAAGGAAAGCAAGGCCATGTTTGATTCCTTTCGGTTATGGCGTAAAGAAGCCAAGCAAAAAGAAATCAAACAGCTTAAACGTAATAAGAGAGAAGGTATCGTTACAACGATGAGAAATGCAGAGCAGTTTCAGCGAGACAAAGAAGAGAAGGAAAAGGAAATTTTTTATAGGTTACAACGTATGACAGTGGATAAATGTTATCCCGCTTTACCGACGGGTACGGATAAGAAGGGAGAGGAAGCAGTAGAGGACCCTTTGTTGTCCTATCTACTGAAGTCGCCACCTCCGTATGCACAGGATACCACAGTTCCTGTGGTTCCTCCTGTTCCTCAACCTGCTGTTCCGGCGGCTGTTAATCAGCCTGTCGCTGGTCCTGTCTTTGCGAATCCTTCTGTCCCTATTCCTCTACCTGCTACTGTCCCTACTGCTCCACCGTCTATACCTTCTCAAGCTACTGTTCCCGCTACTTCCACTCTTGTGGCTACTCCTGCTGCTCTTGCTCCTCCCGTTTTTGGTCCTCCTATTGTTACACCTTTACTTCTCTCTTCTTCCCCGTCTGTTCGGCGACGTATTCCTAATATTGTTGCCAACTTTTACTCTCCTCTTGGACCGATTCTTGGGTCTGCTGATTCTGATGCTCCCCAAAGACTAAGTCAGCTTCGTGGTGGTAGGGAATGTGACACGCTATTTAAAATGGCGAAAAATTGGATTAGATATCCCCTTAAGAATCCTCCACGTATAGTTGTTGACACTTTCTCTCAATTCAATGAGCCAACACAAAGATTTGTGTTTGAAGAAATGTGCAAACTCTTACGCGATGAGATATCAGTTGATGCGGCAGATGATGTACTGGCCGCTTTAACTGAACTTCAGCTTCAGTTTTCAAGTGGTATGATTGTGGGTAGCAATGTTCGACGTGCTGTCGAGCATCTACTATCTTTTCGTGCCGCTTTGATGCCTCGTGCACTGTTTAAGGGCGAACATGAAGAATGGATGTCGACGCCTGGTCAGTATCCCATGCAAAGTTCCACCAGTGTGGATGCCAGGTGATGCTAATGTTGTTCCTATTATTCCGCCACATTTCCAGAGAGTGTGGATACACCTTCCATGGAAACGATCGGAAGTTTTGCAGGTTAAGTAGACTTTGCCTGACCCTCTCAAAAATCCTGCAGGGTACTATAAAGAATTGTCCCAGCTAGTGGATGCAACGATAATGAATCTTGCCGACATTGACTTGTTGTTCGGCAATGTCGTACCGCAACCGGTATGGGCGAAAATACGTCGCGAAGATCATGCAGCTGAATTAGGTGGTGATTGGGCTGCGCTTACAGCGGCTGACGTACGACAAGTTGGTGGGGCTAAGCCTGAACAGCTCATTACTGATCTCCCCCAAAGAATAATTACCCTTATGAAGACACTTATGCCAGCTATGAAAGTTAACTGAGATAAACTGTCTGCTTGTAAGCAAAAGAAGGACGAGAGTGTCTCAGATTTCTTTACGAGATTTGAGGAGGCATTCATCGATCATAGTGGTCAGGATATGGGCACTGAGGGAGGTCAGAGATTGTTTGTGGACAAATTTGTATCAAATTTGTTGCCCAAACTCAGCAATAAATTAAGAAATTCAGAAAGTGCGTGGGCTGTTTCCACTTCTGCTCAGATATTGGCTACGGCTCAATATTATGAAAATAGAGAGAAAGAGGAAAATGACCGTGCAGATAAAAAGACGAAAGAGCTCAAAACGAAAGTTTTGTTACAACAAGCGTATCCTCCGCGCTCGAATCAAACCTATTCTCAACAACGGAATAGATTGCAATCGCAGCCTGCTAGGTCGCAATCGCGGAATGACTCTTCTTCGCAGAGATCTACGCTTGGGTACAATCAGTGTGCCTATTGTAGAGGTGAGGGTCATTTGAAATTTGATTGTCCGGTTTTGCGCGATCGGAATAATGGCAATTCATCTAGAGGAGGTCGTAGCGGTTGTAGGAGAGTAGGGTCTGCAATCCCATGATCACCCAAATTTTTTGCTTTTGTTTCACTGGTTTACGACTTTCTCTGGCTGTGGGCCTGCCAATCAGACCCACAGCCTGGCTGTTCTCTTTCTAAATTACGACATGTACCCTAGGTGCAGTTACCAATTGGTACTGGGCCACCTTATCAGACCCCGTAACGCAGGGCATAGGTGTACCCAGGGCCGCCAGGGGCTGCAGCATGTATTATGCCACCCCTGGCTGGCCTCCTAAATTTGACACAACTGGCTGCACGACAGCTGGGGCGAAGACGTGTAAACACCCTTTGCTTTAGGTATAGTAGCCCTATATCTAACCGTACAATGGACGGTCACTCCTATGGCAGGCCTTGACAATCCTGAAGGCAGAGTGCGTGGGCTCGCGTGAACTAGGTTCTGGCCCGAGCCGAGCCCGGTTGCAGCTTGCGGAACAAAGACCCAATGGCTGTTCCATGATAACGCGTACCACATCGGTAACTTCGGTGTCGCGTTATCAAGACATGTCGAGTAAGGTGTCATACGAATCGGGATGCTGCCCCCTCACCAATTCTGGCGACGAGGTTAGCATTCCGCCCTTCTAGAGGGACACGACATGTACGTAACTGTGAACCCCGGTTAAAGTTAACTAAAGCCTCAGCTCCACAAAATGGATGCTGCCACCACAGACACGAGTCTGACCTCCTGCTGCTGGGAGTCCTTCCCGCGAGGAGCGCTTGGACAAAGGGTTTCCTGTCGAGGGCGGTGTTCGCACCGTCCCAGACAGGGTTTGTGTATTCTGGGTAGGTAGGGCTTTTGCGAGAAGGTGACTGCGGAGTGGCACCCCGGTGCTCACTACGCATCTGCCGGTCAGAACCAGTTCCAGGGGCGCCAGCCCTGGCCTGGGGAAGGTCCGGCAGGGGAGAGGGGTGTAACTACCCCCCTTTCTGGTCCCACCCTTAGGGCAGGACCTAGTCATGTACCCACCCCTTTCTTTAGAATAAAGGCCGGAGCGGGGACCCTTCCAAATTAGATCTTTGAATCAAGAACTACTTTCTACGAAAGGACATTCGAGACTCTTCTCAAGATTTCTCCCTTGTGACTAAGGAGTAGTCACCCTGCATCAGCGGGCACCATCTAAGAACTCTGCGGTTTGCTGCAAGTCCTTCCTCCAGGAATCAGACTGCCCAGCTCGACGAGAACCGGCTTCCCTGGCACCTCTGACCTCTACCCACGTCATCAGCTCAGCTGTGATCTGTGGGTGCGACGAGACCTCGAGGGACCGGCCATCATCAAAACCTGCACGCTTTCTTAATCAGCACGACCATCGAAGTAATTCTCTGGTGAGTGCTCTGGGGTCCGAGAAGCCCCGACCCTGAGCCGCTCCAGCACCGAAGCGCAGCCTCCCAGTATCTCCACGATCTGCGTGGGGCCCTTCTGCTCGCTGCTCAGCACGTTGTCCGGTCACTAGCCGCTGGCTTGTGCCCTCCTGTGACGACATCCGATAACCAACGCTGCTGGTCTGGTTGCTCCAGACTGGCCTTTGCTTCCATCTTTGCGGGAAGCACCCCGGACCCTCCTGGTCCCCTCAAGACGCCATTTTAGGCCCACCACGTGGCCCTGAAATCTGCCAAGGCTTGTTGCCCCAATCCTGGGCCCAGCGACGCCGACAGCATCATCCTTCGTGGGACAACTCGCACCTCCATCCTGGTCGCCGACAACGCCTCCTGGTCCGTGAGACTGCAGAGCCTAGCGTCGCCCACTCACCTAGTCGAGGTGACGGCCAACCGGTGCCCTCCGGGTACCCTCTGACTACTGGCTAGTAGTACGAACTTGGTCCCCTCTGCTTTCAGGTATCAACGATCTCTGATCCAGGCTTGGATCTCTACAAACTATTCAGCACTGGTCGCCGGCCAGCAACTCTTTTTTCTTCCGGCTCCTGGCTCGTCAGCGAAGACCCCGACGCCTGTAAGACTTGTGCAGCCGCAGCCCTCGTGGCTAGGTAACTTCGGCATTTCGGTGCCTGCATAGCTTCCTTACTCTAGGGTCCCGAGTCCCTCGCTTCCGACTTGCCTTATCGGGTCCGCCCGAGACCTCTAAACTTTCCGTGTCCTCGGGCACTTGTTTTAATTGTGCACTTGAAGTATTTTCCTAAGAGATTTGGTTTGTGCTTAGTACCCTGTCCTCATAAAGAGTACAGGGCTGTTGTGAATCTTAATAAATATCCTGTTTATTTTCATAACACTTGTGTGGTGTCCTTTCACTTGGTGTTCAAGGGGTACATGTGTGGTAAACAGCTGGCTTAACACGCCCTCTCGAGTCTTTAGCCTTAGACTGCTCGTATCCACGCTACTAGGATAGCTGGTCTATAGGTTGACTTACAACCAATCACCATAAGGGTCGTTTGGAACGATACATAGCGGTCGCTAGAATAGCGAACGCTGCATATCGGGCCAACTTCTCACAGCGGTCCTCAACAGGCTTCACGAGGTAGAGGTCGTGGTGTTACTCAGAATCAAAATGAGCGTTCTAATAATTCCTCTGATTCCAATAATTGTTTTGATCAGCGTGGGTCATCGTCAGGTAGATCCGCACAGTACAATGTGGACGATTATTACGCGACCAGGGTACTGACGACGGTAATTACTAGGACAGCCATAGACAAGGAGAGGGAGTAGTATCAGTTCCGGTTGATCAGAGAGGGCCTTACGTCGCAGTTGCCACATCGGGCGTAGTTGAGCCTTTTCTGTTGGACACTGGTGCAGCGAAAAGTTCCATCATGCATTCGAAACTCCCTGGCGCACCTTTGTCTGGCTTAACAAATGTTTCCGTTGGATTCTCTGACGCCCCTGTTAGCAATCCGGTTTCTCGCCCTTTGCCCCTTACAATTGGGCCTCGTGAGCTGAAAGCTCCTTTGATTTTGACCACTGGTTGTGGTGAAAATCTTCTGGGCCTGGATTTGCTGAAACGTCTGTATGCGACTTTGTATTGTTCTCCTGCGGGAGTAAAGCTTACATTGGGTGAGAGAGTAATCTCTCCTATGTACTTGTCCATCGATAAGCTCCCACCGGAATTGAGTTCTCTTCCTGCATCTTTGTGGGCAACAGGTCCCAATGATGTGGGCCTGCTTGACATCTCCCCTTATGTTGTCCAATTGAAGTCGAATGTGCGATTACCACGTCTTCCCCAATATCGTATCTCCCTTGATGGTGAGCGAGCGTTGCTGGCGATCATCTATGATTTGATCGAGAAAGATGTTATCAAGAAGACTCGGGGAAACGTGTGTAACAGTCCTGTGCTACCTATTCTGAAACGCACTGATCCATCTAAGCCTCCTGTCTATCGTTTTGTCATTGATTTACGGGAGGTGAACAAAATTGTGGTTCCTCAGTTCCCTGTGGTGCCTGACATTATGGCTTTACTGACTCTGATTCCAGCATCTGCTTCTTGGTTCTCAGTTATCGACCTGAAGAATGCTTTCTTTAGCATTCCGATTGCTGAGGAAAGCAGGGACCTTTTCGGTTTCTCGTTAGGTGGCCGCAGCTTTAGGTTTAAACGCGCTCCTCAGGGCTATTGTGAGAGTCCATCGATATATAGCCAAGCCCTGAAGAGTCAACTTGACGCGTTTGTGTTACCGGCTGGTGCGGCCTTGATCCAATATGTTGATGACTTACTGGTGGCTGCGGACACACGATAAATTTGTAAAACAGCTACGGTGTCTTTGTTGCAGCATCTCTGTGACTTGCATCACAAGGTGTCACCGTCTAAACTACAATATTGTTGTCAAGAAGTAACCTATCTAGGTCACTTATTGTCAAAGGAGGGAAGAAGGTTGACCCCAGAGAGAATTGCAGCGATCGCTCCAATGACTGTGCCAACAACTCAGAGAGATGTGCGTGCCTTTCTAGGTATCACGTCATACTGCAGGCAATGGATTCCAAATTTTTCATTGCTAGCGAAACCATTGGTAGCCCTCACGTGCAAGGATATTCCAACTCCTTTGCCATGGACGGAAGAGTGTCAGAAAAGTTTTTCTGAACTGCGTGATGCGTTGTGTTCGGCTCCTGTGTTAGGTACTCCTGACTACAGTAAACCGTTCACACTATACGTTCACGAGAGGGAAGGTTGTGCGTTGAGTGTTTTGACGCAGCAATTTGGCGGTAAGCAGCGTCCATGTGCATATTTTTCCTCGACCTTGGACCCAGTAGCTAGAGCATTGCCGAGTTGTCTAAGAGCGACAGCGGCAGCTGCGGTGTCCATCCGACAATCTGCAGGATTGGTCATGGATAATATGCTTACGGTGATGGTTCCGCATGCAGTTGACACTCTCTTGAATCGTACGAAAACCCAAAACTTGACGAGCGCAAGGTTGTCTGGTTATGAGTTGACGCTCTTGGCAAGTCACATTCAAATAAAGCGCTGCAATGTCCTAAACCCGGCGACGTTGTTGCCAATCAATATGGAATCAGACGAGGTATTACCACATGATTGTTATTTGCGAACTGAGGAAGAAACGAAGGGTCGTGTTGACCTAAAAAACACTCCATTGGAAGACCCCGATGGTACTTTGTATGTGGATGGTTCATGTTTTAAGTTGCCGAATGGTGATGTGACGGCTGCGTATGCTGTGGTAACGTTGAGTACGGTTGTGGAAACGGCGAGATTGAATCAGAATTCTGCACAGGCGGCAGAGCTAATTGCTTTAACAAGAGCGTGTGTTTTGTCGAAAGGAAAGAGGGTGAATGTGTTTACCGACAGCCAGTATGCTTTCGGTGTTGCTCATAGCTTTGGACGATTGTGGCGAGAGAGAGGTTTTATGACATCGCATGGTACGAAGATCCAGCACGGACAGCTTGTGAATGATCTTTTAGACGCATTCACTTTGCCCAAGCAGGTGGCGATTATTAAATGCAGTGCGCACCGTAAGGTGACGGATGATGTTGGTCGTGGCAATGCGTTCGCTGATGAGATCGCTAAAGAGACTGCAAGAAACCTTGCAACTAGAATGTATGTGACGAGTTCGGTAAGGTGGCCTGCAGAAACCGGTATGTGTGAGGATACTGTCGAAAGTGTGACAGCGATTCAGAATGAGGCCACCGAAACTGAAAAGACCAAGTGGAAGGAGAGCACAGGAAAGTTGGATGCGAATGGATGTTGGATTGATTTGTCGGAGAATCAAAGATGGATGCTGCCGGATGCATATGTGCTAGCTGTTGTGACCATGGCACACGGTTTGTCACATATTAGCGCGGAAGGTATCTGCAAGTTGTTGTCCCCTGTATGGAAGAATGATGGTATCGCTAAGTGTGCGGAGAGATTGGTCAAGAATTGCATGATATGTATGATGTACAATCCTGGCAAGGGCACTCCTACACCCCCTGGCCACTTTGCTCCTCCTACATGTCCCTTTGAGGTAATTCAACTGGATTTCATCCATATGGAGCGATGTAAAAACCTAAAATACGTTTTAGTTGTGGTTTGCGCATTCTCCCGATGGATCGAAGCTTACCCTCTCAAAGACAATACTGCCCTGTCCACAACGAAAGTCCTACTGAAGGAATACTTTCCTCGGTATGGAATGCCACGGATTGTATGGTCTGATAACGGAAGTGAGTTTGTGGGGAGTGTGATGAAGAGTGTGTGTAAGGGCCTTGGAATTACACAAAAATTCCACAGTGCCAATCATCCCCAGTCAGCAGGTTTGGTTGAGGGGTACAACGGTACTCTAAAACTAAAACTCGCAAAGATTCAGGCTACGACTGGTCTCTCGTGGCCCGACGCTTTGCCTCTGGCACTTCTGTCAACTAGGGCGACTGTACACTCTCGAGTAGGGCTCAGCCCATATGAGATTGTGTTCGGCCGTCCTGCAAATATTTGGGGGGTTCCTAGACCCAGTGCATTCACAAATCTTGAATATCCAATGCTGATTGATTACCTTCATGATCTGACTGCTAAACTGAGGTTATGTTATGTTATGTTATGTTAATAACTTTTATTCAGCGCACAGCTGCCCCAGCGAAGGGGCGTCCTGGCGCCTGATCAAGTACCACAACACAACAAATCGCCGCTGAAAAGAGAGGAGATCAGTTAACAGAGGTGAACAGATGAGTTTTTATCGCACGTCTGAAGAGAGTCAGGCTGTTAAGGGCACGGATATGGACAGGAAGAGAATTCCATAATCCAGCCGCCATAACTCGAAATGAACGACCTCCTATCCTACTCAGTCTAAACCTAGGCGTACTCGCTAGATGGAGAGATTCGGACCTGAGAGACCGCCTGGGGACATACGGGGAAACAAGACCCGTCAGGGCATGAGTTGACGAGAATTTCAGGATCTTGAATGTCAGACAGAGAGCCTTGAATTTGATTCTCTGTCTGACCGGCAGCCAGTGAAGGGAGGTTAGAACTGTAGAGACAGAGCACCGTCTCGGGAGGCCCACAATGGCCCGCGCAGCGGCATTCTGCACCCTCTGCAGTCTGGTGGCCTCGGCCTGATTGACACCAAGCAGCAGAGCACTCCCATAGTCCAGCCGAGAAAGGATAGAGGCTTGGACCACCAGTTGCCGAGTAGGGGGGTCGAAGAATTTGAGGACTGGTCTAAGTCCTCGCAGAATACCATAGCAGGTAGCTGCAATCTTCTTTGTATGGCTGGTAAAAGAGAGGTTGGAATCCAGCCAGACCCCCAAGTTCTTCACTTCGGCCGCTGGGATGGGAGTCACCCCCAATTCAGGAGGCCACCATTGATCTCCCCACAATTCCGCTTACTTTCCTAAGATCAGGACTTCAGTTTTCTTGGCGTTTAGCTGTAAGCAGTTAATACGCATCCAATTCGCCACGGCTAACAGCCCAGCGCGAAACCTGGGGGCAGTCACCTCAGGGTCCCCACTGAGTGTCACCGCCAGCTGCGTGTCATCGGCGTACGATGTCATGGTTAAGCCACTTTGTCTGACGACAGCAGCTAGCGGTTTCACATACAAGTTGAACAAAGTGGGGCTCAGCGCAGAGCCCTGAGGGACTCCTAGGCCCAGAGGATGGAAAGAGGACTGACCAGGTGGAATGGCCACTTTAAAAAACCGGTCCGAGAGGAAAGAGCGGAACCATTGAAGAGCTTTCCCCTCAATTCCCACTTCCTCCAGCCGCCGCATCAAAATGTCATGAGACACCGTGTCGAATGCGGCGCTCAGGTCTAACAAGAGGAGCGCCGCTGTCTGCCCCGCATCCAGCACCGAACGAAGATGTTCGCTCATAAAGAGCAGAGCAGTTTCGGTGCTGTGTTGTGCGCGAAAACCATTCTGGCTCTCGTCAAGAATATTATTGCGAGAGAGATGGGCAGACAAGATGGAGTTCACGTGTGCCTCAGTGACCTTGGCGGTCCAGGGCAGGAGGGAGATGGGGCGGTAGTTCTCGGGTAGCAGAGGGTCGAGATTAGGCTTCTTCAAAATGGGGCTGACCACAGCTTGCTTCCAGGAGGCAGGAACCGCGCCCTCAGCGAGTGAGAGATTGATCAAGTCCAGTATGGGCTCACGGCATAGGGGCGGGAGAAGAGTAATAAGCTCTGGCTTCAAAGGGTCTAGAGGAGAACCAGATTTAATTTTAAGGCTCAGAGTATCAAAAGGCTAAACCGACAAAGCAGGTGGGGAGGATAGCGGTTCGCAGTCCAGAGCCCTTTCAGCCCTGGGCTCATCACTGGGCACAGATGGCATGAACCCTCGGTAGATTACCTGCACCTTCTCCACGAAAAAGGATGCCAAAATTTCACAGTGAGAGTCCGTGCAGATTTCTAGCGAGGTGGCCCGTTTTCCCATCAGATCTTTGAGCACCTTAAATATTAATTTAGATGGGTTAGGGCTGTTTGAGAACTCAGAGGCATAATATGCCGCCCGGGCTTGACAGATAGCTCTGTGATAGATCTTAAGCTGGGTGAAGTACAGTGATTTTAATGTAGGGTTGAAGGATTTCCTCCACGCCCTCTCAGCTTGCCGGCATGTTCTCTTGAGCTCGGCAAGGGTCTCATTATACCATGGGCTGCGCGTTTTAGCATGACATTTCGACCAGCGCATTGGTATAAGAGAATCAAGAGCAGTAAGGACCCAGTTACAGAACTGTTCATATCCCTGTTCCACATTCGACAGGTTGCCCAAGGGCTGTGCCTCCAAGATTTTAACGAACTCCTCCATTTTGAGCTTGCGCCAGTTTCCTTTAAGGGTCAGTTTGTCCACAGGTTTAAATTGAGGGTCATTCAAGGGACATGACACTTTAACCAACAGATGATCAGTCCAACCCACCGCCATCGGGTCAGATGCCCTAGCCCGAGCCAAGGTGGTGAAGAAGGGGTCAAGGATATGACCTCCTATATGGGTGGGGGCGGTGACTAGTTGGTTCAGTTGCATGGCTTCAAGGTCCGCTAACAAAGAACTGATGGGTAGGGAGGACGTCTGATCGTGATGTATATTCAGATCACCTACGATGTTAAAGTTAGCACATCTAGGAGCTAACAAATTGACCATGTCAACGAGAGCGGCCTTGAAGACCGTGTCATTCCCTGGAGGGCGGTAAATAAGCAGGCCACTAAGTGTGAACTGATGACTGACAGTAACCTTGAAAGAGGCGCTCTCGCACATCGGCAGATCAAGAGCTTTCCAATCCGCCGGAAAGCAAGATTTTGTCGCCATGGCTATGCCTCCTCCCCTAGAAGTGCGGTTCAGAGTAAATACCGTATAGGTGGAAGGAAAAGCCAGATTTATTATGGCAGAATCGGCGTCCTGTAACCATGTCTCAGTGAGAAAAATGAGGTCAGGTGAGTCCTTGTCAATCATGTCACGAAGGGACTGATGGTGCTTGACCAATGATCTTACATTAAGGCTCCATATACTAAGTGCTCGCTCAGTGTTGTCAATACGAGTACCTAGGGTAGGTTTTTCTATAGAGCGCACCCCGATGGGGGAGTCTAGAGAGAAACTGCCACAAGGACAGTCATAAGGTCCCGAAAGTGGGAACACCAGATCATGTGTACACGCCAAAAGGCCGTCCCTAATGGAGAGGAGATCGGCGCAGTTGTACCTGATCGGCGCAATGAAATCCATGGTGAGATGAGAGCAGGAAGCCAGAGTCCTGTGCCCGCACCCGCTACCTCGACGCGGACGAGCGCAGACGGGCAGGACTCTGGCACGACTCCGGCTAAGCAACGGCGTCTCACTGCGCGTTCCAGCTGCGCGGGAGAGGACGACTTTAAATAGGCGTCTCAAAGTGCATCTCGAGCGTGGGGACGCTCCAAGATGGCGCCCGCAGGAAGTAGTACTCACCCAATCCAAAATGGCGCCCACAGAAATCCACCCTGGGACCCGGACCCGCCAAACAGCGGTGAGCGTTCCAGAAATTATGTGCAAGTAAGGGGACTGAGCCACACAAAAGCGGTAAGTTAAAAGCAGGGGATACAGCAACCTAAAAGAACTAAAATACAATAAAGGCTGAATAAAAAGTGCAGCGCACTGGCAGCGCGACCTGCGCTAATGCAGCAAATGATCACAGAGTGAGGCGCAGGAGTCCGCCTTAAATAGGCGTCTCAAAGTGCATCTCGAGCGTGGGGACGCTCCAAGATGGCGCCCGCAGGAAGTAGTACTCACCCAATCCAAAATGGCGCCCACAGAAATCCACCCCGGGACCCGGACCCGCCAGGTTAATTCATCAACAGGTCTTTGAAGCACTGCCGGCGCAGACGGAGGGTCCAGGCCACCAGCTCCAACCCGGAGACTGGGTGGTTACCAGGAACTTCGGCCGGAAGCGAAACCTCGAGCCGAGGTTTATTGGACCTTTCCAAGTGCTACTCGCCACGAGGACTGCTGTTCGTTTGGAGGGCCGCAAGCATTGGGTGCATGCCACCCACACCAAAAAGGTACCAATACCTTTACCAGCGGACTCGTGGGTGAGGACTGGCATCGCTGCAACAGAAACAGAAGCTTTGCCGAACTTTGTGCCGTTCAGTGACGCTCAGCCTGTGGGAGATACTTCAGTGCAGCCAGATAACCCTGTTGAACCTTTGTCATAGGAGAATTCAAGATCTGAACTATCGTCCGACCGACAGGACTCTGTTCCACAATCCGACCAATTGTTTGAAGAGCAGACTGGTCCTGGAAGAAGCAGATATTTTCTTCGTTCCAATACTAGAGACAAATAAAATTGTTTTCGCTTTTTCCTTTTTGAAATCCACGTTACCCCATTATCACTTTGAACACTTTTGAACAATTGTGGTTTCATCAAATTCTGAGTTCTTTTCCACATATGTTTTTTTTTTCCACAGCTAGGAGATTTTGTATATATTGCTTGATTAAAAAGAACCTTACATCCGGGTTGACCGTAGGGCCGTGCGGGTACTTCCTTCTGTTTAGTAGGTCCTGACACTAGGTCGGAGGCCGTTGATTCCTAGGAACTCCTGGGGATTGACCATTGCTACACAGAACGAAGTGCGTCAAGAACGTTGCGGACGGTTTTAGAGGATGGCTTTCTCAAAGTTGTCGGAAGTGGAGAAGACTCGAGCACAAAGATTCGAATTGCATAGGATTGTACGTACTAAATGCTTTATGTTTCAGGTGTTCCTACTGTTCCTAACTGTTTCCTCGTTACTGGTGGGTGGAGTATACTATGCGATACAATCTTTATTGCCTTCTGCTTCACCTACCCCTTCTTCTGAACCTACTTCCACTGTTTCTCCTCATTCCTTCCATATCTTACCCCAACACGAGCAGGTTAGACGTGCGGAATTCATGAACAATTCCTTCGTTTAGCTCCTTCATCAGCATCAGTTGGTGATGAACACTACCAACTGTTGGGTGTGTGGGTTAATGCCACATACCACGGATAGGGGAATTCCGTACTTGGTCCTTCCTTATAGTTCCCAGGGTTCAGCTCGAGCATTCCAAACAATGTTTCATAGCGCACTAGATTCTTACCCCCATCGAGAGCCACGCACTGCAGATCATGGTCCTGGCCCGTACCACAAGCCTCTGGCAAGAGCGATTGCCGATTTAGATAGGGATATCTTTGACGCATCGCTTATCCCAGAGGAAGAGGTGCGAGCATACAGAGATCTGAGTGAGGCTGAGTATAGCATGTCAGTGGGTGATTGGCAGCTTAAAAGCTCGTCTCCGATCTGGATCGTACCCCATCTCTGTAATTTCTGTCTGAAAGGCCTAGGCCGAAGCCCGCGAGCTCAGCTCGGGAGGAGTGCCTGTACCGAACCGTATGTTTTGCCGTCGGCCTCTTCCCCTGTTCTTTTGACTGCCAAGGGTACTTACTTTGTTTGTTACGACCGCGCATATACATGGTTGCCTCGTGACTTCTCAGGCACATGTTATATTGCGAATTTGTTGCCGCCGACCTTTACTGTTGGGTCGGATTATCACAAGACCAGAGTTGTGAGAGGCGTGATTAGCGAAGAGGACACTGCCGGTTAAGAAGCAGGAGACTTCTGTAAGGGTTTCTTGCCGTTTTGGGGACCTATGATCAATAGTAGTAACCTGAGACAGTTGACTCGAGTGGTGGAATCGACCGCTATTATCACTGCGAGCGCCCTTGGTAACATCACAACAGAGCTTCAGGCTGACAGGCTTATGACGTTACAAAATCGTATGGTTTTAGACGTTGTCCTTGCAGATAGCCGTGGAGTATGTAAGGTGATCCATTCGAGTTGCTGCATTTTCATTCCTGACAACGCTCCAACTGTCTATCAAGCCATCTCGAAGTTGCATAAGATCTCCGAGTCCATACACGTGGACGTAGGTGATTGGACGCTACTAGGGTGGTTTTTGGGCCTGATGTTGACGTGGGGTTGGAAAATTCTGATGATCATTGGGGTTGTTGTAGCATTTCTGTTCACGTGTTGTTTTTTCGTGTGCAGTGTGGTCCTGCCTTATGTGGCCTCCGTGCTACGACGTGTATAAGACGGCCACCTGTTACCAAGGAAGCACTGATGGATAGAATAATGTTGCAGCAACATCTGGATGGTCTGATGAATATCGAGATCGATTCTGATTCCGACTAGTGCTTGCCTACATGAGGGCAAAAGGAGCGTCTGAGGTTCCGTAACAATTGTAAGTGGTGTTTTCGACTCGCCCGAATATGGTCGAGTCTGGTATCTATGAACCGCAAATGACGAGTTTAGTGGGTGTACGCGTTTTCGCTGTGCTAACCTAAACCGTTCGTCTGTTTCGTGGGTTTCTTCATCTGAACCCACGGGTTCCATTTTAGATACGGCATCCATTTTGTTTCTTGCCCTCAAGTAGCCAGCGAACGGACACTGTCCGCTTCGTGACCCTGGGATTCCCAAACTCTTGCGGAAGACACGTGTTCCTTTGAGGGTGTCTTCATGACGAGGGGAATGACACTGCAAGGCAGATGGCCCTGCTCGAGGCTCATCTTGCCGTGCCGGTCTATTTTGTCAGTTGTGCATTCATTAGGCACGTCCACTTTGATCCCTGCAATCGTGTTTTCTGATAGCACCCCTTGCACTCTTTTTCAATCTGTTCGCTGTCCTCGTCTTCCTCTGCACCTGTTTCTGACTCTTCCTTGATTCGTTTACTGCCGGAATGGAATGCACTAATGGTGAGAAGATGTACTTTTACAGTTGGGAACCGGCAATACGACTGTAATTATGTTCCGGGCCCTGAATACATGAAAGCAACCCCCTATGAAATTTACTGTGGGAACCGGGTTGTAACCTTTTGTTTGCCATGTTATCTTATGACGAAAAACTGTATAAAAGGAGCGATCCACAGATACAATTCGAAGCAGTCTCCTTGAACATACATGCTATGTACTTCTTGTGACTTCTGTGTTCCCTGCAGTAAAAAAACCTCGAATCTTTGACGCCGAAGGAAGTGTCCAGTGTCTCTGTCATTTGTACGCCGGAACAGGTAACCCACGAAGGTTTCAGGTGTTGTCCCTGGCACCGCTGGGTCTTAGAAAACCCAGTCCTTCAGAGGATGAGACCCCTGAGGGTTCACCACCCCAGGGTTGTTTTGATGCTCCTCTGAGCCGGTGCACATGAGGCACTGCCAGGGTTTTGGTCATCCTCGGGCTGCAGAGGCTCTTCTTTTTCGTGGATGGGTAAGCCTACAACTGTCCCCTACAGATGGCTTATTGTCGCCACCTAGAATGGCCAAGGAGGCTGGTGCAGCGTTTGCGGGAATGGTTCGCAAAGTTGCGCATATCTTACAGATGCAGTCTCCCTGCCTTCTGATCCCTTGTTGGATCTACTCTACCTGGGCGACATGGAGCCCTTGTTGCCTTTTGGCGGGTATTATATGACATTCTTCTTCGGACTTGGGCGAGACCCTCATCGGGAGACCCTGTGGGTCGTGCTGTTGCTCATTGTCATCGCCCTGCTCCAGATGACCCTGTCTGTTTGTCCCTCCATCTTAGGGCTCAAAGGCTGGTAGTCCAGGCAGCCTCTGTCTCGCTATCTTCCTCCCCTCCTCTCATACTTCCACCCACTCCGGAGTCTCGCTTGTTGGAGGCCTGTGGCTGCCATGTATTTGCGTTCACCAGTTCGGCCCTTTGGTCTTTAAACATATCCTGCGTGTTTGCACAGGCTACGTTTGCGATTTGGGACTCGCTCGAGCGTCTCCTTCCATCTTTTCTGGAGGGCTCTTGGGCTGACCTGGATTGGCTGCTTCATGATGACCGGGAATAGGCGCAGTTTTCCATTTGGTCGGCCATGGACGCCATTGACTCTGTGGGTCGGGCTATGGCCAGGTCAGTTGCTCTACGCCGCCATGCCTGGCTGAGCGGTGGTAGCTTTCCTGCGAATATTCAGGATTGACTTCGGGATCTGTCCTTTGATGGGGGTTTCCCTTTTTGATAGTCATGCTGACTCAGTGGTCCAACGTCTCATGTCTGGGTTTCCATAAATCCTGTGTTTTTTTTAGTCCTTGTTGCAGACTTTTACTTTGGTTGCAGTGTTGTCACTGTTTTTTCTGGTATCCGTCTATGGGTTCAAGACGTTATTGCTTGGACGGACTGGACGCTAATCAGACGCGTTTGTCCATATTTGGTACAGCTAGACTGCTGTTTCTACATTTCTTTTTGAGTCCTTTGCCTACGAGCTAGTCTTGAGAGGTGTCCCTGGCTTTTTATGAGTCTAAGACGTACCCTATGTGGGGTATTCATTGACTGTTGTATAGCTGCTCTTACTTGCACAGGAAGCTTCGAAGGCTCCCGCGGACTCTTCTTAGAATGTTTTTTCTGTCCCTATGGAGGATTGTCCTTTAGTTCATACTGTAGGTTCCTTCCTTTGTCGCTCTTCCTACTGTTGTACTACATCCGCAAGGTTGGTGTGGCTCTCTTCTGGAACTTATGAGTTGTGGTCTACGGTTGGTCCCTAGCACTCTTCGACCTCTACGGAGGCAGACTGCTCTAGAGTATTTTTAGTTTCTGACTTGTTTATTTTATTTATTTGAAGAGTTTTATATCGTGCTGTCTACACCCGGAGGTATCAGAGCGCTTTACATGTGGATCATTAAGTTACAAGTTACAAATTACACCTGTTAAAAGAGCACAGTAAAACCCAGGAAAAAAAACAATGTTACAGTATTTTGTCGGAGGGAGAGAGTGAAAGGAGACACAGCAGAGGAGATGGGAAGAACTGTGTCCAATGTCCAGCTCGGTAGGTGATGGCC
Source organism: Lissotriton vulgaris (assembly GCF_964263255.1). Taxonomy (NCBI): domain Eukaryota; kingdom Metazoa; phylum Chordata; class Amphibia; order Caudata; family Salamandridae; genus Lissotriton; species Lissotriton vulgaris. The sequence continues at coordinate 1,137,134,907 of NC_141693.1, forward strand.
GAGAGGGTGAACCAGGAACCGATCTCCTCTTAGCTGTCACATAGTTACTAAGTGCAGTGCAAATTAAATCACAGCGTTGGGTCATCTCGGGGGTGAAATAAGGGAGCCTCATTAGTGCCCATTCATGTCTGGGGAGACAGAGCATCCCGTAGAGGGACATCACTGCTCCCTCTCTCTTTTGGATGGTATTTCAGTAAATTCTTAGGTGGTTCGGATCACCAGCACAGGGGCCTCTGTTCATTCTGCCTTGTTACCTTGGCCCAATCGACGCATCTTGGCCGTCAGAGAGGCCCCCTCACTTCTCTGATGGATGAGATGGAAGGGAACCGTGGTGCCCATTTAAATGCTATTCCAAACGCTGTTGCGCTTGTTGCCTCGCCGCAGCTAAAGTGTTATCCGCTGTTGCAGAGCTCCCCTGCTAGCCTTAACAGTCTGAAGCTCTCAGCTCAAGTCACGGATCCTTCGCGCTGCTACGCCCTGGGCAGAAGCGCCCAGCCGCCACCTTGAAGTCAGTTAGGAAAGGTAACAAGGGAACCCTACTCACTTGGAGCCTGGGTGAAGTAATTAAACAAAAACAATGGCTCCTGTGGTTGAATATCAAATACTAATAATGTAAGAGCACAATGGCATTGCATGTGATTCAGAAAAAGACGCAAGGAAAGGAAGTAGTATACACAGAGCAAATGAATTAATATTCAAAAATAGAAATCAACAATTTATACACAATTTTTCACACATTATTTACATATATACAGTCAAGAGAAGTGATGGTGTGTCCCAAGTGAATATTCTCTATGAAAGAACCTAACATATTATAGTGAAACATAGTAAAATGTGAGTTTAATGGCCACCTTGAAGTCAGGCAGCTTCAGACGCTCTCTGAGATTGCTATCGCTGGAGTCTGCCAGCATCCGGTGCCTTTAGTTTGCTTGCCGCATTGACGTTGAGAGTCTCGGTGGCCCGTCTCGGAGCATAAAAATGGGCCCAGGAGGCCTCATAGCCAGCTGCTACTTGGGGAATGGAGGGGGGGGGACTGGGAGGAGGCAGCGGTAGGCAGCTGGTCGTTTTTCCCACAGGACTGATTCTTTCTTCCCCGCACCCTCGCCGCAGCTTGAGACTCATTGGTTCAGCCGGTCACTGGGCATGCACCTGCTCCCCAGCAGGACAGCTGATCCTCTCCGCTTACTTTAGAGGCATCCAGCCACCATCTTGCCACCGGGCCAGCAGTTTGTGTTGGCCATTTTGGCTCTGCCTGTGTGTCTCCAAGCCGGGGTTGAGTTTCGCCAAGAAGCTTCGTCACTCAGAGTCTGCTGAGGTTATCCCCAGGATAAGCACATTCCCTGGGCGTTCCGATGCGCTGAATTATGCAAAATATTCGTGCTCAGGATTAGTAGCGGCGGGGGATACTGCGGACTGAGCTCTGGAGTCCACTCCTGCTGTCACTCCTGGCTCACCTCGACGTGTTCTTCACCTTTGCGCTGTTCTCTTTTTGCCTTTGTTGGCTGTCTTAGACGTAAGCAAGTGTCCCATGTTGGCATATTGTCCTGTTCCGCTCCGGAGGGTTTCCTTTTTTTGTTCTATACAGACACTATATGTGAGTACGCACTGGGTATACTCAGTCACAGGGGGCCTGCAGTACGCCTTGCCACTGTCTTGGCTGCGTTCTCCTCTTATGGTATTGTCTACTCTTCATGCTCGGGTGTTGGGACGTGCGTAAGTCTTCTTTCGAGGCTCAGACCCTGTCTGGTTTTCGCTTATGGGCTATAGAGTACATGCCAGACACCCCCTGAAAAGGTAGTAGAGAGAAGCTCTGTACCTGGAGCTTAAGGCTCATTTGAAGCACAATGTGCCCAACCTTAGCAGGACAATGCATGTCCTTTTAGAAGACCCCTCACTCACCAACCTGGTTGGTGACATGCTTCATCATCCGGGGTCCCACCCCGCAGGCCGAGTGCCAACAGGGTGTGCTTCGACACCTGGTTACAGTGGAGCGGGTTTTTTTCTTTTTTATATGTGCAATAGCTCTAAAAAGTGATAAGTGGTTTAAAAAGGGGCCAAAGCTACTCACTGCAAGAGTTTATTCCTGAGTGTTTGAACCCCCATGAAAGAATGTGACACCTATGCCTAATTAGGAAGACTTTGGTGTCTTGAGATGTGTAGTGTTTTAAAAATAGCAAAGTGTGCTATGTGATTTGTTAAAAAGAATTAGGTCTACATGTTTCAACCATCATATGATTATGGGTTTTCGTCAGGACCAGAAAGGGTGACCTGGGTGGTACGTAAACGCTAAGGTACGGCCTGCCCTCGGTCACATGAAAAAGAGTCCACAAAATTATGGACCTTAACAAAAGATGGTCTTCTCCCCAGTCTGGAAGAAAAAACTTTACGAGCGGTAGAAATCGCTACATTGGCGTCCGGGTTCCAAGAGCTCTGCTCACTTCACTTGTGGCTTCTGCTCATCGGACCGAAAATCTACTTGGTTCCTGTTCGGTACGCCCCGTCGACGTCCCTAGCTGTCTTGTCTGCTTTTTTCTGGCCACCACCCTGGTTCTGGTTCTGCTGCTTGACCCTTGTCCTGACCCATCTGTCTGCCTTCTTTCCCAATTCTTGGGGAGAGGTCAGATCTGAGTCAATAAGGTGCTGATGCAACAACTGATTTTGACAATTACTTAAGATTTGTTCTCTCAGAATTAGATTATATAATCCTGTGTAATCAGTAACTGTACTTCCCAGTAACCAGCCTTCAAAAGCCTTAGTGGCACAATCAACAAAGTCAGCCCAATCCCGAGACTGAATTTTCTGTGTGTCTCTGAACAGCAACCTGTACTGCTCAGTTGTTAAGCCAAACCCATCAATCAGTGTATTCTTCATGACTTGGTAATTGTTAGCATCCTCAGCTCTAGTAGTGAGGAGCTTATCTCTACCTTTACCTTCAAAGGAGAGCCACAGTATAGCTGCCCACTGACTCTGGGGGATGCACTGGACAGTGCAGGCCCTCTCCAAAGCAGTCATCCATGTGTGGATGTCATCCCCTTGTTTAAAGGGGGGCCCTATTTTACTCGGGTGTCTAAAATCAAAACTCCTGTCTTTATCTCTAATGATAATGCTGCCACCAGTGGGGTCTGCCCCACTTAATTTCTGCTCTCTGGCAAAGGCAAGTCTTTCTTTTGCAAGGGCAAGTTCTTCCCTCTCAATCCTCAGATTGACTTCCCTCATCTTAGCCTCATGCTCTCTTCTCTGAGGGGATGTCATCCCTCTCTGAGAAGATGCCTGAGAGACATGGGTATGAATAGATCTGTTAAAGCCTCTGGAGTGAGACCTAACTTGTCTATTCCCAAGGTTAAGCCTGCCTGAGGATGGGCCTGGGGGTCCCCCAGTTCCATTCTCATGTATGCTTAAGTTGGTCCTGGTGAGCCTACTGACTACTACTGGACCTTTGTCTGCCTCATCCCCAGATAATTCTTCTTCCTCCTCTTCACTTTCTGCTCCATGGAGGTTAAGGTCAGGATCACCAAGGGTTCCCTCTAAGGGGGGCATGCTCCCATCTGGATTAGAAGGGCCTGTGTTAGAAGCCCTTCTGGCATCATATGTCTCTGAGACCTATCAGAAAAGGAGTGGTAGGGTTAGAACCCTGTTTTAGTTTCCTGGAGGTACACAATTGTCTCATCTCCTGGAAGCTAAGAGCTGCATATCTGGAAGTGATCTGTGGAGGGTCATCAACCACTAGGGGGCCCTCTGTGTTCCCTCCTGTGGTAGACATGCTTTTCTAGTGAGGTGTAAGTGGTGCACTTACCTACACTATGGGTTTACCTACTGATCCCTTGCTAGGAGTTGTAGTCAGGGTGTGCTACTCCCTTTCTACTACAACAGCTGGTTCAGTAGAACTCAGAGTATTTCTAAGCTTGTTATATGTACCTATGGTACCTTATGTGATCTTTCAAATGATATCTCAAGATTATATTTGGTAAAAACAACAGCAAGCTCAAATCTCACCGCTGTACACCAATGTGAGAAGTTGGCCTGATATATGATGCTCACTAGTTCTAGTGATCACCTTGTATCAGTCCAAACAACCCTTATGGTGATTGGTTGTAAGTCAACCTTATAGACCAGCTATCCTAGTAGCGTGGACAAAATCAGTCTTTAGGCTAAACTCTGAAGGGCATGTGAAGCCAGCTGTTTTACCACATATAACCCCTTGAATACCAAATGAAAGGACACCACACAGGTTGTTATGAAAATAAACTGATATTTATTATGTATTAAATCTTTTATTGAGCATAGGCAAACAATATGCACCTCCGAAATATATATAGGGGCCGTCACCACACCGGGGAGGCCTAAGCCAGCGACCCCACCAACACCCATCGCAAGGCCAGCGGGCACATTGTTAGTTAACACAGCAAGCCGCCTACAACCCAACTGGGCCGGCCGCGTCATAAGAGGTGCTACAGAGGTGCAAGCTATGTAGAACTAGTGCAATCTAAGAGGAACAAAGAACTGGAAACAACCCCCCTTCCCGTCCCACCCCTACCCTCCCCTCTCCTTGTCCAATGTCTGGGATAAGCCGTCGACTTATTGTCGTCCATTAACGGTCAAGTGGTGCTGCGCGCGCTGGGCCTGTACGCTTGTGGGCGCGTGTCTTGGGTTCTGGGACAGGTGTTTCCGCCAGGCGTAGCAGACGCAGGTAGCGGGGGCAGCTCACCTCACGAAATTCCCCAGTAAGTAGGGTGAGGAATGGTCGCCAGAGCTCCGCAAAGTCCGTCCCCCTCCCCGCCGCCGCCAGTGACAGTTTCTCCATTCCCAGTATCGCCCAGAGCCGGTGAAGCCACCCCAATTGTTGCGGAGCCTGAACTGCTCTCCAGTGGGCCACAATGTTTTGGACCGCCGCCCCCAGCGCAAGTGCGATCAGTCGTCCCCGCCAGGACTTCAGAGGATACATGAGGGCGTTCGGGAGGCCTAGAATAATGTACGCTGGGAAGCGCGGCAATTGTGTATCTAGATGTGCATCTATGAGGTCCAGGATAGGGTCCCAATAGGGGCGAAGCGCCTCACAGCTCCATAGCAAGTGTTCCAGTGTCCCTAGTTCCCCGCACCCCCTCCAGCATCTGTCGCTCACTCGAGCATCCCAGTGGTGCAACCTCTCTGGGGTGTGGTACCAGTATGTGGCTACTTTAGTTAGTGTCTCGGTGAGCCCGGTGTGGTGTGCCGAGTGTCTGGCCCTGTGGTACACCCCCTCCCATTCTTTCCTAATAAGCTGCCTCCCTAGATCCCTTTCCCACCTGGCCTGACCCGCGTTATACGTGTGTACCTGAGTGAGGAGTAGCTGTTGATAAAGGTCTGAGATCAATTTCTTGTCCGAGGTGCGCGTTAGCAGCCACCTTTCGTAGGGTGTGAGGTGTCGTTGGGCCCCGGGCTGAATCGAGGGGTGGAGCACCCAGTGCCGCACCTGCAGGTACTGTAGGCGTTCCGATTCGGCCACACCGTAGTCCGCCTTGACCTGCCGGAACGGGAGGACCCTCTTGAGGTCGAACATATGTCCCACCGCTCTACAGTGCGTCTTCCGCCATGTCGCAAACGCTCCGACGTCCAAACCCGGCGTGAAATCCGGATTCTCAAAAATGGGGGTCATGGGCGAGGGAAAGGTGGTCAGACCCCTGGTTACCGCCACTCTATCCCACACTCTCAGGGCGGTGCTTGTGATTTCAGAGGCGTACAGGTTAGGGGGCCGGTGTCGGCGTGGCAGGAGAGGCACGCCTTGAAGGGTACGACCGGCCACTGCCTGGTCCTGGAAGAGCCAGTGCTTGCCGGACTCCAATTGAAACCATTCCGCGAAGGTACGCAGCTGCGTTGCCTGGAAGTACAGGGTGAAGTCGGGCACACCGACCCCTCCGTTCGCCGGGGGCAGAGTCGCGAGGGTGTGCTTAAACCTCGGCCGCCGGCCGTTCCAAATGAATCGCGACAGTTCCGATTGGGTTTGCTTAAGCCAACCCGCCGGGGGATTTAGGGGGAGCGTCTGGAAAAGATACAAGATCTGCGGTAGCAGTGTCATTTTGACGGCGGCAATTCTGCCCAGCCACGACAATGTAAGCGGCTTCCAACGTCGGAGCTGCTCCCGAAGTTTGATTGTGAGTGTTTCATAATTGACTCGTGCCGTACCCCGGACAGTGGGAGCCAGGCGAACGCCCAGGTACGGGACGGCCGCCCCCGACCATTGTATTTTGAATTCGGCCTTAATCTCGGCCACCACGTCCGGGCTCAGGGAGATGTTCAGGGCTTCGGATTTCGTTTCATTGATCTTAAAACCCGAGGCCAGGGCAAAGGTGTGAAGCTCCACAAAGAGAGCACGCAGGGATTGCATCGGGTCAGTGAGGGACAGCAAAACGTCATCCGCATACAGGCTGATCTTTTGCGTGTCGGCACCGAATTTGATACCAGATATGAGCGCATGCTGCCGCACCCTCTGAGCCATCGGCTCCATATATAGTGCGAATAGGAGCGGCGATAAAGGGCAGCCCTGGCGCGTGCCTCTGCCAATGTCGAATCTCGGGGAGGTATGACCGTTCACCCTGACCGTGGCGTTGGGCCGGCGGTAGCAATTGAAGATGCGATGGCGGAGTTTCTCCCCAAATCCGAAGCGGCGGAGAACCTGGTCGAGGTAGGGCCAGTGCACCCTGTCGAATGCTTTCTCCGCATCGATGGTGAGGAGCATGCAGCCCGGTTTAGTGCGCGACCCGGTCTCAATGAGGTGCAGCACCCGCCTGGTGTTGTCGCTGGTCTGCCGCTGGGGGATAAAGCCCGCCTGGTCAGGGTCTATCAGCTGCTGCATGTATGGTGCAATGCGGCCCGCTAGTATGCCGGTGTAGAGCTTCAAGTCTACGTTCAGCAGCGAGATGGGCCTGTATGAGCCACACGCCGCCGGGTCACGGCCCGGTTTGGGAATGACAGAGATGGACGCCTCTAGCAGGTCCGGGTGGATGGCACCAGGCGTGTCAAAGGTGTTAAATAGGTCGCGCAAGAGGGGGGCAAGCTGCTGACAAAAGGTCTTGTAGAAGGCCGCGGTATAGCCGTCGGGCCCCGGGGATTTCCCCACTTTGAGGCGGGCGATGGCAGAGATGACTTCCTCCGGGCCAATGGGCCGTTCCAGAAAGTCCGCTTGGGCTTGGTTGAGAGTGGGGAGCTCCGCGCCCTGCAAGTAGGTCGGGCCGGCAAGTGGGTCTAGGTGGTCCGCGTCGTATAGCGCCGCATAAAAGTTGCCGAAGGTTGCCGCAATCGCCGTGTCCTCCGTAATCTGGCTTCCATCTGCCGACAGGAGAGAGCGCACCTGATGCCGCTGGGTTTGCGCCCGTAGTCTGCTCGCCAGAAGCTTCCCGCAACGGTCGCCTCCGGTGTAGTAGGCATGCTTGAGGCGCATAGCGGCGTATTCCGCCACATCTTGATCCCAAGCTGCCAACATTTTCCGCTCGGCGCATAATTGGCGCCATGCCCTTGCCGCCCCCGTGCGCTGGTGCATCTGTTCCAGTTCCGCCACCCGTTGGGTAAGCTCGGCACGTTTTAGCGCCCTTTCCTTGTTGTTGGCGGCGGCTATGGAGATAAGTTCCCCGCGGAGGATCGCCTTGAGGGCTGCCCACTGAGTGGCTTTTGTGGTGTCATCATTGGCGTTGTGTTCCAGAAAGTGGTCAATCGCGGCTGTGAGGCGGGTTTGGGTGTCGTGCAGCTGCAAGAGGCCGTCTCGCAGCCTCCAGTGTCGTTGCGGAGCCGGCATGGCCCCCACGCGAAGCGTCGTGACCACTGGGGAGTGATCCGACAGCGCGGCTGGCAGTATCTCCACCTCTTCGACCTGTAGCGCCAGTTGAGAGGAGCATAGGAAATAATCCAGCCTCGCATACGTCTTGTGTGCCGCCGAGTAATACGTGTATGCCGTTGTCTGGGGGTGTGTGTGTCGCCATAAATCTATGAGGCCCAAGTCTGCCACATGTGCGTGACCCGCCGCCGTGAGTGCCCCCACCTGCCCGGATCTCTGGCCTGAGCGGTCCGCCGTGTTGTGAAATACAATGTTAAGGTCTCCGCCCAGTAGCAAGTGAGTGTGTGTGGTGGATGTGGCGGTCTCTAGTGCTGTATGTAAGAACCTTTCCTGCCCCTCGTTTGGACCATAGACTGAACCCACCAACAAGACATGGCCTGCAATCTGGAAGCTATAAAGCAGAAGACGCCCTCTAATTTCAGCTTCCTTCTGGAGGACCCTCCCCTCGAAGGACTTAGCCACTAGAATCGCCACCCCAGCCGCTTTCTTCGGGGATGAGGAGAAGAACTGCCAGGGAAAGGCGCATGATTTGAGTCTGTGTTGGTCGCTGCGAACAAGGTGTGTTTCCTGGAGCAGGCAGATATCTGCCTTGGATCGCTTGAGACAGGAGAGAATCGCCTTGCGCTTGTTCGGGCTGTTAAGACCCCGCACATTAAGCGAGAGCACTGTTAGATGACGTGTCATGTCTGGGGTAATAAGGAAGATGCCAATCCCCACCCTGAGGCGGTAGCTGCGGGCCAATGGGCCTTAGGAGACGCTGCGCTGGGAGTCCTACCGACTCCGTCCGTGGTATCAGAATCCCCTGGACAAGGAGAGCCCCCCCGCCCCTCCCCCTCATCCCCCAACTCCCCCCATCCCCAACTGTCCCCCCCCATCCCCAGCTCAACTGGAGCAACCCCCCCCCTCCGGATCCCCCTATCCCTAGGTGCAACCCCTTCCCGCCCAGCACCCTTTTCCTGTAACACCCCCCAACTTTCCCCCCCAACTGGTAAAGAAATTAGGTCAAACATTGTCCCAGGTCCAGTCTCAAGGCTACTGGACCCGTGGTAAAGTGAGTCCGCAGAATGGAAGCAGTGGCGACAGTGCGAGCAGGTCGGCTCTCCCCCAGCACTCCGCTGTAGGCGAAGAGTCAGAGTCTCCATCCGGGAAGGCCAAAAAGCACTCTGCCTTCGCCCCCGCCGCCGGACTAGAATAGCCCGACCCAACCATAACCTGTGGAACTAGCGTGTCTCTCTCCCAGCGGTCAGCCATTGTTCGCTTGCGCCAGTCCCTGTGCCACGGTCTCCACCGCAGCCCGCTGTCCCTCCTCTATCTCAGTAGCTGCGGGGCGTCTCGGCTTGCGTCTGCGCCGTTGCTGCTGCCAGCGTCCAGGGGCCGCCTCAGTGGAGGCTCCTTCCCCCAGCGATCCGTCGTCGACCTCCGGCTCGTCTAGGCCCAGTACGCAGGCAAGCGTCCCTGAGGGAACGCGGCTGGTGAAGTACATTGCCAAGCCGGAACACCAGACGAAAAGGGTGCCCCCAGCTGTAGGTGATGTTGCGTTTTCTCAGTTCCGCTGTCACGGGCCGAAAGGTGCGTCGCTTCTCCAGTGTAAGCGCGGCTAAATCCTGATACAACGTCGGGGAGTGGTCGCCAAAGGTGATCTTCTCCATCTGGCGTGCTTTGCTCAGGATCTCCTCTTTCGTTCTGTAGTCCTGCACACACACCAAGATGTCCGCCGGGTGAGCGGCGCCGGCCCTCGGCGGGCCCGTCCGGTGGGCCCTGTCCAGCCGCAGGGGGTCGTCCGCCTGCCGGCCCAGGATGTGGTTGAAGAGGCCCCGCGTAAACTGAAAGAGGTCTTCCGTGTCCAGGGACAGTTTTACTCCTCTGATCCTGATGTTATGCCGCCGGGAGCGGTTCTCCAGGTCCTCGGCGTGCGTCTGGAGATCCACCTGTTGGTCATGTATGCGGGCCAGTTCCTGCCGCAGGGCCTCTATTTCGGTGTCGCGTGCGTCGCTTTTCGTCTCCAGCTCTGCCACTCTCTCCCCTATGGCATCAGTATCGCGGCGGACCTCCTTGATCTCGTCCTGGAGCTCCTTCTTTAGAGCATGGATATCTTCCCGCAAACTGGTGAACAGGGACTCCAGGAAAGACCGTGTGACCGGGCCCTCGGGGTCCGATCCTCCGGGGGGCGACGTGGCCACTGTTTTCTTTTCTGCGTCCCCCCCGGGAGTTGGGCACCGTTTGTCCGTTCCGCTTCCCCATGGTGGTGGGGGTGAAGAGATCTTTTATAGTGCGGTCCTTCTTGGTTCTCCCGCTAGACATGCCTCCCCAGGGTCCCCAGCTGCGCCCGTCGACTCCCTCCTCTGCCAGCCGTGGGTAGGCCCCTAGGCTTCGGTGGCGGCCATCCGGGCTCGGGATGACCGGTGCTTCTTGCGCGGCGTGTAGGTGCCGAGTTGTGGCGGGAGCTAGGCCCAGCGCGGGGGGTCGCCCTTAGGGGATCCAGGCGACCACCAGCGAGGCCGTCAGGGCGAGAGGACCCACCTTGCCCGGACCATAGAGCTGTGCCCCGCAGTCACTCCAAGCCTGCTGTGCCCCCGCTGACCGATGTGTTGTCACTGCCCCCCGAAGCCTCAGCAGCGCTCGGTGGGGGCCGCGTGATGGGGGCAGGGTCGCCGGGGCGAGCGATGAGGGAGGGAGCGAGGACCCGGCAGGGCGGGTAGTCGCCTAAGATGGCGCCCGTAGCGCTCGGTGCTGCTCTGTCCAGGGGGTGAGAGAGGGCGGCTAGTCCACAGAGGTCACTTCCCAACAAGGGCCTCGCCCACCCCGATGCGGGCTGCGGTCGCCGGGTGTGTAGCTGTCAGCGTTGGTGGCCTCAGGGGCAGCGCCGTCGGTGCAAACAGGGCAGAAGGTCTCCTCAGGCGCACGCCACGTGCGCGGGCCCCCACGGGCCTCCTCGGTGTCCCTCCGGCTGACAGGCCGCCACCTCCCCTACCGGGTGCCCCAACCTGTAGTCTCGGCAACGGATGGGCGCTGTGCCGCCAACGGGGGCCGGTGCCAGCGGAGGGCCACACGGTCAGGTCCAGCGCCGGCGGGCCGCGATCTCGGCTGCCCCTGTCACCTGCCTCGTTGCTCCGCCAGTGGTCCCGCTCTTGGGGGGGGGTCCGGTCGGGCTCCTCTGCCCCCCCGGTGCTCCCGCGCTGTAAGGTAGGACCGCTGGGCTGGGGGGGGGGGGGGGGGGGGGCGTCCGCCTCCGCTCCTCACCTTTGTCCGTCGGCCTCCTCCGCCCGATCACCCTAGCAGCGACCACAGCTGCTAGGGTGCTCCGCTGGGCGGCAGGGTGGAGCAGCAAGCCCGCAGAAGCCCCCGGCAAGGGACCCCGGGGGCCTCGCGTTCAGAAACGCGGGCCGGGCTTGCCGCCGTTGCAGTAGCCGAGCTCAGGAGCGCTCGAGCCGGCGTCCAGGCTCCGCCCCCTGCGGCCTCGATGCAGGCACCGCTCACTTTAGGCCATCAGGGCCGCCAAGGCTCCGGGTCGATTCAGCCGGACCCCACACCTAGGATCGGCAGCACCACTGCCCTGGACACTCCCGCTGCAACGCCGGCCTCGGACCCGCCAGGGAAGTGCTCGGGTCGGGACAGGTGCTGTGTAATTGCTGTAGATAGCGGCCGGCGGCGGGAGCTTCGACAGAGCACGTCTGCTCACTCCGCCATCTTGGCCACGCCCCCCCCGATATTTATTAACTAACATACAACTCTGAACTCTTTGAGGTCAGAGGGCTAAGCACATGACAATACTAAAAAGGAAATAAGAGTTCCCACAATATTTACAAGTGCGCCTTAGGGGCACGACCAACCATATACTCAAAACAATGGAATGCGAGGAAAGAAAATACTGTAAGGAGATCCAGAGGCTGGAGGATCGCTGGGCCTACGCTACGAACTAGGTAAGTGAGGAGCAGGAGGCCCACGGGACTCACGTGCAGAGTGGAAACTCACGCGGGATGCGTACCAACGTCTATGGATGTTACAGTTTAGTAAGTTACGGATTCTGGACGAACCCGGCTGGATGGAGGGAAAACAGTGGATCTGAACACTAGGAGAGTGAACACGGACTTCAGCACCTAGAAGCTTTAGTTACCTAACCCACAGGCTGCGGGTGCATAGGGCTGAAGTAGTGTCGGGTTTGCTGCGTTGATCCCGGTGATGCCTGAAACAAGAAGTTGCTGGCAGGCAGCCAGACGGAGGAGTCCAGTGGTTCCAAGGATGGAACTAGGAAGGAGTCCTGAAAGGGAAGGGGACAGAGTCTCGGTCACTAGCCAGTGACGGTGCTGGAACCAGGAGGGAACCAGATGCTGTCGCCGCATTCAGGTGGAAGAAGGGTCGCCTCTCTCTGTAGCTGCGCGGACCAGGAGCTGCTCTTCATGACCAGGCTGGAGGCACGAGCTGTTCCACGTAGTCTACTGCTGTTGGCGGTGTTGGATCGTCGATCTGGTCAACAGGCCTTGGCTAATGCAAGCCACGCGGTGGAACAAAGATGGCGTCTGGTGCGGACCAGGAGGGTCCGGGTGCTCCTCTTTTACAAGGAAGCAAGGGCCAGTCTGGGGTCCCAGACCAGCAGTGGTGAAATCTTCGGATCGTTGCCTCGGAGGTCACTGGCCAGCCGGCAAGTGACCAGACAACAGGAGATGCAGCAACCAGGCAAAAGGGCCCCACTCAGATCTCGTGGATGCTGGGGGCTGGTCTTTGGTGCAGGAGCTGCATCGGTGTGGGGCTTCCCAGTCCCCAATGCACTCACTCGAGGATCCCTCGGCGGTCGTGCTGGAAGCGCTGTGCAGGTTTCTCAAGATGGCCGTCTCCACGTTGCTCGTCGCACCCACGGGTCCCAGCTGTGCTGTAGATGTGGGTAGAGGTCAGAGGAGTCTGGAGGTCCGGGTCTTGTTGAGCTGGGTCGTCGGATTCCGGGAAGGAAGGACTTGCAGCAAACCGCACAGGAGCTTGATGGTGCCTGCGAAGCAGGATGGTCACTCCCTGACCATAGGGGAGATTCTTCAGTCTTCTGGTAATCAGGAGGTCGAAGGTCAAGAGTTTCTTCGTGGAAGTTGTCAAGATTAATCTAACTGGGAATGGGACCAGCTCCTACCTTTATTCAGCTAATGGGGGCTGCACTACGACTAGGTCCCTCCTCTGGGTGGGACCAGGATGGGGGGTGGTTACACCCCCTTTCCTTTGTCCGGTCTTGCGCCAGCTCTGGGGCTGGAGTGCCCCAGGAACTGGTTTAGACCAGCATATTCACAGGGACACCTTGTGTGCCCCAGGCATGTCTCATTCCTTTCAGCCCTGGCCTACCTAATACACAAAATCCTGTCTGGGGTGGTGCTAGCACCTCCCAAGACAGGAAACCCTTTGTCGGAGCCTCCCTCGCTGGAAGGACTCCCAGCAGCAGGAGGTCAGACTTGTGTCTGTGGTGGCAGCATCCATTTTGTGATGCTGAGGCTCGAGTTAACTTTAACCGGGTTTCACAGTTACATACATGTCGTGTCCCTCTAGAAGGGTGGAATGCTACCCCCGTCGCCAGAATTGGCGAGGGGGTAGTATTCCAATTCATATGACACCTTACTCGACATGTTTTGATAGTGCTATGCCAAAGTTAGCATTTGACCGCGAGGTTCATAATGCTCTTAAGAGTATATGGTATAGCGTTATCATGGAACAGCTATTAGGACTTGGTTCCGCAAGCTGCAAACGGGCTCAGCTCATGCCAGAGCACCATCTCACATTATTCCAAGCACTCTGCCTTCAGGATTGATAAGGCCTGCCATAGGAGTGACTGATAGGAATCTATGTGTCCATTTTAGAGATAGATATAGGGATACTATATCTAAAGCAAAGGGTGATTACACCACCTTGCCCCAGCTGTCGTGCAGCCAGTTGTGTCTGTTTAGATGGCCAGCCAGGGGTGGCATAATACATGCTTCAGCCCCTGGTAGGCCCTGGGTACACCTATGCCCTGGGTACCTATGGTACACTGTACAGGGACTGATAAGGTGGCCCAGTACCAATTGGTAAATGCACCTAAGGTACATGCTTGTTAATTTAGAGAGAGAACAGCTAGGCTGTGGGTCTGATTAGCAGGCCCACAGCCAGGGAAAGTCTTAAACCAGTGAAGCAAAAAGCAAAAATCGGGGGTGACCATAGGATTGCAGACCCTACTCTCCTACACCCCTTAGTGAGTTATCAAATACATGATGAACCAGGGTACATAAAGATGCACATAAAAACTCCAATACTGGCTGCAGCAGGGCGGATAGCTAAAGTACACCACCCCATGGTGTATATCATTAATATAGGTTTGGGATCTGTTTTAGATTTTGTTTCGTTATATACAGAGTTGTGGGAATTTTCCGGCGATGATTGGTGTCAGTGGGGCTGGAAGTGTAGATTTGCAGTCTATTTTGACAGTCATGATCTTTAAACTATCTACACTTGTAATTATTGGTGTTATTGGATCCCCACCGAAACCAGGAAGACGGTCACCCAGGAACTAGTCACCAGCCGACTGGACTACGGGAACACCCTCTACGCGGGAACCACAGCCAAACTACAGAAAAGACTCCAGTGCATACAGAACGCCTCCGCATGACTCATCCTGGACATCCCCCGACACAACCACATCTCCGTTCACCTGAGAGACCTGCACTGGCTCCCAGTCAGCAAGAGGATCACGTTCAGACTCCTCACCCATGCACACAAGGCTCTCCACGACCGGGGCCCCAAGTACCTCAACAACCGCCTGACATTCTACACGCCCACCCGCCAGCTACGATCGACCAGCCTCACCCTCGCCGCCGTACCACGCATTCGCAGAGCCACAGCCGGAGGAAGATCCTTCTCCTACCTGGCGGCCAAGACACGGAACTCCCTCCCCATCCACCTACGGATGACCCAGGACCATCTCTCCTTCAGGAAGCAACTAAAGACCTGGCTTTTCGAGCAGTGATGCCCCCCCCAGCTCCTTGAGACCCCTCCGGGTGAGCAGTGCGCTATACAAATTATGTGATTGATTGATTGATAGGTACCGACATTTTGCATCAAACAACACATACTCTCATAGAATTGCCATTATACACTGTTCTTTCAATTTCCACTTACATTTTACTTTAACAGATCCAAATAAGTGGTACATTATTTTACAAGGGCAATTGATAGATTCTCATGTCACACTGACCAATAAGGTAGCGTCCACGGCCCATTTTAAACTCAGAATGATAAGGAAAATCCTGCCTTTTCTGCCTGACACGGCCGCCAAGACCCTGGTCACGTCATTGGTTTTAACTTCATTAGATTACTGTAATGGACTCTTTTTGAATGCACAAACTAGAGTCACAAAAAAGCTGCAGACGGTACAGAATGCGGCCGCACGCCTGCTGTCCAAAAAACCTAAATTCGCACCCATCTCGGATACTCTGAGGACCTACCACTGGCTATCTATCCAAAACAGGATAAAGTTTAAATCAATGTGCACAGTCTACAAAGTAATGCTGGATCATGGGCCTTGTTTCCTAAAAGATCAATTAATACCTTACAACCCAGTCAGAAAGCACCGATCCTCATCACTTAATCAACTAGTGGTCCCACGTAGCAGAACAGTCACATGAGGCGACCGCCGCTTCCTAGTTGCGGCTCCCAAAATCTGGAATACCCTGCCACACCACGTCAAATCCAGCCCCTCACTCTTACAGTTTAGGAAAAGATTGAAGACGTGGTTATTCAACCAATAATACAGTATACCAGTCCGCATGAATTCACCTCTAAGGAGAGACATTACTGCAGTCTAGCGCCGAGACACCCAAGGGTATTCGTTCGCGCTCTATAAATGTCAGTAAATAAATAAATAAATAAATTAATAAATCTAGCTCAGACACTCACACTACTACAACTACTACTCTGGGTGAAATATGTAACACTTCTGCACTTTGAGCTGTGAAATATCTTCTGGGGGAGATTTTAATTTGGTACTAGATCATGCAAAGGATAGGTCACAAGCAACAACATTTCATGTTCCATTGTTCCAACAGTCACTGAAAATCTGCATAGGCAAGCTATGAATGGTAGATGTCTGGGGGGGGTTATTCATTCAGAGTCAAAAGAATGTACACACTTTTCGGCTGTGTATCGCTCCTTATCACATATTAATTTCTGTTTGTACTCAAATTTCTTGATGGGATGGATCTGTACAGCAGGATACCTCTTATGCATGTTTGTTATTGCAAACTGGCATTGCAGCTAGATCATCCACGCCAAGGCCATAGGGCTTCCTGACTAACACATTTAGAGAAGCATTTTTTAAGCAAGAAAGTGCCTTCGCCGTAACAGATTAATTTTATGATAACATTAGTATTGTCCTTGTGGGAGGAATTAAAAGCAATTAAATAAGGTAAAGTTGTATCTAAGTGGGGTACTCAAACCCATTTAAGATCAGATACAAACTCATGAGCACAAGATATCTCCTCTAGAGAGAACCATATGGACGCTATTAGAGCTGAAGCTAGCCATATGAGTTACTTACATTAGCTATGAGGATGGCAAGGACGCCTAGGTCTCACTTTTGCCAGGTTTATCAGTGTACATCAGCAGCATAATATAGTCACTGCACTGTTTAATGATCAGTAACAGACTGTGGACTCAGTAAATGTGGTAGAAGTGTTTGCGTAATGTTATAACAATAGTACATGACAAAGAAGAAAGGTGAACAGGCACACCTAAGGCTATACAGGGAAGAGGTAACCGTGGCATTGTTGAGAGAGAAGGAAGGGACTGTTTTTGAGCTCCACTGTGTTGAGGAAAACCCCCGCAGATGAACTCACAACATGTAAAGCACCAGGGGCGGATGGCCTTAGACGTTTATTAGGCATATAGGGATTCGATGGCAATGTATAGTGACATGTTTAAGATGGCATTTTGCCGAAGTCATGCTGCAAGGCAATTTATCAGTCCTACCTAAACCTGGGAATGATCACCCTAAAGACAGTCGTACAAAGCACTGTCTCTATGTAAGATTGATGTAAAAATGTTGGTCTAAATTGGGCAAACTGATTAACGTCTACAATACGAGGGTTGGTCTTCCCAGAACCCAAACTTCGTGTAATCTTAGCACTCTGTTATTCTTGACCAAGTGAACTCTGATCTGCTGATAGGGTCAGTTCTCTTAAGACACCAAAAAGGCTTTTGATTCCCTTGGTTGTGAGCACATGTAGTGGGTTAGAGAGAGAATGGGACTGGGAAACCTTTTCCTGAAACTAGTGAAACTTTTAAACACAAATTTTATCCTAGGGTAGGATTTATGGATGTATATCCCATCCCTTTAACATCTGACGTGGCACACTGATATTTGCACTTTCTATGGAGTCTCTGGCGCTCCTGATCAGGGAGCATCAGCAGCAGTGGGGCTTACATTTATGACAGGAAGACTGATTACATCCTTTTCAAGTGTCCTGTCTCCCAAGCCTTGCACCGCCGACCCCATCCATTGTGGACTTGTGGGTGGATGCCAACCCGCAACACACCCTAGACAGCATTTATTCTTCTCGTTTCCAAACGACTTGTCTTTGTTTCTAGAAAAGCACACAGTATGTGTATATTGCTGTACATTCTACCTCTTTTTTTGTTTTTTAATGTCTGGGTATGCTTCACTTTCTCACGCGATGGCTAAAAGGACAAGCGCGTTCCTCACGCTAAAAGGAGGCAGCAGGGGGAGCGGCGAGAGGAGGGGGCGAGTGACCGCGTTTCCCTTGCGAGAGCGAGCGGCGCCAGGAGCGATAATTGCTACCATATGGGCCCGTGCGCTCCCGCAAGTGAAACGCCACACGTGCATTCGTTGCCATTGAAGGCAATGGAACACGTGCACGTATTAGGGCCAGTGCTTGAAATTGAAAAATAGAAGGGGGGGGATGCACAATCTACCAAGAGAGGCTTCATACTGACCGTGAGGGGAACGGTCCAACACCTTTGCCCTTTCATCTGTGATCCCGGTGGCAGAGGGAACACTTTACCATTGCGCCGTGAGGGAAACGGCTTGAAAGCTTTCTGGGCATCCACCAGGGACTACAGTCCCCAGAACCACCTCTGGCGCTTGCAGGTAGCGTCATGTTCGAGGCATGTGGGCTGCTGAATTCATATCTGTGCATAGATCGCCGCCTAGTGTTGGGTCCGGATGATTGCACATTGTTGTCCTGGAAGAGTCTTCGAAGTATCACGAGATAGGTGGCTCCTCCCCTGGACTACAGTGCACATGGGCATCGACTCCATCCTCAGATAGTTTTTTTCCGCCATTGGGTTCGGATGTCTTTGGGTTCCCTCTAGTCGGAATCGATAAACTTTCTTAAGACCAAAAGGTCTTTAGTTTCTTTGTCGGTATAGTCTTGCGTTCGGTCTTAGTTCTTCCAGCTCGGTTCCGAGCTGGATTCAATACACTGCGTGCTTTCGGCGCGGAAGGCCCAGTCGACGCATCAGACCCTATCGACTGTTCATCATGGACCAAAGTCCAGTCAAGAGATGTCCCGTCTGCAACTCGAAGTATCCCCACATCGACGTCCACCCGGTGTGTAATAAGTGTCTGTCGCCGGACCATGATGAAGCCAAGTGCATGGCTTGTTCCCGCTTCAGGTCCCAGAAGACGCTTAAGCTTTGACGCGCTGCGCGCCAGGAGGCCCAGCAAGCTGCACCGGTGCCTGCGGACATTTTCGATGCTGGGGATGTCGAGGAAGAATCTATCAGGGACGTCAGTGAGTCGAACCCCGCGTCGGACGACGCCGAAATGTTCGAAGCTGAAGAAGTCGTCGACGAGGTAGGAGACGACGACAGGGCCCTCGGGGCCATGGAGGATAGCTCGGATGAGGAGCTACCTCAAACTGACACGGGGGCCGTGCCAATTCATAAGGCTCAGGTCGAGGGATCGCCACTAGGCCTTACCCAAGATCTTACGATGGGTTCTACGGCCCCGCCTTCGGGCTCGGCCACAGACATTGCTATTGAGCCGCACCCTGGAAAATCGAAACTGAAAGTGAAACCTACGGTATCGACACAAGAAACAGCGCAGGTGCCCACCTCGAAACCGAAAGTGCGCATCTCTTTAGTCGGATCCAAGGCTTTGGAGCCCTCGGCGCAGAAGAATGTTGTCGAGACGAAGGCTCAAGTCAGGGGCGTCGAGTCGAAGACTGCCGCGCCAAAGACTAAAGTCAAGGTGGTCGAGCCGAGCACGTCGGCGCCAAAGGCGGTCGACACCAGCAAAGGACTCGGTGACCCGAAGAAAGGCCTCGGTGACCCGAAGGATCTGAAAGAGACACGTTAGTGATAGATTCCTTACCTTAGAATATCCCCAGGCGTCAGACTGGATCCGGAAATTTTTGCGTAGCAATACCCCTGCGCGCTGTTAGGCGTCGTCTGCGGCTCCGCGTCCGTCGTCGGCGTCGTGAGCGCCGGGATGACGTCATCGGAGTATATAGACGGCGCCCATGCGCGCTGACGTCAGTTCTTCTTTTTTCCGCGCCAGCTAGCGCAGATCCGGAAGAAGCTCTACCCCCAGTCACTTTTTGACTGAAAACTTTTTGATCTTTTTGATCCTCTACTTAGTCGATTCTCGACTATCGGTGCCAGGGATGCCCGGGTTCAAGCCTTGCTCGAAGTGCGGCCGACTCATGTCGGTCACGGACCCCCATCGCCGGTGCCTGAAGTGCTTAGGCCTCGACCACGACGATCGAACCTGTGACGACTGCCGGGCCCTGACGTCGAAGGCTAGGCGGGAGCGGTCCCGCAAGCGTCTCGAGCTGAGGCAGTCGGCCCCGCGCCGCTCCAGGTCCCGGTCCCGGTCCCACGGGAGGTCGAGGGACAGGTCGCGAGGTCGGAGTCATCGACGCTCCGGGAGTGGTCACCGATCGTCTGGATCCAAGTCCTCAGGTAAGAGGCATGAGAGGTCGGAGCGCCACCATCGGTCCTCCGACCCGCCCCGACGCTCGCTCGATGCGGCCGGGGGTTCGGGCGACACCGCCCACGCGGCTCCGCGGGAGTCGCAAGCGTCGCCGCCTGCCCCACACCTTCGGGTCCCTGGGCACGGCGCGTCGCAGGAGGAGGTCGAGAGGTACCTCATGGCCATGAGGGCCCTCCCTCCTCAGTCGGTTCCCGTGGCGCCTTCGGGCCGATCGGCTCCGTCTGGAGGTCCTTCCGGGTCGGGCGCTTCGGCCCCGACGACGTCGGGTGCTTCGGGCCCGGCGCCGCTGGCGACTTCGGTCCCGGCGCCGCGCGACCTCGCTGGATCCGGCTCCGGATCCGGGACCTCGCCGGTCGACCTTACGACCTCACCGGCGCCGTCCCTTCAGGTGTCGTCCCCGGCAGCCGTAGTGGTTGCCGACCCCAATGCTTCCTACGGTCCGCCTCAGGCGTCGGAGGGGCGCCGCTGGGCGCCGATTCCGTCGGCCGTCGGAGAATTCTATCTCCACGAGGAGGCCCTGGCTGTTCATCCTGGTCTCCAGGAGCTGGGTGACGAGGAGCAATGGGAGGGGTCCGAGGACCCTCTGGCACGTGATTGCCAGTCACATCAGGACTGGACATATGAGCTTGGGGAGGCCAGTGGTATTGACACCTCGCCAGACACTGGATTTACATCGCCCCCGACTGTGGCTTCGGAGGCGGGTTCTGCTTACAGCGTAGTGTTGACGAAGGCAGCTAAGGCCCTAAACCTTGAGCTCCCCGTCGCGGCCGTGAGGACTAATCTCCTCACTGAGGTGCTCAAACAGCAGTCCGGCTCCGCGGAGCCCCTTCTGCCGTTCAATGAGGCCTTGTGTGACGTTCTGCTGGGCACTTGGTCCAAGCCCGCCACAGGTCCCCCTGTGGATAGGAACGTGGCCAGACGCTACCGCCCGGCACCGGGCGACCCTTGCTTTTTGTCCACCCACCCCACCCCCGAGAGCCTGGTCATCCAGGCCTCCACTTCCCAGACCGCATTCCCGACGGCCCCGCCCGATCGGGAATCCAAGAGATATGAGCAGTTCGGGAAGAAGGTCTTCTCGTCTGTGAGCCTAGGGCTCCGGTCAGTCAACACCAACTGTCTCTTGGGCCGCTACACCCACACTCTGTGGGACACGGTTGCGGAGGTGCTGCCACAATGCTCTGAGGAGGTCAGGGCTAAACTCAGCCAAACCCTTGCGGACGGCCGAGATGCGGCACGATTTTCCATCCGGTGTGGGCTGGATACCACGGACTCACTGGGCAGGGCGATGGCAACGACGGTGGCGGTTCGACGCCACGCCTGGTTGAGGTCCGCCAATTTCTCGGCCGATGTCCAGGCCACTCTCCTGGACATGCCGTTTGATGGCCGTCGCCTCTTCGGCGACAAGGCAGACCATGCGCTGGAACGTTTTAAGGACTCCAGGGCCACGGCCAAGTCCTTGGGCCTTGCGGCCCCACGCCAGCAATCGGGTGCCTTTCGCTCCTTTCGTGGCCACGGAAGGGGCGCCCCACCACGGACCGTCAGCCACGTGCCGCAGAATGTTCAGCAACGCGGTGGCGGCCGTGGGAACCGCCGTGGCGGTGGTCGGGGCCAGCGGCGAGGCCAGTCCACACCTCCCTCAGCAGCCCCCGCCTCAAAACCTTCCTAGTCCGAGTTTTCAGGCCCATGTGACGCCTGTGGGAGGCAGGGTTCGCCATCACCTCTCCCACTGGCATACAGTCACTTCGGACAGGTGGGTGCTGCAAATTGTCCGAAGGGGTTTCTCCCTCCCCTTCGAGTCTTCCCCTCCATCCATGCCACCTCAATGCCACCGTGTGTCGGGGGATCACTTGCGACTTCTGCAAGGGGAAGTTTCGGCCCTCTTGGCCAAGAGGGCCATCGAGCGCGTTCCTGGGCCAGAAGTAGGACGTGGCTGTTACTCCCACTACTTTCTGGTACCCAAGAAGGGCAAAGGGGGCCTACGCCCTATCTTGGATCTGCGGAACGTGAACGGCTTCCTCCGTACGGAGAAGTTCAAGATGCTCACTTTGGCTCAGGTCCTGGCTGCCCTGGACCCAGGAGACTGGATGGTAGCGTTGGACTTGCAGGACGCCTATTTCCACATCCCCGTCCTGCCGGCCCACCGGCGTTACCTGCGGTTCACGGTAGGCCACGAGCACTTTCAGTTTACCGTGCTCCCCTTCGGCCTTACCAGCGCCCCACGGGTGTTCACGAAGGTGATGGCGGTGGTCGCAGCCCATCTGCGCAGGCAAGGGGTGTCAGTCTTCCCCTACCTCGACGACTGGTTGTTGAAGGCGGGCTCGCCCCAGACAGTCGTCAGCCACCTCCAGACTACGGCCGACCTCCTGCACTTGCTGGGGTTCTCCATCAATGTGCCGAAGTCACACCTGTGTCCCTCTCAGAAGCTCCTTTTCATCGGAGCGGTTCTCGACTCGGCGCAGTTTCGGGTTTACCCACCCGAGCAGCGGGTTCGGGATATTCAGGCTCTGATTCCTGTCTTCGGGCCGTTATCCCGGGTCTCGGTCAGGTTGACGCTGCGGCTTCTGGGACTGATGGCCTCCTGCATCCTTCTGGTGCGTCACGCCAGGTGGCGGATGCGGGCTCTGCAGTGGGACCTGAAGTTTCAGTGGGCCCAGCATCAGGGCAACCTGTCCGATCATGTCCTGATCTCGGAGGGCACTGCGAGACAACTGCAGTGGTGGCTCACGGACCGCGACTGGGTCAGTGGCAGACCCCTCTCTCTACCCCAGCCGGAGCACGTAGTTGTGACGGACGCGTCCCTCCAGGGCTGGGGAGGCCACATGGGAGAGGCGGAGATCAGAGGCCTCTGGTCTCCGGCGGAGTCCCGGCTCCACATCAACCTTCTGGAGCTGCGGGCGATTCGTCTTGCACTGAAGGCATTCCTCCCCTCTGTCAGGGGGGAGCGTGGTGCAAGTGTTCACCGACAACACCACCGCCATGTGGTACTGCAACAAACAGGGCGGTGTGGGGTCGTGGGCCCTTTGCCAGGAGGCTCTGCGCCTCTGGCAGTGGCTGGAACATCAGGGCGTGACTCTGGTGGTTCAACACCTGGCAGGTTCTCTGAATGCCAGGGCGGACGAACTCAGCCGCCGGTGCATGAGGGATCACGAATGGCGTCTGAACTCGGACGTGGCGCAAGGTCTCTTTCGACAGTGGGGAGAGCCTTGGTTAGATCTATTCGCCACAGAAGAGAACGCGCAATGTCAGCAGTTCTGCGCGTTGGAGTTTCCAAGGCGGCACTCGCTCGGAGACGCTTTTCGTCGCGAGTGGAGCTGCGGCCTGTTGTACGCCTTTCCGCCTATACCACTTCTGCCCAGAGTGCTGAAGAAGATCAAGCGCGACCGGGCCCAGGTTATCCTTGTGGCTCCGGACTGGGCTCGAAGATACTGGTATCCCGAGCTACTCAGCATGTCAGTCGATCCCCCGATTCGTCTGCCTCTTCGGGAGGACCTTCTGTCGCAGCAGCAGGGGACGGTCCTGCACCCGAACCTGTCCAGTCTCCACCTACAAGCTTGGAGATTGAGCGGCGGCAGTTGAGGCCATTTGACTTGCCTCCCGAAGTCTGTGACATCATTCTGGCAGCCAGGCGTCCCTCCACTAAGTCGGTATACGCCTGCCGGTGGAATAGATTTGTGGCATGGTGCGCAGCAAAGGCTGTGGATCCCCTCTCTGCACCCCTTTCGGAAGTGCTGCTCTTTCTTCTTTCCCTTGCCCAGCAGGGCTCTGCTCTGGGCACTCTTAAAGGGTATCTCTCTGCTCTTTCAGCCTTCTTGAGGCTACCTGATCAGCCTTCTTTGTTCAAGTCCCCTATAGTGAGTAGATTTCTGAAGGGCATCACACACATGTTCCCTCCTGTTCCCTTCGTGATGCCCCAGTGGGACTTGAACCTTGTTCTCACCTATCTGATGTGTGCTCCCTTTGAGCCACTTCATAACTGTCCTCTTCGCCTCCTTACGCTGAAGACGGCCTTCCTGGTTGCCATCACCTCTGCCAGGAGAGTGAGTGAGCTCCAGGCTCTTTCTTCTTCTCCGCCTTTCCTGTCTGTTCACCCTGATAAGGTGGTGTTGCGTACACGACCTTCCTTTCTGCCCAAGGTTGTCACGGCCTTCCACATCGGGCAGTCCATCACCTTGCCCACCTTCTTTCCGCCTCCGCATCCCTCGAAAGAGGAGGAGAGGCTCCACCGTCTGGATCCAAAACGTGCGCTCTCCTACTACTTGGACCGCACTCGCCAATTCCGGGTGGATGACCAACTCTTCGTTGGTTACGTGGGCGCGAAGAAGGGAAAGGCTGTACACAAGAGGACCATCTCCAGGTGGATCATCTTGTGCATCCAAGCATGCTACTCCATGGCGAGGAAGGAGCCCCCGGCTGGATTGCGGGCTCACTCCACTCGGGCCACGGCAACGACAACTGCCCTGGGCCGCGGTGTCCCCCTGCAGGACATCTGTCAGGCAGCCACGTGGGCCTCGCTGCACACGTTCGCAAGACACTACTGCCTGGACAGTCAAGTCCGGAGGGATGGCTTCTTTGGCCGTTCCGTCCTCCAGGACTTTCTGGTGTGATATTGGTTCGCAGACCCACCACCGCGGGGTTGGTATTGCTGGGGTATCTATTCTAAGGTAAGGAATCTATCACTAACGTGTCTCTTTCAGATGCACAAGTTACTACTTGTGTAACGATATATCTGTAAGAGACATTAGTTAGTGATAGATTCCTTACCGCCCTCCCATCCTCCCCGTTCTGCGAACCGATATTTAGGGTTAAGGTCATCCCCTTTCAGGGCCCTAGTTTCGTGGCACCAGTGTTAGTTCTATCATGGCTCTGCGTATCTGGCGCGGAAAAGCTGTGTTATCAGAACTGACGTCAGCGCGCATGGGCGCCGTCTATATACTCCGATGACGTCATCCCGGCGCTCACGACGCCGACGACGGACGCGGAGCCGCAGACGACGCCTAACAGCGCGCAGGGGTATTGCTACGCAAAAATTTCCGGATCCAGTCTGACGCCTGGGGATATTCTAAGGTAAGGAATCTATCACTAACTAATGTCTCTTACAGATATATCGTTACACAAGTAGTAACTTGTGCTTCTCGAGACTCCGCGCCAACAGGACAGGGCCAAGAGCGGCGCACCCCGAGAGTCCACTCCTGGTGAGGCCTCGAAGGATTCCGTCGACTCGGCGCGCCCGTTCGCCGCTTTCACCAAGAAGGTGACGGACTCCCTACAGTGCATCAGGGAGAAGGCCTCGACAGTCGGACCAAAGGATCCTCCACCTCCGAAGCCGGTCGAGAGACCTCACAAGGCGTCGACGCCCATTCACTTTACGTTGCCACCGAAGGTGGCGCCGAAGGCTTTCACCCCTAAAGCGGTCGCCAGCGTCCCCGAGAAGGTTTCCTCGGTGCCGAAGTCGTCGACGGGGGTCCCCACCCTGAAGCCTCGACAACCTTCAGTAGGCGAGCAACAAGAACACTTTATTTATTTTATTTTTTTTTTAAAACCTTTATTTATGAATGCACAATACACAGCGTCTGCCTACAACCCCGCAGGGCCGGCCGCTATGACATATACGGATGGTTAAAAGGTAAGTTTGAAGACAGTACGTTGTTAAAGCAATCTCTCGAGACTACATTGTCAGACGGAACATAGCGCCATATCAAATAGGATAAGAAAGGTTTAATTTTATGATTTTGTCGAAAAGAACAACAACACACAAACACATGGTATCATAATGGCAAGGGTCGCTAGAGGGGGGGAAAGGGGGGGGAGAGCGCTAATAAATAAGGAAACCTATATGGCGAGGGGGGGCGAGCACGGGGGAGAAAGCAAAGGCTATACTGGGAATTGGGAACGGAACGTCAATCATGGGGAGGAGGGGAGAGGAACCTCATAGCCAAGTGGAGGGGAGCAAACATCTCCTCGGTACGAATTCCACTGCGCCCAGACCCTGGACCATTTCTTGGGACGCCCCCGCGCCTCATAAACAGTTTTCTCTCGGAACATGCACCAGTCCATGTTCTCTTTCCAGGCACTGAGCAATGGTAGTCTAGGGGAGCCCCAGAGCTGCGCTATATCTCTCTTTGCAACCATGTTGCCCAGAGTGACCCATAGTGTCTGGGCAGCATTACAATCTGACGGTTCCCACACATTCAGCAAGCAACGTCGTGCTTCGGGAAGGAGTGGGATCCCGGTGACACGACCCATAACATCATGCACTCTAGACCAAAAGGCCGCAATCATCGGGCATTCCCACAGAACATGAAGGAAAGTACCATCCATACCACACCCACGCCTGCACCGTCCATCCGAAACCAAACCCAGACGCATTCCAGTCAGATATACTCGGTGGAGGATCTTCAACTGGACAAAGCGAAGCCGAGCCGGGATAGCCACCTCCTTAGGGGAGGATACAGCTGACTGCCAGTCCTCGTCGTCGAGCTCGAGCCCGTCAGATGTCCAGGTAGCACGAAGTGTCTCTAGTTGGTCAGCCCTGTTGTTGACAAGCTTCTTATATATTAAGGAAATCGTGCTATCGGGGACATGGCCGTCTAGAACACGATCCTCCAAGGGGGAGGACTGCGGGATATCGGTACCAGATGGAAAGACGGAGGACAAGGCATGTCGAACCTGCATATACCAGAAGTGCTCCCTATCGTCGAGCCGATATTCCAATTTCAATACCTCGAAGGATTTAACAGCGCCTCGAGCCCATAGATCCTCCACCTTACTGATCCCAATCATGTCCCACTTCTTGAATCCCTTCGTCTTCCACAGATTACCCAACCGATCCGAGTCGTACAAAGGCGTCATACGTGTCAGCCTACCACCCCAGCCCGTGGCCACAGTAGCGTCTCTCCATGCCCGCACAGCACATTTCGTCGGGCCTGTAAGGAGTCGAAAGGGTGCCTTTGAGTACAGAGCCCTATTGAAGTTGCCACCGGGCAATAATAGTTTATCCAAAGCAAAGGCGGGAGCGGGTTCCGAAGCGTACGTCGCATGGTTGATAGCGCTCAGGTGTGAGGCCCAGTAATAGCGTCTAATATCCGGCAACGCAATACCACCACCATCATACCATGAGAGGGTGAGCTTGGACAAGGCGATACGGGCACGACCATCCCAAATCAGTTGTCGCTGCAAACTCTCAACCTCTCGGAAGTAGCGAGCAGGGACAGGATCGAAAAAATTCTGCAGGGCGTAAAGAAACCGGGGGAGCGATATCATTTTAAAGAGTGCCGCTCGGCCTAATGGGGATAGAGGCAATTCACGCCACCGTCGCACGTCCTGCTTGAGTCTGCGGAGCGGAGCATACAAGTTCCGCTCATAGCGGACCGAAGAGACCATAGAGACATAGATCCCCAGATACTTGAAGCCATCAGTCGCTACCAATATGGGAAACCTGCGAGGCAGAGGCGGGAGCGCCCCGGCTATGACGTAAACACAGGACTTGGTCCAGTTGATGACTAATCCCGAGTTCTTACCAAAGGATGTGAGAACGTCGAAGAGGACGTTAAGCGACTTTTGAGGGGAAGTAAGATAAAGAAGGATGTCATCCGCGTACAAGGAGACACGATCCTCGAGATCCGGGGCCCATCTGATCCCCTTAATGGAGGGCTCCCACCGTAGCCACGCAGCAAGGGGTTCAAGCGCCAATGCGAATAGAAGCGGGGAGAGCGGACAGCCCTGACGGGTGCCGCGGCCTAAGGGGAAAGGGTCAGAGCATCTACCATTTACCACGACCTGAGCCAATGGTCGTTCGTAAAGGAGCCTGACCCATGCGATGAAGTTAGGACCAAAGCCAAACTTAGCGAGAGTCGCCCAGAGATAGGGCCATTCGATAGTGTCGAAAGCCATAGTGGCGTCTAAGGAGGCAACCACTGCCGGCTCGGCGAGAATTGGAGCCCTCGCGAGAACACTATGAAGCCTACGCAGGTTAAGGGCCGTGTTCCTATGCGGGATGAAACCGGATTGATCCGGATGGATCAAGTCGCAAATCACCTTAAGCAACCGATTGGCCAGAATCTTGGCCAGGAGTTTGGGTTCCGCGTTCAGGAGAGAGATGGGGCGGTAGGAAGTGCAGCGGTCACGAGGCTTGCCGTCTTTATAAATGACCACTATGGTAGCAAGGCGCTGCTCGAGGGGGAGGCTTCCAGCATCAACCGCCTCGAGAAACATGTTGCGCAGGTGGGCGGCCATCTTGTCCGGACAGAGTTTGTAAAGTTCAATGGGCAGTCCATTCGGGCCCATCGCCTTCCCCGAGCGCAAAGATCGGATAGCAAGGGCAATCTCATCGACGGTGAAAGGGGCTTCCAAGGCAAGACCATCTTCATCCGAAACAGTAGGCAGGGCAATATCTCGCAATAGCAGCCTGGAATCAGCCTCATCCCGATCACTAACAGGCGTATAAACCTTCCGGAAGTGGTCCACAAAGCAATCAACAATTTCACCAGGATCTGAGACACTCTCACCGGATTCACGAACAATGACAGGCACGACACGACTCGCTCGTTCAGCCTTATCCAGCCATGCCAAGAGCTTGCTAGCTTTGTCACCCACATCATACAGTCGGCCTAGTTGATTCGCACGCATCAATTTAGCAGCATCAGTGACACAAGCTCTATAGTCGGCTTGTTTTAGTTCCAAAGTGTGCAACAATGCAGGCGTGTCATCCCCACCCAACTCACTTTCAAGCGCAGTGATCTCAGTTTCAAGAGCAAGAACAGCCTCCCTCTTTACCCTACGCTCAGCAGCAATGAGTGATAGAGCAGAACCCCTGATAACCGTCTTGAAGGCTTCCCAAAGAACAGTAGGGGAGGTGACAGAGCCCACATTCTCGTCAAAATAACAATCAATTGCCTTCACCAAATCAGAGCGGAGCCGGGGGCTACGAAAATGCCAGGGAGGGACAGGGGGGATTCTGTTACCAAGTAGACCACCCACAGAAATCTTAATCATCAAGGGGGAATGGTCCGAGATACCCCGGGGAAGATGCCGTACCTCCCGGACAGTGGACAGAGTGGAAGCTAACATAAAGAAATAGTCGATACGAGAGAGGCTGCCATGCGCACCAGAGTGGAAAGTATATTGCTGGAGTGTGGGGTGCAGTGAGCGCCAAACATCCACCAGGCCAAAAGTATCAGCCATCTCATTGAGCCACATTTGGGACGGCAGCAGGACTCTAGGGGGAAGTCAATCACATTCACCAGACATAACAGAATTAAAGTCCCCGCCCAAAATTAACAATCCATCAGGAAGGCCAAGAAGAGTCTTGCCAAGATCAGCGTAGGTGGTAGCCTGCAGCCCCAGGGGAATATAGACAACCACCAGCACAATCTGTTTACCCTCCCACCTCCCGGAGACAGCAGCATACCGCCCACGGTCGTCAAGGATAACCTCGTCAATAGCAAAAACTAGGGAGGACTTCACCATGATACCCACTCCCCGGGACCCAGAGGTGAAACCAGCATGTGCAATCAGGCGATAACCCCGGCGGTCGAGGGCCTTGCAAGCGTTTCCAATTAAGTGGGTCTCCTGAAGGAACACAACATCTGGGGCATGCCGCCTCAAAAATTGCAACACGATGCCTCGCTTGATCCTGTCGCCCAACCCGTTGACGTTCCAAGAAAGAACCCGCATTTCACCCCCCCCCCCCATTGCGGCATAGGCAATCCACCCCAACCCCCCTCCACAACCCCAAGTTCGGAATATTTGCAATCAATAAAATACCATGAAAAAAGAGACATAACAAACAAAACGGAACACCACCAAGTCCCCAGAAACCAACCCCCCAACAGAAACCCGTTACACCCCCCTCCCTGCACCCCTGCTGACTGAAAAGCCACCCCCAACTGCAGTGTGCCTGTCGCCCCATCTTATCTACACAAAGAACCCCCCGAGGAGGAAGGGAGAAATCACCCGTTCCCGCACCGCCACGGGCATAACCATAGAGCACACAGTTAATTTACTCTGTACAGTACGTAGTCTCAATCTGGACCCCCGGGGGCCCATGTTACTCCTGGGCCGTTGCACCACCTTCCGCACCACCAGGGCCTCCGCTCCCAGAGTCCTCCGTCGGCAACGAGTCCAACCAGTCGGCAGCACGCTCCGGCTGATCAAAAAAGTAGGCACGTTCTCTAAACTCTATCCGCAGTCGGGCTGGAAACAACATGGCGTACTTCAGTCCCCGGTCTCTAAGGCGACGCTTCACTCCGAGGAACCCAGATCGTTGTCGCTGCACTTGGGGAGTGAAATCAGGATAGATGGAGATAGAGTTATTGTCATATTTCAACGGGCCGTGTTTACGGGCGGCCTGGAGGATAGCGTCTCTATCTCGATAGTGAAATAGCCTTGCAATGATAGGCCTCGGCGGGCCTCCTGGTTTCACCCGTCCTCCTGGAAAACGATAGGCGCGCTCTACGGCAAAGAACTTACTGAGTCCAACCGGAGCAAGTTTAGCAACGATAAGTTCCTCGACCAATAAATCGATCGAGGCAGCACCATCACTTTCCGGCACTCCAACCAGGCGTATATTGTTCCGCCTGGCCCTGTTGTCGTAGTCCTCCATACGTTTAAGCAGCAGATCTTGCGAGGCACGCAGATTCCCAATCTCCGACTGCGCCTCCGCCATGTCCGTCACCAGGCTCGACGCCTTCAGGTCTAGTGCCTTCACCCTCTCGTTAGTTTTGGCAAGATCGGCCCGAATAAGAGTAACATCCACAGCCACCGTGTCTATCTTGGACACGATGGCTTCGTACTGCTGACTCATATCGGCCTTAAGTCCAGAGATGGCCGCCAACAGGTCTTGGAGCGATACTTCAGAAGAAGACGACATGTCCGTCTGAGGTCCTTCAGCGCCCACGCTTGTGACACCGGGGGAGCCTCTCGGCTGGGTGTAGCGTTCGATCATATTAGACTGGATCGACCCCCCCCCCCCCCCCCCCCCCCCGGGTTACAGTATTCCTGCGTTTTCCGGCCTCAGGTTTTGTCGCCATGTTGCAGTCGATGGCGGCCAAGAACCCAAGAGTGGCAGTAGGACGGAAAAGAGTCCAGAAACTCCGAAGCGCTGGTCGAGGAGGGAATACGGCAGGCCTCTTTGCCAGCCCAATGATGGAAAGTGTGCACTGTGAGGGCAGCAGGCAAAGACAAAGTAGGAGGAGACAGAGACGATGAGGCCGGAAACCGAAACCGAAAGTGAAAGTGGTACACCACCGGTGGGCCAGATGCCAGGCAGTTGTTGTTGTTGCATTACAGCTCGGCCATAATAGGCAGCCGAGTCCCCGGTCACGTCCGTGGGCAGGCCAAAAAGTTGGAGACGACAGAAAAATGGTCCCCGAGGTCCGATTTCGACCAAAAAAGGATCGTCAGCATCAGTGAGAGTAGCACTTCAAAAGCCCGTCGAATTGATCAGGATAGGTGCAGGATAGATAAAGAAGGGCGGCGCGGGTCTCGGGAGCTCTCTGCTCACGCGACCATCTTGGATGCCCGCGTAGCTCCTCCCCAAGAACACTTTATTGATGCCGAAACTGGCAGGCTTTCCCTCCACAAGCGGAAAATTGTCCCGGAACAACGGATGGAGTCCTACAAGATTCCTCTGAAGAAAAAGAGGGACTCTGCTTCCACTCCTGTACTGGTGGAGCCACTTTCTCCACAAACTCATGATGTCTCGCCCAATTACTCTGATGTGGACGCTGGGGAGGGCGATGATGAGGAAGAGTACAGCTATCCTGTCTATACAGACCCTGGTGATACCAATGAACCCTGGGCTGCTGGTGCTGACCCAGGTGATCCTCATTCAGGACAAGACACTCAACTCTATTCTGTGAAGACGTCTCCCACAGAAGATTCTGCAGCATTCCATGCCCTCATTGAACGAGCAGCTAAAAATCACAACGTCCAGCTCCATGCTGACCCTATTGACGTCGATTTCCTTTTTGATACCTTCTCAGTCTCGGAGAGGACTGTCAAGACTCTACCTATGTTAAAAGGGGTCTTAAAACATGCTGGTTAGATCTTTAAAAAAAAGCCTGCGAGGGTGATAAACCCTAGGATTGAGAAAAAGTATACGCCAGCGCCTACTGATCCTACCTACATCAAAGGACAGTTGCCTCTGCACTCTCTTGTCGTCTCGAATGCCCGGAAGAGGGCTAATTCTCAGACTACGGGTGATGCTCCTCCCCAGATAAGGAATCTAAGGTCTTTGAGGCATCGGGGAAAAGGGTGGCAGCACAAGAGGCCAACATCTGGCGCATTTCCAATACGCAAGCGCTTCTAGCGAGGTATGACAGGGCACACTATAACATGCTGGAGACCCTGTTGCAGCACCTTCCTGATGAATACAAGGAAGCAGCTGAGATGCTTATTCAGGAAGGAAAGCTGATCTCGAATGCTTCAATTAAGTGCGCTCTGGACGCGGCTGACACCGCAGCTAGGGCTGTCAACACTAGTGTAACGCTGAGACGACATGCCTGGTTGAGAATCTCTGGATTTAAGCCAGAGATACAAACCACCATCCTTAATCAAACAGTGAATCCAGATCACCTGTTTGGCCCAGAGGTTGACACCACCTTAGAAAAGATTAAAAAGGACACTGAAACTGCTAAATCCATGGGTGCCTTACAGTCCCAGCAGCTTCAGGGTGGGTCTTTTCGTCGCTCAAGCACTAGAGGCGTTTCCAGAGGCCAGCTCTCCCAAACCACGCAGTACTACAGGCAACACGCAGTCCACATACACCAACAAAAGTCAAGGTGGATATCGTGGTAACAGCGCCAAGGGCAGGGGTCGTGGAAACAACAACTCCAGATCCTCTGCCACCAACAAACAGTGACGCCTTGTCACTGCCCCCCGACCATGCAACACCGGTCGGGGGGAGACTTCAGCAGTTCCTGCCGGTCTGGAGAACCATCACCACAGACAGGTGGGTCAGAAAACTTATACAATACGATTATTGTCTGGAGTTAACATCCACTCCACCCAACATACCCCCAAGACACCGTCCTATGTCTGCCGAGCATTTGCACTTATTGCATCAGGAGGTCCTCGTCATGCTGCAAAAAGGAGCAATAGAGCTCGTGCCTGTGCAGGAAAGAGGCACAGGGGTCTACTCCCTGTACTTCTTAATACCAAAAAAGGACGGATCCTGCAGGCCCATCCTGGACCTCAGGCCCCTCAACCAGTACATCCTGTCGGAGCACTTCCATATGCTCACCCTGCAGCAAGTGCTCCCGTTGCTCAGTTAGGGGGATTTTCTCGCAACTTTAGACCTAAAGGATGCGTATTTTCACATTCCACTGCACCAGTCACCCAGAAAATACCTCCGGTTCACCATCCAAAACCAACACTACCAGTTCAAGGTTTTGCCTTTCGGAGTCACCACGGCACCCAGGGTGTTCACAAAGTGCCTGGCGACAGTGGCGGCGCACCTGAGGAGACGGAATATTCACGTCTACCCTTATCTGGACGACTGTCTCATCCAGGCGAAGTCAGCCCAGCAGTGTGCCGCTCACGTGTCTCACACCATTCACCTCCTTCACGACCTGGGATTCTCACTGAATTACCCAAAATCCCACCTCCAGCCCGCCCACATATGGCAGTATCTGGGTGCGACGATAAACACTCTGGCAGCCACAGCACAGCCAAATTCAGTGAGGGTCGGCAGCATTCAATCGCTGATACGATTCAAACCCCAACGCTCGCTTCCAGCGAGAGTGTTCATGCAGTTGATAAGCATGATGGCCTCCTGCATCTCCATAATCCCGTACGCGAGGCTACATATGCGTCCGCTTCAGGTCAGTGGACTCAGGCTCATGGGCAGTTGAAAGACCTAGTGTTGGTGAGCGGTCGGGCATACAACTCTCTGCATTGGTGGAATCCACGAAACCTTTGCAAGGGACGACCGTTCCAAGAGCCTGTGCCACAGATCATCCTGACAACGGACGCTTCTCTCCAGGGATGGGGAGCTCATGTACTCCATTACACTGTGCAGGGACTATGGACGCAACAGCAACGGAAGATGCACATCAATGTTCTAGAACTGATGGCAGTCTTCATGGCACTAAAAGCTTTCAAAGTACATCTGTGCAACAAGCTCGTGTTGATCCGGATGGACAACATGACAGCCATGTACTACATTCAGAAACAGGGAGGTACCCACTCTCCGCAGCTGCCTCATCTGGCTCAGAGCATGTGGAAGTGGGCCATTCAGAGGAATGTCTTCCTCATGGCAGAACACCTCCCGGGCAAGGACAATCAGATGGCGGACCTGCTCAGCAGGTACAGCCACCAAATGCACGAGTAGGAGTTGCATCCATCAGTACTCCACCCGTACTTCCAAGAGTGGGGTCTTCCATTTGATAGACCTGTTCGCCACAAGGCAGAACGCAAAATGCCAAAGCTTCGCAGCCGGGTTTCCACACCCACAGTCGCAGGGCAATGCGATATGGATGATTTGGTCAGGCAGATTTGCGTACGCTTTTCCCCCAGCACCTCTGATACCCAGTGGCGGCTGGTGATATTTAAGTGGTGAGGCGTAAAATGATAATTATACTGCACCGTAGCGAGCGAGCGTAGTGAGCGAGCCCGAGAAAATTTTGAAAAAATAGTGGGAAAATGGTGAATTTTCAAGCAAATTTGAGAAAGCAAGAAGGTTAATAAAGCAATTGTGAAAGTGCAGGTATACATTATTAAAGAGATGTCATATAACATAGGTAGCTGCTTACCCCTTTCCCATATTCAACAAAAATAGCGTATTGCACTGTGAATACAAAGACACACACACGCACACACACATGCACATGCACACATACACACATACTCGTATATATGTGTGTTAACTTTTTAAAAGAAGGAAATGAATTCTGTATAGGGTTTATTGTGCATTTACATTCTTACTTGATATTACAAATTCAACCTTCAAGCGCTTACTTTTGCAACAACCACAAGAGAGATATATTTTTTAAGATCTCTGTGTATCCTGGAAACAGCAACATTGAACCAAAGATTATGTGTTATTCATTTTTTAATAAAAAAAACAGCCTACGTATCTACTGTTTACTTTTCATTTCTACTCCCTGTTCAACAAAGAGCATAAAGAATTAATCAGATTAAAAATGAATGAACCCTCACTTACATCAAGCTGTACTAAAGCTTTTCGTCACAACCCATTGTGTGTGCTATGCAGGCATGCAATTGTGTCAGAGACAAACTGTACACCCTGATGATGCAGCAGAGATAATTGAACTGACTGAAAAGCGAACTGAGGCAGATTTCTGCCTAAAATATAATTCTCGACACATATAAATATGGTTCAAACATTTAAACACATAAAGAACAGCACACCAAAGAAAAAGGAGGAGCAGTGTAAAGCATACCAATATATGGCATTAAAAACTGGAGCTGACTGTTAAAAATAGCACAGTTTTCATCTACCACATCATTTATTATTGCAAGGCCTTTTGTCGGATTGGGGCAGTATCCTTACAGTCAGGAGAATATTGGGGCTTTGTCTCGCCTACGATTCAAAGGTGCAAATTAATTTACTGTTGAAATGTGGTTTCCATTCCGGGACACTTTCATTCATGTCCATGCCCAACCAAGGCGCACGTCTTTCTTTCTTCGGGAATTTTGGGTAAGCATTTAAACGTCACATCATCACCGTAAACGTATCTACATTGTTTAATTTTAATAAACTGGTCTGCCACAATCTGTGCGACGCGAACCTGCTTCCAGATCCGCAACCCGTCATTAGGATCTGCCTGATCTGCAGAATTTATGACCTAACGGTTGACTTTTAGAGGTCATTTCCTGGCTAGTTGAGTACATAAAAAAGTATGTGAAATCCCGTGATTAGCACCGAAAAGCAGCTACAGCGAATACGGAATTCATTATGTGCGATATAGAACACGGGTGTGCTTCGTACAGAAGTTTCATTTATTATGTATCAGATCCACAGTAAAAAAAATTTTTTAAAAACGTCGTTTCTCTTTGGGACTTACCTCGGTCGGAGTGGTTACTGGCCTGAGAAATTAGTTTGAAATTACTGTAGGACAATCATTCAATCAAGAAATCTAATTAAACCTTATTGGGAAGGTCAGCAGGAAGTCACGTCAGAAATCCTATACATTTGTTACGCGATGCAGTATATCTGCTAGAATGGATTAGGTGAGGCTCATATTCCATCCCCCACCTGCTGCTGGCAAAGACTGATAGCTGAGCTGACTAGGCACCTGTGGGAGGCACAGAGAGACGTGGTTGGGGGCTAAGCCAGGGTGGCCTATATGTGAGTGCCTGAGGGTGTCAAGTTCGTGTCCTCAACGGAGGCTGCTAGGTGGACCGAATGCCCCGCTGGACCGGTGGAACTGGCTAGGGCGGTGCTGTGGAGGGATGCAGGGGCTGTGGCCTTTCCAGGACTCTTTTGGAAAACGCGCACCGTTTCATCAACGTGGCCTGGTGCTAGAAACGAATGTCCACGAGTTCTGCAGTGTGCAAGTCCAAAGAGTGCTAATTGTGGCTGTGTTGATATTGCATTGAATTGGCTGGCAGCTACTGTGTCACACGGCCCAGAGCTGCGCCACACTGCGTAAAGACAGCCCTAGAGCATATCCAGAGAGTGTGCAGGACAGTCCAGAGCAGCAGTGAAGGGCCCCGCAAGCACCACCAAGAACAGGACTAGCTCAGCAGCAAGCAGGTTTCCACCTAGCAGCACAATGGATATGATATGATATGATTTACATATGGCCGGACAATGAGGGGTGTCACCGAATACTGTCTGGCTTCTGGATAGGCGGATAACGCTCTCTGCGCTGCTGATCGGGCAGGTCAGTCCTGTACCAAACGCCTTCAGTTCATTTCAAACAAACACAAGCCACCACAGCGGCCTCCACAACGGGCTTTCTGCCAAACAAGCTCTTTCATCACAAGGCATAAACGCAGCCACCAGCAGTACCATTCACAAAGGCACTGCAGATAAGAACGAGCAATTGCTAAAATGGTGCGGGCACGACAAGCAAAAGACGGAAGCTAACAGGCGGCTCGGTGCTGATCCATAGGCATCTGCGCGGGGAGCGGTGGACCAACAGAGAGTCGGGGTGGGGAGAAGACAGGTAGGGTGGCATGCACATGGGTGCTTTACACTTGACTCACTTGATGATAATTATAATTTATTATTTACCGTCAGGGCGGCACAGTAAAAAAACCTACTTGGACGCGAAAGAAGCACCAGGTGATCCGGACCGTCCATAGTAGGCACAGTCAGCACTCAGCACACAACAACGACGAACTGGTCACGCGTCCTGTCTTCGTTAGTTCTACTTTAACTTTACTTGTTCTTGTGTTCTGGAACTTTTGGCAGCAGTGGCCACGCGCGGTGCCGTCCCAACAGCGTAGAAATGGCCAATCACTTCGACATGGCTGGATATAGCCATATGGTGATTGGCCATTCAGTGCGGCCCCTTAGCAGAGCAGCCAACACCCACGCGCGGCACCATCCTGCTGCAGCAGCCAATCCTGGTGCAGGGTTAATAGCAACACTGCGCCAGGATTGGCTACGAGCAGGATACTATCTGCCCATTTTGAGATCGGGCCCCGGGTCCCTGCCTGACAGTGCCTGTGTCTAGTGCTATAGAGGCGGGGGGAGGGAAGGACTACGCATGCGTAGGCCAGTCAAAATTTTGCCTACTCCTGGATTCCACATGCGCATTGCGCAGTCTTGTTGTCTACTCCGCTATTCTCTGCCTGTGCGCTGCCTGTCACTCTCTGCAGCAGCCCCGCCCCCCACGGCCCACTTCCGTATACGATGCCCGATCGATTCTGTCATGCTTGTCCCGGGGCCTATATACTAGCGCTCACCGCTCAAATTTATTTTGCTCACATCACATGTATTTTTAATCAGAGAACATCACATGTATTTTTAATCAGTGAGAGTATGTGTTGCAGACAGTGCGGTCGTCCAGGCTAGTGGGGCAACGCCCCAACGCCCCCAATGGACGCACCGCCACTGCTGATACCGCTGGTGGCACGCAAACTCAAGCAGCACTCGATGACTCTCATCCTGTTTGCTCCGACGTAGGCTCGCCAACCATGGTACACCACGTTTCTGGAACGGTCCGTGGTACCGCATCAAAGGCTACGCCTCACACCCAGCCTTCTGACGCAGAGCCATTGCGACATTCAGCATCCAGATCCGCAACAGCTCAACCTGGCGATCTGGCTCCTGAGGTCTTAGAGTTTTGCTACCTAAACTTGCCTCCAGACTGCATGGACATCATCCGGGAGGCGAGGAAGCCCACCACTAGAGCATGCTACGCGGCGAAGTGGAAGCGGTTTGTCATTTACTGTGCAGACCACAACATTAACCCGCTAGATGCATCTATTCAGAACATAATTTGTTATCTTTTCCATCTGTACAAATGTAATTTGGCCTATGCTTCCATTCGCATACATCTATCTGCGATGGCTGTTTATCTCCAAAACAGGCAGCAGGGCTCAAGCGAGTTATTCCTCCGCGGACTCTGCCAGCTCCGGAGTGGAACCTCAATGTGGTCCTCACCAGGCTGATGGGTCCCCCTTTTGAACCACTGCATTCCTGCGAGATTCAAATCTTGACATGGAAAGTAGCTTTCTTTATAGCGATTACATCGCTGCGACGAGTTAGTGAGCTCCAGGCACTAACTATCCAAGAGCCATTTATTCAAATTCATTCCAACAGGGTGGTGCTTCGCACTAACCCTAAATTCCTTCCTAAAGTAGTTTCTCATTTCCATATTAATCAAACTATTGAATTACCTGTGTTCTTCCAAAATCCTGAGACATTGGCGGAGAGAATGCTCCACACCCTTGACGTCAAAAGGGCCCTGATGTTATTACATTGATAGGACCAAGGATTTTAGGAAAACTAAACAACTTTGTTGCCTTTGCGCCACAATACAAAGGTAACCCCATTTCCAAAGCTGGTATAGCTAGGTGGATAGTTAAATGTATTCAGATCTTATCTGAAAGCCAAACGTACTCTCACCATTCCACCGCGGGCCCACTCCACCAGAAAGTTGGGGGCCTCCATGGCTTTCCTTGGAACTATCCCTTTGGAAGACATATGTAGAGCAGCCACATGGTCTACCACACACACATTTACAAAGCATTATTGTGTTGATGTGCAACCCAAACAGCAGGCAGCTGTAGGGCAGGCTGTTCTAAAAACACTTTTCCAAACTGCTGCAGTTGGCACGGGCGGCCGCCGCTAATGGAGGGACTGCTATGTATTCTATGCACAGATATGAATTCAGCAGCCCACATGCCTCGAACCAAATATGCTACTTACCAGTATGCATCTATTCTTGGCATGTAGGGCTGCTGACATTCATATCGCCCGCCCTCCTCCCCGGTGCCTGTAGCAGCTGCAGAATTCACACATACTTCTAGCATGGTCATCATTCACTTAGTTTCAGTCCATCTTGGCCACAATGGCTAAAAACAATCTGAGGATGGAGTCGATGCCCATGCGCACTGTAGTCCAGGGGAGGAGCCACCTATCTCGTGATACTTCGAAGACTCTTCCAGTACAACAATGTGCAATCATCCGGACCCAACACTAGGCGGCGATCTATGCACAGATATGAATGTCAGCAGCCCTACATGCCAAGAACAGATGCATACTGGTAAGTAGCATATTCGTTCCCGGCGACGCCAGCCTACTTCAGGACAAGGACGGGACCATCTGTGGCCATCAGGGGCCAGAGGGGGCCGAATCGGGCCACCTCCCTAACATCTACCCCAGACTAGAGTACTGTCAGCCATCGTTTTTCCTATTTAACCAACATGGGGACAAAGAGAACTGTGAACAGCAAACCTAATGGAGGGGGTGGAGCAACACTGGACTCCTACCTGGTAAAAGTAACCAACTTGGTGGATGAGGAAATAGAAAGAACTGTGAGAAGGCTCTCACTGGACCCAGGCCGCACAATTACAGCCATGAGTAAGTGGGCAGTGGCAGTGTCCCTCACCGCTTTTAACTGCGCTACCGGCGTATGAGTGATTAAAACTTATATGCTGCTTATGCTGCAACTTCTCTAGCGCTAATTTTAAAAAGCTTTTAAATTCACTGGGCACTGGTGTGAAAGAGTGGGTCGCTGCACTCGCGCTGCTCATTTCATTTTGCAGTGTTCACTGGAGGACTGGCTGTGTTTGGCATTCTGTTTGCTGAGGCATCAGGGAAGCAAGCAGGCTGTTACTTCAACCAATCACAGAGTGCTGGACTCGTCCCTCCCTCCCGCCTCGTTCTGACGCCGGTGGCTAGCGCCGTTTGAGCAGAGGGCGTGGAGGGTCCGAGCCAGCTACTTCCTGCTTTCCATCTGCAGCGCTCTAGCTGTTGGACGCAGGGGGGGATAAAAGGCACCAGATCTCGCAGTTCCGCGTGGTAAGTGGGCAGTGGCAGTGTCCCTCACCGCTTTTAACTGCGCTACCGGCGTATGAGTGATTAAAACTTATATGCTGCTTATGCTGCAACTTCTCTAGCGCTAATTTTAAAAAGCTTTTAAATTCACTGGGCACTGGTGTGAAAGAGAGTGGGTCGCTGCACTCGCGCTGCTCATTTCATTTTGCAGTGTTCACTGGAGGACTGGCTGTGTTTGGCATTCTGTTTGCTGAGACATCAGGGAAGCAAGCAGGCTGTTACTTCAACCAATCACAGAGTGCTGGACTCGTCCCTCCCTCCCGCCTCGTTCTGACGCCGGTGGCTAGCGCCGTTTGAGCAGAGGGCGTGGAGGGTCCGAGCCAGCTACTTCCTGCTTTCCATCTGCAGCGCTCTAGCTGTTGGACGCAGGGGGGATAAAAGGCACCAGATCTCGCAGTTCCGCGTGGTAAGTGGGCAGTGGCAGTGTCCCTCACCGCTTTTAACTGCGCTACCGGCGTATGAGTGATTAAAACTTATATGCTGCTTATGCTGCAACTTCTCTAGCGCTAATTTTAAAAAGCTTTTAAATTCACTGGGCACTGGTGTGAAAGAGAGTGGGTCGCTGCACTCGCGCTGCTCATTTCATTTTGCAGTGTTCACTGGAGGACTGGCTGTGTTTGGCATTCTGTTTGCTGAGACATCAGGGAAGCAAGCAGGCTGTTACTTCAACCAATCACAGAGTGCTGGACTCGTCCCTCCCTCCCGCCTCGTTCTGACGCCGGTGGCTAGCGCCGTTTGAGCAGAGGGCGTGGAGGGTCCGAGCCAGCTACTTCCTGCTTTCCATCTGCAGCGCTCTAGCTGTTGGACGCAGGGGGGGATAAAAGGCACCAGATCTCGCAGTTCCGCGTGGTAAGTGGGCAGTGGCAGTGTCCCTCACCGCTTTTAACTGCGCTACCGGCGTATGAGTGATTAAAACTTATATGCTGCTTATGCTGCAACTTCTCTAGCGCTAATTTTAAAAAGCTTTTAAATTCACTGGGCACTGGTGTGAAAGAGAGTGGGTCGCTGCACTCGCGCTGCTCATTTCATTTTGCAGTGTTCACTGGAGGACTGGCTGTGTTTGGCATTCTGTTTGCTGAGGCATCAGGGAAGCAAGCAGGCTGTTACTTCAACCAATCACAGAGTGCTGGACTCGTCCCTCCCTCCCGCCTCGTTCTGACGCCGGTGGCTAGCGCCGTTTGAGCAGAGGGCGTGGAGGGTCCGAGCCAGCTACTTCCTGCTTTCCATCTGCAGCGCTCTAGCTGTTGGACGCAGGGGGGGATAAAAGGCGGATGTGCCCTAGGCAGCGCAGCGGACGAGCGCAGCGGGCGCGACGATGGCGCGCCGAAGTTGCGCCTAAGTTAAGCCCGTCTGCGCCCGTCCGCGGCCGGGCGCGGGCTAGGGCCATCCCCCCTGGTCTCTTACCGAGGCTTGCAACCTGGAGCCGTGAGGATCTGCTGGCCCTTCGGGGCCTTCAATCCGAGACATGCCTGCATAAAATGAAGGCGGAAAA
The DNA here is from genome assembly GCF_964263255.1 of Lissotriton vulgaris. Classification (NCBI taxonomy): domain Eukaryota; kingdom Metazoa; phylum Chordata; class Amphibia; order Caudata; family Salamandridae; genus Lissotriton; species Lissotriton vulgaris. The sequence goes on from NC_141693.1 coordinate 1,137,176,638, forward strand.
TACTCTAGGCTGTGACCATTGCAATTTTATCTTCAATCAGGGCACTAAGACATCTAGGGGCCCTCAGGCCTTGGTGTGTGGTCTGCTAAATGTCCGATCATTGCGAAAACATTGTTTGGATTTGCATGATCTCCTTACTAATAAACATTGGGACTTGGTTTTTATCACGGAAACGTGGTTAGACCAATACTCCACGCCCGAGGTCCTTGACGCTATCCCAGAGGGCTACGCCCTGGTGAGGTTAGACCGGGAAACTGGGAGAGGCGGCGGGATAGCTATTGTGGCCAGACACGGCCTTCACTGCCACTTAGAACAGGCGAAGATCGTGGATGGTGAGGTTGGGGAATTTTCTATCTCTGTCAACGGGAGTTGCACTCTGAAGGGCCTTCTGATCTACAGGCCACCGGGCACTGCTGCTCGTTTCAGTGAGAGCCTTCTCGAAGTTATTACTGAGGCAGCACTGCGAGTGGAGAACTATTTGGTACTGGGGGATCTCAATCTCCATCTTGATGATCCCACTGACAGAGCAGCTAGGGAATTTCAACAAAGCATGGAAGCTCTACACTTTGTGCAGAAAGTTCTTCAGCCCACTCATCAACTAGGCCATACCCTGGATCCGGTTTTTGCGAACTGGGAACAGGTTGTTGTCTCCGACCCTATTCCCATTCCCTGGACAGATCACCACCTGGTACCCTTTCAGATCCAGATTCAGGGAGCTCGACCGGTGATACCATCGGCCTCCAGGCACCATAGTCGACGCTGGTCTAACTTCTCCCAAATTAAATTTAATCAGGCCCTTATGGATAAAGGTCGTTTAGGGGGAGTGGGAGTGGAAGCCTTAAACACCAACTTGGACCTGCTCATTACGGAGTCCTTGGATCAAGTGGCCCCATTGGGCATATCAAGAAGGGGTGGTCGGTTGCAGGGTACGGCACCATGGTATGATGAGGAGGTACGGGCAGCCAAAGTGGTGTGTAAACGTGCAGAGCGACTATGGAGAAAGACCCTTACGGTGCTTGCGAAAACCGAATACAACGCTATTCGGCGAACCTACCATAGATTGATTAGGAAGGCCAAGACGACATACTTTGGCACCAGGATCTTGGAAGCTGAAAATTCCACTAAAGAACTGTTCCTAATCTATAAAACACTATCGGTAGGGAAATCTGTAGCAGTGCCGGAAGAACTCTGCACGGTGGAGGGTTGCGACCGAATAGCAGAATATTTTGCCAATAAGGTAGCAACAATCTACACCTCCTTCCCACACCAGATGGCTGCAATCCCGAGGTTTGGGACAACTACCAAGGGACTGGGGAAACAACGGCTGTCTAGCTTCACTACCCACCCGACGGAGGAGCTTATCCGCATTTGCGGATCAATACTATCTGGCTCACCGAGGGACCCCACTACTCCCAGACGGCTGTTGGGAAGTCTGGATGTTCTCGAACCACACATCCGCCTTCTGCTCAACACCTCTTACGAGACGCAGACTGTCCCTGCTGCATGGAAACAAGCGATTGTTCTCCCGCTGCAAAAAAAAGCCAATATTAGCTTTGATAAATTCGAGAACCTACGTCCCATCTCTCTCCTGCCTTATATGGCTAAAATTGCGGAAAAGATTGTTAATCTCCAGCTGATGAAGTACGTGGATGATGCCTGTTTGCTCCACGACTCTCAGTTTGGCTTCCGCCCCCGTCATTCGACGGAGTCAGCTCTTCTAATGGCGGTGGAAGCCTTGCGTCAGGGTGCGGATGAAGGCCAAACCATGGCTTTAATCCTGCTAGACCTTAGCGCTGCATTTGACACTGTAGCACACTCCATTCTGCTACAGTGTCTGGAGGAAGGGGGTATCTCAGGTGCAGCGCTGGGTTGGCTTGGATCTTTTCTATCTGACAGACGCTTTCAGGTCCATCTGGGCGATTGCTACTCTAGAGAGATCGGGTTGGGCCAGGGAGTGCCTCAGGGCTCCTCCCTGAGCCCCACCTTGTTCAATCTCTATGTTGCCCCTTTGGCGGGAATAGTGGAGAAATACGGGCTGCGTGTTGTGTCCTATGCCGACGACACGCAGCTGGCCATCTCCCTCTCACGTACCCCGGATCTTGCGGCGGACAACTTCAGGAACTGCATGAAAGATCTTGCAGCCTGGATGTCCGCCAACTGTTTAAAGTTAAACGGTAGCAAGACCGAGGTACTGATTGTGGGTGGGACTCCGGATGCCTGGTCGTCGGCATGGTGGCCTTCTTGCTTGGGCGAGGCGCCAGCTCCTTGCCAGGAGGCAAGGAACTTAGGGGTCTGGCTGGACTCTGGCCTGACCTTTGATACACATGTGGGCCGTGTGGCTGGGGTATGCGTCGGCGTCCTGAGGACCTTAAAAAAGGTGTTAGATCTTCTCCCCCTTGCGGCCCGCAGAACATTGGTGCATGCCCTGGTGACTTCCCGCCTCGATTATGGCAACCTATTATATCTGGGTGCCTCCAGCAGGGCCATCGGGCGACTTCAGGTGCTGCAAAATGCGGCTGCCCGTTTGGTGTTGAGGCTCCCCAGGAGATCCCCCTCCAAACCCGCGCTCCACGCACTTCACTGGCTTCCAGTTGCCAGTCGGGTTGAATTTAAAACTCTCTCCACATGCCATCGTATTGTGAATGGCAAGGCTCCTGCGTTGCTCAGGAACTTGGTGACCGTGTATGAACCCACACGTAGCCTTCGATCCTCCTGCACAGGGCTCTTAACGATACCAAGAGTAAGGAAAGCCCGCATGGGGGGTAGATCTTTTAGGCATCTGGCGGCCAAACACTGGAATGCTCTTCCTTCAAGCCTGCGTTTGGAGCCATCAGAATTGATTTTCAGAAAAAAACTCAAGACCATTCTGTTTAGCAGGTAGTCGGCGGGGAGGGTGGGTGGAACCTCAGCTTCTCACTTATCACAGCGCGGGGACACGCCGGTGGGCGTACTTCCAAGCGCTTTATAAATGTCCAAAATGAAAATGAAATGATGCATAATTCCCCAGAAACCCAGACGGAATCTCCAGGTATTCCTCAGGACTTACAAGATCATGTTGGCTTACCCTCTGTTTTAAACAATAGCCATGGCTAGTCCCTAAATGCCTCTTCTATAGGGATGGTTGAAGAAATTTCATCTTGCAATTCCCCTCCGCCAACCCCGGTTGTGAGACGATGTACCAGGGCTGGGGAGCTGGCACTGCCAGGAAAGGCAAAACAAAAGGGAAAGAGACATGTTCTAGCTAGAGCAAAACCACCCAAACCCTCACTTTCGATTCCCCAATCTACATCTGAGGAACTAGCTTACACCATATGGGTTAAACTTAAAGATAAGTTAGATCATATCATAACCCCCATCATGTCACAGTTGTTGAAAATTGAAGATAGGATAACTGCCATAGAGCGTAGAGAAGGTCTGGCAGCTCAGCCTAACACCCCCACAGTAGGATTAGTACCGCATCAGATACAGGAAACCCAGCAAGCTACCTCAAAGGGGCAGATTGAGGTACCCCTTTCATTGAAAGACAACGCAATAGTGGAGGGAACAGGATCAAGTAACATAAATCCTGTAAGCATAGATGCTGGTAATAACATAAGTGTAACTGCGACCCACGCTAAAGTGCCCTCAGACACTATAGTAGTAATCAATAATGAAGGTACCACCGCCGACTTTACTTCCTCCTATGTGAGAGAGTCATTTCAATTTATCAATGAAGCATTACCCTTAGTACTTATTTTAGCTAATGCCCCCCTCCTAGGAAGTGATCAGGTAGAAACTACAGCCTCCTTAATTGATAAGGCCCTATATTGACTGACTAATAACATGAGGATATCCCCCAGGGGTAAACGGCAACTGGCAGGGGAAATCATAATGGCCAAAAGGGTATCCTGGCTTGGTGATCACCGGAAAAAATATAAGGGTGACTGCATAGTAGTAAACTTTTAGAGTCCCCAGGCTTTGAAAGAAAAATTGGCTAACCTACTCCCTCCCCCAACTAAGGAAATCACAAGTCATCCCATTGACATTAGAGTTCTTATATGACAGCAGTTGGTGGGTTGAAAAATTAATAAGATCTGGGCCGAGTAATCGCCACTCTATGAGGAGGTTTGTGAGAGTCAAATCAACCTAGCATGGGTGGTATCCGTATGGCAAATCGCTATGAGGCTTTGACGGTCATGGAGTAATGCGACTGACTTTGTGGGGATTATAACCACTGCCTGGGAAGAACAACCCTTCATAGTAGATTGTACGATCCACAGGATCAGGGCAGGGAAATTATTAGTAAAGAGCAGCAATCATTGATTTTTTATATTTTAAACTTTATTCACAGCTGTATTATTCAAAATTGTACATCGCATTTAACCATGTCGATCCACCAGCTGGTCTTTTGTATTTTCACCCCGTGCATATCCCCTTATCTTGTTACAGTGAGACTTTTGGGGGACGATAATAGTAATATTAACACAATTCTTTGTACTAGGCCCCGAAGCATCAGCATCGTGAGAACATACATTAAAGTGCCCAAACATTCCGTAACCCACCCCCCACCCACTCACTGTCTTCAACTTCCCATCCCCTGGCGGTTCAACCATTCCAACTATCTAGATGTGAATTGGGCTATTCCGGCTATTGTAGGCATCCGTGTGTGCTACATCTTGGGGTGATAACTGTTATGTTGTGAGAGTATCTGGGGTGCATCGTCTCTCTGCCGTTTTTGTGGCTTCTCCGAACTAGCCTGCTGATCCGGTACCAGCTGCCTGGGTTAGGTCCTCGCTCTCCAGTGTGATGAGCATAGTCTCCCATTCTTGGGATATGGGGAATCTTCTGAGACCACGTGTTTCCTCTCTCCTAAGTGTTGTCCCCTCAGCCCTCCCCCACCTGAGCACATCTGCCTGCCATACGTGTATCCCCGGTGGTCTAGGGGACTTCCATCTCATTGTTATCGTCCTGAGGGCCAACAACAATGCCAGGTCTAGGAGTTTCACATGGGGTTTCAGTGTCTTAGGTCGTCTGCGCAGCCCCAGCAAACAGTACAACGCCTCCTCCGGCACTGGCAGGGTTGTGACTATTCGCAGTATTCGGCATATCCCTACCAAATACTCTCGAAGTCGCGGGCATAACCACAGCATATGAAGAAACCCAGCCTGCTCCTCACTGCATCGCGGGCAATCGTGGGGAGAGTCCGAAAACATTTTATGTATTCGCATAGGGGTCAGGTATGCCCTGTGTAGAACAATCCCCTGAATAAATCTGAACCGGACATTTCGTGAAACCCATCTAGGGTGTTCTAATATCGTGGCCCAGTCCTTATCCGACAGCTCCTGGCCTGTGTCCTGCGCCCAAGTGTGCATAAGCGAGGTGAGTGAGACTGCAGCGTGCGTCCTGACCCCTGTATACAGCCATCTGACCAGGTGTCCTCCCGATCCCATTAGATACAGTAGGTGTACTAGTTCATGCTGTGGGGGTTGAAGGCGTTGAGGTGCCCATCGGTGTTGTATGTAGTGTGTGACTGCGGCATGCAGGAGGTACAATCTAGGGGGGGCACCAGTGGCTTGTAAGAAGGCCTCGTGAGTAAGAAGGTGGTCATCTCCGAAAAAGCCTCCTACACTCTCCACACCCGCCTCCCTCCAAGGTCGAAGCGCTCGGTCGGTGAGCCTGCCCTGCGGCGTCGGGATACCTAACAAGGGAGTGTTAGCCGTGTACGCCTTAACCGAGGACGCATATGTCAGAGCTTTCCGCCAGCATGTTAAAGCTATACGGAGGAGAGGATGGCAATCCGCAGGTATGCAGCTCTTTGGGAGCAACAGAACATGTAGTTCTCCCCGTACCAGGCTGTCAGTCGTGTAGCCTATTTCGTGTAGGTTCCGTCCCACCGTCCAGTAGGAGAGCCATTGAAGTTGGCTGGTGTAGTAATAGCTCCTGAAGTCTGGGGCCCCCATTCCACCGGCTCTGGTCCCCAGTTGTAGTTTACGAAGCCCTATCAGTCGTCTCCCCACCCCCCCAAATCAGAGTGGTTAGGAGCGAATTAAGAGTGTCAAAGATAGACTGTGGCAAAAAGACCGGGAGGTTAACAAAGAAGGAAAGCATACGAGGGAGCATTACCATTTTAGAGATCGCGATTCTGCCCATGACCGATAATGGTAACGTCGCCCAGAACCCCACCGTGGCACGGAGACGTGATATAGCTTTTTTAACATTCCCCTCTATCTGGTCCTCCTGCTGTCTGTAAACCTGGATCCCCAAGTATTTAAATGTGGTGGGAGCTACCGGGATGAGGTGGGCCCCATAGGGTATGGAACCAGGGTTCGGAGTGTCCAGGAAGTAGAAGGCGCTTGACTTCTCCGGGTTTATGGCCAGTCCTGAGATTGCAGCGAACCTTTTGAAGGTCTCATATATGGCGGCGTTGTCGGTCTCAAGGTCACGGAAAAACAGCAGTATATCGTCCGCGTAGATCGATATCAGGTGTTGGTCACCACAGCTAGGAATGCCACTCCGTGCCATCCTGGTCCTCAGGGCTATGGCCAGGGGTTCCAGGGCCAGCACGAAAAGCAGCGGGGACAGGGGACATCCTTGTCTAGTGCCATGATGGATCACATATGCGTCAGAGATATGTCGCCCTGTTCGTGCTCGTGCCGTCGGAGCGGTATAAAGTAATCTGATCCATGCTGAAAGGGAGGCAGGGAGCCCAACCTTCTCCAGACTCTGGAACATATACAACTAGGCCAGGGAGTCGAAAGCCTGTCTGAGGTCCAAGGCTATACAACCCGCTCTAGGGAGGGTCGGTGGAATGGACGCCATGAGCAGCAATCATTGATAAACTGGCCAGAATTGCTGGCAGTGTCCGTAGGGTCTCCACATGCTAGTATTTGTCAGGCTGTTAAAAGATAGTATTCAACTAGGGAGAGTGTTTCTTGCATTCCAGCTAGGGATACATCTGTGTCTCTCTGTCCTAAACCTCCAGAGAAAGTAATTGAGGTAGTGGTTGGTGAGTCAGAAAAGAAGTGTTTAACTTATAATAAAATGCTCCAAAACAAGGAAAGATTGTCCCTGCTTTCATGGAATTTAGCGGGAATTGGAAACGATAGTCTCTCCCGAATGGGGCAAGTTAATAGATGACCATGATATTATCCTTTTTCAGGCAACATGGTCAATCACTCCTATCTTTCACCTGGGGTTTCTCAATTTTTATGCTCCCGCACTAAAAAAACCTAAAGGCAGGCCTATAGGTGGACTTATCATCTGGGTGCGCCAGAACAAGAGGTGTAAAGTACATCAATTACCAGTCTTATCACATGACTTTATGACACTTACTTTGAATTGTCCAAATGGCTTTAGGGTGGCACTTTCAAATGTTTATGCCAGGGGGCAAATAGGAGGTCAAAAATCTGAAGTAATAGACCTCTTCGACTCCCAGCTCGAAGCTCTACCAGAACAATTAAAATCAATAACAGGTGGTGACTTCAACACAACATTCAAACCACTTGGTTATGAAGATCAAATCCTTACTGCAGATGAGGATAGGATAGCAGATGGGGAATTCCACAACTGGAAGGTCCCAATGTTAAGAAATGGACAGCTGCAGCAATACAATTAAAGGGTATGTGTCTAGGTAGAGGGCTCATGCAAGAACACCCTCTGACCGTCAAAAGTACAACCACCTTCAATAATGGAAGGCATAGCAGCCAAATAGACTATCAGTTAGTGGACTTGCGAGCCTGGCACTATTTGGTAGATATGGTCGTTAAACCTAGGCCGGAAAGTGACCATAATCCCCTTTGTGCTACATTTCAACATTAGAGACATTAGAAATAGTCCCCACAAATAACATGCGTCACATTAAATGGGGTAAATTTATTGAGAATACCACAAAACTAGAGGCACTTAAATCTGAGGTGTGAGTGAGCTAGCCCTTTTGACACCACAAATCCGTAGCTTGGACTTCCCCAAAATTATGCCGGAGACGCATTCAAAGCTCTTTTCTAGATTAAAAGCCCTCTTTAGTAAAACCGTAAAAATGGTTAAGGGAGGGAACAAGTTGTATACGGCCAGTTGGTACAACGAAGCATGTAAGTTAGCCCGCAGGAACCTGAATGTAGAACTCGGGTTGAAAAATTCATGTAGAGTAAAAGAGACAAGGGACTTATACAGATGTACGCAAAGTGCTGCAAAAAGACAATGGGATGAAGATAGTTGGCGGGATTTGCAGGCTGCGAGTTCTACAAAAGATTCTAAGAAGTTCTGGGACATTATAAAATGGGATAGGGGAGGAATAGCTGAACCCCCGCAAAATAATGTTGCTAAAACTGAGTGGGTGGACTTCTTTAAACCTTAATATGCTTGTAGTGAAACGAAAGGAGTACCTCAGCCGACACCACCCACTATTTATCATCCCCAGCTGTTCACCCTAAAGGATGTGAGCACAGTGCTAGATTGTGTAATAAAAGGCTGAGCTCCGGGCATGGATGGCATCCCTGCCGATGTTTTTTTAAGCGATAGTTTGACTTGGTGTCAATACTTTCTATTACTAGCTAATGCAGTGGCAATGGGTACTCCTATCCCTTCCTCTTGGAAAGGAGCCGAAATCATACCAGTCTATAAAAAGGGTGATATATCCCTCCTAAGTAATTATAGACCAATTAGTCTAATAGACTCGGCCCAAAAACGTATTGCTCGTTTAATCCAAAATAAAATACAAATATGAGTAGAGGAACACAATGTTTTATCCCCATTCCAAGCTAGCTTTCGTCCCAGTACCAGCTCTGTGGATCAGGTTTTTTACTTCATTGCTTTATATTGGAGGAATGTGGTTATATCTAAAGGGTCACTTTACGCAGTTTTTTTTTTTTACCATAAATCAGCTTTTGATTTAGTCCCCCATTCCATGTTGTGGAAAGTCCTGGCTGATCAAGGAATGCCCCCCGAGCTGCTGACTCTTGTAGTTCGGTTGCACGAAAACAATTTTGCAAGAATCTGGTGGGGAGGCCAAGGTGCGGTCACTGACTCATTCCCTGTCTAGCGAGGCGTTCAGCAGGGATGCGTCTTGGCTCCTACGTTATTTTCACTATACATTAATGGTATAGTGGACCACCTTAGTAGATCTTCCACAGATGCGCCTGTCCTGGGTCCCAGTACTTATGTATGCGGACGATACGCTGATCGTCTTGCGTACTCCAAGTGAGTTGCAAAAGGCTGTTCATATCTTTGGGGCATTCTGTGTATCACGCAGACTTAGGATTAACACCTCTAAAACAAAATTCATGTCCTTGAATTCACTGAAAAAATGCAAAGGTAAAATTATCGTTAATTACATCCCCCTAGAGGAAGTGGATGCTTTTACCTATCTGGGCATCTCATTGCAGAATAATATGGGGTGGAAATGCCACACAGACATGGCCACCCTGAAATATCATCAACTTGCGGGAGCCCTTGCATCCAAACATATAACTTCCTTTACTAAGCCCATTACACCTGTCTTGGAGATCTACCAAATAAAGGTAGTAAGTGCCACCTTGTAAGGGTCCGAGCTCTGGGGAGTTTCTAACTTAACCCAATTAGCAATATCAGAGAGGAAATTCTTACGAAGGTTGGTTGACGTTCCGCAAAGTACACCCACAGTCCCGCTGTTTGATTTGGCCAGGCAAAATGTTGTTGATCTAGCGAGACTGAGGCCACTATTGTATTTTTATTTATTATTTATTTTATCAATTTATAGGGCGCAACAGCTACCCAAAAAGGGTTTCCCGGCGCCTAGACACAGCTAGATTGAGGACAGAGAGAGAAGGTGACTGTTGAGTGGTTTATTGTTCATACAGCCAGGTCTTTACCAGCTTTCTGAACCTACAGTAGTTTTCTTCCTTCCGGATACCGGGGGGAAGCGTGTTCCACAGGGAGGGTCCCAGATAGGCAAAAGATCTGCCACCTGTTCTTGCGCGTTTAAACCTTGGTATGCAGAAACAGGCTGCTGTCTGTGACCGGAGGTTTCTCTTGGGCGTATAGAGGCAGGCAAGAGATTGGAGATATTTTGGTGCTATTCCTGCTTTTATTCTGAACATGTAGTTCAGGGCCTTGAAGCTGATTCTGCTCTCTATCCTGAGCCAGTGAAGATTCCGACGATGGTTTGAGACTCCAGAGTTCCTCGGAATATTGCAAAGGAGTCTGACCGCAGCGTTTTGCGCTACCTGTAGTCGTACGATCAGATTTTTTTGCACCCAAATAGAGGATGTTGCCGTAGTCAAGCCTTGATGTGATAAGGGCATTGACTACGGTCTTTTGCGTTGATACTGGCAACATCCACAGGATCTTTCTCAACCATTTAGCTATGGTGAGACAGAGGCCAGTTACTTTACTGGCCTGTTTGTCCATGGATAAGGCATTGTCCAATATAAAGCCCAGATTTCGAGCATGGGACACCGGGGTAGGAAAAGTGCCCATCTGGTCAGGCCAATGTGCAGGGCTCCAGAGACCTCGATCCTTTCCCAAAATCAGTATTTCCGTCTTGTCGCCGTTCAGTTTTAACTGGTTTGTTGTCATCCAGTTCAATATTTTTAATAGTCCTTCCTTGAGTAACGACGGGGAGTGGGGACAAGATTCAGATAGGGAAAAAATGATTTGGGTGTCGTCGGCATAATTCATAAGCGTTAGACCTAACTTTTCAACAAGTTCTGCCAGAGGTTTAAGATAGATATTAAAAAACAGAGGGCTCAGGATGGACCCCTGAGGCACTCCATGAGATGCAGGTAGGGTGTCTGACACGGCTTGTGCAGATGCGATCTGGAAGGTTCTATTTACCAGGAAGGATTTGATCCAATCCAAAGCCTTTCCTCTTACACCATTTGTATATAGCTCTTTAATAAGCGTTTCATGAGAGATGGTGTCGAACGCCGCACTTAGGTCCAATAACACAAGTGCGACCGTCTGGCCTTGGTCAAGGAGTTTTCTGATATGTTCCGTGACACCTAACAGGGCGGTTTCAGTCGAGAAACCAGCCCTGAAGCCAGATTGCGAAGGATGGAGTAAAGAATTTTCTTCTGCAAAAGTGGCTAAAGTAGAATGTACGTGTCTCTCAAGACATTTAGAAAAAGCAGGGAGCAGAGATATGGGTCTATAATTGGCCAGTATTTCTGGATCTGCAGTTGGCTTTTTCAAAAGGGGTGTCACCATGGCATGCTTCCATAAGGCTGGGACAGTGGCGAGATCGAGGGATGAGTTTAGGAGATTGGCAATGATTTCCAAAGACTGGTCATCCAATTTTTTAATAATTTTAATAGGGATGGGGTCCCTAGGGGAGCCGGATTTAACAGTTTTTAAGATTCCTTTCAATTTCTCTAATGAAAGAGTCGGCCAGGATTCCAGTAAATTTTCACTCAAAGCAATGGGTTGAGGCAAAATTGGGTCAGAAAGAGGGGGAGGGACGGGATCAGAATTTTTTGTCTTGATGTCTGAGATAATTTTATCGATTTTCTCAGTAAAGAAACAAGCTAACGCCTGGCATTGTTTTGTGCTAAGTGGGGGTGCAACAGCTGTAGTATATGCGCCCGCCAATTCCTTAACTTTGGAAAAAAGAGTTTTTGGCATGTTAGTTGCTTCGATAATTGTTTTAGAGACAAAAGCAGCTCTCGCCTTAGTACAGGCAGCATGATAATGATTTCTAGCTTCATGATAGCATCTTTTGGCATTGGGGTCGTACTTTTTACGCCATTTGCGTTCTAGTACTTTGCATTTTGATTTTTCAATTTTAAGGCTGTCGTTAAACCATGGGGCCGGAGGCCGATGCCTACTCCCTTTGGTGCGAGTAGAGGGCAGACAATTATTTGCTGCATTTGTTAGCCAGTTTTGTGTTTCAATTGCTACGCGGTCCATGTTGGAGTTTAGGCTTGGAGGGTTATGTTTTAGTGCCGCAATTAAAGCATCGATGTCGACTGACTTCCAATTTTTCCTGTATGTGGCATCAATGTTTTGTTCCAAACTGGGGGAGGGTGGAAAAGTAATGCTAAAATGAATGAGATGGTGGTCGGACCAGCCAGAAGGTACGGTGGCAATGTACGTAAGTTCCCTGATGTTGGATATTATGGGGTCCAACAAGTGGCCCGCTATGTGAGTGGGACTGGAATTTATTATAGACAAATTTAATGCAGCTAGGTCTTCCAACAGATTAAAGCATGAGGGGATGGTGGGATCTTCTAGGTGGAGATTTAGATCACCCAGCAGGGAAAAATTGCTTGATGACATATAGTAGGGAGTAATAAGATTTGCAAAGTTTGATAACCATTAAGAGGGGTTGCCTGGGGGTCGATAAATCAGAAGGCCTGACATTGTAAAATTGGGGTTCAAAAAGAGTTTGAAAAGACCCGCTTCACAGTCTGGAATTGATACAGATTCCAAGGTGCATTTAAATTCTCTGTTAAAAATGATAGCTATCCCATCCCCTACCTGTTTTTCCCTGTCTATTCTGACAATGGCGTAGTTTTCGGGGAGGGCAATAGCAACATCCGGGCCGGCGCTGTCATGCAGCCATGTCTCAGTTAGGAAAACAGCGCTAGGACTTTCTTCGGTAAGGAGATTGGAGATATCATGCTTATGCTTGGGCAATGATCGACAGTTTGTACTATAAAATACGTATGTTGGCAGCACGTTTTTACGTAACAGTTTGCATTTCCTGTGTCTCCTAGATGGGTCGGGGTAAGGTTGATATACGGTGGTAGCCAGTTTACATTCGGAGCACACATGCGTTCCAACTTTGTGAGGGTTGAATAAAGAGCACTGCAGATTAGGGGTAGGGCGCAGCGCTTTCAGAGCGGATGATGTTCTTACCAGCCTAGGGGGTAAAGTGGGAGCCTCGGCCTCGTGCCCCGTCCTGGCACGGACGGGCACAGACGGGCTGGTCTTTGGCGTGTCTTCGGCGTGCTGATGGTGTGCCCGCTGCGCTCGACCGCTGCGCTGTCGAGAAGTGAGCATAATAATAAGGGGATAGAGGAGTGGGCGTGGCTACGTGGGTGGGCGTGGCCCCGAGTCACGTGGGTGCAGTGACGCTGAGTAGGGAAATTGGTCTTCCCCCTCAGGCGCCGAATAGTGCAAAGAGCGAAGCAACTGACTGAGTGAGTTTCAAGTCTTTTTAAAATCAAAACATAAAACAGTGCAGTTTAACAATGATTAAAAGTAAGCGCTAGTCTAGCAGCAACACAGACACCCCGGCTTCCGCCTCAGGGTACTTAGCTGGTCAACACCGGCTTAGAACGAGCACAGCGCTTTTCTGCTTCCTGGAGTGGGCGTGGCTACGTGGGTGGGCGTGGCCCCGAGTCCCGTGGGTGCATTGTATTGGAGGCGTATTTGTACCACCCCTGAATTGTCTCACTATGCAACAGCCTTGAGAGATATAATAAAGGCAGACAGATTCTTTAATCCAGCTGCTTAATGAATTAAGGATACTTCTAAAAGATCTGGACCTTATCCAGCTATGGGAAATTTCTGATACGTTAACATTCCCATCAAAAAAGCTTTTGAAAGAAACATATTGGGCAATGGTCCGTGAGAGAGTCCACATGAGTAGTATCAGCACCAACCTAACTGGCCGCTTTCTTGATTTTAAATCACGTCCCTACTGTGAGGCATACTGGGATATAATTGAAATGCCTCAAGACCGTAAATTATACTTCCAATTTAGAATCGGTACACTCATAGTAAAAGCTTTTAGCTCTAACTGGGTATCACAAGGAAGTGATAAATGTCATAACTGTAAACATAAGGTTGAGACCATAGTACATATATTCTTTGAATGCCCTCTTTATTGTGCCCCGCGTCGTAAATGGTTAAAATCCATTTGTTCAAACTTGAGCACACGGAAGTATAAAGATGCCCTAAGAATACTGGAGTCTGACTGTTCACCCTGCATAGCTGTAGCAACTGCAACATTTTTAAAATGGGTTTGGATTATACGCACCCGCTCTTTTCTACCTCATGCTGCTAGCTAGTAATTATCTGTGTTTTATATGAAATTGTCTTTTAATAATGTAGTATTTTTTTTTAATTATTGCTAAATGACTCATTTATAAGCGAGTTATTAGCATTCCAAAACGACAGATATAAGATATTTAATAACTTTTTTAACTGTGATGTTTATGTATTATTTATCGTGTAATGTATAGTGATGTACCGTGTGTTGCTTTTATGACAATCTGTCGAATAAAGCTTTTGAAAATTTGAATTTGGAAAAATAGAAGTGCAGGTACAGTATTTCTTTTGAGACGTGCCGGTACTCTCCCTCTCCAAATAAAAGGAATTGGTATTCTTACTGTACAAACACAAGACGCCAACAGTGGATACCAGAGATTGTAAAAAAATGCCTCAAAACTCCCTTGGTTCTAGAGGAAGATGAGTAAAAAAATGATGAATTTTGCCTGGAAGTCTGAAAATCCTTGCAGCACAGCTCAGTTCTTTCTCCTTTTATCTCGCAAGGATGCAGCTGTTCGTCTTTCACAGGATCAGAACCTATACACTGGTTTTAGTGGACCCGTAAATTCAAGACTAGTTGCCCTACTAATTATAGGGGGGATGCTCGCCCTTGCACCTGACTTTCTAATCACAGCATTCCAAGCCATTGAACTCGGAAGTACCTTAGATGTCAAATTCAGCTATGATGAATCCCAATTATATGCAAACCTTCAATTTCACGGGACTGTACACGCGTCACTAGTGCACGGCGTACCTGAACTCATCGTACTCTAAACAGAGCCTTTGTTTAGAGTGAAAAAAACATACCTGGTATATTTCCAACTGCAAATTACACCTTTGCTGGTAGATCCATAGAAAGCACTTAGTCAGAGGTGCGCTACTTAAATGATGATGCCATAACCTGTCACCCACCCTAAGCTCTATGGATAGCGAGCCCTTGCTTCCTGAGTAGCTGGATACAAAAGAAGCGTCACTTCCATCTTTTACTTTGACAGGAAATGTATGGACAGAGCACAAACAAGACCTTTAGGCAGTAATGTATGCCGGCTTTGAGTGGCGTATGAATTCTAACGGTCCGGTAACTAAAGTTAAAAGGCCCATCGGAATAATCTATATATATATTTTTTTCCACACGGTGCTAAAGTTGCTGAACTCTTCATAAAGCAGCCAAAATTCCTGTTTGAAACCCCTGAGGGAACATGGCGAAATATGTGCACAAACACAGATTCCCACGTGTTATTTGAAGGGTTGGAATAATAACAGGCATTACATGTTTTTGGGAAAATAACAGGCCCCAAAAACGCCAAAGAAATAACAGGGTTTTTAATGGGGCTACTCATAAGTAAGGCCAAAGTGTATTAGGTGTAATCACATGATTTGAGCTGCAGTAGGCGATGTTTTAATTTTATTTACACTAATAAAAAAAGAAAATTAATTAAAACTGCCACAAAAAGTATCGATGTCTGCCCCAAAAACAAACAGAACAAAAGAAGAAGACTATAAAGTGAAAAATACCGCAGCTGTGGAAATTAGTAAGGCTGGGAAGTTTATCTAATGCAGCTGGCCTGGTAAAAAAGAATTCAAGCCTGATGAATTTGCTTGCTCAAACATACGTTACATCAATATTAATAGGGACTAGTGAGATGGGTAATGTCAGGTGAGGTGGAGAGAATAGGAAGCCAATACAAATCACACAAAAAAAGAAACATTTTGCTTTGTATATCTATTTGTTGCAATCTCAGAGAAGAGGGGAGAGGAAAACAAGAGAAAGTGAACCGGAGAAAGTTACCAACTAAACAAGCGCGTTCCTCGCGCTAAAAGGAGGCAGCAGGGGGAGGGGCGAGTGAAAGAGTTTCAATTGCGAGAGCAAGCAGCCCCAGGAGCGATAGGTGCTACCATATGGCGCCCAGCTCTCCTGCAAGTGAATCGCCAAACGTTCATGCGTTGCCTTTGAAGGCAATGGAAAGCGTGCACGTTTTTGGCTGAAAAGCCAAAGCGATTGCAAAAGGTCTTTTTGCCTATGCGGCGCATACGCGCTGCATAGGCAAGACCTAAAAAGGGCACTTTAGTGCTATATCCTGGATAAACATTTATTGGGAAGGATGGAAATGTCCCTCCAAGACCTGCTAATAAATAGCCTGTATACTCTGAGCTGTGGCATGGATTCAGTTAAGCACCACGATCATCATAATTAAAAATAAAGATTTAGTAATCCATTAAATGTAATGACTTGCAGAAGATCAGCTGAACCCACTAGTTAAGTGGACTAAATGGGAACTGTCAATGGATGGTCGCATCTCTCTTCTTAACCCCTTCCATGCTCATGACGGAGCGGTTCCGTCATGAGCATCGATCCAGCTGTGCTTATGACGGAACCGTTCCGTCATGACCTCGCCCGTTTTCATTAGGGCTCAGCACCGGGGGTAATCGGGGCTGCACAGAAGGGGTTAAATCGACCCCAGTTAAATGGTTTTTCTCTTCTTCAGCATGCCTTTATTACCGAAATCATTCTTCATAACGTTAATGGGGCGGCTACCACGATTCTGTTACCTTTATTTTGGAGATTTCTGCGCTGCTTGGCGGGACAAGTCTTGGCCAGAAGGGCGGAGTAGGAGTAGGAGACATTTGCAGTGGCCCTTCTTCCTACACCCCCACAGTGTTGACTTATCACTCAGTAATTTCCAACAGCGGTGGGGTGTGGGAGCATTGTATGGAGACAAATAACCAGGATACCGCTTGTCCATATTCTGCCCCCCCGCACCCCCCAGACAAGCTAGATAAGCCAGGGCCCTTGGTGTATAAGTCTCTACCCCCGGTCAGCAGGTATAATCTACGTAATCGGGCCTCCAATATAGTGCCAGGTCTCCCAAAACCTTCAATTTCCCCTCCGGTGACCCTCGTCAAAGCTATCACACAGAAAAGGAAAGCGAAGGGGGAAGGGAGACCACAGTGGATCAGACACCCCACCAGGGAAAGGAAAGGTCAAGAAAAAGGCAAAAGGTGGGCCACCAGCAGTATTAAGAGTCAATCCATCACTGAAATCTTACTATAAGGTTCTCTCTGCCAGTGCCTTAAGTAGAACAAAAGAGATGGCTGTGGCGAGGGCCCCAACGAGTCCAATAATGGAAACTACAGAAGCTGTCTGGGATGGGGCTCCTATATAGAAGTCAGTGAATGTAAATTCTTCATCTACACCAACTCAGTCTTGCCTATCTCCACAGTTGTCTCCACCCCCTACAATCAATATGCTTGAAATGGTGCATACGGCAGTGGAACTTTCTAATAGTTTTTCGGCCTTGGACATCCAAGATACAGAGCAGGTGGAAGAAATATCTAGACATAAAGAGGCAGTCCCTGTTAGTGCCTCCCTGGACACTACAATATCTACATCGTCTATTCCGGCAACCCTGGCAGATATCCTGTTGGGACTAATGGATTGCATAGGGAGACAGTTCACTACATCAGTGGCTAATCAGACGGCCACTCAGGCCTCTTGTGAGGCACTGGCCCGAAAAGTGGAAGAAATTTCATTAAGGACGGATGCCCGGGGGCGCTAGAGGGCGCCGAGCAAGATGGCCGCACGTATGTGAGGCTCTGCCGGGACCGTTCATAATTTGCTATAAAATCCTGTATATCCTGCTGCTTTTACCCCCCCCGACTCGATGGCGAAACTCACCTGAAGCGCCTGGGACTAGAGTAGTGCTCTCCCTTGGGTGAGAGGGTCGTTTGGCCCGTGTTTCCGGACTTGCCGAGCGCTGCCTGCCGGACGACCGGAGGCGCGCAAACCAGTAGCGTGATCCGCCCAACGGCTCGGAGCTTGTGGTCCGCTCCCCCTGCACGGATACTCAGCCTGGTGACCTACAATCCACACTGCGGGTGGTGACGAAGCTTTGAGGACGGCGAGCCAGTGCCTGGAGCCCAAGCGGATTGGAATCCGGCCCCGCTGGTGGTGGTGAGTGGGGCGAGGGCCTACACGAGACCGTGGCTGCGGAGTCGGCGCTGGGCCGCACAGTGCCTCGCCGCACGAGCTTCGACTGGCTGGGGTGCGAAACGGCGTTGAAGCACTGCAGATAAGCATTGGGGGAGTGCTGCAGCCCCCGTGATTGGGGGGCCCCTTGCGCTGCAAATCCACGTGGTCGGACGGATTGCTGTTGGACCCGATGCTCTTGGCCTGCCGCCTTGGGCGCCCTGTTGCTCCCTGAACTGCGGCTGCTGGGGAGAAGGACGACTGGGCCCTCTGAGTTTTGCCGCTCGCCCTTTTGCATCGCCTTGGGGATACCTTGGGCCGGCCTTGCGACGGTGTCTCCACGACCACACGGGCTGCTACCTCTGGGCTGAGACGAATATCGTGAGGGCGCCATGGGCAAGTCGGAGCGCAATCGGCCCAAGATCAACTTTGAGGCCAAAAAAACGGCGATGTCCTCCTCACAGTCGCCGCCGGACGCTGAGAACTCGGGGGCGGTTGGTAGTGCCCCGAACCTGGAGACCACGCTGGTGGCGATGCAGAAAACGCTGCAATCCATTGAATGCACCATGGAGGCGGTGAATCACAGGCTCGACCATATGGCGACGCAGTTCGACCGGCAGACCGAAAGGATGGGCGAGGTGGAACAGAGGGTGTCTGCTACGGAGGATGGACTGGCCACGGTGACCACTAAGGTATTCAATATGGAGAGGGTGCTGGCGGTGATCCAGGCGAAGAACGAGGAGTTGGAAGGAAGGTCCAGACGAAACAACATTCGCGTCACGGGCCTTCCGGAGTCCACGAATGTGGGTCGGATGGAGGACTTAATGGAGCGAATGCTAGTGGACATTTTTGGCTCGGACCACTTGTCGAAGGTCTTCATCGTGGAACGGGCACACCGCACCCTGGCGAAGAGGCCTGTGCCTGGAGCCAATCCACGTCCCATCATCGCTCGTATACTTAATTACAAGGATCGAGATGTAATACTTCGGCTAGCCAGGGAGAAGGGCACCATTGAATACCAAGGGAATAAACTTGAGTTCTTCCCTGACTTCACTGTGGCGGTACAAACAGCGCGTAAGGAGTTCGCCCCGGTGAAACAACTGCTTCGAGACGAGAACATTCCATACGCCATGTTGTATCCTGCACGTCTTCGAATAGGGCCCCCGTCGGACAACAAAATCTTTGCTACCCCTAAGGCTGCTATGGACTATGCGAAAAAACAGAAAAAACGCAAGAGGGACTCAAATGTGCAGCAGGAAAGGGAAGGGGACCTCATGGATGATGTGGAGTAGGCGTCTATCGCCTTGCGAACTCCTCTGTTGGTGAAGCTGATCCTGCTGGATGCGTTACAGCTTGGTACTGTGTGCTTTGTTGCCCGCTGTGTTGTTTACCCTGTTTTACTTTGCGGGACACTGCTTTAGAGGCTTTTTGGTACTCCTTCTTATAATGCACTGTGATTCATCTGTGGGGCTGATGTTGATTGGCTCTCTTATAGCATGAGGCTAATATGCTCAGATTGACTCTTGGGTTGTGCACAACTGTAACTGTACATAGGGAGCTGTACGACTGGTATGTAGTTGCTTGAATGCCCTTTGATATTTGTGTACTGGTGTTTCTGATGAGGCTATGTTGGGAGGGCCATTTATTTTGTTGAACACACTGGGCGGACATGATTTGCAAGGATCCTTGTAGCTCTGAGGGTTGGGGGGAGGGGCGGGATGTTCTAATCGCTTGCACGGTCCGCTCCCTCGTCAGATTTCTGGCGGGAGTAGTGCGCCACTTTGTCCCCGCACATGGGAGATCCCCACACACTTGTGAATATACGGTTGGGGTTGTTGGGGGAGGGGGGATGGGGTCAGCTTTGGCAGGTTGGGGATGCTGAAGTGGGTGGTGGGAGGATGGGGGTCTTTTGGTTTTTCTGGGTACGGTCACAGTATTTCCTTGAGTATGATGGGGGGTGTGCGAGGTCTGTGCGGGGGTTGGGGGGCTACTGGGCATTGTGTTCCCCGATGAGGGTGACTCTACTTACTGGCACTCGAAGATTGCACGGCTATGTGCGTTGTGCTAATTATGGCCTGGGGGGGTGGATCTGCAGCCTTTGGGATATATGTGAGCTTTGGATGGATGGACGGGGGGGGGGTAAAATTGCATGTGTTACTTGGAATGTGAGGGGGTTGAACCGCCCTCAAAAGACTAGACAAATGTTGGCATTTCTTAATAGGCATGGTACGCATATTGCCTTCCTGCAGGAGACACATCTGTGGGGCAAAGCTGCAGAAACTGTGGGTAGTAGATGGGCGGGAGTTAGACTGGCGTCAAACTACTCCTCTTATGCACGTGGTGTTATGATTCTGATTAAAAAAACTGTGCCGTTTGTTAAAATACATGAAGACATTGACAAGGAAGGGCGATATATTATTGTGCATGGTAATCTATGTGGTACCCCTGTCACGCTCCTTAATGTGTATCGACCAAACGTGGATGACCCTGATTTCTATATTGCACTTTGGAATAAGGTATACATGCTGCCACAGTCGGCTGTGATTTGCGGTGGGGATTTTAATGTAGTTCTGGATGGGGAAATGGACAGGAAACAGGACAAGCCCTGGGTACGGAAGAAAGCGGCTGCTGAGGTTCATGAGGGTATGCAAGGACTTGGTTTGGTTGATGTGTGGCGTCTGAGGCACCCGGGGAGGAGAGAGGGTACTTGCTATACCTCAGCGCATGACACTTGGTCGCGACTGGATTACTGGTTGGTGACCCGGGATGTGAGTGGATGGGTTTTGGAGGTTGACCATTTGCTGCGCACGCTCTCAGACCACGCACCGGTCCGCTTGCTGTTGCGGATACTGTTGTGTACACCGGCTCCGTTCACTTGGCGCCTATCGCCGGGAACCTTAACTGATCAGGTGTTACGCGAACGGCTCAGAACTATCATTGAGGAGTTTTTTGAAAAAAATGTCGGCACGGTTGATAGTATGTGCACAGTGTGGGAGGCCTTCAAAGTGACCATTCGTGGTGCGTGCATTGGTCTTCAATCCGGAGTCCTGACATCACTGAGAGACTCCATGTCTAGGTTGGAAAGGGAGTTGTTGGTATTGGAGCGACGGTTGGAGGAATATCCTGGAGAAGCTCTACTAGCCGACATTAGATCGAAGGTCTCTGAGTACAACGAATTAGCCGATCAGGAGGTGAAGTTCTTGTCCAAGCATACCAGGGCGCGCTATTATGGTGAAGGGGGCAGACCGGGGAAAGGTCTGGCGGATCGCATAAGGAAGCCGTGGGCCAAGCATTGTGCGGTGCAGGAAATCGTGGATCGGGGGGAGGTCGTAACTGACACGCCTGGCATCCTGGGATGCTTTCGCGAAATATTATGAAGGCATGTACGGGTATCGGGAGACGGCGACGGAGGAAGAAATAGCTCAGTACCTTGAGGATATAGCTCTGGTTTGGCTCTCGAGGGGTCAACAAGAATTCCTTATGCACCACATCACCGAGGAGGAGTTTCGGGAGGCGATGGCTGCTCTTCCTAATGGGAAAGCTGCTGGCACGGATGGCTTGCCATCCGAATTCTATAAGGAGTATGTTGATCTTTTACTCCCGCACTTGGCAATGGTGCTGGAGGAAGCTGTGGACCGAGGCCAATTCCGACCACGATGAGAGAGGCGCTGCTAGTTGCATTGCCGAAGCCCGGGAAGCCTCCCAACCAATGTGAATCGTATCGGCCTCTCTCACTAATGAATACTGACGTTAAGATTCTAGCTAAGGTGCTTGCTACTAGGCTGCGACTGCTCCTCCCGGTAATGGTACTGCCTGATCAGTCGGGATTTATACCGCTCCGCGCTACCACCCACAATCTCAGGGCTCTTTTTGCCGTATTGCATTTGCTCAAACCGGAATTGGCAGCGGTGGCTGTCATGCTTGACGCCGCAAAGGCTTTCGACTCAGTCGCATGGCGGTATATGATAGCCATTCTGCATCGGATGGGGGTGCCCTTCTTTTTTTACATCGTTGGTAACTCTTCTTTATACTAACCCTGTAGCACGTGTGAGAGTCAACGGCCACGTCTCGAACTCGTTCCCGGTGCAGAGGGGCACTCGGCAGGGTTGCCCTCTCTCACCTTTACTATTCGCCATTGTTATGGAGCCCCTGGCCTGTGTTTTGAGGCAAAGGTATGCTGACGCGGCTCTGAAATTTCCCCTTCGGTCGTTGGCTGTGTCCATGTATGCCGATGACATGGTTCTTTATGTGCGCGAGCCTGCATGCCATCTTCAACCTATCCTTCGAGAGTTCATACGGTTTGGCCGTCATTCTGGATTGACCATCAACTGGGATAAGTCCGTTATGCTGCCCCTCACTGATGTTACCGTTCCTTTTCCCTTGGAGTTTCCACTGGAATGGGCTGTGGACTCGGTGCGCTACCTTGGGATTCAGATTCATCATAATAGTCAAGAGGTTATTAGAGCCAATTATGGAGTGGCTGTCTCCAAACTAGAGGATCAGGTGGCTCGTTGGATTAAGCTCCCTCTCACCCTTGCTGATCGTGTGTCTTTAATCAAAATGGTTGTGCTTCCGAAATTTTTGTATCTTTTTGTAAACATACCCCTTCAGCTGACGTCGCACTTCTTTGCCAGGCTGCGCTCTTTGCTGACCACCTTAACCTGGGCTGGTAAAAGACCACGAGTGACGTGGGATGTGCTGACTAAACCATATGCTCTGGGTGGTTTCGCTGTGCCGGATATGAAGCTATATTACTTATGCGCACAGGCGCACTTTGCTGCCTATTGGGTGTCCGCGCCCCCATATACCCCGCACGTGGCGCTTGAGGCCAGTGCTGTTCTGCCGTACCCGCTGAGGGCTATGATGGGTAACACTCACTCAGTATTTGACAAGGGCGAGGTGGATACAGTCCGTTCCACGGCTAATGCATGGCGGGAGCTTGGTAAAAGAGCAGGCAGGTTACCGCTATATGCTCCAAGCATGCCGCTGTTGTACCATTCGGATATATCGGTGTCGAGTGAAATTGGTGGTCTGCAGGTCCTTCAGGGTGCTGGTCTACACACTATGGGAGATCTCTTCCCAGGGGCCAAGTTCCTTTCGTTGCAGACTGTGACGGAGCGGTCCACGAGTGTGGTCATGGCTACCTTCATCTATGTCAGACTCCGTGCGGCCATACACTCCTTATATCCTACTTATCCGGAGGAACCTTTGGCACTGGGGGCCTTGCAATTAATCTACACCGCGACAGACAGAGTTAAATTGCTCTCCAGACTATACCGCGCCGCTCAAGAAGACGAAGGGGGGGGGCTGTGCTGGCTAGGGCCAGATGGGATAGGTGTCTGCCTGAGCCATTAACGGATGAGGAATTGACTGAATGCTGTTCCATGACTGGGGGTTATGTGGCCAACGACAATTTCCGCCTCCTCCACTTTAAATTTCTACATCAATGGTATTATACACCTACGCAGCTAGTTAGATACGGTCTTCGAGATTCTGCGCAATGGGTCCGGTGTGGAGAGGATGATGCGGATTTCGTGCATTTGGCGTGGGGGTGTGCCCAGGTGTATGGCTTCTGGATCGCTGTGACTGAGGCGCTGACTAAGATGACGGCCTCGGAGGTTGCGTTGGATATACGTCTGTGCTTGCTGGGGCTCGCCTCTGGAGTGCCACATAAGGAGCGGAGATTGATTGTCCTGGCATTACAGCTTGCTAAACGGAGGGTGGCTATGGTGTGGGGTGGCAGGCGAGCGCCTGATGTTCAACTGTGGTGCCAGTACTGATAACATTTATTCAGTGATAGAACTCACCATCCACACCAAGAAAATTAATTCGAGATAGGGAATTGCTACTTGGTCGCAATTTTATTTTATAGAAATTCAACAATTATTACACAGTTTATCTGTTCATGAAAAGAGAAGCATTACAAAAAATAGAAGAATTAGGGACACATCAAATCACATTCAGTGGAAACCTCATATATTCCGAAAACCGCAATCATGTCAGTCAGCAACACATTCATCACATTCATATCTGACTCAAACATACCACATACTACCACTACAGGGAGAAGGAAATATACACTGGATCTGCACAAATTATACAATAGTTCAGTACACTTGTCTGAAAATATTACATTCCTATCTATTTATGAATTTTTTCATTCATTAGAAATTAATACACTGAAAGGTAATGTACATAAGATGGTAAGGAGCCTGGGAGTAGTAATGACTCCTAGGTGCTCAAGCAGACCAGTGAGAAGGTGGCCACCTTCTCACTGGTCTGCTTGAGCACCTAGGAGTCATTACTACTCCCAGGCTCCTTACCATCTTATGTACATTACCTTTCAGTGTATTAATTTCTAATGAATGAAAAAATTCATAAATAGATAGGAATGTAATATTTTCAGACAAGTGTACTGAACTATTGTATTAATTTCTAATGAATGAAAAAATTCATAAATAGATAGGAATGTAATATTTTCAGACAAGTGTACTGAACTATTGTATAATTTGTGCAGATCCAGTGTATATTTCCTTCTCCCTGTAGTGGTAGTATGTGGTATGTTTGAGTCAGATATGAATGTGATGAATGTGTTGCTGACTGTGACATGATTGCGGTTTTCGGAATATATGAGGTTTCCACTGAATGTGATTTGATGTGTCCCTAATTCTTCTATTTTTTGTAATGCTTCTCTTTTCATGAACAGATAAACTGTGTAATAATTGTTGAATTTCTATAAAATAAAATTGCGACCAAGTAGCAATTCCCTATCTCGAATTAATTTTCTTGGTGTGGATGGTGAGTTCTATCATTGAATAAATGTTATCAGTACTGGCACCTCTCTTGTTCTTTGTTATATAGGCTCAGCCTCGCTGATTAGAGCCAACCCCAGTTTTGTTTTCACATGATGTTCAACTGTGGCTAAAGGACCTGGCCTACTTCAGGGATCAGTTGAATTGCTATGCTAAAACTCTGCCGGAGAAGTCGCGTCCGCGAGACATCTGGGCTCCATATACTGCATATATGCTTTCCCTGGCAGGTGACGACAGTTCTGATGATGAGGGCGGGGATCTACTGCCTGGTGTCGGTGTGTCTGAGTGTTTGCCTGACTGAATGGTTGTGCTGTGCTGATATCGCTGTTGGGATGTCTTTCTCCTTTGCTGTGTATGGACCCTGAGGGGGGGCTGTCCTGTCAGTAGGTTTTACTATTTTCACCCAACGACTGGTGGCACGTGCTGGGATTCAGATCTGAGGTTGCACACTTCGCTCGATCGCTGGCGGTATCTTGCGTACCCTCCACACTGTTTTAACATTCAGCATTACTGCTATGGACTTTTACTGTGACCAGGGACCGGGATTGTTTGGGCTGGGGGTGGGTAGGGGTTGTTGTTGTTGTTACATATAAACAATATAAAATAAGACCTATAGGTGATGAGCGAGATACGACTGTGGAGGATGAACTTGACTTGGACTGTGGACTATTGTCGCCCTCTGCACTATTGGATTGTACTCGCCTGATATCCTTTGATATGTGCTTTCAGTTACTAACTGTTGATTTGATAGCAGCCGGCCCTGTGCAGGGTTGTAGGCACACTGCTGTGTATGAGAGCATGTTTAAAATAAAGGTCTTGCAAAAAAAAAGACGGATGCCCTAGAAGTGGAAATACCTAAGATCAAAGAAGCCCTTACTACATCCGCAGTTAACATCGATAAGCTGGTCCTGCAGAACCGGGAAATGAGAGACGATCTTGAAAGACTCATACAATTCGAGGAAAAATAACTTAACATTTTGAATGTCCCTGAGGACCTTGAAGGGAATGACATTAAGGCATTTATTCTCGCAGTGCTTAAAACGACAATCTTAAAGGACTCTCCTGATACAGACCAAGATCTATTAGCCGATATTCAGAGAGTCCATTGTGATCCTTTCAGGCGGAATTTGGGGAATAAATATCCAAGAATAATCTTGGTCCACTTTCTCACCTATGCCATCAAGGAAAGGATCTTGTCGCTGGCACTAAAAGCAGGCGCTATAAAATCAGTGTCTTTTTCCACACCATTTTCCTTCACAATCCGTTCCGATGTCTCACATATCACAGCATTAAGGCAATGGGAAATGGCAAGAGACTGGCAATTTTTAATATTCTCGGGGCACGCGCTCAGTTGAAATTTCCTGCTTCACTCCGGGTAATGTGGAGCAACCACATGCATAACATCCGGCATGTGGAGGAAGCAGATAGCTTGATTGAAGAAATAAGAGCAGGCAATAAAGGGGCGAGTGGAGAAGGGATGCAAACAGCTGGGGCCGCAGGGAAGGGGTGAGAGATATAGCTACATAATCATGTGGAGAAACTAGTAGGGTAACTAACAGTTAGATATAAAGGATGCTATATACTGGCTTTAGATAACAACCGTTACAGATAGTTGACACATACTATTTACCTATTTATCTATTTTGTTCTCTATTCTACACATTATTTCATAATCATACATAATCATACACGGGATGGGGGGGGGGATTCGTCAAAGAGCGTAATGCTCACGAAGTAAAGGAGGGTTCCCCAGGGAGGTGGAGAGGGTTTGGGGCTGCAAGGGGGGTGGGGGTGGTGGGAAGGGTGCAGGGGGAACAAAGAAAAAAAACATGTTCTCATCTTATAGGCACTCGCAAGAACCCCAAATTAAACAGTATTGTGTAGAAGGCCGTATGGACATTGGGGCAAGGAGGGGTTGGAAAATACTGTATGACCCATAATAGCTTGGATTTTATATCCTGGAATGTCAATGGCCTCCGATGTACTAGGAGACGTAGGTTGATCTTTAAATATTTAGAGCAATCTGCTGCTAAACTAATTTTACTTCGAGAAACCCACTTGAGCCTTTGCGAGAGTAAAGAGGTTTTCGGGAAACTTAGATGGATTGGAGCCTTCTGCTGTTATGAGCAGTCGACGGCAAATAAGAGAGTAGCAATTTTAATTAAGGCTGGCATTGGAGGCTCTATAAGGTCATTTACATCAGACCAGTCTGGAAGATGGGTCCAAGCACAGGCTGATTTTAGTGGGAACGTCATGACTGTCGTGTGTTATTATGGGCCAAATACAGATGATCCAGCCTGCCTGCAAAAGTACAGTCTAACCTGGCCGAAGTGCGCTCCTCGATGATTATCGTGGTGATTTTAATATACTTCTCGATCCTCGGCAAGACCGTTCCAACTATCGCCAGGCAGTCACCACTCCAAGATCCCGCCGTGCCATGGTGAATATGATATATGAACTTGGTTTAATTGATACCTGTAGAGTTAATAGTGTCTCGGTGCCAGGTTTTACATATTTTAGTAAAAAACACGGACATGCCTCAAGATTGGACAACATCTTGATGGATAGTCTGTCTAGAGGCTTTGCTGGATATTAAAATCTTACCTAGCATTCTGTCCGATCATGCCCCTATTTTTGTCTCAATCAATACAGGTAGGGCTAGGACCACAATGACTCGCAGATGGACCTTAAAAAGGGCAGTTTTGAATGATCAGGCCACTGTCACAGCGTTTCTTCCACTAATTATTTTTCTGATAATATAGGTTCAGCTCTGCTTGAATTTGTCTGGGACCGCCTATAAGGCTCATATCCGAGGTCAGTTCCTTAGCTTAAATATCTCCAGCAATAGGAAGGAGGCAGCTAAATTCAGGACGATAGAAGATAAAATCTCATGCTTGGAAGCCCTGAGATTAGGTGCTCAAGTGGATGCTTTGTCAGAAGTCCTGGCTGAAATAGAACGCCTACGCCTAGAATATCGAGGTCTACTGGACCAGAAAGTTAAGGCTCAGTGGGCTGCATATTCAATGGAAAACTGAGTTTGGCGAAAGGGCTGGGGCAGTATTGGCAGGTAAGATTAGAGCAGATCGGGTCAGGAACAAAGTTAATAGGCTAATTATCGATGAGCAGGGAACTATATCTTGCCATCAGGAGGATATGGAAAAAAAATTCTCCCTCTTCTCGGAATTATATCAAGAGGAGGTTTCTCCAGGTTCCCTTAACACTCTGCGGTGGCTGGAAAGTAAGGCTCTCCCAGGCCTGGCTGAGGATGATCGCAATATGCTTTATAGCCGCTTTACAGAAGAAGAAATTAAACTACATATAAAAAAAAAAAAAAATAATAAAGCAGCAGGACCTGATGCTCTTCCAGGCGAAGTCTATAAAGCGCTCCAGGATCTCCTAGTACCAAGACTGTGAACTATTCAATTACATCTACAGCCCCCGAGGCAGATTTCTGCCGTCTTGGAAAGAGTCTACTATTGTGTTAATATTAAAACCGGGGAAGGATCCCCTCAGGGCAGACTCTTATAGACCAATCTCCCTGCTAAACGCAGATTATAAGATTTTTCCTAGTGTTTTGGCAGGGAGATTGGCCAAGTTGGTCCCGCTCTTGATTAACCTGGATCAGAAGGTTTTCATCCCAGGGAGGTATATTCACGAGCTAACTTTACAGCTGATCGTTAGTATCGATCTTGCGGTGGCACGGTCGGAGCCATTAGCGGTGGCAGCATATGATGCCGCGAAGGCTTTCGACCGTGTCAACTGGGGATTTCTCTGGGACGTTCTTACTATTATGGGGTTCGGAGCAACCTTTATTCAAACCTTAAGAGGATGCTATGAGGGTGCTTCGGCTGCGATTTTATTGAACGGCTTTCTGTCACCTCGTTTTAGTATCAGGAGGGGGAACAAGGCAGGGGTGTTTTATCTCGCCCCTCCTTTTCGATCTCTATATTGAGCCTCTGGCACAAGCATTGAGGTTGGATGA
The DNA here is from genome assembly GCF_964263255.1 of Lissotriton vulgaris. NCBI lineage: Eukaryota > Metazoa > Chordata > Amphibia > Caudata > Salamandridae > Lissotriton > Lissotriton vulgaris. Next base: position 1,137,205,346 of record NC_141693.1, read on the forward strand.
CCAAATTACACCCTTCAGAATAAAGGACTATTGTTGCCAACTGGCTTTATATGCAGACGATTTATTGGTTTACACCAGTTACCCGGCAGAGGTCTTCCCCAGAGTTGAGGAGATTATGGTAGATTATGGTTGTTCTGGTTATTTGATAAATAACACAAAAACATAAATAATGTGCTGGGGAGTTGACCATTGGGAGGGAGCCTTAAGCAGCCAGTTTAGGTATTTAGGTGTATTAATTACATCTGACCGTAATAACATAGTAAAGCTAAATTTGAAAAAGGTGGCTAAAGATATTGATCACTTATTTTCGAGATGGCAAAATCTTCCGTTAACAATATATGGCCGTGTCAATCTGGTCAAAATGGTCATCTTGCCCAAACTGACCTATTTATTTAATACGATTCCATAATATAATCTTGGGAAAGATTCAGGGGAAGATAGGCAGTTTTATCTGGGCAAATAAGAACACCCGGATATCTTGGAAAAAACTGAATGGAAAACTGATAAAAGGGGGTCTGGCGCTTCCGGATGTTGTGTGGTATGCCTTTGCCTTTCAGTTAAAAAATGTTAAAAAGCTTCTAACTAGCCCGGATAATTCACACTGGGGGCAGATTTTGAATACAATGTTAGTTCATGAGGGAGGCGGCCCTGGATTTTTGTATAAGTTTGGTGCACCAAGATTTTACAAATAGGCCCGCCTAAAGGTATTAAAATCTGCCTTGATACTCTGGAATAGAGTTAAAGGATGCTGGGGCATAAAATATTATTCGGATTTTGCCCCTATATGGGATTCCCCTGGCACACCGCTGTGTCTCCAGGTCTGTCTCTTTTAGTCAGGAGAGCAGGAATAGTAATCTGGTCAGACCTAGTGTCATCTGAGGAGGTGCTTCCTTGGGAGCTCTTGCAGTCTAGGATTGTGGATTCTTTCTCAAGATTTAAATATATTCAACTCTGTTCATGGTATTCCGCTGAGAAAGACAACATCAGTGGAAATTGGGACATTGAGTTGGCACTCCAGGCCCGAGTCAAAGGATGAAGGAAGTGGGACTCTAGTATAGGGAACTGATTAAGGCGGATGAAATTTGAGCTCCCCCGTTACATCATGTTTGGAGACTCTCAGTTCTGGAGGCCCACTCGGCTGACCTATACAATATATCTCTTCAATATCTGTATAGATTTGTCGAAACTGCTTCCCTCAAGAAGAACCACTACTACGTCATAAATAGGCTTTATTACACTCCTAAAAAAATCGCAAAGTTTGTCAGTCCACCCCCTTGTGCCCTAGATGTGATATGCCAGAGGCCGATGATATCCATGTCTTTTATGACTGCCCTATGATTGGCCCCTTCTGGGCCAATGTGGAGAGGACATTGGAGAGTGTTTTTAAGATGAAGCTTAGTTTGAATGTTGTTAGGGTTTTTTTGGTTTGGACGCTGATCTTATTGATGGGTTAAGAGGGACACAGGTGGCCTTATTTTTCACCCTAATTCTTATTGCACGTAGAGAAATATTTAAAGTATGGAAGGATGCTACCCCTCCCTCGCATGAAAATTGTCTTCAATCTGTTCTGAGAACCACACGTTTTGAAACTGGTACACTACACAATAGAAATAGCATGGTATGGCAGCCTTTGATGGAGTGGGCTATAGAAATGAGGTTGGTAACAAATCCTGAATTTGTCCAATGATTACACCTGGCCCCAGAATAAAGGGGTAGCCGGGTCGGCTGCGGGTACAGCAAGAACTTCAACACTGGGCGCCCAGGATGGAATGGGGTTGCGAGTGTTCATTTGTACGTGCCAAGGTGAGATGAGGACAAACATTTTTTTTTTTTTAAAAACATTAATAGGGCTGCTGACACACCTGATTTGAGGAGGGAAGAACTCGAGAATGAAAGGTTCAACACTTATCCTTCTATACGATGGGTGTTTTTTTTTGTTGTTGAGGAATTTGCACTTTATCACTTGGTGGCACAGGCCCATTACGCTCTATATTGGTATCTCCCCCCTTCGCTCCTACCACATACTGTTGCTGAAAATAAGGTGGTCAGACAGTGTAAAAGTACAGCGATGTTGTTAGTGTTCTCTGCCTCCTCTAGGACGGGATGCCAATGGTGGTGTGTGCTGTCAGAGCATAGGAATCTTTGCAGAGGGATGTTTGGCTTCCGGTTTTATGCTTGCTGGAGGCTCCATTGGAGAGTAAACCTGCCTTCTAGTAAACTATGATGCAAGCAGTGGTGCATATCCATTAAAAACATACTGGTGTGTGTCGGTCCACTCTTTCTGGATGAGTTCAAAAGTCTGGCCTATAGCAGTCCTTTAGCCATGTTTATGTAATGTGGTGAAAGCTCATGTATTTCGTTCCCTGAAGAACCGAAGTCTTTTTTCCCCTCTTACTAGTACAATTACGCTGAAAGGTACGCGAGGTTGGGTCACTAAATTGTACAGGTAATTTGCTGAAAATAGAAGTGATGTGACCTTCGGTGATGGTGATGTGGGCTGCAGATATTGGAGAGGAGTGGTCAGAGAATAAGTGGGTACACTGATGAGTGCATACTGCGCTTGTCATCTAACTACAGACCTAGGCTCATATTTTACAAGTTCTTTCATAGGATATACATCGCTCCAGAAATGTGGTCCAAAATAAATCCTCTAAATAAACAAGTGTCTGGGATGTGTGCACTGCATGCTGTGTTTATGCATTACAAAAGGGGGTGGTGATGGACGGAGCATCTGAATCAATCAAACACTCACACCCAGTCAAAAGATCTGGGTTTAATCCATCACCGTTCTTTAGCCCACTCTGCCACCCCAGTTCAGCCATGGCTATATGCAAATCAGTCTGACCCTGTGCCTCATGGGAACAGTCCAGCCCGAACTGCCAAGCCATGTCTTCCCTGGACCGGAAATAAGCTTCTGAGGACCGGTTTCTGGCATTCCAGCCGTCTTCAGCCCGGCTTGCTTGAATCCAGTGGCAAAGTGAGCAAGGGACTCACGTCTGAGCATACCCTGCCACACTTATGGCGGCCAAAAGCGGTACAAAAGGGGGTGGTGATGGACGGAGCATCTGAATCAATCAAACACTCAAACCCAGTCAAAAGATCTGAGTTTAATCCATCACTGTTCTTTAGCCCACTCTGCCACCCCAGTTCAGACATGGCTGTATGCAAATCAGTCTGACCCTGTGCCTCATGGGAACAGTCCAGCCCGAACTGCCAAGCCATGTCTTCCCTGGACCAGAAACAAGCTTCTGAGGACCGGTTTCTGTCATTCCAGCCGTCTTCAGCCCGGCTTGCTTGAATCCAGTGGCAAAGTGAGCAAGGGACTCACATCTGAGCATACCCTGCCATGCTTATGGGACGGCATATAGCCATGTCTGAACTGGGGTGGCAGAGTGGGCTAAAGAACGGTGATGGATTAAACCCAGATCTTTTGACCGGGTGTGAGTGTTTGATTGGTTCAGATGCTCCGTCCATCACCACCCCCTTTTGGACCGTGTTTATGCATTTGGCACAGTCTTGCCAAGGAACCTCTGATTTCTGGCGGGCCATTGCTGGGGAGCTAAATAAGATGCTATCATATATATAGCTGGTCACGCCATTGGTTACGTTCATTGGATGTTTGTTTTATGATGCGCGAGTACCACCAGGTGTCCTGGCACTAGACAAGCGGACCTGAATATGTCTCTGATGCTCCTAAACCAGTCAGATGAATTTCTCCCCTGCTGCTATTGTCATTGAGAAGACGGTTGTAATTGAGGTGATGAAAGGGATCCGGACCCTAAAGTGACATGCAGGAATTGAAATCCACTTCTGAACTGTACGCCACTTTACTATGGGACAAAAAATAGTTATGCGTATTGAGATTAGAAATAGGTTTCCCTTCGACTGTCGACTTTGCTGACGTAAGATTGCTCTATACTTCTTTTGCTAGGAACGTTGAAAATATGACCTTTCACTGTCGTGACAAGGGGGCCTTTTAATTGCTTGGCCAACCGTCTTGATGTGAATATATGAATGTGCTGTTTTGATATATTGTAATGGAGCATCATGTGATAATGATCGTGTTTCTGTATGTTTTTCTGTTCACTTTAATTCATTAAAATAATTAAAAAAGAACTGGCTCGCAACAAAGTAGATTACATCTTTTGGGTGTGGGATCGTGGGGTGACGCATCCTGTGAGTCTGAAGTGTATCCTGAGACAATACAAGGGGGAGAGATTATCATCGCCTGTAAACCTATTTTAGCGTCTGGCATCAAATACGGCGATCCTCTGGTGTTGGAAAGTTCTCGGATGCCCAAAACTCCATGTTGTGGACCACTACAACCATTTCCATAGGATTTCTTATGATCTATACCTTCCTCTCGTGCTGTTTATATTAATGAATTCCTTTCTTTTGTCCCCAAAATGCGTGTCCCTTGAGACTTCTCGTATTTTTTTTAAACTACTCGGGGACAATATGCTTGTTAGGGCTTCAAGAAAAAGATTTGAAAATTATTTTTGGTTAGAATCTAACATTGTTTTTCAGCTTTTGTACTCAAAGGATCAGGACACTGAGAACACTGTTCCTGATGTAATTAGTGATGGTGGGTTGAAACTCGGCCTGTCTCTGGTGACTGGAATAGGTTCTCTTGTTTTGCTACTTGTGTGAAATTATGCCCCTGAGTGGATTGAGGCCGATACCTTGATGTGTGATTGTCCTGTATGTAGAGTGCTCAATCGCTTAAGAATTTATCATTAAGTAAGCAGACTTTTGTTGTATGCATGTTATAGTGGTTCTCTCCGCCAGCCACCTTCAGTATTGCAGTAGAATTGTCATTTCTGTCAAAGAAACCAGCGGTATGAAACATAATATGCCTCGTTATGAAGGAGGGCGTTAGTAACATACACAATTGAGGCGCTTGTCGTTCAGGGAACGGAACTAATATATATCTTGGAAGGCTCCTTGTACTCTTAAAAATGAGGACCCATAATATATTTGAATGAGCGAGTGATAGCGGTGGGTAACTGCAACATTGAATTCGTGGATTTTGTTAAATGTTTCGTTTTGCTCTGGCTAAATTATTAATTTTTTAGTTATTAAAGATCGGAATAAACCATTAATGTAGTTAGTTACCTGTGGAAACAGGCAAACTGACAGCGATGAAATAATCACGTTTTTAGATGTATTTTAAACCCCAGAGATAGGACTGTGTTCCAAATGAAGGGTGCCACCCACAACCCCAAACGCTGTCACCGAGGCGCGTCTTCTTTAAAGCTGGCAAATGCACCAAATATTGTTTGTGTGACTGTGTACGACAGCTAAACCCGTAGGTTAATGGTAACTCAAGTTGAAATAAAAAGCTTTTTGAACAGGACCCCGCGCATTAAAAGTCAATTGGCAATTGATTGGTAAGCAGTGTCGTGACTAAGGCTCTGGAGTAATATGATCCAGATTGCTTAGGGCTAGTGGAAGCCTTGCGGTCTCATTATGTAAAAGCTTGAACTTGTCTACGAATTTGTTTGGAAACCGAGGTACATTCAGGGGTGAGGAATTTAATAAAATATCTACTTGTTCAGGGGGCTGGTTGCTTCATAAATCTACTTGTCCTGTAACAAAATCCACTTGTCCCTTTGGTGCCATGTAGTGCGGTGACAAATTATGGCAGCATCTCATTATATAAGAGCTCTGATATAGCCTCTCTGATTATGCCAGGGCTCATACCATAGTAGTGATTGAATACTTGCAATCCCTTTAAGTTGCCACGTTTTCGCAGATCTACAAACTGGGGCTGAAGGTAGTGGTAAGCAATCGTTCCAGGGTTAGAATGCCCTTTTGAGTCTGTGCAAACCTACTAATTTGCATGTTTTAAGGGTTCCCAATCTGAGAAATGTTGGCAATTTACTCCTGACAATGGCAGGCATAAACCTTCTTCCAGAGTTGGGAAAAAAGTAGTTGGAGGGAAAGTGAACTTGCAGACACTCACAAGAGCAAATGCATATTAGCTCAGGCTAAAATGCAGTTCACAAATATTTTCTAAGAGTACTATTTCTTGACCTACTTCTGTAAATTCTTGGGAATTCACGAAAGCCGTATAGCTGCACTTAATGTTAGGACATATACCATTGGTGCACTTTTGAAAACTTTCTTTAATAATTGGGCCCCTAATTTGGTCTGGCGTTGGTCATGACCTTTTGAGTTTATTCAAATTCTCTCTCTCTCTCTCTCTCTCTCTCTCTCTCTCTCGGTGTATAGTCTGGCTTCACTGTGAGTGACAGCATTCTGCTCTTTCACAAGGAGCATATTCACAAACAAAGTAGTTTGGTTAATTTCCAGTAACCGTGGCAGTGCGCGCTTTTTGAGACCAAAAACAACTGATGCTTTTGCCGATGTTTGTTATAATGGTGAGTGCCAGGCAGCTCCCATACCAATAAGGTTTTACAAAAAACATTCCAAAACAAGACACATATAGAAAAAACTATAAAACTGACCACCAATTTCAGACCAACTGGCTTTGCCAATGCTTGTTTATTTTTGTTTCCCAAAATCTTATTGAAACTGGTTACGCTGATTTTTCTATTATGAATATTTTTGGGAACTACTAGCATGTATCAACATGTTACTAAATGATGCTGCTAAAATTTGGTCCCTCAAATTTTATAGTTGTTTAGCTAAATGTTTTTTTTCCTGCTTTCATTTTTTTTATGAATATTATATTTTGACAGCAAAGAATCATCAATCTTGCTTTCAAGCTTCTGCAAATATTTGCATCAAATCAGAGAGCATTCTGGGAGCATTTACATTATACATAGCCTCATATTTGCTAAACTTTGAAAATGTGTGTACACATTTTCAGTCAGAGCTTACAACATTTACTTAGAGCGCTCACCCTAATAATGAAGGCTTACAATTATTGAACCATAAATACAACTTTAAACAGCATTAACATATGGACAGAAATATTACTTTAACTGCAGACCGTGCACTTCCCTGATCCATATTGTGGCACCTCAAACTGGCAGCCAAAGGGTTTGTGCTACAGGGGGTTGGCCTACTTGTCCCAAGGACAAAATATACACATGATAATTTGTTGTCCTTGACCTCAAACAATATGTCCTGGGCGTCGGGCTATAGGAATTCCACATCCCTGTACATTACATTGCAAAAATGCACTCTAGATGAAACCAAGACGCTTACAATCATAAATTTATGAGGAAGACTGAAAAAAGGAGGTCTCATTTTGCACAGGTAGATGCTGCTCTTCGATCTATTGTAGTTAAATTGATTTTCATAGCAGTTTTCACGGGCTTTATTGGAGCTTACGTACCTCCAAAGTATTGAGCCAGAACTTGTGATGCTAATGTTGTGATTGTCTGGCAAACTGCAAAACCTTGTCTTTACATACTTTTAATTTTATAAAGTTAGTGCACAATCAGGAACTATTAGCCAAATGCAATATAGAATATTGTCAAACAGTGCTTAACTGTCTGGGTGTCGTCGGTATAGGATCCGCAGTTAAGATAACCAATTTGAAATTCGTGCCCTGGTTCTCACAGGTGTACTGTTGTGATTTTCTTTTTGTCCAGATTACATAGTGATTATTGTTGTTATTTTTACTCACTGTGTCTGTATTGATTAGTCTTCTTGTTTGGAAATCTGTTTTAAACTGCCACATGCAGAAAATCGAGCTTTGTTCGTTTATTTCAAATAACATCTGTCTGCTCTTATTCTACAGTTGCACAGTTATCCAGGTCAAGCAACAATTATCAAGGAGGCCAAGCTTCTGAGTAACTCAGAAAATCTTTTTACTGTGAGCTGTGATCCGAAAATGTTTGCGCTGCCATCTCGGTCAACCACTTGTCATTATTGTGGGTTGCATGGTAAGTGTGTTGTAAACTTTGAGTTAGCCGCTCAGTGCTAATCAGTGCACAGTAGCCCCTAATAATCCCCAAAGTGTACATTTTGTTTTCAACTACATTTTTCTTTTCTTTTCTTTATTTTACAGAGTTTTTTATAGCGGGTACTTGACCCGAATCAGATATCAGAGCACTTTACAAAGCCTCAGTTGCATTACATGAGGACACATTTATTTTGGGTCTCGCCTGAGCTAGCGCATGCGCTGCCCTGCGAGACATTTAGTAAGTGGGCTTTTAAAAGCGCTACCACACGCTTTTGCTGGCCTAGTGCTTGCGGGGCATGCACGCAGCCGCCAGCTTTCAGCGCCCAATCAGGCGCCATTTGGCTTTCCTCTTGCTTGCTCTTTCAACGCTCCTCCGCCCCTCCCCCGCCACCTCTCGTTAATTGTAAACATGTGCAAACGTGCTGCTTTCACTCGCCTGCGCACCACTTACGAAGCCTGGCTTGCCACGTCCTAATTCCCTGATTCATTAACACTGGGGTTGCACCTTTATGGAGTGCTATCCACCCCCTGTGCTTTGGCCGCACTTGCACACCTCCTGCTATCCACCTTCTTGCTGCCCCCTCCCGCTCTTAGAAGTGCTCCTAGCCCGCTCTCCGTGTTAGCCACAACAACAAAAAAAGAGTTGCGTGTTATTATAGTCCATGTAATAATGCACGTTTAATCTAAAACATACCAAAATACCATGCAGTCATACAGTGGTTTCACTCCCTTACCCCCACCACATTCAAAACTGGGCTCATTGCGTGTTCCACCCTCCTCAATGCAACATGCAAGGTGGTTGGGTTGGCTATGTAGATAACATCCTCGGTACCTTGTCTGTAATGGGCTAGTACCAAACTCAAATCAATCTGCCCTTCTTCCAACCTGAAGCTGAAGTTCGATGCCATGGCCTGCTCACTTGTTCAACATGCAATGTGGAACCCCCACTGCGAAGCATACATCGTGTGACACTTTAACCCCCTTCTAAAATGACTCAAGCGGGGCTCATTCCGCAAAGGGCTTCAGGGCTCAGTGTGCAATCACCGGGATCATGCCGGCGGTAAAAACACCAGCCGGTGCAAGACGCCACCCTCTCTGAGTATCAGCTTAAAATGACAGACAGGAACACCACTGTGCTGCGACTGAGGCTGGTGATGCGGTATCTATATTTACACTGCCCCTCGGGAAGGAGTTTACCGCCTGCTGGCGTAGCGTGGCCACCCGCTCTGGCAGAGCTTGAAATAAATATGTAAGAAGGGCTGTGGTGCTATTATGTCCACCATCTCCTGAAATGTCAAAATACATTTGGTGTTCAGTCTCCCTTTCTCCCGGGCTTCCCTCATCATTCCCTCCCTCCCACATCTCCCCCTTACCCAGTTATGCCATGATCCACATAGGTCCTGGAAACCATGAAGTATCTAGAGAGCAATGAATGAATGTATTTAAATAGCTTGCAAATAAATGGTTCACTTGTGAAAATCGTCGTGAACTAAAAACGGACCTCACCACGAAGTGCAAAATTACAGTACCAAAATACAAGCAACTAGTAAATGCTAAAACCCGGATCACTGAGTTCCAGTTCCATCTACCATACTTTCATACTTGTGCCCATATATCTAACCTCGAAATTGTTCTACGACATTCATAATAAAATGTGTGTGTCCCTGAAGCAATAATAATACATTACTTAATATTTAGAATCAATTCCTCACCAGCAGCTTTGTGTTAACGTGGTCTTTTACAAACAAAAATATGTCCAATACATTCGCAACTGTTTTTTTTATAATTCTTGCCAAGTGGAACCTGAGACATTTATTTCTGCACGCGATCCAGCTAACTTGCTTTTCTAGATTGGCGCCATGTCCCGTTAGCAGCAGCAACAACATTTATGAGCTTGGAGTGGAGGCCAAGCCTAACCATATTGTCCTTCCGAGAATGGTAGTAAATAATACTTCCTCACTAACGTAAACTTTAGCCACACAGGAGAAAGCACCACTTATGCAAATCAATCTTTAGCACCAGGTGAGCTGTTTTTATTCAGCAGTGTGTACTTGCGGTTACAATTGCACACCCTCTCCACCCCCTCATTTCCTTAACACCTTGGCTGCTAGGGGGTTTTCCCCTCCTGTGCTGAAAGTGGTATTTATCATTGTTCATTACAAGGTTAACTCGTCATAAGCACAGCTCAACCGTGCCTCATGACGAGCTGGCCTTGTCATGAGCATGGAAGGGGTTAAAAAATGCTTGAATCGTCCTGTTGTAACAAAACGTACAATGCTTCTGACGGGGTTTCATTGAAACTGGTTGCAAGAGATTATCCCAAAATCAAAAAAAGTTTTACATTAGACACAGAATCTCAAACTCTGGGAGCCACCTGTTACATTTATTAAATTGCAAACCCTGTGGAATGGCTACTACTTGTAATTCCATGTATACAGCGCTGACTACCCCAGACGAGGTGTTGAAACCATCAATAATAGAAAAGGAGTTAAGGAAGGGGTGTGGGTATCCAGAGACTGTTTCCAGCTAAGAAGCATGCCTGACTGCATACAAAGCCGAAAAAGAGGGCAACATGAATTTGTGCTGTAATGGAAAAAGAAATCCGGTCGCACTTCATGTGTCATGTAAGGAAATTCCAGTTGAATCAAAAATATATATTTTTGCACAAAACAAGCGCTCATGGATTTTCAGCAGACACGTGTTTCACTCTAGTTACTTTTCCAAAGCAGAATCCGAAATATGGGTAGTGTGAGGAAAAATGCATCACAAGTAGAAAACGACAGCATATAGAAAAGAATGGTGTCACCAGAGTTCGTATATATTCACCTCAGTAGGAATGAGCAGTCCTAATCTGTAAAGTGTTGTAGTGTGATTGTAGGACTGTTGATGTGCGGTTTGTATATAAATATGGAGGTGGGGCAATCAGCTTAGAGGCCTCTTGGCCAAGTAAAACTAGCATTGGCATAGCCACTAAGTCCCGCTTTTGGGACCTTAAAAGTATTTAGTTATGCAGCACAATATCCTTGGTGCAACATCAACTGTTGCATGGCTAAACACTTATAAGGTACAAGGTTTAGCCATGCAACAGCTGATATTGTTGCACCAAGGATATTGGCTGCAAAACTAAATACTTATAAGGTCCCAAAAGCGAGACCTATTGGCTATGCCACTGCTTGTTTAGTTAGGCACAGGGAGATTAAGTGATTTGACAAGAATCCCAGGATGTTCAGCGTCATTACAGACACTCGAACCCAGTTTCCCAGATTCGAAGTCGACCGCCCAAGCTGTTAGACCAACTCCTCTCCCCATTTAAATTGTTTGACAAAAGTTCCTATGAATTACTGTAATATGTTTGACAGTTACGGTTGGAACAATGTGCATTCCAATTTCTTCAAGTCCACAGATATGTCCAGCAGGAACTGAGCGCAGGGTATGGCGCTACAGCCATGCCTTTTTCATAGTTCCAAAATTCCCACTATTGGGCAAACAAAGGCTGTGACTCAACTTAGTACCTACGTTTGGTGCTAACCTTCTGGAAATTCTCCTGCTACTAGTACCAACTTTTATGATTCGCATGATACACGATTTTCCTGTACTATACTTATATTACTCAATTGGCTTGGCCTTTGCCCTGCAAGCAGTCCCCTCTCGTGGTACCTATTGGGCATGGTGTCTGCACACCAGGACATATGCCATTTGAAACTGGTGGGCGTAAACTTTGTAGGATTGCACTGTGGCGAGCGAGCTAAGCAAGCCCGAACATCTTAAAGGGGGTACATTTTGAAAAAGGTGTGGGTAAATGGTGCATTTTCAAGCAAATTTGAGAAGCAAGAAGATTAATAAAGCAATTGTGAAAGTGGTTATTACATTAATAAAGGGATGTCATATTACAAGTGCGAGTGCCACGCACCTCTGAACAATATACACTAATGGCGGGTGTGCTTGTGAAGTTCACTCACTAAGCCCTCACATACACTCTGTGACCCATACACTCAGCCAGGGGACACACCACAAAGACATGGTGTGAGCTTCCACAGTTAGCTCAGGACACTGCCTACTAACCTGCACTAATGGAATTTTGTCCTTGAAGATCATATGGCAGCTTTGTTGAAAGTTTTCAGGTCACATATCCACAGAAAGGCATGCCTCACCCCAAACTCTGAGAAAAGATTTGGCCTTGAATGTCAAAACACCTACCAAACTCACCTATCACACCTATAGCATGGACAAGATGACAGTCCAGCAAAGCCATCTAATGCACCTCTAGACACTGCCAAATGCACTTTGCCGTGTGATTTTGCAAGGTCATTTAAAGACTGGGTACCTATACTGTAAAAGTCTTTTGATAGAAAACATGACTTTTCGTTAGGAAGCACAGATATTAAAATGAAAGAGGCAGTGTTAGACCTGTCTGCTTCTGGGAAGACTCTAACCATCATGATTTCATGGTGGGCAGAGGGACGGTGCAGCCCCTCCAGGCAAAGATTGAGGCTATCATCGCCTGGGAGCCCCCCAAGACTCAAACAGAGGTCCGAGCCTTCCTGGGCCTCACTGGATACTACCGTCGCTTCGTGAAGGGGTATGGCACTATCGTGGCACCCCTCACTGAACTTACTTCCAAGAAGCAACCCCGACGGGTAGTCTGGACGGAGGCTTGCCAGCGAGCCTTCATGACCTTGAAACAAGCATTGTGTTCCGCTCCCATTCTCAAGGCCCCTGATTTTGCTAGAGAATTCATTGTCCAAACAGATGCGTCAGAACATGGCATTGGGGCAGTGTTATCGCAGCTAAATGATGAGGGCTTGGATCAACCCGTGGTCTTCCTGTCCAGAAGGCTACTTCCCAGGGAAAGGAGGTGGAGTACAATTGAGAGAGAAGCCTTTGCGGTGGTTTGGGCTCTGAAGAAGCTGCGGCCATACTTGTTTGGCTCGCACTTCCTAGTTCAGACTGACCATCGCCCCTTCGTTGGCTGATGCAAATGAAGGGGGAGAATCCCAAGTTGCTAAGGTGGTCCATCTCCCTACAGGGAATGGACTTTAGGGTGGAACACCGACCTGGGGCGGACCATGCCAACGCAGACGGTCTATCCAGGTATTTCCGCCTTAGTGATGAGGACTCCCAAGGGGTTGGGTAGTTCTCCCCACTTTCAGCTGGGGGGGACGCGTGTTAGACCTGTCTGCTTCTGGGAAGACTCTAACCATCATGATTTATTTTTGTCCCCCTTAGCCTCCCAGAGTTTCTATTTTTATTTTTACATGTGTCCATCAGGAATTTTCAATGCTGTCAGGGGGCTAGGTGTTCCTTGGCGATGACGCCATTTTTCCCTCATAACTTGTGAGGCCTAGTCACCCCCTTGAAAATCTAGGGATCTCCAGAGACCTAAAATGGTGTCCACCAACTGCCATAACGGACACAACTGGAGGACAGGTCCATAGGATAACATTAGGGAACTTTCTGGAATTGACTAGAGACTTCTGCAGGTCTCAGGCCACCCTATATAAGGCCAGTGACCAGCTGCCATTTTGTGCTGACCCCAGAGTAGAGGAGTGAGGCAGTGGTGAGAGGAGGTGGACACACTGAGAGCAGCTAGTTTGTCTCTGAGGCTGACAGTTACTTCAGAGGATTGTTCCCCCTTCAACCTTTGACCGATCCCTCTCTCAAGACAACAACTGCTGATAAAGAAATCGAGCTATTTGAGAAGGAAGACCCTTCTAAGTCTTGCCCCCATTGATCCCTAGTGGAACGCCTTGCTAGGAGACTTAATTTCCCTGGATAAGACTTTCACCTACCAGCGTTGAGTAGGGAGTGGATTCCAGCCAGGTGTGGACTCTGTGGTGCCCCTGAGGCTTGGTGAAGGAGGCAAGCGGCAGCGGAGCCTTTTGAGACCCTGAGGATAGAGCGTCCCGCTCTGTGCAGCGTTTTCCCTTGGAGCCCGGTGAGGGGAGGATCTGTGGCCAAAAGAGTGGTGACAGCGCAGCGCCAAGCGGGAACACTGGTCCCTCGCGCCCGCGCTGCCTTAATCGGCCTCTGTGAGGCGAAGTGAGCCGGCCCCTGAAGAGACGCTTCCAGCGTCAGGCTCGCGCATGCCCCGTGAGCTGTGGATGTCCCCGGAAGGAGGGGCGACAAGGTGAGCAGGCCCGGAGCAGTGCGCGTCGCTGAGGAGGCGGGAGCAGAGGCGGAGCCGTCGCGGAGCGCTTCCGCGCATGACCGAAGGATCAGCGCGACTGTCGGCGTGACTGAAGAGGCGCCGGAAGGCTTCCCGGAGCGCCGTGTCAGTGACATCGATCCCCCACGCTCGAGCGCTAGCTGAAGGAGCCCCAGGTGTGTTGCTCCGTTTTGCCTTCCCCGCTAGAGTGTCAAAAAGAGAAGCAGACACGAGCGGGGAAGGGAGAGTTGGGATCCCAACCGATCCACCGCCAGCCCCCCCAGCAAAGCGCCAGTTCGGCGGAACCCAGGCAGAGTGAGGCAAAGAAGCCGGCAGGCGCCCTGAAGCAACAGTGACGCGTGGGGACTGGGACATCATCGTCCCCACGCTAAAGTAAGGAGCAGGGAAGAGGGGCCACTAGTGAGAGTCTGAGAACTGGGAGCTACTAGTGAATATTTTAAATTGTGGAGAGGAGAGATAAGAGTCCATTGTAGAAACCAGGGTTGATCAGAGCTGGGAGTTAGCCTGATACCCCAGTGTGATTACAGAATTGGTTACAGGGTAGTAATATTAGGGTCCTGAAAATTACTACTGAAACAGGCTAATAACTCTAAAGAACACACTGAAACTGTATGAAATGTACATGCCAGTCAGGTGATGTGGATGTGTAACCTTGCATAGTGTAAATCTAACGGGTTTCTTTTAGTTCCAAAAGAGTGTCACTTCCCTATTACTGAATCCTTGTCAATTGAATGTGGTTTACTGCCTTTTTTCCACAGCAGGAGGAGTGAAAAGTAATTTCTCAAAGCAAAAGTGTAATGTTTACTCCTGAAAGAAATTGATGTTGTATCCTGTATGATTTGAATCTAAAGAAGACATATTATTTTTATAAAAGGTAACGGTATTTTTCCAAACAGTGGTGTTGTGTCTTTATTTTAGTGGTTCATCACTGAGTTACTGTGAGTGAGACTTGTAACTACTTAACCAACGCCTTGAGTTAGCTGTAGCCACTACTGTGCCAAGCTACCATATGTAGACTTGGGTAATCTAGGTCCAACAGGCAGTGCTACTAACTTATAGAGAGGGAGCTGTGCTGCACGTCAGGCTCTTGGGTACCACTGGGAGGAGAGCAGTATGGGATCTTTTCAATGTCAACAACAGCTTAAGACACCCTTTCATTCCCCGAGGGTAGCACCTGCGACTGACTACAAAAACCACCATTTGAGGTGGCAAGTGGGTCCCGCTTAAAATAGCACCTTGGCTGCGCAGGATATTCCTTTCCTGTGCTGGGGCATAATGATCTTGGGTGTGGTCATGACGAGCTCAGCTCGTCATGAGCACACGAGCACCGTGCCACATGACGAGCTGAGCTCGTCATGAGCACCGAAGGGGATAAACAAACACTGCCAATATTTTACCCTTGTATATTATATGCTCTGAGATTGAATGTTCTCATTTTCATCCCAAATCACCCAAATGATAGCTGATTAACGTTTTAGTAATGTTCGAACGATCACCGCACAGTGGAAGCAGACATTCATAAAAATACGAGATGCATTCAGGCGATTGCAATTGAATTCTACTAGAGCCTTCAACTGAAGCACACATAGTTTAAAAATTGAAGTTAATAAAAATGTGTTTTACCTTGTTCTTCTAAAATCCTATTTGACATCTTTTTGTCACCAGAAGTAACAAAAGCCTTCAGTTGTTTTAGGCACCTAAACAAAAGCCAGGAACGTGACACACTGAGCTCTCACGTGTACCCCATGGAAGAGTAGTTCAGTCTCTCCCACTCCATGGGACAAGCTCGCACTCCGATGTTGCGGAGTACTTTGCACTCTCACTACCTCCCGGCGGAACAGCCTTTCCCTCCAGCTCCATGGGACAGTCTTTCACACTCTCCTCCACCCCGTAGATGAGCCTTTCGCTCTCCCCTGAATTCATGGGACATCCTTTCACTCTCACTCTGTGCTACTGAGCTGCCTTGTACTCTCGCTCGCATCTCATGGAACAGCCTTTTTCTCCCACTCAATGAGGAGGCCTTTTACACTCACGCCGATGCTAAATTGTCACCCTTTTACTCCCAGTGACAACTTAGCTGCCAGTTCACTCCACTGAAAAGCTGTCACTTTTTCGCATTGACCCCAATACTATGAAAAAGCCTTTTCCACTCTTACGCCGACGCGTTCTTTTTAAACTAATTCACATCTCTATTAATTTTTCATATAAGAAGATAACTCGTTCATGTATGACTATGGTACACTTCAGCAATGCTTTTGAAACACTCTCCAGTTACAAGACACAATTTAACTCTCACTTTGAAACCGGGGTATAGCCATTCACTCTCATTTCTCCATTAACGCGATGCCTTTAAATCTCGCTTCCACACTATGGAACAGCCGTACCCCTCTCTAGAACAACATGTAATTGGTATTTTGGTTTACTTCCATAAAATGGTACACCAGTATGCCTCAGCCTTTTATCATCACTAAGAAGCCATGGTGGAGCAAACAGTTCGAAGTAAGAGTGCTTCAAATTCAAAACTTCTTATATCATTCTATAATTCCTTCTTTGTAAATCTCTTAAACGATCGCACCCTTGATGTCCACTGGATATAAAGTATACACTGTGTCATACACAGTGGATCACCGACCGCGCAGACACCCTTGCTCCACTGAAAAACCCTCCCAGCAACCTCAACAGCAAGAAAGCCGCGTGGTTAACCAACGATCTCAAAGACTCCAAGAAATCCTGCTGTGACCTCGAGAAAGCCTGGCGCCACAACCAGTCAACGGACAACATGACAGCCCTCAAGAACGCCACCCGCAAACACCACCGGCTGATCCGCACCACCAAAAGGTCATCCTTCAGAGAACGACTGTACAACAACACCCACAACAGCAAGGAACTCTTCAATGTCGTGAAAGAGCTCTCCAACCCCAACGCCAGCAACAATGACATCACGCCTTCTCAAGACCTCTGCAACTCTCTGGCCACCTTTTTTCACCGTAAGATCGTCGACATACACGACAGCTTCGGCGCTCAGAACACGTACCCCACCACCGAACCTACACCCCCACCACCACCATGTACTCATGGACTCAGGTCAGCACGGAAGATACCACCCACACGATGAACACCATCCACTCGGCCTCCCCAGCCGATCACTGCCCACACCACATCTTCAACAAAGCCGTCCCCATCATCGCACTCAAACTTCGGACATCAACAACTCCTTCATATCCGCCACCTTCCCGGAGAGCTGGAAGCACTCAGAGATCAGCGCCCTCCTGAAGAAACCCACCGCAGACACCTCAGACCTCAAGAACTTCTGCCCCATCTCGTTCCTCCCCTTCAAAAGTCATCGAGAAAACTGTCAACAAACAGCTGACAGCCTTCTTGGAGACGAACGGCTCCCTCGACCCATCGCAGTCTGGATTCCGAGCGAACCACAGCACCGAGACCACCCTCATCGCGGCCACCAACGACATCCGGACCCTGCTGGACAACGGAGAAACCGCCGCCCTCATCCTGCTCGACCTTTCGGCTGCGTTCGACACGGTCTGCCACCGCACCATGACAACACGCCTCCGCCACGCCGGGATCCAAGGAAAGGCCCTGGAATGGATCACCTCCTTCCTCTCCAACAGAACCCAAAGAGTCCGTCTTCCGCCCTTCCTTGCAGAAGCCACCAAGATCATCTGCGGCGTACCTCAAGGCTCCTCGCTCAGCCCCACCCTCTTCAACGTCTACATGCGCCCCCTCACAGCCATCGCACGCAAGCACAACCTCAACATCATCTCCTACGCCGACGGTACCCAAACCCAACTGATCCTCTCCCTCACCAACGACCCCACCTCCACCAGAGCCAGCTTCCAGGACGGAATGTAAGACATCGCAGACTGGATGAAGCTCAGCCGCCTGAAACTGAACTCAGACAAGACGGAAGTCCTCATCCTCGGCCCATCCATCTCCGCCTGGGACGACTCCTGGTGGCCCCCTGCTCTGGGCCCCCACACCCAAGCCCACGGACCACACACGCAACCTGGGCTTCATCCTTGACTCCTCCCTCACGATGGCCAAGCAAGTTAACGCCGTTACCACCTCCTGCTTAAACAATCTCCGCATGCTCCCTAAGATCTTCCGCTGGATCCCCACAGGAACCAGGAAAACGGTCACCCAGGCCCTCGTCACCAGCCGTCTGGACTACGGAAACGCGCTCTACGCTGGGACCACCGCCAAACTACAGAAAAGACTCCAGCTCATCCAGAACGCCTCCGCACGACTCGTCTTGGACTTCCCCCGACACAGCCACATCTCAGCCCTCCTGAGGGACCTGCACTGGCTCCCCGTCAGCAAAAGAATCACGTTCAGACTCCTCACCCACGCACACAAGACTCTCCACGACTTGGGCCCCGAATACCTCAACAACCGCCTCACGTTCTACACGCCAACCCGCCAGCTCCGCTCCGCCAGCCTCGCCCTCGCCACCATCCCACGGATCCGCAGAACCACCACCGGAGGAAGATCCTTCACCTACCTGGCGGCCAAGACCTGGAACACCCTCCCCACCCACCTACGACTCACTCAGGATCATCTCTCCTTCAGGAAGCAACTCAAGACCTAGCTTTTCGAGCAGTAGCAGCCCCCCCCAAGCGCCTTGAGACCCTAGCGGGTGAGTAGCATGCTTTACAAATACTCTAGATTGATTGATTGATTGATTGCTCTGTCTAAGCAGTTCAATCACACTTGCTGGGGGAAGTGGGGAAGTTGGGGGTCGCTCGCGTCGCGGGGAAGATTAAAATCAAGCAACTTACTGGGTCTGTGCAGTCTCTGCTCATCCTGGGCCGGTCCGACTCCCACCTTGGCACCTTGACAAGTACCGCCTGCGTCTCAGTCAATCCAGGCGCTGCTCCAGCAGCAGTGCCAGGATTGGCTTGAGTAGTAGTTCACATGTTATGTTTGAGGCTTAACATTTTTTGCGACCAGCCCGCAAATGCACACTAGGCTGCTCATTAAAAGAGCGGCATGGAACAACCCTCGCTCTTCTAATGAGCAGCGCCTAGTGTGCATGTTCGGGCTGGTCGCAAAACATTTTAAGCCCTAAACAGAACATGCGCACTGTTGGTGTGCTCGCCACCGACCTGAGGCTGATACATGTTATTATCGCATCAGACACTTGCAGCTGAACTCCTGTTGTGCTGCCCGGCCCCTTCTGAGCCAACTGCCTCCGGCGGCCTGGGATAGATGATTGCATTGCAAATATGAGTGAGTCAGAGAGAGTGACGGCAATGCTTAACTCGAGTGCGGTGCCGCCATCAAATTAATTAGTGGGGCAACGCCCAAGCGTCCTAATGATCGCACTGCAAAGGAAAGGTGTAACTATACGGTGAAACTGCTTATGGTGGTGAGCAATATAACTGCGCTCCTCACCCCATTTTCTTCTGTGGTCTGCAACCATGAATTCAGGGGTCACCCGTGACTTCAAGCATTAGTGGTAGGTCCTTCAGGTGTCCAATTTTTCTCGTTGCTAGCTGCCTACACTGCACTCATAGCTGCCCTGCCACTTTGGTTGATTCATATATATGGAAACGGTGTTTGGTTATCCTGCTGGTAACTCGTGATGTCCTAATTGTTGGTTTATGGACTGTTTCCTTTTTCTGGTTATGCATTATGCATTGTCTTAAGTCATGCTCCCTTCAAAAATATAACCTTGCTTACTTCGTAGTACTTGAGTTCCAACAATGCTGGTAGCATTCTCTGACTTTTCTAATCACCTGAAAATGGACCACCGTTCAGTTTTGAATTGAGCACTTGCACTATTGCAGAAGCCATTTCAGTTTTTTTACAGTACTCTTACAGGTCTTCAGATCTGATCCATGTAACATGTGTTAGATCGCCACCTGGTGTTGTGCTCGGATGATTGCATGTTGTTGTCGTCTTGGAAGAAGTCTTTGTAGTCACGAGTTAGGTGACTCCTTCCTTGGACGATAGTGCGCATGGGCATCAGCTCCATCCTTAGATTGTTTTTTTCCGCCACTGGGTTCGGATGAAACTTTTCCGCTCCGGTTCGAAATCTACTTTTGAAGTACTTCGACGCGTAAACATTTCTTCAATCTTCACAAAGAAACTTTCGATACCAATAAACATCGACTAGACTTAGTCAGCTCGATTCCGGTCGTCGACGTGGGCCGTCGGGCCTACCCACGCTGTGAGGCCTACACCTCATGGAAAGGACGCTATTCAAAAGATGCCCAGAGTGTGGAGCAAAATTTCCACACAGTGACCATCACGAGGTCTGTAACCTGTGCTTATCACCAGACCACCACGAATCCAGCTGCACAGCCTGTGCATCCTTTTGATTGAAAAAGACCGTTCGGGATCGGAGGGCCTGTCGACACGACACGCAGAGATCATCGCCAGAACCAGTGGATATCTTCGACGGAAGTCCATGTGTCCCGAAGGAAGATTCCGATGATTTCCAGATCGTATCAGAGGCAGATGACTCAGATGACTCCATACCTTCAGGTCAACGTGTGAGTACCACTGCTCCTACCCCAGCCCAAACACCAAAATCGAAGGCAAAGGTCAACACTCTGCCGAAAAAACCCTTCGAAAGCCCCGCCATCGAGCCCGGCTTCGAAAAATAATAAAGCCTTCTGGTAGCTCCATACCAAGCATCGAACCAAAAAAGTCCCGGTTCCGAAACCGTTGACTCCGAGAGACAAAGCGGCTCCGAAAACAATGAAGCCTGTTTCCGATGCCCCGAAAACAGCTTCCACTCCGAAGCAGATACCCTCGATGCCGAAACAAACAAAGCCTGCTTCCGATCCTTCCAAATCCACGAAACAGGCTTCGGCTCCAAAGACAGTACCTTCGGTGCCAAAATCTACGCCAAAGGACTCAACATCGGTTCCTAAGGCTAAAGACAAGCAACAAACCAGTTCGTAACAGAAAAGATCGTCTGTGCCTCAAGAAGAGGAGCTTTTCCAATTAGATCCTTTACAAAAAAGCATCTACATTGATCCAGAAACCAGACATGTTTCCACCACACCACACAGGAAGAGGAAGTCAGATACAGCACCTACATCTTCCAATGCCTGTCCAGAAGAAGGACTCTGCCACATCTCCTATGCACCCTTCTATTCCTGTATCTCCTTCTCTTCCTTTAAACATTTAACTTCAAAATTCTCCTCCTCATTCTCCACAACATACACCTCCTCAGGATGCTGATGAGTATGGCATGGGGGGGATGGAGAGACCCAGATGACCCTTTTTCCTACCCAACAGGTTCACCAGACTGGGAGTATCCAAACCCACAGGATGTACCAGATATTCCTGACCCACATATATATCCATCTAAACCTTCTCCTCCAGAAGACAATATTGGGGTTGGACACTTAATTAATAGGGCTGCCATCTATCACAATGTCACCATGCATTCAGATGAGGCAGAGGAAGATTTTGTACTAGACACTTTTGAACACTCCCAAAAATCTGTGCAAATACTGCCAGTGATTAAAGGAGTCATTAAACATGCACCAGAAGTGTTTAAATATCCTGTAAGAGCTAGAATCATCAACCCAAGGATAGAGGAAAAGTACAGAGCGGCTCCTGGGGATCCTGCCTACATTAAAGGACAGCTACCTTTAGACTCCCTAGTAGATTCAAACGCTAGGAAAAGAGCAAATTCCAAACATCAGGTGAAGCACCACCTCCTGATAAAGAATCAAAGATAATAGATGCTTCAGTTAAAATAATAGCTGCCCAAGCTAGCAATACATAGCGCATCGCTAACACACAGGCCATCCTCGCAAGATACGACAAGGCTCACTATGATCAGCTAGAGAAGCTCTTACTACATCTACCTGACCAATACAAGGCCCAAGCATATGACCTCATACAAGAGGGTACGCTTATATATCCATTAAATGCGCACTAAATGTAGCAGACACTGCATCCAGAGCAATAAACACCAGTGTCCTCCTTAGACGTCACACGTGGCTACGCATTTCAGGATTTAAGCAAGAGGTGCCAACTACTATCTTAAATCAACCATTCAACCAACAACAATTGTTTGGTCAAGAGGTAGACACAGCACTTGAAAGACACTGACACAGCCAAGTCTATGTGAGCTCTGCAGTCCACCCAAGGAAGAGGCTCCTTTCGTCGCTCCTTCTACAGAGTAAGTAATATTTATTGTACAGTTAATAAAAACCATTACAAAAAAACAGCAGCTATAAAAACAGTTACAAATGGAAGATATCTGTAGCAGCCTGAGTGTTAGTTCTTGTGAAAAGTTAAAAACACAGATAAAAGGAAGATAGCTTCGCTTAAACAGTACTGAGAATTAAAGTTTGAAAGAAAGGAAGGAAAGTTTTTTTAGGGTGAATGATTGTCACTAAGGCATTGCTGCAGTTCCTCGAGGGCGATTTCTTGTGGTTAACCTGGCCTCCTTTCCATTTCTTAGTGCGTTGCGGACCTCATTCCATTTTCAAAGGGATACCGTTCTTTGTCCCCATATACACGTGCCTTTTGGAGCTCTGTCCGTGTTTGTGCCAGTTAAGTCAACTGTGCCTCTATGTGGATCGAGTGTTTTTTGCTTCAAGGGTGTGGAAGATACAGTTTCTTTGTCCATTTGTCCTTACTTTATGTTAATTCTGGCTTCTACGGCTTTAATATATTTTACCAGTCGGGAAGCCATTTGGACTTCATCGCCTGAAAAGCAAGCCAGCATTGCTGGCCTGCAGGACCTGGTCCCTTTTTTGTTGAACAGTGGTATCAGCAGGTTCCTGCGCTCTGTCTGCAGCGCCTTGCAGATTGTAATGAGGTGTATGATGTTTTCCTCCTCGTTCCCGCACAGGAGGCATTTTGCTGGTTTTGGAGGTCGCAGCCAAGGGGCCATGTGGTCTGCGGTGTTTTAGGAATAACTTTTGTTTTTTTGGTGAAGCTGGTCAAAAGATATGGTTGTGGTGCAAGCTTTTTGTAAGTGTGTACAGTTAGCCAGCCGTGTGCTTGCTCCGTCAGCGAGGCTTTCTCCTGTAAAAGAGATTCTTTTCTGACGACATTGTTTACTGTTTTTTTTAAAGCCTGCCAAGTTCCCTTCAAGATCCCACAGTTGTCGCGCCCTCAGTTGCTTTATCGAGTCCTCCAGAAAAAGCCTTGCTGGGGTATTGTCTTTACTTTGAAGTTCTTTCTAGAGTAGTGCGTTCAGGGTATTTGCCTCTCCCCTACTGATTTTGTACCAGCTTTTGAGGTAAACTCCCTTGCGCGACAGCTCTTCTTTTACCAACCAAATTCAAGTCGAATTTGCGCTGGTGAGTTGTATCGCGGAAGTCCAAGAACCATGCGCATCGCTCTTGTTATTGTTCCCTTTACTGTTTCAGCGTCCATGCCTCTCATTGCTTCACTTCCATAGGTGATGGATGGGATCAGTTTGGCTTGGATCAGCCGAACAATTTTGTTTTTTAACTTTCTTAAAGATACAGCTGTCATTAGGCCTCTCTTTTTTTAATTCCACTTGTTGTGGTGTGAAACTTCCCCTATTGTCTATGCTTACTCCTAGATAGCGATATTTGTTTCTGACGTCCAATTTCTTTTTGTCCATAAACCAACTGATTTCTTTTTGCAGTGGTTAAGGCACATGACTTTTGTTTTGTCATAGTTGATGCTAAGTTTGTTTAGTTTGGAGTATTGCGCAGTGATGTCAAGGAGCCGCTGTAGGCCTATCGGGGTCCGGCTAATTAGCACTAGGTCGTCCGCATAAAATAGGTTGGACAGCTGGAAACCTCCTAGTTAAGGTGCGTGAGAGTTTTCATTTAGTGTGGTTGATAATTCGGCCATAAAGAGATTGAATAGAGTTGGCGCAAACACGCATCCTTGCTTTCCTCCTGTACTAGATGGGATTTTCTTGGTTAGGAAGTCCCCTGCTCCTAATTGAACCTGGACCCAAGTATCACTATGCAGAAGAATTAGTTGGTTAAGCAGCGTTGAAGGGATTTTCATTCTCTTTAGTTTTTGCCACAGGAGATTTCTATTTATGTGGTCGAAGGCGGAGCTGTAGTCGATAAAGCACAGATATAAAGATTGTTTTGCCTCTAGCGTTGTATCAATCAGAAGTGAAAGAGCTAATATGTTGGTGGTCGTCCCCATGTTTCTCCTGAAGACTGTTTGATTGAGTGGTATTGCTGAATTTTCATCCGCCCATGATGTTAGCTCGTGGAGTAAGAGGCCAGCGTAGTATTTTGCCTCGTTGTCGAGTAGGGCTATGAAGCGATACAGAGGAGGCTCCAAACAAGCTGGAACAGAAAATTCAGCTTCCTAAAAAACAAATGCACAAACATCCAAAATAAAGGATTCTTTAGGGGGGGCTACAGAGGCTACAACAACAAGGGAAGAGGTCGAGGAAATGACAATAATCGAACCTCTCCCAACACATAACAGTGACTTCCTTCTGCTTCCCCAACAGCATTCCACTCCTGTAGGGGGCAGACTAACACAGTTCCTACCTGTCTGGAATTCCATCACTACAGACAAATGGGTAAGACAAATTATCCAGTATGGTTACTGTGAGAAGTTGGCCCGATATGCAGTGCTCACTATTCTAGTGATCACTATGCATCGGTCCAAACGACCCTTATGGTGATTAGTTGTAAGTCAACCTTAGACCAGCTATCCTAGTAGCGTGGATACGAGTAGTCTTCGGGCTAAACTCTAGAGGGCGTGTTAAGCCAGCTGTTATACCATCACATACCCCTTGAACACCAAGTGAAAGGACACCACACAAGTGTTATGAAAATAAACAGTGTATTTATTAGAATCACAACAGCCCTGTAATCTTTATGAGGACAGGGTACTAAGCACACAACGAAACTCTTAGGAAAATACTTCAAGTGCACAATCACTACAAGTGTCCGAGGGCACGGAAAGTTTAGTGTTCTCGGGCGAACCCAATAAGGTAAGTTGGAAGCGATAGGGACTCGGGACCCTTCAATAAGGAGGCTATGCGGGCACCGAAATGCCGAAGTTACCTAGCCCAGGGGCTGCGGCTGCACAAGTCTTTACAGACGTCGGGAGTCTTCGCTGACGAACCAGGAGCCGCAAGGAAGGAGTTGCTGGCCGGCGACCAGTGGCGATAGTTCGTAGAGTTCCAAGCCTGGATCAGAGATGGATGACACCTGAAAGCAGAGGGGACCAAGTTCGTAACTACTAGCCAGTAGTCAGAGGGTACCAGGAGGGCACCGGATGATCGTCACCTCGACTAGGTGAGTGGGCGACGCTAGGCTCTGCAGTCTCACGGACCAGGAGGCGTTGTCGGCGACCAGGATGGAGGTGCGAGCTGTCCCACGAAGGTTGATGCTGTCGGCGTCGCTGGGCCCAGGATTGGGGCAACAAGCCTTGGCAGATTTCAGGGCCACGTGGTGGGCCTAAAATGGCGTGAGTGGACCAGGAGGGTCCGGGGTGCTCCTCTCTCAAAAGGGAGCAAAAAGGCCAGTCTGGAGCAACCAGACCAGCAGCGTTGGTTGTCGGGTGTCGTCAAGAAGGTCACAAGTCAGCGGCTAGTAACCAGACAACGTGATGAGCAGTGAGAAGCAGAAGGGCCCCACGCAGATCGTGGAGATGCTGGGAGGCTGAACTTCGGTGCTGGAGCTGCTCATGGTCGGGGCTTCTCGGACCCCAGAGCACTCACCAGAGGATCCCTCGGTGGTCGTGCTGGTTAAGAAATCGTGCAGGTTTTGAAGATGGCCGGTCCCTCGAGGTCTCGTCGCACCCACGGATCTCAGCTGAGCTGACGATGTGGGTAGAGGTCAGAGGTGCCAGGGAAGCCGGTTCTCGTCGAGCTGGGCAGTCTGATTCCTGAGGAAGGACTTGCAGCAAACCGCAGAGTTCTTAGATGGTGCCTGCGGATGCAGGGTGACTACTCCTTAGCCACAAGGGAGAAATCTTGAGAAGAGTCGAGAGTTCCTTTCGGAGAAAGTATTCTTGATTCAAAGATGATCTCATTTGGAAGGGTCCCCGCTCCTGCCTTTATCCTAAAGAAAGGGGTGGATACGCGACTAGGTCCTGCCCTAGGGGTGGGACCAGGAAGGGGGGTGGTTACACCCCTCTCCCATGCCGGACTTTCCCCAGGTCAGGGGCTGGGTGCCCCTGGAACTGGTTCTAGCCGGCAGATGCGTAGTGAGCACCGGGGTGCCACTCCGCAGTCACCTTCCTGTAAAGCCCTGCCTACCCAGGATACACAAAACCCTGTCTTTGATGGTGCGAGCACCGCCCCGGACAGGAAACCCTTTGTCCAAGCTCTCCTTGCTGGAAGGACTCCCAGCAGCAGGAGGTCAGACTCGTGTCTGTGGTGGCAGCATCCATTTTGTGGAGCTGAGGCTTCAGTTAACTTTAACCGGGGTTCACAGTTACGTAGATGTCGTGTCCCTCTAGAAGGGCGGAATGCTAACCCCGTCGCCAGCATTGGTGAGGGGTCAGTATCCCGATTCGTATGACACCTTACTCGACATGTCTTGATAACGCGATACCGAAGTTAGCGATATGGCACGCGTTATCATGGAACAGCTATTGGGTCTTGGTTCCGCAAGCTGCAACCGGGCTCGGCTCGTGCCAGAGCCCAATTCACACGATTCCACGCACTCTGCCTTCAGGATTGTCAAGGCCTGCCATAGGAGTGACTGATAGGAATGCGGGTGTCCATTTTAGGGTTAGATATAGATATACTATATCTAAAGCAAAGGGCGAGTACGCCGCGTTGCCCCAGCTGTCGTGCAGCCAGTTGTGTCAGATTTAGATGGCCATCCAGGGGTGGCATAATACATGCTGCAGCCCCTGGTAGGCCCTGGGTACACCGATGCCCTGAGTTACAGGGTCTGACAAGGTGGCCCAGTTCCAATTGTGTAATGCACCTAAGGTACACATATCAATTTAGCGAGAGAACAGCTAGGCTGTTGGTCTGATTGGCAGGCCCACAGCCCGAGAAAGTCGTAAACCAGTGAAACAAAAGCAAAAAGTCTGGGTGATCATAGGATTGCAGACCCTACTCTCCTACAGTTACTGCCTAGAGCTTACAGCTACCCCATCACATATACCACCCAGACAGCGTCCACAGAACATCTAACGCTGCTCCAACAAGAGGCTCTTTCATTTCTGCAAAAAGATGCAATAGAGCTGGTTCCGTTAAAACATAAAGGAACAGGGGTTTACTCACTCTATTTCCTAATACCCAAAAAGGATTGAACACTAATACCAATTCTAGACCTAAGGCGTCTCAATCTGTATATACATTCAGATCTTGTTGCAACAAGGCGATTTCCTAACCACACTAGACCTCAAGGACACCTACTTCCACATTCCCATACATCCTTCTCACAGGAAGTATCTCAGATTTGTACTAGAAGGACAGCACTATCAGTTTAAAGTCCTTCCATTCGGGGTCACTACTGCACCACAAGTGTTTACAAAGTGCCTAGCAGTAGTAGCAGCACATCTCAGAAGACAACATATTCACGTCTTCCCATACTTAGACGTTTGGATCATAAAAGCCAAGTCATTCAATCAGTGTGTCCAACACACATCTCAATTCAAACACTGCACGACTTGGGGTTTACAATCAACTACACCAAGTCACATCTCCAGCCCTCTCATGTACATCAATACCTAGGGGCTACCATAAACACCAACACAGCTCTAGCTTATACCAGTCTAGCCAGGATACAGAGCATTCAAGCCTTGGTTACAAGGTTTCAAAACCAACACTCTCCCAGCCAGTGTGTTCATGCAATTAATAGGCATGATGGCATCTTGCATTTTTATTGTACCATATGCAAAACTGCAAATGCGCCCATTGCATGAATGTCTAACACATCAGTGGAATAAGGCACAGACAACTAACAGACCTGGTGTTGGTGGACAGCTGCACACATCGCTCTCTGCAGTAGTGGAACACCAAAAACTTGTCCTAAGGGCGGCCGTTCCTCGAGCCAGTTCCACAAATAGTACTGACAACAGACGCATCCCTGACAGGATGGGGAGCACATCTGCTCCACCACACAACTCTGGGAAGATGGACCGCTCAACAAAAGATGGTTCACATCAATCACCAAGAGTTGATGGCAATTGTCCTAGCACTGAAGTCCTTCCAAGTGCACATATGGAACAAAGCTGTCTTAATCAGACGGCAACATGACAGGCATGTACTACATACAAAAACAAGAAGGCACACATTCCCTGAAGCTGTCCCAATTCGCACAAAACATTTGGAGCTGGGCCATTCCACAAAAGATATATCTGCTTGCAGAACACCTCCCAGGAGTTCACAATCAGATAGCCGATCTGTTAAGTCGACAGACGCAACAGATTCACGAATCTGCAAGTTCTTCAACCATTCTTTCACAAGTAGGGTCATCCAGACATAGACCTGTTTGCCACATACGAAAACGCAAAATGCCCAACCTTCGCCGCCAGGTTTCCACACCCGTTGTCCAAGGGCAATGCGGAATGGATGAACTGGTCAGGCAGATTTGCGTACGCTTTTCAGCCAATCCCACTAATACCACTAGTGGTACGCAAGCTCAGACAACAGTCTCTGAAACTGATCGTGGTAGCTCCTGTGAGAAGTTAGCCTGGCATATGATGTCCACTATTCTAGTGGGCACCTTGCACCAGTCTAAACAACCCTTATTGATGGTTGTTGTAAAGTCTACCTTATAGACAAGCTATCCTAGTGGTAGCATGGACCAGCAGTCCTAGGTTAAACTTCAGAGAGCATGTGAAGCAAGCTGTTTTACCAATTATAATCCCTTGAGTACCAAATGAAAGGACACCACACAAGGTATATATCACATATATATGTATTTATTTCTAACACAACCCCTCTGCACTCTTTATGAGGTCAGAGATCAAAGTACATCACAAGTTACTCAATTAGCATACAATAAGTTGCACAAATACGGTTCTGCCCTAGGAGCCGCATAAACCATATACTAATAAGTGGTATAAGAACCACTTCAGAAATAGTGAATAGGCCTAGGGCATCGCTGGGGCTACACTAAACAACCAAAGGTTAGGAAGTAGGAAACCCATGGGAGACGTGTGCAGTGTCTAAACACAGTCGCGAGTTACCATTGACTTATAATGGAGAACGAAGAAGTTAAAAAGTTACTGTTTAAGGACACTTCCAGATGGACTACGGTAAAACCCCTTTAAACGAGGACACTTCACTTCGAGAATCAAGACCCACAGGAGTACTCGAGTTACCTCACCCAGGGAAGCCGGGTGCATAGGTGTTTTTTCGTGTCTGTATTCGTTGTCGTTTTCTATGGAGATCTGCAAAGAAGTACTGCAGGCGACCAGAGGAAAAGTGTCCGGGTGGATCGAAAATGTGAAGAACCTGAAAGCAGAGGGGACAGAGTCTGGGTCACTAGCCAGTGACCCGGAAGGAACCAGGTGATGTCGAGATGCAATCAGGTGAAGAGGTGAAGCTTGTCTCTGCAGCCACGTGGACCAGGAGGTGTCGACGACGACCAGGCACTGCATACGAGCTGTCCCAGGAAGGATCTAGTTGACTGCGGTGTCGATATCCGGACTGGACCCAACAAGCTTTGGCAAACGCAATCCACGCAGGAGTTGAAGATTGGCTTTGGAGCAGACCAGCAAGGTCTGTGGAGCTTCTCCTTTTCAGGGAAGCTGGAGCAAGCCTAGAGCGACCAGGAAGCAGTTTGGTTTCAAAGGTTTGTCTTGAGGGGGCTCACTAGCCAGCGGGCTAGCAACTGGGAAGACGCGTTGAGCTGAAATGCAAGAGCAGGCCCCACGCCTCACTCGTGGAGTGTGGAGGGATTAGCTTTGGTGCAAATGGCGCTCGGGTCTGGGGCTTCTCGTACCCCAATGCACAACTGCAAGGGTGCCTCAGTAAGTGCACTGTTAGCAAAATGCAGGATGTCCAGGGTGTCCAGTCACACATCTCTCGTGTCCACCACGGGTCTCAGCTTTGCTGTGGATATTGGTCGGAGTCAGAGGTCTGAGAGTCCAGTTCTTGTGTCGCTGAGTCTTCGGGTTCCGGCGGGAGCGTCGACAAAGCAGACCGACAAGTTACTGGTGGTGCCTGTTTGCACAGGGTGGTCACTCTTTGAACACAAGGGAGATGTCTTCAGTCTTCTAGACAAAATAGAACGTCGAAGGTCCAAGAGTTCCGTATCAGAGTTTTGTTCCAGGATAATCTAAAGTCCTGGGGACACAGTACCTATCTTTATACTAAGAAAATGGGCTGGATTTCCTGCTAGGTCCCTCCTATGGGTGGACCAGGAAAGGGGGTGGTTACACCCCTGTCCCTTTGTCCAGTTTCACGCCAGTGCGTGGCTGGAATACCACAATACTTATTGGAAAATGTAATTGAGGTGCGCCAACAAAGCTAAGTGAATCAATAGTTGTGTGTAGTGAACTGTGATCAGTAATCCCAAGTTCGAGGCATATAAGCTGCAGATTTTGCACTATCCATGGATCACCATCTGGTGTTGGGCTCGGATGCTTGCACTTTGTTGTTGTCTTGGAAGAGTGTTTAGTAGTTGCAAGATATGTGACTCCTCCCTTGGACAATTGTGCGCATGGGCATCGACTCATCTTTAGATTGTTTTTTTCTGCCATCGGGTTCAGACGTAACTTTTGCCCTCCGGTTCTGCACCGTATTTTCCAAACCTTTCACACGCGCAAACTATCTACAATTCGGCAATATTGTTTTAGATCGCGTAATCTTCAACGCGCATGTTGGCTACCTGATTCCAGTCGTCGACGCGTGCCGCTGGGCCTATCGACACCGTTCGGGCCTACATCTCATGGAAAGTACTCCATTTAAAAAATACCCCCAGTGCTGAGCAAAATTCACACACAGTGACCATCACAAGGTCTGTAACCTGTGAGCATGATGAGAACGATTGCCAGGCCTGCGCCTCGTTTCGATCCAAGAAGACCATCTTTGATCGCCAGGCCCAACGACTTATCATGGTGCAGCAAGCAGCTCCAGCACCAGAGGACATCTTCGATGAAGGCCCTGATTTCCCGGAGGAGGATTCTGAGAACCTGGAAATCGTGTCCGAAGCAGACGATCTAGACTCAGACGACCACATTACTCCTGGTCAACGAGTGAGTACAACTACCCCTACACCAACTCCACCCAAAAAAAAGAAGGCCCTGGTCAAGACTTCGCCTGCTGGCCCCATTCATGTCTGAAAACATGAATGGGGCTTCAGAAGCCCAGCCCCCGGCTTCGAAGATAAGGGATAAGCCTTCCGGTAGCTTGGGACCAAGCAGACTGCACATCAGTGTCCCGCAGGCGCCTTCGGCACCAAAAACGGAAGATCAACCCACTCCCAAAAATAAAATCGGCACCGACCACCTCCGACGTTGAAAAAAACATCTGACCCGAAACTGAAGCCCTCTGAACCGAAAAAGATTTCAGACTACATAGCCAAGCCAAAGGACCCCAAACTATCCTCTAAGGCCTCAGAGCACAAATACAAACCCCGCTCGGACCCGAAAAAGTCGGTGCCCAAAGTGGTTACCGAAGAGGAAGAGCTTTTTCGACCGGATCCGGTCGATCCAAAGCTGAAAAAACTCCATATAGACCCAAAAACAGGACATGTGGCTGCTGTTCCACACAGGAAACACAAGAAGAGGAAGCTGGGCACACCAGACACTCCTGCAGTGCCTGTGAAGAAAAAAGACTGTGCCACTTCACCTTTAAGACCCTCTTCTCTTGTCCTTCCTCCTGAGCCTGTCCTTCCTCCTGAGCCTGTCCTTCCTCCTGAGCCTGTCCTTCCTCCTGAGCCTGTCCTTCCTCCTGAGCCTGTCCTTCCTCCTGAGCCTGTCTCTCCTCTACAGCCTCCAAAACTTCCACCACCACAGGATGATGATGATAATTTAGGGAGTGGGGGAGGCAACAACTACCGTTTCACTGACCCTGACGACACAGACACACCTCAGGACGATTGGATGAATATGATGACCCAATGGATCCCCCAGACCTCCCTGATCCCCAGCCATATCCAACAAGGCCATCTACCCCAGATGACAATATTGGCTTCTGTCAGCTTGTAAATATAGCTGCTGCCTACCATGGTGTTCCCATGCATTCAGACCCAGCAGAGGAGGACTTCCTCCTAGACACCTTCAAACAGTCACAAAAAACTGTCCAAATCCTACCAATGATAAAAGGAGTCATTAAACATGCTCCTGACATATTCTGAGACCTAGTGAGAACTAGAATTCTGAATCCCAGAATGATAAAAAATAAAAACCTGCCCCTGGTGATCCCACCTACATTAAAGGGCAGCTACCCTTAGACTCACTAGTCGTAAGTAATGCTAGGAAGCTTACACACTCTCAAACCTCCGGTGACGCACCACCTCCGGATCAAAAATCTAAGTTTAGATGCCTCTGGCAAGAGTTGCTGCACAAGCAGCTAATCACTTGTGCATAGCACACACACAAGCATTACTTGCTAGATAGGATAGAGCTCACTATGACCAACTAGAAACCCTATTACAACATTTACCTGATCAATACAAAACCCAGGCAAATGATTTAATTCAAGAGGGCAAATGAATAACTAATGCATCAATCAAATGTGCCCTTGATTCAGCTGACACAGCCTCTTGGTCCATTAACACTAGTGTGCTACTCAGAAGACATGTCTGGTTGCGTATCTCAGGCTTTAAACAGGAGGTACAAACTACCTCCTCAACCAGCCGTTCTATCAAGAACAACTTTTGGACCGGCTGTAGACAGCACTTTAGAGAAGATGAAAAAGGACACAGACTGCAAAATCCTTGGGAGCATTAGTCTCCATCCACACGTGGTTCCTTTAGTCGCTCCTTCTATAGTGCAACATCCAAAAACATTGGAGCAGATACCGCCTCCTCTTCATACAAAAACACCACGCAAACATCCCCCAGTAGAGGATATTTTAGAGGCGGATACAGGGGAGATAACAAAGGCAGAGGCCGAGGTAACTCTTGTGCCTCCCCCACTAATAAACAGTGACTTTCCCCCACTCCCTCCAGACCATTCCACTCTGGTCGGAGGGAGACTCTCACAGTTCCTACCTGTCTGGGATTCCATCACAACAGACAAGAGGCTAAGACAAATTATCCAGTATGGTTACTGCCTGGAACTTACATCAACCCCACTCTCTATACCACCCAAACAGCGCCCAATGTCCACGGAACACCTCACACTCTTAAAACAAGAGGTTCTCTCACTGCTTCAAAAGCAGGCAATTGACTGGTTCCAATACAACATCAAGGAACAGGGGTTTACTTGCTGTATTTCCTAATCCCCAAAAAGGTCGGGACCTTAAGGCCAATACTTGAACTCAGACCACTCAATCTCTATATACAGTCAGATCATTTTCATATGGTCACCCTCCAACAGGTCCTCCCACTACTTCAACAAGGCGACTTCCTTGCCGCACTAGATCTCAAGGACGCCTAATTCCACATTCCCATACACCCTGCTCACTGGAACTATCTAAGGGTCATAGTGGACGGACAACATGATCAGTTCAAAGTCCTTCCATTCGGGGTGAGCACAGCACCCTTGCGGTAGTAGCAGTACATTTAAGAAGACAACAGATCCATGTCGTTCCATATCTTGACGACTGGTTGAATACATGCCAAGTCATTCAACCAGTGTGTTTATCACACTCCTCAAACAATCCAGCTGCTTCATAACTTGGGATTAACTTGGGGTTCACAATAAACTACCCCAAGTCAAATCTCCAGCACTCCCACATACATCCGTATCTAGGGGCCCCAGTGGACACTTTCAGAGCTCTAGCATATGCCAATCCAGCCAGTATGCAAACACTAATCAGCAAATTTCAACCACAGCATTCCCTCCCAGCAAGGGTATTCATGCAGCTCATAGGAATGATGGGCTCTTGCATCTTTATTGTACCTCATGCAAGACTTCAGAACCGCCCCTTACAAGAGTAGTACGCAAGCTCAGACAACAGTCTCTCAAGATAATCCTGGTGGCTCGCACATATGCACGCCAACCGTGGTTCACAACACTACTGGAACTCTCAGTAGTTCCACACCAAAAATTACGCCTCTCCCCGACATTGCTAACGCAGAACCATGGAAAGATAAGGCATCCCGATCCAGGTCAACTGAATCTATCGATCTGGCTCCGCCGGACTGTATGAACATCATTAAAGAAGCCAGACGCCCTACTACTAGAGCTTGCTAGCTTGCTATGCTGCAGAATGGAAAAGACTTGTCATCTACTGCAATTAAAGTAACATTGATCCACTGGCTTGCTAAAATCCAGGACATCATTTGCTATTTGTTACACTTACAAACATGTAATCTAGCATATTCATCCATATGGTTACATCTAGCTGCACTTGCTGCTTATTTACAAAACAGACAACACTTGACATTATTTAGAGTACCTGCAATTAAAGCCTTTATGGAGTGCCTTAAAAAAATAATTCCTCCCAGACTACCACCCTCTCCGGTGTGGAATTTAAACATTATTCTTACCAGGGTCATGGGTCCCCAATTTGAACCACTACATGAATGTGAACTACAGTTCTTTACATGGAAAGTAGCTTTCCTTGTCGCAATTACTTCTCTTAGAAGGGTAAGTGAGATCCAAGCTTTAATCATACAAGAACCATTCTTACAAATGCATCCTAATAAAGTGGTTCTCAGAATAAATCCAAAATTCCTTCCCAAAGTCAAATCTGCTTTTCATCTTAATAATTTGATTACCAGTGTTTTTTCAAAACCCAGACTCTGCGGCAGACGGAGCTCTTCACACACTAGACGTCAAAAGAACCCTGCTTTATTACATTGACAGGATTAAGCAATTCGAAAAACAAAACAACTTTTTGTAGCCTTCTCCCCACCTCATAAAGGTAATCCCATCTCCAAAGCTGGGATCGCAAGGTGGATAGTAAAATGCATTCAAATATGCTACCAAAAGGCTAAACGCACATTAACAATTCCCCTAGAGCACATTCAACACCCAAACTAGGGGCTTCCATGGGATTTTTAGGAAACATTCCCTTAGATGACATATGTAAAGCCACAACATGGTCTACACCTCACACCTTCACCAAACACTATTGTGTTGACGTGCAGGCTAAACAACAAGCTTCTGTAGCCCAGGCTGTTCTTAAAACACTTTTTCAAACTACGGCAACAAAAACAGGTGACCACCGCTGGGGGAGACACTGCTGTACAGTCTTTGCATAGTGTACAATTTGCAGCTCAAATGCCTCGAACGGAAAATGCTACTTACCAGTATGCATCTGTTCTTGGCATGTAGAGCTGCAGAGTTGTACACGCTCACCCGCCTCCCCAGGACCTGTATCTATTCCAGTTTTTATCTTAATTAGATACTTACATGGACATCTATTCTATTTCCTATAAACTCCATCATTTTCCCTTTTTTTTGTTGAATATTTTAATGAGTTCAACATATAGTAACAATACAGAGTAGTAGGTTGAGGAGGGTAAAATAAAGGTTATCTTTGCAATGCATAGCAATGAACATGTACAGCAACAGTATTATACATTAGTCTTCTCATTTCTTAGCTGTCGATGCTGAAAAGGAAAAACAATACATGAATCAAATAACAGTTCCTCGTGGTACTTCATACTGGAGAGTGCTGCCTGTCTCCACAGAGCCACAGACCATCAGCTAACTCCATCATTTTCCCTTGATGGCGAAAAACAATCTGAAGATGGAATTGATGCCCATGTGCAATATCGTCCAAGGGAGGGGTCACCTATCTCGTGACTACAAAAGACTCTTCCAAGACAACAACAAAGTGCAAGCATCCGAGCCCTCCGAGCCCAACACCAGATGGCGATCTATGCATAGTGTACAACTCTACAGCTCTACATGCCAAGAACAGATGCATACTGTTAAGTAGCATTTTTCTTTTCCATTATTAGATCCTTAATAGTCACATGTTTGACTCTTCCCTGTTGTTGCACTATGAGTTCTGTTGTAATATGTCAGTTTAATGTTGAAAAAAAAGCCAAGTGGCTCTAAACATTTTGTCCTACTTTGAGAGAAAAAATAAACAAATTCCAACCAATGTGGTTACAGCACAGCGAAGACAACACCTCTAGAGTCTACCATCCATAAGATTTATGCTGTATGATGTTTGAAGGGAGTCTCTGAACTCTTCTCACATCTGTGTAGCTAGATGCACTTTTAGATTCAAGATATTCTTCCAAATACCTCTAGCTTTCTTGCAGATGTCTTATAAAAACCTTGCTTCTGACTAAGTTTAAACCATGTTGGAATCCTCTTCAAAAAATATTTTCAGATGTTGTGGCTCTTGTGGTGGGAAAAGGCTCTGTCTGATGATCCACAATAAATAATGCATATATTGCTTACCCCAGACTTATTTAACTAAAGACGTAGTATTTGCTGAACTTTTTCAACTAAGACCCTTAAAGACAGGAAAGGTAGGCAGCTGATTTGGCTCCATAGGCTTAAGGTAAAGGACACCATTACCTTAGGTGAACACTCGGGCACCTCTTCTAAACCTCCTAAAAAGACCCAAAAATGGCTCACTCAGAACCTAAAACCTTCTCTGAAGTGTTTCCTGAAAAGGAGCCATCCACTTCAGAAGGTCCTCCTCAAAAGCAGTCCATAAAACACAATAAGTCTGTGAAGTTTGTGGTTCAAATACAGCATTCCTCAAATGTTTAAACAGCTGTTTTTGTACCATGTTTTACCTTCCCTTACTTGCTGTAGAACCTGTCTCAAAGCAGATTATGATTTCTTTCCAGTTGCAAACTATTCTACATTGTCAACTAAACGATAAACTCGAATGCATCCAAAAGGTGCTAATGTACCTAATCTATATTTGTAAGGTTTGGAAAATCTAACCAGGGATTAATCTACTTTATCTCTTGCAGTACTTTAGTGTCAACAAAACAATGTTGAGTACAATTCCATTACATTTTATTAAGGTTAATATAGTGACAGATCTTTTGATTATCATTCTCGCCTTCTAGTGTGGCCAACAAGTATCTTCTTTGTTGGCAATTAAATTTGTCGGTTTTCCTGCCAT
Organism: Lissotriton vulgaris; assembly: GCF_964263255.1. Taxonomy (NCBI): domain Eukaryota; kingdom Metazoa; phylum Chordata; class Amphibia; order Caudata; family Salamandridae; genus Lissotriton; species Lissotriton vulgaris. Next base: position 1,137,242,465 of record NC_141693.1, read on the forward strand.
TTTATTCTATTTTTATAACTTCGATTAGTAAGTGTTGCACTGTCTCCTTTGTGATGTAATGAGTTTCTTGTCCTTTCAGACTGTGATCATTAATTATGACTTCATGATGGATATGGAAAGGTTACTTACCTGTAGCATCAGTACTCTCTTGAATATCTATATTATAATCATGGCGACCATGCCTACTCCCTGCTAATACAAACACATTGTAATTTGAATTAGGATGTAGCATCCTCACTTTAATATACTGTCAAAATATTGCCTTCTATTTTTCTCTTTAAAAAGTGAAAAATTCCAACCGAGTTTTAATAGCATAGCTTCTCTTTGTATTTCTTGGTCATCGTGAAATTAAAAAAAGCTACCTTTTACGTTTTTTTTGCGTTCATTATGTATTTAAGTGCACTGGATTCCTGCTCATAAACAACCATATTCGTTGTTTAGAAAGATGATTATGATAAAGAAACTCTGTTCATGGTAAGTAACTTTTAACTTCATCCTAAACCATAATTATGAGGTTTGTGTAATCGTTGATTTAGCTGAAATAGATTTTCTGGTCAAATTTGGATATTTTTCGGGGAGAGGGTTTAGCAAGTAGCAGGTGGTGTGAAAATGTCCCACTTGGGGCAATTCCACTGATGACTCACCAGATTTTTTATTTGCTAAAATCTGATGGGAATAGGCTTAGAAATGAGGATCTACTGTGAGAATCATTCAAGATTTTCATAGTAATTCCCCTTTTTAGTAAACCTGTAATCCCCTTTTTAGTAAACATGTAATCCTACAGTATTCCTAACTCGCAGAATTGCTGATATTGTAGAAGTGCGGCTCAATGATTAGAACGGCAGACCCTGATGCAGAGGTCTAGCCTGGTACCAGGGTTCAATTCCCCGCCTCGGCGGGTCTTGGGCTAAAAATTCCACGGACCTGATAATTCTCGCCTCGGTGCCTATTCCAATCATGGAGTCCCACTCTGCAACTCTGGGCACTAGCTTGCTTAATCTCCACAACGCCCCCACAACGCTAAGGATGCCTGGCCTCCACCTTGGGGTGCCCAGGAGTGGACGCCTCACAGGGAAAGCCAGGATGGGTTCCACAGCGGTATTCGTACAAGCGCCTTGAGACCCTTGCGGGTGAGTAGTGCGCTATACAAGTATCCATTTACATTTTAATTTACATTTACCTATAATTCCAGGTGTGAGAATATTAATATGGTATTGGCATGCAACTCATTGGCTTGATTAATCCTTTCTCTTCCACACATTACGTCAATCTGGCCTCTTTAATGCGTAATATGGTTACAATGTGTTGTGCCCTATAAACTAACAAAACTAAGGAGGCCATTTTTGATTCCACAAAGATGGTCTAGCTTGTGATTTGATGTAGATGTTATCCACTATTGATCTTTGTTACCAATATCTTTTGTAGACCTGTTTTCAACTTGGACAGGAAAGTGTGCTGTTTTGTTTCCAAAAAATTGTGAACAAAGGACACAACGGATTTGAAAAAAATGTAATTTTCTTAATATTGTTGGTTAAAAGCAAAACATCTGTCACTGATGGCACAGTAACAACTGTTTCATTGTAGGATCACGAAGATGTGGGCAATGTAAACAGGCCTTTTATTGCTCTGAAGAGTGTCAGAAAAAAGATTGGGCGACGCATAGCAATGTTTGCAAGCCGATTAATTGGTGAGTGAAATGATGCTTTGAAATCCTAGTTGCAAGTTGATTTGAGAATGGAAACTGCAGTGTCAACTGAAATTATGTTTTTCTATTACAAAGTGTCAGAATTTTTTTAAGCCATCGAGGCAAATAATGATGACCACTCTGACCAAAGTGCCCTCAGATACTGCTTAATTCTAGGCATCCTCCTGAAGGTCTTTCTCTTTATTTGCAGTAGGTTCATGATACTGAGGAGATAAACATCCAGTGTTATTGACTGTGGGATTTGAAAGCCTCTAAAATCCACCCCAATGTACTTTTCCCTCAATACATTTGAATTTAGCTCCATCCGTGTGAATATACATGGTGTAATGCAGCATCTGATATCAAGAGTGTTGCACAAGACAAAAAAGATGATCTAGGAATCTCACTTAAAAATATAGGATACCTTTAAACTACTGAATCTGAAACAAGTGTGAAGTGAGAACGTAGTGTGGTACGGTTGACATCTGTCTAAGAGTTTTTGATTTTCGTATTTGGTCAGCAATAGGCATAGGGGTGTGAATCTTAACCATCAGTCAATGCCGTCTGTTTGATGTATTTTGAAGTAGAATATTTTAACGCTTATTCCTCAGACCAGTAAGTCAACAGTGGTCAGTGTTTTCCAACCTTAGCCTTACTTGAAGAAGTTTTGTGTTTTGCAACCACATAGCAGTATGACTCTTAAAGGATGAGTATTAGATGCAAGCTATGCTCATGAGGTCTCCATGTAAACTATCACTTTTGAGCCCATGTCCTTAAGGAAGCTCCTTGGAGGAAATTTTGTCTTGTGGGTGTACATTGGCCAAGACGGTGGCCTGCAACAATGATGACTTGACATGAGTGTCTGGCATACCCATACTTAATCGGCATGTTCTCACAAATAGTATTATGGACCTATATTTACCAACAGAGAGACAAAATCATCACTTTGTGGAGACTGGGCACTAGTATTACGGCAGTGATCAGAATAATGTAAGAGAAACGGAGATGAAGGGGGGTGCAAGGAATGAGAAGATTGCAGAGCTGATATGTAAAATGACTGCTGTTAGTCTCCATCTTCTAAAGTCAGTCAGTAACCCACACAAGAGGGCTGTGAAGCAGAGTACATGATCCTTCCCAGTGCATTAGGCTATACACACTGTACTTGAAGTACTTATAGCCAGCAATCACAACAATGTTCCTTCATTGTCAGAATGCAGTAAAAACGAATATTCCCATTGGCTAACCTGTCTAGGATCCCTAATCAGGGCACACTGTGCAGCAAACCATTACGTAGTTATCTGTGACCTAATGTTTGAGTCTGGTGTGGATTTACTATCTTTCACCGAGACGTGGCTATCTCAGGAGTCTGGTGGTATTTTAAATGATTTTATTTCCACAGACTATTTAAAGCTGCCCATAGACCAGGTGAAATGGGTCGAAAAGTGATTTGAAATGTTCTAAATAGCTTCTAATAGTGATCACAATCGAAACATTTTGGCAATACAAATCCAGGTTTCTCCAGAGTTTTATTTTTTTTACTGAACGTCAGAACTCCTACGGTTGGGTCAGATGCACTAGATTTATGACCGCAGGAGTTTTAGGGATTCATTTTGAGTAATCTATAGTGATTGTTGGGGGATATCATTGCTCAGTTTGAAAAAGCGGTCTACCCCTTACTCAATCTTTTAATTATCTTTGAGGCTCATTCAAACTTATTATGAATTCCCCTTGTTCATCACGTGTTAAAAATGATGCTTTAGGTGTAATTTGTTGTATTGGTTCATATTTTATCTCATGTCCTACATAACCTTTCCGTTGAATGGATAGTTTATCATTTATTTTGACTGGTATAGAAAAACAACACATGGTTACATATCATTTGAGGCAAATAAATTCACATATTTGGAAAGCAAGATCAGCTGAAGGGCAAACTTGTAAATGTATTATGTGATGCAAAAATATGTTGAACTGTTGGTCAGTTGAATGAATATTATGATCAACTGAACTTCGTTTAAGACACATTAGCTCCATGTAGTGCAACTAGGGCAAAATTGGTCTGTATATCCCTTAGCTGGTACGCAAAATAATTAGTGTCTCTTCATCATGATCTGTACTCAGCTGAGTGGCATTAGAGATTCAAATATTGTCTAGTCTCTAAAATAGCCAGGCAGAAGCTGAACTATGTATATAAGTGGTCTATTCATAAAACCAAAGCTAAGAGTTATTCACAGTGTACATTCTGCCTTCACCAGATAGGTCAGCAGCAATTTTTCTCTTCTAATAGCGAACATGGAAACCTTCCTGTTGGAAGTAGAGATGTGCTGAAGAAACAGGACACAGCTGGTAAAAGGATTACTCATTTATTGACCATCCACTCTCCTCACTGGAGAACACCTCAACATTCTACATGGAGCTTCAGGACGGGAGAACCCAACAGGGGTCAGGGAGAAGGGGTGAACGGAATATACCACAGGCTGGTTGTAACACATCTCCCTTCCTTATAATAAGTACCAACAATGCGTACCATCAGGTACAGGTTAACAACAAACTGGTCCGCTCCCCGAGGGGGAATAACAGGCGTTCCTAGGAAAAAAAAGGTTATGGCTGCACTTTTACAATGTGGTCAAAACTCCACGATTGACCATTTTCAAACTGTACAACATTTTTTAACACTTTGACAATCCTGCTGGGGGAGTAGAACTTGCTGATGTCAGTTCCCAATTTGGTGTTCCTTCTGGCATGCGCCATGTCCCCCACTTCCCACCTTTGAACTTTAACACCATGTTTCTTATCGTACCACTGTTTGTACTTAGTTTGATGCTGTCTGACTTTCTCTCCTGCCTCCTCCCAATCTACATCCCTGACATCGCCCCCATTTAACCAACTGGGGTTAAACTTGGTACTAGGCTCCCTCCCACGTAAAGACACAAAAGGAGAGACCCCAGTTATTCTATTGGGCGAAGTGTGATAAGCCCACAGACATTCCCTCAAACAGTTCTCTACATCTTGTCCATTTACAGTAGCTAGCTGGATATTCTCTTTGATGACCCTATTAGCTCTCTCCACCATGCCATTTGCTTTGGGGCAATAAAGGGCTGTAGTTTCATGTCTTATGCCTGAAATTTCCAGAAAGCCCTGCATTTCCTTGGAGGTGAATTGTACCCCATTGTCTGTAACTAATGTGGAGGGTATACCTTCTTCACAGAACACTTCTTTGAGAAATTGGATCACTGATCTGGTGGTGTTGTTGTGCACAAATGTTTGCCTTATCCAGTGTGAAGTATAGTCAATCAGAACTAACATGAACCTTTTTTGCACACCTAGATTTTGCATGGGTCCAATGATGTCTAATGCCAACTTGCTCCATGGCTTGTTTATTATTTTTGACTTGTCACTTTTAGCGCATGCCCCACACTCTTTCACAGCTTCTTCCGTCATGGTGTCCATTTTGGGGAACCAAAAATTTGTTCTTACTCTAGCTTTGGTGGCACTTCGCCCAAGGTGACCTTCATGCGCCAAGTCTATGACTCTCTTCCGTAATTCTCTGGGCGGGATTACTCTGTTATTTCGGTACACTTTTCCTCCAATAACACTCAATTCATTCCGGACTTCCCAAAACTCTTCTAGTTCTGCTTCAACGTCTCTTTTCTTGTTAGGCCATCCTTTCTTGACTTGCTCCATTAAAACATTAAGTTCTTTATCTTCCTTCATACTGTCTTCCCACTCTTTCTCTGTGATGGCAGGAAAATCCATCATCATTATGGGACTGTCCAGAGCCTCCTCAGGTTCTTCTTCCTCTGGTAAAGGTGATCTCGAGAGAAAATCTGCAATTGTATTTTCCTTGCCCGACACATGTTCGATCTTGAAATTAAAATGTTCTAATCCCAGAATCCACCTGCTGATGCGTGGGGTGCAATTCTCCAGACCTTTCACCGAAAATATAAATGTGAGGGGCTTGTAGTCCGTCCGTATTGTGAACCTCAATCCCCATAGAAAAAATTTAAAATGCCTGACCGCCCAAAAACACGCCAGGGCTTCTCGTTCGATTACAGAGTAGTTTTTCTCTGGTGGAGAAAGGCTCCTGGACGCATAGGCAATGACCTTTTCCTCACTACCATCTTTCTGGACTAGGGTGGCACCCAATCCATAGTTTGATGCATCTGTTGCAAGAATATTTTTTTTAGTTGAATCAAACGTACCAAGCGCTGGAGAGTTGATTAGATCCTCCTTTAGAGCGTTTGCAACAGCCTCCTGCTCTTCATCCCACACAAATTCCTTGTCTTTCTTTAACATCTCTCTCATGGGCTCACACTTTGTTGCAAAATTGTCCACGTACTTAGACATGTACTCCATGAGCCCTAAAAAGGATTTGAGGTCCTCTTTGTTACGTGGTTTAGGAGCCTCCTTCACTGCACGGATTAAACTTCCCTTTGGTCTGAACCCTTGTTCTGTGATGGAATGGCCCAGATATTCGACTTGTTGCACTTTTATTCTGCACTTTTCCTTCTTAACTGTTAGGCCTGCCTCCATGAGTTTTTTAAAGACTTGCCTTAGCACATTATCGTGTTCTTCTGAATTTTTGCCATATACCAATATGTAATCTTGGAAACACATTGTGTGTTCTACACCTTCGAGGATCTTCTGCATAGCTCTTTGGAAAATGGCTGCCGCAGACGCAAGGCCAAACGGCATCCTTTTAAACATAAAAGCTCCGAACGGCGTAATGAACGCTGTGAGTGGCCTTGAATCCGGATGCAATTTGATCTGGTGGTACGCCATGGATAGATCTATTACACTGAAGTATTTTGAGGGGCCCATGGTGCTTAGCATCTCATTTATGACTGGCAAAGGGTGACTTTCAACCCAGATACAGTCATTTAAGCTGCGCAAATCTACACAGAGGCGGATACCTTCACCGTTGGATTTGGCTGCGAGAACAATAGGGGCCAACCACTCGGAGCAGTCAATGGGTTGAATAATGTCCAAGTCACACAACTTGCGCAGTTCGTTTTCTAGAGGCTCTTACAGTTTAGAGGCACGGTGCGCAGGCCATGCACCACAGGTTTGGCCTTGTGCTTTAGTTTAATCCTATGTTGGAAATTGTGCAGACATCCTAGCCCCTCTTTGAAAAGCTGTTTGAATTCTTCACAGAACTTTTCGCTTCCCGGAAACTTTTCTGTAAGCAAGACTTGTTCTGTAGTAGGGGATCTCTGTGTATAGTCATAATCTAGTGAATAGTCCCGCCCATGTGCGCGGACCCCGGAGCAATCAAAAATAATCTCTTACGCTGTCAAAACATGCAGACCTGCATAGACACTTAAGAGAGAATTTAAAGACAGATAATGCAGCCTATATCCACAGGCTACACTGTCCAATACTTCAACTAGAAATTCCACCAAAAACCACAACAGCACAGCCTGTCCAGGGTTTTCCACAGAGAAAAACCTTGCTTTTAACAGCAAAACCCTCTGGAATGATAGAGAGGAAGGAGTGGACAGACAAGCCCCATAGGCTGCCATTATGTGGCTCAAAACAGGATACTGTGCCTTTAAGAGAACTTTCCAGAAGCCTCAAAGTATCCCAGAATGCAGTGCAGGTCCCTTTCACCTTCAGTTCTTTTTTCCGGCTCCTGCTAGATGGACCCTGGAGCATTAGCTCTTCTTTTCTGAGCTTTTTCTATTCTATTTTTTGTGATATTTGGATTTTTGTAGCTTCACTCGACGTCTTTGGCCTTTATCTGCATTCTGCTGTGTTTTTTTTTGCAGAATTTCTGCAGTCTTGTCTTTAGACTATTTCTAGTCTGACATGTGCTTTGTCTGCAGCTGAACTGAAGGCCAAAGCTGAAGCTCACAGGGTTTGTACTCTGTGCTTGCCTGTGTCTTTGGACACCTGTCTTCTCTGTACCTTCTTTTCTAGGGGGCTTCGGCTTCCAGGTTTCAAACAGAGGAGTTTGAAGGCATCTTCAGCCTCTGGGTGAGGTGAGGGTAGGTCCTCTACCGAGTCCCATGCTGTAATCTCTGGGGTTATCCCCAGTAAGGGCACGTCTGAGCTATGATGCGGTTCCAGTCTGCATCAGGGCCGTCGTGGAGTGCCTGGACGTCATGGAGTGCCTGGACGTCGACGTCATGGAGTGCCTGGACGTCGACGTCATGGAGTGCCTGGACGTCGACGTCATGGAGTGCCTGGACGTCGACGTCATGGAGTGCCTGGACGTCGACGTCATGGAGTGCCTGGACGTCGACGTCATGGAGTGCCTGGACGTCGACGTCATGGAGTGCCTGGACGTCGACGTCATGGAGTGCCTGGACGTCGACGTCATGGAGTGCCTGGACGTCATGGAGTGCCTGGACGTCATGGAGTGCCTGGACGTCATGGAGTGCCTGGACGTCATGGAGTGCCTGGACGTCATGGAGTGCCTGGACGTCATGGAGTGCCTGGACGTCATGGAGTGCCTGGACGTCATGGAGTGCCTGGACGTCATGGAGTGCCTGGACGTCATGGAGTGCCTGGACGTCATGGAGTGCCTGGACGTCATGGAGTGCCTGGACGTCATGGAGTGCCTGGACGTCATGGAGCGCCTGGACGTCATGGAGCGCCTGGACGTCATGGAGCGCCTGGACGTCATGGAGCGCCTGGACGTCATGGAGTGCCTGGACGTCATGGAGTGCCTGGACGTCATGGAGTGCCTGGACGTCATGGAGTGCCTGGACGTCATGGAGTGCCTGGACGTCATGGAGTGCCTGGACGTCATGGAGTGCCGATGCTCGACGTCATGGAGTGGTGATGCTCGACGTCATGGAGTGGTGATGCTAGACGGGGAGTGCCTCGACGTCGGGGAGCGGTGATGCTCGACGTCATGGAGTGCCTGGACGTCATGGAGTGCCTGGACGTCATGGAGTGCCTGGACGTCATGGAGTGCCTGGACGTCATGGAGTGCCTGGACGTCATGGAGTGCCTGGACGTCATGGAGTGCCTGGACGTCATGGAGTGCCTGGACGTCATGGAGTGCCTGGACGTCATGGAGTGCCTGGACGTCATGGAGTGCCTGGACGTCATGGAGTGCCTGGACGTCATGGAGTGCCTGGACGTCATGGAGTGCCTGGACGTCATGGAGTGCCTGGACGTCATGGAGTGCCTGGACGTCATGGAGTGCCTGGACGTCATGGAGTGCCTGGACGTCATGGAGTGCCTGGACGTCATGGAGTGCCTGGACGTCATGGAGTGCCTGGACGTCATGGAGTGCCTGGACGTCATGGAGTGGTGATGCTCGACGTCATGGAGTGGTGATGCTCGACGTCATGGAGTGGTGATGCTCGACGTCATGGAGTGGTGATGCTCGACGTCATGGAGTGGTGATGCTCGACGTCATGGAGTGGTGATGCTCGACGTCATGGAGTGGTGATGCTCGACGTCATGGAGTGGTGATGCTCGACGTCATGGAGTGGTGATGCTCGACGTCATGGAGTGGTGATGCTCGACGTCATGGAGTGGTGATGCTCGACGTCATGGAGTGGTGATGCTCGACGTCATGGAGTGGTGATGCTCGACGTCATGGAGTGGTGATGCTCGACGTCATGGAGCGGTGATGCTCGACGTCGGGGAGTGCCTCGATGTCGGGGAGTGCCTCGACGTCGTGGAGCGGTGATGCTTGACGTCGGAGAGTGCCTCGACGTCGGGGAGTGCCTCGACGTCGTGGAGCGGTGATGCTCGACGTCGGGGAGTGCCTCGACGTCGTGGAGCGGTGATGCTCGACGTCGGAGAGTGCCTCGACGTCATGGAGCGCCTCGATGTCATGGAGCGGTGATGCTCGACGTCGGAGAGTGCCTCGACGTCATGGAGCGCCTCGATGTCATGGAGCGGTGATGCTCGACGTCGGAGAGTGCCTCGACGTCATGGAGCGCCTCGATGTCATGGAGCGGTGATGCTTGACGTCGGAGAGTGCCTCGACGTCATGGAGTGCCTCGACGTCATGGAGTGCCTCGACGTCATGGAGTGCCTCGACGTCATGGAGCGCCTCGACGTCATGGAGCGCCTCGACGTCATGGAGCGCCTCGACGTCATGGAGCGGTGATGCTCGACGTCGGAGAGTGCCTCGACGTCATGGAGCGCCTCGACGTCATGGAGCGGTGATGCTCGACGTCGGGGAGTGCCTCGACGTCGGGGAGTGCCTCGACGTAGACGTCGGGGAGCAGTGATGCTCCTTTTGGGGCATTGGTCACTTGGGCTCTGCTCTCTTTCGTTGGGTCCGGACGTCACCGTTAGGGATGGCTCGGCGTCTCCGTGTTTGACACCTAGTGACATTTTGACGTCTGAGTGTTGGTTGTCGTAGAGACAGTCACTGTCTTAGTGATGGTGACGTCGTAGTGAGGTCGGCGTCATGGGTTACAGCCGCAGAGTACTGCCGGCTCTTGACGCCTGGGTCTTGTTCCAGGCCTCGCTCCTTGGTGTGCCTCCCGTCGTAGGAGGGGACTTTGTGTTCCCGGCACCTTCCACTCACGACGCAGAGCAGTTGATCAGCGTCGAGGAACCCTTCTGATGGGGAGTTTGTGGTTACTCACCACGTGTAAGCGAGGGACGTTTGTCCTTTTGCTTAGTTTTGAGTACTTGCATGCCTGCGCGTCTGCTAGGTCGCCTCCTGCTCAACCGGGGATGTTTCAGAATCCTCTCGGATCCCTCTTCCGCCCACCACCCCAGGGCCTTTTGCCCCTCAGTCTGGGAACCTCTGTGCCTTGATGCCAGGGATGCGTCTGCCAGGAGTACGGGGAGTACCTCTCCGACTCTTTACTGGTTGGCGGGACTTACCTTTCGTTCACTACCGCCTGACAGGAGGTTCTGGCTCCGACCGTGCTCCTGACTTGGTCGCAGGGGTGACGGCATGTAGACCTCGCGCTGTGGCCCGCTGTTGTTGGACCGTTGTTGTGAGATCCCTCTGTGGGGGGTTTTCTTAACCGATTTGTGGTTCCTCTGCCGAGAGACAGGAGGGAAGTCTTACAAGAGGTGGTCTAATGGGCCTGATAGTTTCGGATCTAGGCATCGGTGTCGGAGCGGAGTTTTTCTCTCCTGCCGACCCCCAGGTATTGTGGGTTTGTCCTGACGTCTCTGCAGCCTGCGGCTCAGCAGTGTGCTTCTACTCTCCCGTTCTTTGGGCAACCCTTGGGCTGCTATGAGAGTAGTGAGTGGTTCGCATGAAGTCTGAATCGGAGACTTTTGGACGGCTGTAGGTTTGGGGCATGGAGAACGGCCTGAGGCCTTCTGCCCTTCCTAGCGGCGTTTTTCCTCCGAGGATTTGCCGGTGGTCCCGGGCCGCCATTTAATGCTTTACAAGTATATTGTGCGCATACGCGGGAGAGCTTGTTGCTCCTCGGCGAACAAAGGCCGGCTGGGTCTAAGTCAGTCTTCGGTTCATCGGCCCTCCTCCAGCACTTCCTCCGGTCGGCTCGCGGTTTCAGCTGCGCGAGCTCTAAGCAGAGGCCGTTATCCTGTTTAGGACAAGGGCGATAGAGGACGTACCTCTGTCTCAAAGGGGGAGAGGTCTGTACTTCCGGTTCTTTCTGGTTTGCAAGAAGGACAGGAACGAGTTCGGGCCCATTCTGGATTTGCGACAAGCAAACAAGTGGATTCGCAGTAGAGGAATTTCGCATGCTGTCGTTGCATCAGGTTTATACTCGGCTGCAACAGGGAGATTGGCTTGGTGCCATAGATCTACAGGATGCATACTCCCATGTGCTCATTGCACACAGGAAGTCGGCGCCCATCATTATCAGTACACAGTACTGCCAGTCGGGCTGAAGTCTGCGCCCAGACCATTCTCGAAGTGCATGGCAGTGGTAGCTGCACGCCTGAGGAAAAACGAGGTGGCTTCTCTAACTGTGCCTGGACGATAAGTTGATCAAGGCCTCCTCCTTCTCGGAAGCTCAGGCGCACTTCCAGAGTACGTGCGTTCTCTTGAACGAGCTGGGGTTGCACTTCAACATGTCCAAGTATGTCCCCATTCCGGTCCAGTGCATGCAGTACTTGGGAGCCTCCGTCAATACGCTGTCAGCAAGCGTGTCTCATTCGGAGGAGAGTCGTTTATCTCCCCTTAGGCAGGCTCAGGCTCTTGTGACCGCCCCATCTACGACAGTGGAGACGGTGTCTTCTCTACTGGGGTCGATGGCCTTTTGTATATTCCTCACGCCACACGCACGGCTGCTCATGAGACCTTTGCAGGAGTGCTTGGAGGATCAGTGGGATTAGAGGAAAGGATCTTTGGGCGACAAGATACGACTGTCTCTGCGTGCTCTTCAGTCTCTGAGGTGGTAGTGTTCAGCGGAGACTCTCCTAAGAGGGGTTCCCTTTCACAAGGACATTTCCACACAGACTGTTCTGACTGATGCGTCTCCCCACGGCTGGGGGGGCGCTTTCCGGAGACTTGCAGATACAAGGATCGTGGTCCCCGATGGAGTCCACGTATCACATCATTTTCCGGGAACTCAGAGCTGTTCACTTGGCACTGAAGGCGTTTCTTCCGTCCTTCCAGACCAACTCTCTGCTTGTACAGACGGACAATATGACCACTATGTATTACCTCAACAAGCAGGGGGGGTTTGAGATCGCGCACTCTTGTCGCAGGAGGCGCGGGCGATCTGGCGCTGGTTTTTATCCAGAGGACTGACTCTAACGGCTACCCATCTGCCAGGTGTGCCGAATGTTCAGGCAGACGTGCTGAGCAGACTGATTCAGGAAAACCACGAATGGGTCATAAACGACGAAGTACTAGAAGTCTTCGGCAAATGCCGAGACTTCGCCTCCAGGTACTGCCTGTGGGGAAGCTGGGAATGCGTTCTGGATTAACTGGTCGAACAGCTTTCTGTACGCTTTTCCACCCTTTCCCTTGATTCCGGCGGTGTTCATCAAGCTGTCCCAGTCCAGGGCGCGGATGATCCTGATTGCCCCGGAATGGCCCAGACGGTGGTGGTTCACGGACCTGCTTCACCGGTCTCTCCGTCCTCTCATACGGAGGCCTTGCAGGCCGGACCTTCTCACAAAGTTCAGGGGGAAGATGTTGCACCCCAACCTCTCGTCTTTGAGTTTTGCTGCATGGCTCCTGAGATAGTGTAATATGGCCATTTGAGTCTACCAGAAGTTTGTATGGACATACTGAAGGAGGCTAAGCATCCTTCCACTAGGGCTTCTTCTGCTTACAAGTGGGAGAGGTTTTTGCATCTGGTGCAAGTCCAGGGACCATGACCTGACGACGTGTACGGAAGATGTCATCCTTCCGTATCTTCTACGCCTGGCGCAGTCGGGCCTTAATGTCTAATCCATTACGGTTCATCTTGCTGCGCTGACTGCCTACAGGAAATGCCCTTCAGAATTCCTTCTTCCAGATCCCTGTGATCAAAGATTTTTTGGAAGGCTGGAAGAAAGCATTCCCTCCTGTCTGGCTTCCTTCGCCTTCATGGGGATTGATTGTGGTGCTGTCCAGATTGATGTAGGAGCCTTTTGAACCTATTCATAGGGCTTCGTTGCAGCATCTGTCCTGGAAGGCGGCGTTCCTCGTGGCCATCACGTCGGCCCGCAGGGGGAGTGATATTCAGGCGTTGTGTTGCCAAGAACCTTATACTGTGTTTCATGCTGCTAAGGTTGTTACGCATACTCACCCTAAATTTCTTCCAAAGGTTATTTCTGGTTTTCATGTCAACCAGACAATAACTTTGCCTACGTTTGTTCAGAATCCTGTATCTCCAGTGGAAAGGTTCCTACATTCCCTGGATGTTAGGAGGGTGTTGGAATTTTATCTGGCTAAAACCAGAGATATTCGTGGTTCAGATCAATTGTTTGTCAATTATGGATCAGTCTGGACCGGTCTTGCTACCTCAAAACAGTCCATCTCTAGGTGGATTGTGTCCTGTTCACAATTGTGTTACCAAAAGACTAATACGACCTTAGGAGGTAAACCTAAGGCTCATTCCAGCAGGGGCAAAGCTGCCACGATTGCTTTGCTACTTAATGTTCCGATTGCAGAAATCTGCAAGGCCGCCACTTGGAAGTCGGTCCATACCTTGGCTAAGCATCACTGTCTGGACACTGATACCAGGGCAGATGCTCAGGTTGGGCAGGCTTCGCTGCGAAATTTGTTCGCACAATAGTGGTGTTATTTCTCGTTTCTCCACCGCCGCTTTTATGTGGGGATGGGCTTGCCATTCTATTCACTAGATTATGACTATACACAGAGATCCCCTACTACACAAGGAGTAGTTTCTGTCCTGTAACTCCAGTTCTGTAGTAGGGGTATCTCTGTTATAGTCATAAGCGCCCGCCCTCCTCCCCGGTGGAGAGAGATATTCATGTAAGGAATGCTACAGGTCTGGCGTGTTACGCCTTCAAAAAGAACTGAAGATGAAAGGGACCTTCACTGCATTCTGGGATACTGTGAGGCTTCTGGAAAGTTCTCTTAAAGGCACAGTATCCTGTTTTGAGCCACATAATGGCAGCCTATGGTGCTTGTCTGTCCACTCCTTCCCCTCTATCATTCCAGAGGGTTTTGCTGTTAAAAGCAAGGTTTTTCTCTGTGGAAAACCCTGGACAGGCTGTGCTGTTGTGGTTTTTGGTGGGATTTCTAGTTGAAGTATTGGACAGTGTAGCCTGTGGATATAGGCTGCATTATCTGTCTTTAAATTCTCTCTTAAGTGTCTATGCAGGTCTGCATGTTTTGACAGCTTAAGAGATTATTTTTGATTGCTCCGGGGTCCGCGCACATGGGCGGGACTATTCACTAGATTATGACTATAACAGAGATACCCCTACTACAGAACTGGAGTTACAGGACAGAAACTACTCCTTCCGCACTATTAGGGTCCAGTATGATTCCCAACTCCTTTTGATGAACCCATCCCAAAAGGTTTAAACCAGACTTTACTACGTATATTGTCCCATAGGTTTTCCTATCTTTGAATTGAAGCTGCACATCCTTCATCCCCAGCAGGGGTATATTGCCCTTATTGTATCCTGAAGGAGAGATATCAGGATTTTTTAGATCACTAATCTTATTTTCCCCCATGGAAACATAGTCATCCTTATTTATCAAGGTGAACGGAGAACAGGAATCTGCAAACATTTCAATAATCATTAATTAATGCATTGCATTTTGGATAAATGGAATTCACGGTGTCATCAACATCCTTTACCTGCAAAATAAACTTTTCCATTTTCTGTTCAATACATTTTACTTCTTTATTTGCACCCCTTTCAGTACCTCTTTCGTTATCTCTTGAGTGTAACTCTCCATCACGGCACACTCTGGCAAAATGCCCCCTTCTATTGCATTTCTTACAAGTGACATACCTGGCTGGGCATTGAAAATAGGTGGCAAAATGGTTGTTACTGCCGCACCAGTAACACTTAGGACCCTTCTCTCTGTGCTCTACCTTGGTGCTGGTATTTTCCTTAAACCTCATCTTGTACACATCAAATCTCTCCTCAGCATCACTAATGGTAGCCACTACCTCCCCTTCTGGTTTCATTTCTTTAACACACCTTGCTGTGTGTTCCACTGACTTGGCTATTTCAATAGCTTCTTTTAGCCCTGGATTCTTAGCTAATAGTTTCTCCTGGATGCTTGGATTATTAGTGCACCTCACCAATTGATCTCTTATTAGGGAGTCTGTGAGATCCTCAAACTCCTATATAATTCTGTACTGACTCCTGTTTCCCGTGACCTCTTTTAAAGAATTTGTGGCGCTCCAGGACCACATTGATCCTATCCCAAAAGTGTTTCTCTAACTTTTCCATGGTCTGCACAAACACATCAACTTCCCCCACAGCATTACCATCCTGCTCTGGTACGGGTAGGTTTTCATACACTTTGCGCCCTTGCACACCCAGATTATGGAGTAGGATATGTTGTTTCCTTACAGAATTGAACCTTTGTCCCCCAATTGCTATAAGATACGACTCAAAAAGCTTCACCCATTCCTTCCAGCTTATCTCGCGTTCCCCTATGTCATTTAGAAAGGGCGGGGGTTGGTTCATGCTTGCTGCTGCCATTGTGGACCAGGAAAATTGGACCAAGAACTACACAAAACAGGGGGAAAAATTAACCTAGGAAGAGAATTCACCCCAGCATGCAAAAACAACTTAGATCAGGCACTTTTTTCTTTCCTCAATACTCACTGTCCCTCATTAAATATGACCAACACATGAAACAGTAAAACACTGCGAAGGTAAAAGTTAGAATGTTTGGGCGAGTTCACACTAACTACTTGAGCACCAACAGTCAGACGCTTTGCTAGCGGTGCGCAGGCTCTTACTAATGTTCTCTTCCCTTGTGACACCGCTCTCCGCTGACTTCCGTGGAGATCCTTGAGAAAAACGAGTTGGTGCAAGACAGCTGCTTCTTACTCAAAATTTGCCGGCCTGAACTAGCTTCCGGATGCAGACGCTGTCAACAGGGTTTGACAGGAAAAAAATCCGGCCCTTTACACCTGAAGCGCCGGCACTGCTCTCCCGGCGGAAACCAGGCACACGGACACTCTTCTCAGAGAACGATCTGAGGAAACAACGCAGGCGCCGTCAAAAGACACCGCCAAGCCCCGGATGTAGTCTGCCTCCAGGGACACTGACAGGGATGGGCGGGCTTCGGCTTCCGAAGCGCCGCTATGCCAGGACACTGCTCTCACAGGCAAACAAGTTTCTCTCACAGGTACAAAATTCGTCAGCAACTTGGTCAAGGACGGAGCACCCTGGCAGGAACCCTTGCTGTCAACGCTGTTACCGACCACATGCACGTAGACCTCACTCGCTACGCTGCCACTCTGCTCACGCCGGTCCCCAGCAACAGCAAGGTACGTGTAGACAACAGGGGGTATTTTCCACGTCAGGATGTACACGTTCCACACAGAGCGGGTAGGCTTCTTCAGAGACACACCATCCGCTCTCCTTCAGTCTCTTTAGAGTCACTTAAACTGCACTCCCACAGTAACCACTCGTAGCTCATAAGGTCAGCTTACGTTTTAGAATGCTCCTATGCGATCCTGACTCCTGCTTTAATTCTTGAAAAGCCAGTCTGGATAATTTCCTTACTTCAAAGTCCTTAGATGTGTTTGTGTGGAGAGAGCACACAAAGGGGAGATGGTCACTACTGCCCCCTGCACAGTTCCGTCGCCAGTGTTGGAAGTAGAGATGTACTGAAGAAACAGGACACAACTGGTAAAAGGATTACTCATTTATTGACCATCCACTCTCTTCACTGGAGAACACCTCAACATTCTACATGGAGCTTCAGGACGGGAGAACCCAACAGGGGTCAGGGAGAAGGGGTGAACGGAATATACCACAGGCTGGTTGTAACACTTCCGCCTATAGTGAATATTAGAGCATCTGAGGAAAAAGTTAATTAATAGCAAAAATATTTGTGATCTAGGTCTCTGCTATTAAAGATACTGTGCACCGATACAAAGGCCCTTTGTCATGTTTAAGGGCATTGTCCAATACAAATGGGAGTAACATATTGAAAGAGTTTGTTCTGTTATCTGAAGATAGGTTTGTTTTTCTAGGCCAACACGGTCACCTAAGGACCTCCTTCTGCCTAGTAAGATTTTTAAGGAATTACTGCAGAGAAATTTGGCAGGCCCCAAGAACAATAATAATACTTTGCAGGAAGTGAAAGTGCCTGAAGAATTCAAATATGCAGTTATGTGACTTTATTAAAGAAACAATCACTAGGTGCCAGGATTTCTAAAATTATTGTCCAATGTCTTTGTTACCTTTCTTGGTGTAATTGCTGGAATTGGCAGTTATTGGCTTTTGTTGAATTAAATGACTTTCTGGAACCCTTTAAAGTGGGGCTTTAGACCAAGCAGCAGTACAGTGTCCTTGAGTGTCGCCTCCTTGAATGATTTGAACTGATGTGCAGATAATTCATGTACAAACTTGATCCTGTTGGACCTTTTAGTCTTTAGTAACATCAACCATCAGATCCTTAAACCATCTAATGATCATTAGTATAGAAGTTCTGGCTTTTGACTGGATTTGTACATCCTCCCCCTTGTTTTATGGTAAACAAGGAATAATTATCATAATGGACCTAGCCAATTTGTTAAGGAGTCTTCCCAGCAATAAATATTATTCCCACTATTGTTCAGTCTTTACATTGCCCCTTTGACTGGGCTGATCCCACCACATGGGTTCAATCTGAACATGTATGTGGGCAATGCACAGATTGTTTTAAAAATATAAAGGCTTTAAATGCTACGGCACTCCAATTCTTTGACTGTGTATCTCAGATGGAAAAAGACCACCATTTGAAACTAAATGATGGCACAATAGAGATTGTTCTTGTGCTTTAAAATCCACTTCTATTTGGAATCTGTTATTTTGGCCTGCTTTGATCCTAAACCAGTCTGTGCAGTGTGTGTTAATAACTTAGAATCTGAGTGGACTCCAAGCGTTATCTAGTGGAGCAGATCCAGACTGTGGTGGATTCTTGCTTGTGCCAGTTGTGAACGTTCGTGTCTGCTAGGTCTTATCAGTTTTCCTCATGTGCAGATTCTCAATGCTTTCATTGCTGTTAGGGTAGACTTTTGTAATGTGAGCTATTTGGACCTACCAAGGTATTTGATTCACAGTTAATGAAAAACTAAGCAAAAAAGTTGGTATTAGAATTGATATGAAAAGATGATTATCTCATAAGTATTGTCCTCCCTTCATTGACTTCCAGTTAGCAAACATATTTGTTTTTTTTGTTGTTGAAAGTTGTTACTGGCATTTCACATTTAATAAGACACTGGTACAGTTGACAACACCTTTACTGCCCAGACAGCCTTTGGGACCAACCGTCCCTACAGTGGACCAAAAGAACCTAAGTTGTCAAGATCTAAACCATGACTCGCGCATAGATAAATGCCAGCTACAAAAGGACAAGGAAAAGAACCGCTCCAGAAAAGAAACCATCTTGACAACGGCGGACAGAAGGGAATCATCAACATCAGACAAGCAGCCTGAGACATTATTGGAGACCTCAATAGAGGTATCGAAAAAAAGTAGCACTTCTGGGAACAATCCCAAAGAAACAGTTGAGTTCCCTATGAAGGAGACAGCAATTGGAATGGAAGCAATTGGGGTGAAGACGGTGGAAAGCAACTCGCAAGGACCAGCACTACAGAATCGTGTGAATTCCTGAAACTTGCTTCATGCCTTACCTTAAAACCTACGTCACTCACACCTATAAACTCACCAGCCCACAAACATGCATTGACAACTGAAGCCCAGATTCACAGGACAATTGCAGACTAAGTTAATGACCTGGAGGATCTAGAAAACTCCTAGTTAAAGCTCCTAAACCCCATAATGAGCAACCAGACCTCACAAAACTCAATAAAAATAGTCACCTGAGGACAACAAATCCCTAAAGCAAAACACAGGGAAGCAGACCCACTTGGTGAAAAATCGGAACATCGACGGAACAGCAACATTCCCTGTCCAGTACATCGACCCAATAGAACCCAGTAACCACCTGCCTAAATCAGAAAAGCACACTGGTACTAATCAACTATTCCAGCAAGAGAGAGCACCGAGTACCCCCACACTTCGCCCGGAGCGTCTTAAATCTGTTATAGAAACACTACAATCATCAAAAGCACTGAACTGGCAATCACACAAACTTGACATCCAGATAGACTTAATGAACATTATAGAGCTCCACATAGCAGGGATAGACACCAAACTGGACATTTTTTTTAATAAAAAACTTTATTGTGCATTTAAATACGATTACAACCATGGGCCTACAACCACAGGGGCCGGCCGCTAGAACAAGTAAAAGCGATCATTGTTCAGCACAAATCTGCGGCCTATCTCCTAGAAGTCTGGCAATAATACAGGATACGATTCGTAGCAACACAGGATGAAATCAGGATATAATAGTATTTTGTTTTTTTTAAAAAGGAACAAAGAAAAGAAACTAACAAGTCTCAAGGCCTAAGACATTGTATACAAAGTTGTGCTCATACGGGGGGACCCTCAAATACAAGATGAACAAACTAGCAAGCGGTAGAGATGGTCGGGGGGAGTCAGTGGGGAAGTCAAAAATCAGGAAAGAAAGTAGACTACACAAGGAATGTCGGATCAGGGGGATAGGGAGATGTCTGTATTATCCTCAAACGGGGGTGTACATATGTGTCCTCGATAGGCGTTCCACTGGCCCCAGATTCTAGTCCACGCCCCAGGCTAGCTCCTAGCCAAATACAGTCTTCTCTCTGAACATACACCAGTCCATATTCTCCTTCCATACTGACACGGTGGGCGACCGTTGGGAACCCCACAACTGCGCAATGTCTCTCTTTGCGATCATGTTCCCAAGGGCCGCCCTCCGGGCCTGGGCGACGTTGTTATCATTCGGCTCCCACACATTCAACAGACCTCTCCGGGCCTCAGGCAGCAGAGCAACCCCGGTGACACACTCCATTACAGCATGCACCCGAGTCCAATATGCAGCCACCTCCCGGCATTCCCAGATGATATGGAGGAAAGTAGCACTCAAACCACATCCACGCTTACATAACCCATCAGCAGAGAAACCCATGGAGACCAAACGAGGACCGGTAACATACACACGATGAAGAATTTTAAGTTGGACGAAACGGAGACGTGAGGGAATGGCCACCTCTTTCGGGGAAGACAGTGCAGACTGCCAGTCTTCATCATCCAGTTCCAATCCGTCCCCAGTCCAGGCCTCCCTGAGATGCACGAGGAGATCTGCCCGATTGTTGATTAACTTTTTATATATTAGTGAAATCGTACTATCAGGCAGATGACCATCGAGTACACGGTCTTCCAGTGGGGAGGACTCAGGAATATTGGCATCGGCAGCGAAGACCGATGTCAAGGCATGGCGGATTTGTGCATATCTAAAAAACTCTTTCACTCAGCTCATATTCATTCTGTAGTGTCTCAAAAGTCTTAACCGCACCCTTCACCCAAAGGTCACCCACTCTGCTTATACCAATCATATCCCATTTCTCAAAACCTTTCATTGTCCAGAGGTATCATAATCTCTCCGACGCATACAAAGGGGTCGCACGTGTCAATCGATCCTTCTAACCCAGGGCAGCATTTGCATCACTCCAGACGCACACAGCAATCTTAGTGGGCCCTGTTAAATTTCTCCCTGCTGCCCTAGAGTAGAGCGTCCTGTTGTAATTCCCACCCGACAACTGATACTTGTCCATCTCAAATGCCGGATTTGGGCTGGGTGAATACATTGCGTGATTAATCGCACACAGCTGAGAGGCCCAATAGTACCGCCTGATATCCGGGAGCGCCATGCCCCCGTCATACCAGGGGAGAGTTAGCTTAGCAAGAGCAATTCTTGCACGGCCGTCCCAAATGAGCCGCCTCTGTAGGCTTTCCACCTCCCGAAAGTAACTTGCCGGGATGATGTCGAGCGAATTCTGGAGTGCGTATAAAAACCGTGGCAGGGACATCATTTCAAAGAGCGCGGCACGACCGGGCGGTGACAGTGGCAATCTACGCAAACGAACCACGTTAAGCTTCAACTTCTGGAGAGGGGGGAGCAGATTGCGCTCGCAACGAGCAACAGGGTCTAGCGATACAAAGATCCCCAAATATTTGAAACCCGCCTGGGAAACCTGAATAGGAAATCTACGTGGCAAGGGAGGGAGGCCACCCGAAATTACATATACACCAGATTTAGTCCAATTTATAACCAGACCTGAATTCTTGCCGAAGAAAGTGAGAACATCAAACAAGACGTTAAGCGATTTTCGGGGGTAGGTAAGGTATAAGAGAATATCGTCGGCATACAGCGAGATCCGGTCTTCAAAATCGGGAGTCCACTGAATACCCTTTATCGACGGCTCCCATCGAAGCCAGGCTGCAAGGGGCTCTAAGGCAAGTGCAAAGAGTAGGGGAGACAGCGGGCACCCCTGTCTCGTACCCCTCCCAAGAGTGAAGGAATTGGATACTCGGCCGTTAACAACCACCTGAGCCAGCAGTTCCCTGTAAAGAAACTTCACCCACCCGATAAACTCCGAACCGAAACCAAATTTCGCGAGGGCGGCCCAGAGATAAGGTCATTCTATCGTATCAAAGGCCATCGTGGCGTCCAAGGAAGCCAAGATGGCCGGCTCTTGAAGAGACCCCGCACTCGCGAGAACACCATGCAAGCGCCGCAAGTTGAGTGCGTTGTTCCGATGTGGGATAAAACCAGATTGATCCGGATGGATCAGGTCACAAATCGCCGTAATCAGACGATTGGCGAGAACTTTGGCTAGGACTTTAGGTTCAGCGTTCAACAGGTAGATGGGCCTGTACGAGGAGTAGCGATCCTTAGGCTTGCCCTCCTTAGGAATTACCACAATTGTTGCTTAACGCTGATCACAAGGGAGGGCGCCAAGGTCTCGTGACTCCAGGAACATATCGCGGAGATATGGGGCGACTTTATCGGGGCGCAGTTTGTATAATTCAATAGGTAAACCGTTCGGGCCCATAGCCTTGCCTGTACGAACAGAACGAATAGCGATCGCAAACTCATCTGCAGACAATGGAGCATCCATTAACTCTCGGTCTTCCTCCGATAGGCAGGGCAGCGCAATATCGCGCAGCAGCAAATGGGAGTCTTCCTCATCTCTATCAGACACCGGGGAATACACAGTACCAAAATAATCCGCAAAACACTCCACAATCTCACTTGGGTCAGTCACACACTCTTCATTCAAAGTCTGAATCACGGGGACCACACGATTCGCCCTTTCTTTCTTATCAAGCCACGCAATCAATTTACCCGCCTTGTCCCCGACATCATACAATCTGCCCTGTTGCTCCCTGTACATTGTTTTGGCAGCATCCGTGACAAGGGACTTATAGTCCAGCTGCTTCTAACCAAGGGTGTGGAGTCTATCATTGGTAACTCCTGATTCTAAGTCATTCTCCAATTCAACTATTTCCGCCTCAAGACGCACAACCTCTTGATTCTTAAGTTTCTTGGCTTCAGAAATTAAGGATAAGACCTGTCCACGAATAACAGACTTGAAAGCTTCCCACAGGGACACAGAAGAGGAAACAGACCCCTCGTTTTCAAGGAAGTAGTGGTCTAGGGACTTTATCAAACTGTTACGGGTCTTGGGATTACGCAAATACCAGGGGTTAATGGGGGCGACCCGCCCCGCACCACTCATCCCAGTATCCATACAAAGCCACAATGGGGAATGATCCGAGATGCCCCGGGCCAGGTGTCTGATCTCTCTAACAGAAGGGGACTGGGCAGCAGGCATGAGAACGTAATCGAGTCTGGAGAGACTTCCATGGGCCCCAGAGTGAAAGGTGTACTGACTCTGCGTCGGATGCATCAACCTCCAGCAGTCTACCAAACCAAAAGTGTCCCTAAACCCACCAAGCCATGACTGGGACTTAGGAAGATCTCTAGGGGGTAACTATCTACGGTACCAGAACCAACAGAATTGAAATCCCCACGCATAAGGAGAGTGCCATCAGGGAGCTCCAAAATCACACGCCCGATATCTGAAAAGGTGGAGGTCTGGAGACCCGGGGGAACATATACAGTGAGCTACGAAAGAGTCTTACCCTCCCATCTACCAGTGAGGGCGGCGTAGCGCCCCCTGTCGTCGAGGATTACATCGTCAATCTCTAGGGGGAGATAGGACCGAACCAGAATACCCCTCCCCCCCACCTAGAACCAGTGGTGAACTCGGAGTGTGCGACCAGGCGATAACCCCACCTATTCATGGCATGGCACATATTTCCCACCAGATGCGTCTCCTGCAAAAGAACCACATCAGGGGACAGGCAACGGAAGAACTGCAGTACCACTCCCCATTTTATTCGATCACCCAACCCATTGACATTCCAAGATATTAACCTCAACCGACTACCCCCATCCCAACAAGTGATGCAGAACTCTCCGCAGAAAGAGCACAACATTCAAAGCATGGAGAAAAACAATACGTTGCCTTGAAAAAGAAAAACACTCACAAACACCCCTTCCCACCCCCCAACCAACTCTTGTTACAACTCCCCCCTCCCTGCACCCCTGCAGTAGACTAAAAAGCCACCCCAACATGCAGTGTGCCTGTCGCCCTAACATTTCTCAATCTACAAAAAGACCCTGGAGGAGGAAAGAGGCCCATCCCCCCGCCACCCTAGGGAGAACATCAGTAAAATACGTGCGTAAGAAAATTATAGAACCCAGCTGAACAATGTCTAGTATTCGGAGATCAGGGGCCGAGTCATCATTTCTGTTCAGGCTCACCACCCTCGGCACCACCAGGGTGCTCAGTTCGGTCGTTCCGGGCAGGCAGAGAATCCAGCCAGTCACTCATGTTCTCTGGCCGGTCAAAGAAAAATGTCCGGTCCTCGTACTCCACACGAAGCCTGGTAGGGAAAAGCATCGCGTATTTCAGGCCTAAGTCTCGAGCTGAGTGAAGTCTGGGTAAACGTTAACTGTGGAGTTCTCGAATTTCACCGGGCCGCTCACCCTCGAAGCCTGCAGGATAGCGTCACGGTCCCTGAAGTGAAAGAGCTTGGCGATGATATGCCTCGGAGGTGCGCCCGGTTTCGGCTTTCGGAACGCGATGGGCACGCTCCACTGCAAAGAACTTGCTCAGTCCAGAAGGGGCAAGATGGTTCAGGACGAGGTCCTCCACCAGGAGATCCATCGAATGATTCTCGGGGTTTTCTGGGACACCTATGACGCGGATGTTGTTGCGTCTTGCCCTATTCTCAAAATCTTCCAGCCGATGAGACATGAGATCATTAGTTGATTTCAGATTGCCAAGTTCGGTTTGAAGTTCCGACACATCAGCCGTGAGACTAGAAGTCTTCAAATCCAGCGATTTCACCTTCTCGTTGGTTTTAGACAGGTTGGCTCTTATCAGGGTGACATCGATGGCAACCATGTCGATTTTGTGAGCAAGAGCCTCATACTGTTGGCCGATGGTCTCCTTCATGTTAGCGATGGTCCAAAGAGTCTGAAAGTAAACCATAATCAGCTTTCCCTAAACAGGTCACGAAAGAAACGAACAAAAAACATCAGGGGAGATAAAAGCAGGCGCCTTATCTCATTCACCTATTTCACCCAATCTAATCAAACTAAC
Organism: Lissotriton vulgaris; assembly: GCF_964263255.1. NCBI lineage: Eukaryota > Metazoa > Chordata > Amphibia > Caudata > Salamandridae > Lissotriton > Lissotriton vulgaris. Next base: position 1,137,267,260 of record NC_141693.1, read on the forward strand.
AAGAAGACAAAAGAAATGGGAAAGGAAAGCAAGAAATAAAGTACTAGCTGACAAAGCAGAGCTAGAAACCAAATTCTTCCCAATTTTTAGTACAATTAAAAAAAAGATCACACAACAAAATATAACAATATCCTCAGAGGGAGTACCAGATACATCAACTGAGGCTCCAAAAGCGTCCCTTTCATCAAAACCGGCAAAGGTAGAACAAGATCCCAAGAAGCCAAGATACTCCTACGCTAAAAGAACAGTGGAGCCTGTTAATAACAAAAAGAAAAAAACAGCAAAGACATGGAAGTATACAGTACCTGCAACATGGACAAACCCAACAATAAGCCCACAGAACAGAACCCAAAGAGAAAGCGATGTTGAATTAAGTCCAAAAAGTTGGTGCCTGAGAATACCAAAAAAGTGAACAATCAAACGGTTTACAGACTGCTGGGAACAGGGAACAGGAGAAAAAAAGTAGGGCAAGTAACAAAATCCATGCCACATATGCCCAAATTCTGTGCCAAAAAGGAGAAGCAGACAGAAGGGACAAAAGGAACGGCACCTGGAAAAGAAGAATTAAATCCGCAACAAAGTAAGGAACCAGGGAAAAACGCCTGGAGTCAGTTGGGCTGAACCAGGAATAGACAGGTGGAAAAAACAAACAGCAAACAAGGGCCCAAATACCTTCTGGAAATTATTCCATGAGGTATGGCCAGTAATGTCTCTTCATTTGGGATCATCAAGAGATCATCTCCTAGTCCGGCAATAAAGACGGTCCCACAATATGAAAGCCATATAATTAGGGTTGACAACAAGGAGGAAGCAGCCCCTGTAGGAAGTGCATATGTGGACCAGACAAGGTCAGCTACCTCTAGAAAGGAACCGGTCCCCCAGAGAAATGACCTCGCCTCAACTATGATACAGAACAACCAGCCTAGTAGGTCACCACTAATAATTACAATACACAACATTGAAAACTGCAATAAGAACAGTGGTGCCAATCAGAAAATATAAGTACCTGCAGTGGAGGGAACAAACCAAGATATCAGCATTACTAGTTCCACAGGGCAGTATAGACAACAACCTTCGCAAGTACTAATATCACCAGAGTACGAGTCCCAGGGGAGGTACGACACCCTAAATAGGGGTAACATTCTTAAATTGACGTCATCTATCCCGGGATTACAACATTTAAAGTCGGATCATTTACTCTCTGGGGAATTTTGCCAGGCAGGACACAGAAACTCCAGTGAGCAAACACTCACAACCTGGCAAATGGGGGAAGTCGCCCAACTAATCATGTCCTTTCCACAACACTTTGACTCATGGGCATCAAACTTTCAAAACCTGCGAAACTATGATACCCAGGCCCACAAAGGGAAAATTCCCCAGAGAAGCGAAAAGTAGGACATAGCACGGCAGAAAAAGAACAGGTGTATTCAGTCTTACAGAATGCAAGGGGGAACAGTCCACCAACAATAAGACGCAATCTGGGCCAGTCTAAGGAAAAAGCAACCCTGGACCATGCAGCGGACCACTGGAGCTAGATTGCAGGTACACTGAATAAAATTAAACCTAACTGACCTTTACAGAAATACACAACGAACAACACCCAAGAAACTGTACACCTCATCTCATGGAACATAGCCAGAGCCAAGAAATGGCTAGAAGATGGCCGGCCCTTAAAACCTGGGAGTCATGGGACATCATCGCTCTACAGGAGACTTGGGCACTAGAGGAGTTGCCGCTCGTCGGATATGCACACTTTAGCACTCCAGCGGAGAAAAATAAGAGGCATGGGCGCCCAAATTGAGGGTTAGCAGTTTACGTTTCAACTGAAATCGATCTCAAACCAGAGCAAACTGCCCCTTATCAACCAAACATGCAACTAATAAAACTCTCTCTACCACACAAAGAGGCACCTATATTACTAATCAATACCTACATACATCCATCGGCAAAAGAGAAGAAAGCCCATATCCATCTGTTAACATCTATAATCAATGACATACGAAACAATAATCCCTATTTGGAAATCATCTTAACAGGCGACTTCAATTCGAAGTTAATTTATACTCCAGAAGAGGATGCAATACTAGCACCAGATAATGAGTTCTGGGAGGTGCTACCTCAATACCAACTCAAGTCGGACCGCCCGACCTTGTAGGACAACAATTGGTGACAACTCTGGAATCCCTGGGGCTGAGAATAATAAATGGTAGAACATCAGAAGACTGTCCGCCAAAAAATACCCACCTGGGTGGCAACTCTCAATCAAGGCTTGATTACACAGCAATTTCACTACTATTTTTGCCCCTCCTCACCTGTTTTCAATTGAATTCATGGTTTCAAAAAGGAGAGGGTACCCCACTTTCACCAGGGAACAGGGTAGGAAGACAGTTAGTCAAAGGGGGGAATCCCTGGGGTCAACTGGTCAACCGATAACAACTAACCTTTCTTATTGGAGAAGAAAAGGTCACAAAATACTGAGAGTGATTTAAAGAATAAAGAATGGGTTTCCACAAAGAAATAAAATCGTTAACAGTCTATATTTATTAAAAATACAATCAAGCGGGCAATAAAAAAACAAAGCAACCCCAGAAAAAGAAGTCCTGAGGAAGGTGCCACAGAATCAATTGTACAGCACCGAAACGCGTCGACGCACTGTTTTTGGTTCAAAAGAATCCAATCAGGGCCGGGTAAAACTTTAGATGGGCACTGTATTTTTCCACTAAAGCTTTAGAGAGACTAAATTGTTGTCAGGCCTTTGGATCTAGTTAAAAGCAGTGGCAAAGGTATCTTGTGAGCCGCATTGATACTAGGGAGTTTTTTGTGATTATTTGTAGTTTGTTGTTAATTCACTGTCAACATGTTTTAGTGATGTCTCTACTGAGTACGTATTGTAATATTGTGTTTGTTGAATACCACTGTGTATGTGTAATATTGTGTAGTATTTAATTTTTATCCCTCCAAGGTATCTTCTACTTGGATTTTAAACTGTATTTCAAAAATTGTATGAATTTGCTTTGTTTTTTTATTGCCCGCTTGATTGTATTTTTAATAAATATAGACTGTTAACGATTTTATTTCTTTGTGGAAACCCATTCTTTATTCTTTAAATCACTCTCAGTATTTTGTGACCTTTTCTTCTCCAATAAGAAAGGTTAGTTGTTATCGGTTGACCAGTTGACCCCAGGGATTCCCCCCTTTGACTAACTGTTCAATTGAATTCATGACTAAAAGTGACCATACCAACAGATTCATTTTAATTTAAAGTTTTCAAAGCATCAAAACAGTGTGATAATGGCAGAAAGCACATTCACAACCGACTAGAAACGACTGAAATGGTCTACAAAGAATTTAGATGAATTACAGGTAAAAATCCAGAGAATTAAAACAAAGTGAAACTTGCGATTGCAATAAAATACAAGAGTGGGCATGTTTTATAGACAAACTGGCCACAATTATGGCTGTTAAATCCAAACAAGCTTCACAGCCAAAAAAAACGTAACATCAACTGAACTTGTTAAACTTAAGCGAGAAATAAGGAAAAACGTCAGGAGCCAAAGAAGAACTGAGATGTCCTGCCAGGATTGGAAATTAATACGGAAGCTGAAAAAAGAATATAAAAAGAAGACGTGGGAACATAAAAGATGACCGGAGGACAATGTGAGAAGTTGGCCTGATATGCAGTGCTCACTATTCTAGTGATGACTATGTATCAGTCCAAACAACCCTTATTGATGATTGGTTGTAAGTCAACCGTAGACCAGCTATCCTAGTAGCGTGGACAAGAGCAGTCTTTAGGCTAGACTGTAGAGGGCGTGTTAAGCCAGCTGTTATACCATCACATATACCCCTTGAACACCAAGTGAAAGGACACCACACAAGTTGTTATGAAACTAAAAGGATATTTATTTAGAACGCAACAGCCCTGGACTCTTTTTGAGGATAGGGCGCTAAGCACAATACAAAGCTCTTATGAAAATACTGAAAGTCGCACAATTTACACGAATGCCCGAGGGGCACGAAAAACCATATACTACAAAAGTGGAATGCAAAATTACTAGCAGGATCGCTAGAACTGGACTACTGAACCTTCAGATTACTAGCAGGAGGCCTAGGGGGATCGGGTGCAGAGTGTGCACTCTCACGCGGGATGCGGGACAAAGTCTATGGATGCTAGATTTCGTAAAGTTAGTGTTATCGGACGAATCCGACTAGGTAGAGCTGAAACGAAAAAGGATCTGGACCCTTGGATAGTGAGGCTATGCTGGAGCACCGAAATGCTGAGGTTACCTAGCCCAGGGGCTGCGGCTGCATAGGTCTGGAAAGAAGTCTGGAATCCTCGTTGCAGTCTATGGAGCCTGAAAGAAGGAGTTGCTGGCAGGCGACCAGTGAAGAGATTCGGAGGGATCCAAGCCTGGATCCATGATGGAGGATACCTGTAAGCAGAGGGGACCAAGTTCTGAATCACTAGCCAGTGATTAGATGGGCACCAGGATGGCACCGGATGGAGTCACCTCGACCAGGTGAGTGGGCAACGCTGGGCTCTGCAGTCTCACGGACCAGGAGGCGTTGTCGGCGACCAGGATGGAGGTGCGAGCTGTCCCACGAAGGTATCTGCTGTCGACGTCGCTGGACCCAGGATTGGGGCAACAAGTCTTGGCAAATGCAAGCCCACGCGGTGGACTCAAAATGGCGTCTGGAGTGGACCAGGAGGGTCCAGGGTGCTCCTCTGTTGGAGGGAAGCAAGGGCCAGTCTGGAGCAACCAGACCAGCGGTGTTGTCGTCGTGGTGCGTCGTCAAGAGGGCCACAAGCCAGCAGGCTAGTAGCCGGACAACGCGGTGAGCAGCAAAGAGCAGAAGGGCCCTACGCAGATCTGGTGGATGCTGGGGGGCTGGACTTCGGTGCTGGAGCTGCTCAGGGTTAGGGCTTCTCGAACCCCAAAGCACTCACTCGAGGATCCCTCGGCGGTCGTGCTGGATAAGCGTCGTGCAGTTCTGAAGATGGCCGGTCCCTCGAGGTCTCGTCACACCCACGGATCTCAGCTGGGCTGATGATGTAGGTAGAGGTCAGAGGTGCCAGGAAAGCCGGGTCTCGTCGTGCTGGTCGGTCGGATTCCGGAGGAAGGACGTGCAGCAAACCACAGTGTTCTTAGATGGTGCCTGTGGGTGCAGGGTGACTACTCCTTAGTCACAAGGGAGAAATCTTAGGAACAAGTCTTGAGATTCAAAGATGATCTAATTTGGAAGGGGGCCCGCTCCTATCTTTATACTTGGAAAAGTGGCTGGCATGCGACTAGGTCCTGCCCATGGGTGGGACCAGGAAGGGGGGTGGTTACACCCCTCTCCCATGCCTGACTTTCCCCAGCTCAGGGGCTGGTGTGCCCCTGGAACTGTTTCTAGCCGGCCTATGCATAGTGAGCACCGGGGTGCCACTTGCAGTCACCTTCCTCTAAAGCCCTGCCTACCCAGGATACACAAAACCCTGTCTGGGATGGTGCTAGCACCGCCCCTGACAGGAAATTCTTTGTCCAAGCCTCCCTCGCTGGAAGGACTCCCAGCAGCAGGAGGTCAGACTTGTGTCTGTGGTGGCAGCATCCATTTTGTGATGCTGAGGCTTGAGTTAACTTTAACCGGGGTTCACAGTTACATACATGTCGTGTCCCTCCAGAAGGGTGGAATGCTAACCCCGTCGCCAGAATTGGCGAGGGGTTAGTATTCCAATTCGTATGACACCTTACTCGACATGTTTTGATAAAGCGATACCAGAGTTGGCATATAACCGCGAGGATTATAATGCACTTAAGAGTATATGGTATGCGTTATTATGGAACAGCTATTAGGACTTGGTTCCGCAAGCTGCAAACGGGCTCAGCTCATGCCAGAGCACCATCTCACATGATTCCAAGCACTCTGCCTTCAGGATTGTCAAGGCCTGCCATAGGAGTGACTGATAGGAATCTATGTGTCCATTTTAGGGTTAGATATAGGTATACTATATCTAAAGCAAAGGGTGATTACACCACCTTGCCCCAGCTGTTGTGCAGCCAGTTGTGTCAGATTTAGATGGCCAGCCAGCGGTGGCATAATACATGCTGCAGCCCCTGGTAGGCCCTGGGTACACCTATGCCCTGAGTTACAGGGTCTGATAAGGTGGCCCAGTACCAATTAGATATGTACCTAAGGTACATAGAATCCATTTTACAGAGAGAGCAGTAGGCCTGGGGCCCTGAATAGCAGGGTCCCAGGTCAACTAAGTCGGAAAACCAGCAAAACACCAGGCAAAAAGTTGGGGGCAACCATAGTCAGGTACCCACCTTCCTACAGACAACATTTGGGCTAAGTTACTGTACACCGCGAATATCAATTAAAGTGCATTCTGGGAATAATAAACAGGCTAAGGCGGCCCGTGAATCCAACTGTCTCAAGTGCACTAGAAAACAATTGCGTCTCATTGCTAACCAGATTCACAGACATTGAATCCCCGAACCGCCAAACACCGAGATACAAGGGGCAAGTAATTGCCAAGGAACAAGAGGAACAAACAGACTACATTAGGATTATCTCACGCAACATAAATATCAGACCAATTTGCTATCCACCAGAATTGCAAAACATAGATGCCACACAATGGGAAGAAGCTAGTGGTTCTTGGTCCACACTTGGAAACCAAAGCTTTAGTGTTGAAAATGTAAAATAATAGTAATCTTGAAGGGCCGTGGAACTGGGCCCCAAGTCCGAATCGCATCCCCCCTTCTGGAGTGGAAGACTAAAAAACCTATTTGACGAGGTGGAGAAAGAAAGACAAATTCGCTCAAGCTGGCATGGGGGCAGTAATTACACCAATCTTCAAAGGAGGCAACAGATCGTCTGCGTCCAACTACAGGTTAATAGCACTTCTGGACGTGGACACAAAGTTTTACTCCTCGCTATTACTAGAAGAACTGACGACCTGGTCTGATACTTTAAAACAGATACCCCTTAATCAAACTGAGTTCAGAAAAGGGTGTGGGACAATCACAAACATCCTGTCGCTTTTGATGATTGCCAACAAATCTATTAGGAGGAAACAACAGCTTCAGCTCTGTTTTTTCGACTTAAAGGCGGCATTTGACAATGTTGACCGCCACATCTTATGGGGGGAAAAACTGCGCCAGTGGAACATCCCGGAAAAAATACTCAGAGGAATACTACTTCTGTACTCTAACACATGGGTGAGAGTAAAGCTAGGAGACAGCTCAAGGCTATCAAGATAGGTTACAACCACCAAAGGGCTAAAACAAGTATGTGTTCTGACCCGCATCTTTTCAACCTTTTCATGGCACACCTGGCACCAAAACTTAACATGATTATATCTCATCGACCCAAATTAGGCTCCTTATCATTATCTAACCTATCATATGCGGACGATGTCGTCCTGATGAGCCTAACTAAGATCGGCCTGCAAAGATCACTAGTAGGAATTCTGGAATACATCGCCAACAACAGGCTAGAGATAAACACCTCAAAAAGCAAAACACTGGTGATCACTAGACATCGGATGGCCAATCTGCAACTTCAACTAGAGGGCAAAAAAACTAGAAGCTGTATCTAATTATAAGTACCTGGTTTTTTACATTGACAACAGGAATAATCACCAGGAGCAAAAGGCATACATGGCTCAGAGGACAAACGCACTATCGTTTGTCCTCTGGGCCTCTGCTAGCAGGGCCGGTCGCTCCACGCACCGTGCCCCCCCCGTTAATGAGCCCATCTGATCACCGCTGCTGCCCGAGTTCGCCGCCACATTTGCTAACTTTACAGTTTTTGTACTTCCACTGTTTTTGTGCTCTTCTGTGCCCTGTAATTGTATCACTGCATTGTTTTTTTTTCTCTGTACCCTGTAATTGTGTCACTGCATTGTATTCTGTGCCCCCTCGCCGCCCTTTCGCGACAGTCTTCTTTTTTCCCGCTCTGTGACCCCCCCCAGTTCCCCGCTGCTGCTCCCCTGCGGCCCACCTCTTTTTTCCTCTGTGCCCTCTCCCCCCTCCGATTTGCCACCACGCTCCCGCCTCCTAGCTGCCCCTCCCTCCCACTTCGCCATTTATGCGCCGAAGACACGTCAAAGGCAAGCCAGTCTGTGCCTGGACCGTGCCCAGCGCCAGGACCCCTGGCCCTCAAAGATACCAGCCCACCCGACTGACCTAGGATGCCGCCACCCTCCACGCTCTCAACACCAGCTGGAACCCCGCCTGCCACCGAGCCACCCCGAAACGCACCCACGGACCCTTCACCTGCCAAGCCTGCAAATTCACCTGCCTCCGAATCTGCACCCCACCCGTTAAGCCAGGCACCAGCAGCAATCACCTCAAGTGCATACTGCTCAACACCCGCTTCGTCCACAGACACTCAGTCGGACTCTGGAACCTCCTCGATACAACATCACCAGACGTCGCCTTCCTCACAGAAACCTGGATGAACTCCTCCTCAGCCCCCGACATCGCCATAGCCATCCCGGATGGCTACAAGATCACCCGGAGAGACCGCGCCAACCAAACCGGAGGAGGCATTGCCATCGTCCACAGAAACCCCATCCGAATCACAACCAACTCAGACTACACCCTCACCGCCGCCGAGCACCTCCACTTCCAGATACACACCGACCCCAAGACCACGCTCAGAGGCACTCATCTACAGACCCCCGGTACCACGCACACAATTCAGCGAAGCCATCGCAGACTTAATCAGCCAGCACGCTCTTATCTCCTCAGACTACATCCTCCTAAGGGACCCCAACTTCCACCTGGAGAACAACAATGACCGCAACACCACCGCCCTGCTGGACAACCTCGTCAACCTCTGACTCAAGCAACTGGTGAACACCCCCACCCACTACGCCGGCCACACGCTCGACCCAGTCTTCTCCTCCAGCAAACATGTCTCCTTCAGCCACTCCACCGAACTGCACTGGACAGACCACATCTGCGTCCATTTCAACTTCAGGAGAACCACGGCCCACTACCACCCTCAACAGGCTCCCCGAAGAAGCTGGAGCAAAATAACCGCCGACCAGCTCACCACCTCCCTCAGCCAGAACCCCCCACCAACGCGACTGAACCCAACGATGCCGCCCGCAACCTCACACAGTGGCTCACCAACTGCGCCAATGACCTTGCACCGCTGAAGACTCCTCCCAGCAGACCCGGCAGCAAGAAAGCCTCCTGGTTCACCAACGACCTCAAAAACTCCAAGCAATCCTGCCGTACCCTCGAGAAAGCCTGGCGCCACGACTAGTCCACAGAAAACATGACAGCCCTTAAGAACGCCATCCGCAAACACCATCAGGTGATCCGAACCACCAAGAGAGCAACATTCAAAGAACGACTAGACCACAACGCCCACAACAGTAAGGAACTCTTCAGCATAGTCAAAGAGCTCTCCAACCCCAACAACAACAACATCAAATCCTCTCAAGACCTCTGGGACTCATTCGCCACGTTCCTCCACCGCAACATCGCCGACATACACAACCGCACAGACCACGCACCCAACCACCGAACCAGCACCCTCCCCCCCCCCCCCCCCCCCCCCCACACACCACCACCCTCTGCACCTGGACCCCGATCAGCACCGAAGACACCACTTGCATGATGAACACCATCCACTCCGGCTCCCCAACAGACCCCTGCCCGCACCACATCTTCAACAAGGCCGACTCCAGCATCGCACCCCAACTCGGGGACATCATTAACATCTCCTTCGCAACCGCCACCTTCCCGCAGAGCTGGAAACAAGCAGAGCTCCGCGCCCTCCTTAAGAACCCCACCGCTGACCCTACGGACCTCAAGAACTTCCGCCCCACCTCGCTCCTCCCTTTTCCTGACAAAGTCATCGAGAAGACAGTCAACAAACAACTCTGCACCTTCCTCGACTGATCCCTCGACCCCTCGCAGTCCGGTTTCCGGGCAAACCACAGCACTGAGACCGCCCTCATCGCAGCCACCGACGACATCAGGACTCCGCTCGACAACGGGGAAACAGCTGCCCTCATCCTCCTGGACCACTCAGCAGCTTTCGACACTGTATGCCACCGCACACTAATACAGCGCCTCAGCAACACCGGAATCCAAGGGAAGGCCCTGGAGTGGATCATCTCGTTCCTCTCCGGAAGAACCCAGAGAGTCTGCCTCCTCCCCCTTCCGTTCCGCGGCCTCCGAAGTCATCTGCAGCGTACCCCAAGGATACTCGATCAGCCCCACCCTCTTCAACTTCTACATGAGCCCCCTCGCAGCCATCACACGCCAACACAACCTAAACATCATTTCCTACGCTGACGACACCCAGCTGATCCTCTCCCTCACCAACGACCCCGCCAGAGCCAGCCTCCAGGAAGGAATGGAAGACGTCTCAGAGTGGATGAAGATCAGCCGCCTGAAACTGAACTCAGACAAGACGGAAGTTCTCATCCTGGGATCATCCCCCTCCACCTGGGACGATTCCTGGTGGCCCCCTGCACTGGGCACCGCCCCCAAACCCACGGACCATGCACGCAACCTGGGCTTCATCCTGGACTCCTCACTCACGATGTCCAAACAAGTCAACGCCGTCTTGTCATCCTGCTTCAACACCCTGCGCATGCTCCGAAAGATCTTCCAGTGGATCCCTACCGAAACCAGAAAGACGGTCACCCAGGCCCTCGTCACCAGCCGACTTGACTACGGGAACACCCTCTACGCTGGAACCCCAGCCAAAATACAGAAAGACTCCAGCACATACAGAACGCCTCTGCACAACTCATCCTGAACATCCCCCGCCACAGCCACATCTCTGCCCACCTGAGAGACCTGCACTTGCTCCCCGTCAGCAAGAGAATCACATTCAGACTCCTCACCCACGCACACAAGGCTCTCCACGACATGGGCCCAAAATACCTCAACAACCGCCTCACACTCTACACACCCATCCGCCAGATCCGTTCCTCCAGCCTCGCCCTCGCCACAGTCCCACGAATTCACACAGCCACCGCCGGATGAAGATCCTTCTCCTACCTGGCAGCCAAGACATGGCACTCCCTCCCCACCCACCTACGGCTGACCAAGGACCATCGCCCCTTCAAAAAACAACTCAAGACCTGGCTATTTGAGCAGTAGCGGACCCCTCTCCTCACAGCGCCTTGAGACCCTAACGGGTGAGTAGCGTGCTATACAAATTTCATTGATTGATTATCGTTCGCTTTCAGGTCGCTAGCAAAAAAACTGAAGGGGCCATCATTTAAACCCCTTCTAGCAGTAATAAAAGCCAAAATGCTACCAAAACACTATTGTATGGCAGCCCTGCACTACACAGGAAAGACGCCAACCTGCTAAATAAATCAAGTTTTAGTTTATAAAAGAGTCTTTCAAATCCATCAGACCGCATCTTCAGCGCAAGTTAGGCTAGAATTTGGAATAACTAATAAAACACGGAGGAGAATATATGCAACCATTAAACAATGGTATAGCCTGAAGCTAAACACAGCAGACTCGGAACTAAATAAGGCATTGTTCGAGGAACTAGAGAACGATTAAAAGTTCCCATACAACTATTATCTAAAAAAATGACTTATCAGAAACCGGTACATGCGAGCTCTGGGAAACCAACTTGTCTCATTTAGCCTTCAAGCAAGCCATAAATAAGTCAGACTAGTTGACAAAAACATCCTCAGTAAGAGAAAACATGCCTGGATGGTAATTACCAACTATAAGATAATACCCCAGCGCCGTACTTAATTATGAAATTTTCGTCCTACTGGAAGCTAAAACTAATGGCCCTGCGCTTAGGCAAACTGCCGTCCATCCCAGATCAGCCAACATAGATACACAAAGGGTCGAAAGACTGCAGACTATGTGGGAGCAGTAAAGAGTAATTCGTTCATCTAGTCTGCATTTGTCCAAAACTATCAGAAGCACGAACCACCTTTCTAAAACATGAAATAAACTTCAGAGTCATAACGACCTGCAGATCCACTATCATAGCAGGCTTGGACCCAACAGATACCCCACTGAACTGCCAATTAATAAAGTTCCTCTCTGCACATGCGAACATATGAAAAACAGGTAAAAAAAAATAAATTACCTATGATGGTCTCTGAGCATGGTACCTTAACATCAAGACTGACTGGTCCTGACCCAGAACTTGCATTTTTTTAAATAATTGGCTAAGAACGTCTGTAAAAACATTCCGCCATGTGCAGCCGACTAGGCATTAAATAAGCTTTGGTCTAATCACCTGCAAACGACGACCATCTGGAAACCTCAGCATATCACCAAGAGATTGACTCACTGACTGCTGGCATTTTATACAGAATTGAGAGCTGATAACGGTCAACCACAATTTTTTAAAGTCTTGTTTTATGAATCCTATAATAATTTTTACTACAGTTCACTAACTTGTTAGAAAATGTATTTTGGTTTAAATTAAAGAAAATAATTAAAAAAAATCGATTTCAAAAGGTAGAGTTGTCACATCTATTGTCATATATACCCTCTTCCGGTGGCTGTGTATCTATATCTTGACATCATTATCTTTAACCCCTTCCTGGCTGGTGACGGAACCACTCCGTCATCAGCCGCGGTTGCGCTGAGCTGATGACTGAGCGGTTCCGTCACGGCCCGCTCGGCACGTCTGCGCGCCGCGGATTCCGCGCCTGCGCTGAGTGTTCTATTGAGCGGGCGGGGCCGCGACGGAACCGCTCCGTCATGAGCACAGCGACACCGCGGCTTGTGACGGAGCGGTTCCGTCACCAGCATGGGCGCGCCGCACGTCCCCCCGTATCCCCGCCCCCTTTGCACTGCGGCGGAATAGCCGCCGCAGTGCAGGGGTTTAAGGTGCTTGTTTTTAAACCTACATATTACAGGTTATTATGCCAGTTTAACAAAAAACACCGTTCGCCCCCCATTGTTGTCAAATCTGTAGGAGACTAGCGGAACAATCTTCCCACTGATTATATCTCCTCCAGTACGTTCTCTATTTCCACATTAGGGCGTCCTCCCTATACCAGAGCCCTCCTCACCCTCCCCCATTGAGTCCTCACCCAAGATGGGGTTGTCTTTTTAGTCTGCTATCATGAGGCACCAGGCTCATGCATCCTCTTCTACATTTCCCGCCCTCCTAATCCTTTTCATTCTAAGTAGCACTGCGATTGCCCATTCACTCATATCTTTTAGCCACCCCTCCAGCATGTGTGGATTCAAACTAAGCCGTCTCATTGCTATCATTCTTTTTGCCAACACTAGCCCGATTAGGACAAATTTCCTACTGAACTTTTTGGATGGGATGTAAGCATAGGGAGCAGCTCCAATATTACTAGGGCTGGGCGTAGTTCGCGAAGTAACGCTATGCGTAGTGCACTTCACGAGCTACGCGTAGCACTACGCGAACTGCATAGTACCCTGTTCGCACTGGGCAAGATGCCGTTTTCAATGATTGCACAGTGTGGACAAGCATCCGGCACTGTGCAATCATTAAAAACGGCATCTTGCACAGTGCGAGATGTAGTTTTCTGCTGCTCGAGTAGATTTTTACTCGAGCAGCAGCTTTCTCAACTCAGCCTGGTAGTTTCTCGTCGCGAGCATAAACGACCACTCGCAATGAGAAAACTGACCTCCCCGCGTTGAGAATCTCGCCGGGAGGTTTATTTTCCACGCACTCGATCAGCAACTTGATGTTGCTGATCACGAACGAGGAAATTCTAGCCAGGATGTCATTTTGCTTGCTCGCGGTCGCCAACTTGAAGTTGAGGACCACGAGCAAGTTGAGGACCTACGCGTGTTTGCACTGTGCTATGTGCAGTTCGCGTAGTGCAACGTAGCGCAAACTTTGCAAACTATGCGAGCGTAGCGTAGTGCTTTGCACAGGGTTAAATATTACTACTGGGATTGTGTGTGTGATTTTCCACCTTGTGGAAATTCGTTCCCTATCTATTACATTTTCCCAGTATTGTCAGTGTGGGACAGTCCCCTATCATATGGATAAAATCTGCTTCTTTTTACCCGCATCTTGGGCATTTGTTAGTGCAGTCTGGGGATATTCCACTTTAGATCTGCGGGGTCAGATAGGTCTGATGAATAATATTATATTGTATAAGTTTAAATCTTGCGTTTGAGCTTACCTTTTTAACCCCCTTATTTATTTTTACACATTCTTTTTACGCCAGGGACCCATCTAATCTGTCGTCCCATCTTGCCTGGACTGGAAGGGGATTTTTGTAAGATCTCTCAATTCGCTGTATTTATGTTCGACCAGTCTACGACCTCCAGACAGGCTTAACAGTGCCTGATGGGTCGATGTAGTGGGCTGTTCTTGCGGAAATGTAGGCCATATTTCACAGGCAATTGTTGTGATCTTTGCATATTGTAAAAATTGACCCCTACCAAGTTCATACAAATTCTCAGCTTCTTCCCTAGTTATAAATTGTGCAATACTATGTAAATCTCCCATCGTGTAACATCTTCCCACCGTCCATCTTTTAATGGACATAGAATCCGCTATCTTTTTAAAGGGTTTTGCCACCCATAATGGCATGTCTGGGGCATGAGGCGCATGTCAAACTACCTTTTTAACTGCTATTTCTCATATCATTGCAACATGTTGGAGAATATATGGGTATGATCCGGGCACTCCAGCCCCATCATAATGAGCTCAGGTAAGGGAATCCATCTGTGTGTACCTGCCAATAGTTGTTTTCTTGATAGGCAGTGGGAGTATGTATCAATCATATTCCGAGATACCTGATCTGATTTTGATACCCATGTTAGCCCTACATTAGGTAAGTCATTTTATGATTTCCCGTAAGGAGCAATTTGGTCTTTCTGAAGGTAAGACAGAGACCGGATATTGCTCCAAAGTTCTTAAGTTGTGTAAGAAGAGCTGGTACCACTTTGCGCGGCTGTCGCATATATACTAACGTATCATCCACGTACATCGATACCACATGATTGTATCCACTAATTGAATTCCCCATCTTACCAACTTCTTTCTCAATGTAAGCATATTTATTGTTGGTACATGAAGCCATGTGCTCTACATGACACAATGCCTTTAATCGCAGTTTTGAATGAGATCATCCTGTACATTTTCACTGATATAGATACAAAATTCTATTAGTATTTCCTCGAGTCCAGCATGCATCTTTTGGCAGCTGTTCATTTTCAGCTGCTGCTATGAAAAGATGGAGTTATCTTCCTTAGAATCATAGGGAGGAAGCTAATCTTCGAATCAAGAAAGAGGAGAGGATGTAGCCTTACGGCTAGAGCGGTTGCCCTCGAAGCTGGGGAACCGGTTTCTAGTCTTGGCAATGACGCTCAACATCCTGTGATTCTGGGCAAATCACTTAATCTCCCCATGCCTAACAAAAATGAACGTGTCCTTCTGTAACGAAACTGGTGCTATGTAAAGTGCTCTGATACCCGATGTCTCGGGTCTAGTTCACGCTATATAAAACTCTTTTAAGAAAAAATAAAATGTTGTGAAGACATGGTTTGTCTCTAAACGTGGTTAGTACTATGGTGGTTTCTGTTTTTGATTCTGGCATTCTGTAGTTTATGTAGGCTTGAGTGCCTGGATAACCCATTAGGGATGGCTTTAGAGATCCCATAAACCCAAAACTTGCCAGTGAACACCAAAGAAAGGTGAGAAAGGTTCATCACACTTGTGATTAATTGGACCTTAAAAAAGACAGGTTAAAAGTCAGGCTGGGTGTGAAGTGTTTTTAACTTTTCTCTAGATGGTATTTGCTCCATTCATGCATACTTATTTATACACTTTACATCAATAAGAGAATGTAAAATGTCCTAGCTATCGTAACAAAGTTTCAATTTTATTAAGGACTCCGCGGCGAGGATTATGGTGTCCTTCATTTTATCACAGAGCAGCCATGTTAACCAGTAATAACAATAATAAACAAGTCATTTCCCATAAACCCCAGGGAAGAAACTGAAGTTCTTAAAAATCAGTCCAATATTTAATCAGGGAGCGTCAAGCAGTGTAAGCCCCCTTCTTTGTTGCCCTCTTTCTTCCTGCAACCAAGCCGAAAGTGGAAGTTCCTCATTCCTATTTCAAAAACTCAGTTCTGGTTATTTAGAGAGCACTGTTGAACCCGGGAAACAATTTCCAATGTCAACAACAAGTGAAATTCCAGCAAACATATCTGACAACCCTAAAAATACAGTACAGATCATACCAAGGATTCAATAACTGGGCAAACTTGACTGGGAATCAAGTTAGAAGAGTACCATACAGCATAAATCATCGTAAAGACATCCAAGAAATTTGACTTATGCTCATACTGAATCCAAGGACCCGATTGGGCCATCACTTATGCAAGGATGGGTTAATCCTCTCCTCGAGTCCTTAATAGAATTTCAACTTTTTCTTAAGATATCTAGAAAAGTTTTCATTCTATTGCTGGACCCGGAGGTGAGGATTATTCTGGTTCAAAGCTTGTCCACTACCAGAGCCACAATGGAGGAGCTTGGCTTAAATAAAAGCTTTTGAAGGTCGAATCCGAAGACCAGTCAGCTGCATTCCAAATATCCTCCAAGCTGGCTCCTAGAGCAAAAGCTTTGAAGGCCATTGCGCCCCGAGTGGAGTGCGCACCAAACATCTTGGTGTCAGTTCCCGCTTCCTCCATGATATTTGTTATGGTTGGTGGGGAGACAGCTCGAAAAGCTTTCTCAAAGCAATTAAATGTTGCTTCTTTCCGTGGGGACGAAGCTCTGCCGTCATACTCTCATATGCTTTGATACATCTTACAGCACACAGCTTAGGCACCGCTGAAGCCCACAAGAAGAGGTCTGCTCCAACATCTTGCCCTGTAATCCTCCACGGCATGAGCTGAAGGTTGACGTTCGTCACCAGATGGTGAGGATTCCCTGATGGATCAGTGAGAAGATGATGAGACTGGTGTAGATGGATTGGAGAAGCCCAAGAAAATTCCATCAGAATTGGAAACCACACTAGTGACTGTCGCAGAAGGGTGATCAACACCACATCCGCCTTCTGCCTGCACACTTGTGCGGTCAAGCGCATGATCATGGTGAATGGGGGATGAGGCTTAACCCTGTTCCCAAGACCAATCCTGAAGGAATGCAAAAAGAACTATTGATGGACAGAATGCAGAAAAATCTCATACATACACCCCAGTACAGAGATCCCGGCCTAAATCCATCATTTTTGTGGCTCACCATTCCATTCCAGTTTGGACCCAGCCATATGCAAATCAGTCTTGACCCTACACCCAATGTGAACAGTCCAGCCCGAACTGCCAGGCCAGGTCCTCCATGACTGGAAACACGCATCCTAGGACCAGGTCTGAGTGTGAGCTAAACGTGGGGCCCTTATTTCATGGTTCCATGTGGGATAGCCACCATTGAAGCTCTTCCTTGGCCGCCTCCAATAGGGGAATAAACCCCCCGGCAAAGGTAATACGCTTGTGAGTCAATGGGGTTCTGATGCACTAACCTCTCACTTTTTGCCTGGCTTTTGATGCAACTTTGACTGCAGAGTCCCTGCAGTGTTTTTTCCCTAAAACACCAACCCAATTGGTACTTCTGCCCTATTTAAGTCCCTAGTAAATGGTACCCTGGGTAAGTAGGGCCTGAAGAGTGTCCCTTGGGACACCCCTCACTGAGAGAATGATACTGCCTTTGGAGCCTACCGGCCGATGTGAGGCAGAAAATGACAACGTTGACATGGCACCCTGCCTGGGTTCCATGCCAACAAGCAAGCCTGAAAGCATAGGTAAGTTAGCCCTCTAGCAGATCTTACAGCCCTAAGGCAGAATTCACTATACTACAGGAGAGGGCATATCTGCATGAACAGATAAGTCTCTATAATATTGGGCACCATTTCCTAACCGTGTCGGTGCCAGTGCACCTACAGAGAGTACATGGGCTGAGAACTCCACTCTAGTTCCACAGCACCATGATGGCTTCACTTAATACTGGAGTGTTTTGTACTGAACTACTCCTTTCAATAAATCCACACTGATCCCAGTGTGGCATTTATTGTACAATTTAACCAGAGGGCACCAAAGAGGATCCGCCTGAATCCCTAACAACCCTGGTGTAGCCTCTGACTGGCTGTCCCTACCACCCCATGTGTGGTCTCTGACGAGCTGTAGGCTGTCAGCCACTATCAGACATGTTTCTGGACCCCTGGGTTTAGAGCCCCTGTGTAGGAGGGTGGATACCCGACTATGGTTGCCCCCAACTTTTTGCCTGGTGTTTTGCTGGTTTTCCGACTTAGTTGACCTGGGAACCTGCTATTCAGGGCCCCAGGCCTACTGCTCTCTCTGTAAAATGGATTCCATGTACCTTAGGTGCATTTACCAATTGGTACTGGGCCACCTTATCAGACCCTGTAACTCAGGGCATAGGTGTACCCAGGGCCTACCAGGGGCTGCAGCATGTATTATGCCACCCCTGGCTCGCCATCTAAATCTGAAACAACTGGCTGCACGACAGCTGGGGCAAGGTGGTGTAATCACCCCTTGCTATAGTATACCTATATATAACCCTAAAATGGACACTCTTATTCCTATCAGTCACTCCTATGGCAGGCCTTAACAATCCTGAAGGCAGAGTGCTTGGAATCTTGTGAGATGGTGCTCTGGCATGAGCTGAGCCCGTTTGCAGCTTGCGGAACCAAGTCCTAATAGCTGTTCCATGATAACGCATACCATATACTCTTAAGTGCATTATAATCTTCGCGGTTATATGCCAACTCTGGTATCGCTTTATCAAAACATGTCGAGTAAGGTGTCATACGAATTGGAATACTAACCCCTCGCCAATTCTGGTGACTGGGTTAGCATTCCACCCTTCTAGAGGGACACGACATGTATGTAACTATGAACCCCGGTTAAAGTTAACTCGAGCCTCAGCATCACAAAATGGATGCTGCCACCACAGACACTAGTCTGACCTCCTGCTGCTGGGAGTCCTTCCAGCGAGGAGAGCTTGGACAAAGGGTTTCCTGTCAGGGGCGGGGCTAGCACCATCCCAGACAGGGTTTTGTGTATCCTGGGTAGGCAGGGCTGAATAGGAAGGTGACTGCAAGTGGCACCCCGGTGCTCACTACGCATAGGCCGGCTAGAACCAGTTCCAGGGGCACACCAGCCCCTGAGCTGGGGAAAGTCCAGCATGGGAGAGGGGTGTAACCACCCCCCTTCTTGGTCCCACCCATGGGCAGGACCTAGTCCCGTACCAGCCCCTTTCTTTAGTATAAAGGTGGGAGCGGGGACCCTTCCAAATTAGATCATCTTTGAATCCTGAAACTACTTTCTACGAAAGGAACTCAAGACTTCTTCCTAAGATTTCTCCCTTGTGACTAAGGAGTAGTCACCCTGCATCAGCGGGCACTAACTAAGTAACCTGCGGTTTGCTGCACGACCTTCCTCCGGAACCAGACCGACCAGCACGACGAGACCCGGCTTCCCTGGCACCTCTGACCTCTACCTACATCATCAGCCCAGCTGAGATCCGTGGGTGTGACGAGACCTCGAGGGACCGGCCATCTTCAGAACTGCACTACGCTTATCCAGCACGACCGCCGAGGGATCCTCGAGTGAGTGCTTTGGGGGTTGAGAAGCCCTAACCCTGGCAGCTCCAGCACCGAAGTCCAGCCCCCCAGCAGCCACGAGATCTGCGTGGGGCCCTTCTGCTCTTTGCTGCTCACCGCGTTGTCCGGCCACTTGCCTGCTGGCTTGTAGCCCTCTTGACGACGAACGACGACATCTCCATCGCTGGTCTGGTTGCTCCAGACTGGCCCTTGCTCCCCTCCGACAGAGGAGCACCCCGGACCCTCCTGGTCCACTCCAGACGCCATTTTGAGTCCACCGCGTGGGCTTGCATTTGCCAAGAGTTGTTGCCCCAATCCTGGGTCCAGCATCGCCGACAGCAGATACCTTCGTGGGACAGCTCGCACCTCCATCCTGGTCGCCGACAACGCCTCCTGGTCCGTGAGACTGCAGAGCCCAGCGTTGCCCACTCACCTGGTCGAGTTGACTCCATCCGGTGCCATCCTGGTGCCCATCTAATCAATGGCTAGTGATTCAGAACCTGGTCCCCTCTGCTTACAGGTACCCTCTTCAGCTGATCCAGTCCTTGGATCGGCCCGGAACATCTTCCCTGGTCGCCTGCCAGCAACTTCCACTTCAGGCTCCTGGTTCGTCAACGAAGAAACCTGACGACACTTGAACCGTATGCAGCCGCAGCCCCTGGGCTAGGTAAACCGAGTATCCGGGTGCTCCAGCGTAGACCAACTCTCTAAGTGTCTAGATTCACTTTCGTTTTTGACCTACCTAGTCGGGTTCGCCCGAGAACACTAACTTTGTAATTTCTAGCAACCATAGACTTTGTCCCGCATTATGCGTGAGAGTTCCTCTCTGCATACGACGTCCCTAGGCCTCCTGCTTCTAATCTAAGGGTTCAGCATTGTAGGCCTAGCGTTTCTAAAGTCTTTGAGAGTAGTACTTACCTGCTAGTAATTTCACATTCCACTTTTGTAGTATATGGTTTTCCGTGCCCCTCGGGCATTTGTGTAAATTGTGCGACTTTCAGTATTTCTTTAAGAGCTTTGTATTGTGCTTAGCACCCTCTCCTCATAAAGAGTCCAGGGTTGTTGTGTTCTAAATAAATATCCTTTTATTTTCATAACAACTTGTGTGGTGTCCTTTCACTTGGTGTTCAAGAGGTATATGTGATGGTATAACAGCTGGCTTAACACGCCCTCTAGAGTTTAGCCTAAAGACTGCTCTTGTCCACGCTACTAGGATAGCTGGTCTATAAGGTTGACTTACAACCAATCATCAATAAGGGTTGTTTGGACTGATTCATAGTGATCACTAGAATAGTGAGCACTGCATATCAGGCCAACTTCTCACACCCTGCTCTCTGGGACAAGAAGCAATGCACATCCTGGGCAGAGGTGTTGTGCACCAGGATGGGAAGCTTCAGAAGCCTGCTGCCTTTGATGCAACTACCAGCCTCTACTGCTAGCAGCAGATGGCAGCCTTTGATTAACGCCCCTCGCTTTGTGTGGAAAAACCAGCTGGAAAATTCTAAAAGATAGGTGTGCCCACTTTTGCCAACCCCACCCCTAAGATGGGGGAAGAGAGGTGAAGCATAACTGTCAGTCCCAGCCATCCTCAAGATGGGAGGACCTCTACAATCGGGGATAAGGCTATGCCCCCTTCCAAGGGAGGGTGACGTAAGAGGGTGTAGTCATCCCAGATGAGGTGCCCATTGACCCTACCTGCTACTCATCTAGACCTCCTAAATTAAGTATCTAGGTAACTTCCCCAGACCTGGCCCTCACATTCGACGGACCAAAGAAGACGACCGTTGGCGGACCATGAACTGAACCATTGCAAGACAAACCCTAGCAAGAACCCTGCCAACCTCAACCGGTCCGACCACTGGACCTGATGTTGTTCCAGAAACTCTGCAAGGTCTCCAAGAAACCCCGGAGACCTTTCAACCTTCATCAAAGTGCCAAGAACCTCCCTTGGGATTAGAGGCTCTAGTCCTTGGTGCCTGCTGGTACCAGATCCCTGGGGGCGAAACAACTCACTGCTAACTAAGATCTCCATGACAACGGTAGTAGAGGACTGGCACGTGGGCGGCCACGACTCTACCTGGTCAGAACACCTTGCAGCAGAATGGCCTCCATGACCTCGAGGGATCCTCTCAGCCCGACGACCTGAGCTGTGCCCAGCCCTGTGTCTGGGAGCCCATACCCTCCAGCAAGTGGCCCGTTCAGCCTCCTTTTGCCCCATTGTGCCTTGCCTAATCGCCTGTAACCTCTCTGTGCCTTTCTGATGACAGAAATTCTCCATCCGATTGACAGCAGCCAGCCGTTGGCAACCGCAATGTTAATTGTATCGGCAGTCTGAGGAAACCGTCCCGCTTCATTGCTCTCTGCGGACCGTGAGGTTAAATCTCATTGCTTGTATCGACCTCCTCCGGGCAGATACAAAATCCCGCACCTCTCGGGTGCCCCCTTAGTCTCCCATGACTGACATTGCCCAAAGTGTTGGCCTGCGACCCCTGAAGACTGGACTGAAAATGTAAGTGAAATACGTACCTGTTACACCGCAAAATTGTTTTCCTCCACAGCATAATATTGAACTGCTCTGAAATTTGTACCGTCAAACTTCTGAAACCTGAAAAGTATTTTTCATTAAAAAACGTACTTGCCTTATTCCGAAGACCTGGGTCTTAAAATAAGGTACTAAGTATGTGTGTAAAATTGGTCCGGATCGCCTTCTTGATTCGTGTGTCAATTATTGATCATGTGTGTACAATAAATGTCTTACAGTCCTCTGTTAGGCCTAAGGCTACTCACCCACACGAACACTAATAGAACACTTTGGGTTTAACATTGAGACCTGTACACATAATATCCCATACAGAGCCAGCTTCCTACAGCCGCTGTAAGTCCTGAAAGGGGAGAGTCCTTGGACAAATGGCCTGGATTGAAGATGACACAAGACTTACCACCCAGCTATCTGGAGGTGGGAGGTCCTCTGTTTCACCTGTGTTCTCCTGTCTTCATGTCTTTTTTTTGCTATCTTCCTGGAAGGAAGCATCAGCGTAGTTGCCACCAAATCTATCACAACTCCCAGGAAGGTGATGGGGTGCGCAGGGATCAGAGTGGACTTTGCTTGGTTTGAGACAACCCAAGGACTGCAGGAGACTCGCTGCCATCTGAAGGTGTCTAGATAGTGCCTTTGGGCATTGGTCCTTCAGCATATCACCTAGGTATACTATGATGCGTATACTGGATGCACTGAAACACTCTGGCCAGTTTCAGAACCTTGGTGAAATACCAACAAGCTGACAACAGGCCGAAAGGTAGAGAGGTGAACTTGGAAGAAAGGCCTGTGCAACAAAAGAAAGGCCTGTGCAACGGAAAAATTGGCACCGTGAGATATGTGCCTTTGAGGTCCAACCGGACGATCAAGTCATTGGGTCGAAGCAGGTCTTGGAGGAGATGAGTACCCTCCATCTTGAAGTGGCGATAAACCAGGCCCTTGTTGAATTCCTGGAGATTGATCTCAGAGCACTGACCCCCCTCCTGCATTTGGACCAAAAGCAGATTGCTTTAAAAATATGAACCTCTCACTAAATCAGCGAGGCCTCCTGCCCTGAGAAATGAGGGAGGTGTTGGCTGAAAAGGAGACCCGTAGAACTCTATGTGGAAACCCTGTACTGTTTAGAGCACCCAAGCGTCTGATGTGATTGCCCACCAATTGTCCAAGAAGTTTGATAGACAAACCCCCAAGCGAATGCATAAGAAAAATGAAAAACTCAGTGGAAATTTGCATTGGCTCCTCTTCCATGTGGTCTGTTGTGTTGACTTCTGCCTTTGAGGTATGATTAGGTTCCCATCTTAATGTTAGAAGTGACAGAGGGTGGGTCTTCTAGCAGATTGACTCACGCCTTTCCTTTCCATTCGCAGCTACGTGGTCCTGAGGAGATTTCCCTTAAATCAAGGGTCATTGAAACGCGTAGACCTCCTTTCTACAGCATTAGGATCAATACAAAAAAAAATATTGTAAAAATGTTAAAGTTGTTCCTATGCTGTGTGGTACTAATTTGAATTGTAAATAACTTTTTCGTATCAACTGATGTATAGCTTTTTTCATGTTTTGTATAGGTTGTATGGTTGAGTGAATGACTGAGTCTTTGTATGAGAGAAATTTGAGTGAGGTAGGCAATATTTTCAAATTCTATCAAATCTTTTTGAAATGTTTTGTTGAAATTTGAAGATTAAATTGATTCATTCTGGACTAAAAAAGCATCCTGAGGTTTACTGTTTAGTTCAGTAGATCGAGTGGTCACTAGCAGTCCCACAAAAAAGTAAGTGGCAATATTGGTGCTCGTTTTGGTTTTTCAGGTGTTGACTTCTGCGGCACGATCGCTCTCTGGAGGGCTAGAATCCTCCAAATCGACAGAAGACCATTGTCCTCGCTAGGAAGCTTGACCTCTGCCGGAGGTGGAGTATTGGTAACTGCCAGCCGACTTTGGCATGGCCTAGCAGGCTAAGATGGCAGCAGCGTTCCCGTAGCGATCCGCATAGCAGCCCGCTTATTCCGCCATAAATATGAAATATGCTCTAAAACCACTGCCCAAATCCGCCGGACCTAGCAGAGCAGAGACAAAAAGCAGGGGGGGAATGGGGGGGGCGTTTGACCCTGTCGGTATGGTCGGAGGAGGACGGATGGGGTCGCAGGAGGCCCCAGTTTGCTGGTGCCAAGGCCATCAAGATGGCGACATCCAGTGAGACGCTCCAAAGACTGAGCCCGTAATGGTGATGGGGCTTCTCCGACACAGCCCCCAGGCCTAGACAGTGCTTGTGGCAGGGGGCGTTGCATTTGCAGAGCGGACACAGGGATAGTGGGTGAGGCGCAGCATGGACTGCTCGCGAGCCCAATCCCCCCCCCCTAACGCACCCCCCCCACGGACGCGGCCGGGTTTCAATCAATCAATCAATCAATCAATAACATTTATAGAGCGCGATACTCACCCGCTATGGTCTCAAGGCACTGGGAAGAGGGGGGGGGGGGCTACTGCTCAAAAAGCCAGGTCTTGAGGTGCTTCCTGAAGGAGAGATGGTCCTGGGTGAGTGGCAGGTGGGTGGGGAGGGTGTTCCAAGTCTTTGCCGCCAGGTAGGAGAAGGATCTCTCTCCCGTGGTGGCTCTGCGGGTCCGTGGGACGGTGGCGAGGGCGAGGCTGGATGAGCGGAGCTGGCGGGTTGGCGTGTAGAGTGAGAGACGGTTGTTAAGGTATTCGGGGCCTAAGTCGTGGAGAGCCTTGTGTGCGTGGGTGAGGAGTCTGAACGTGATCCTCTTGCTGACTGGGAGCCAGTGCAGGTCTCTCGTAGGTGGAGATGTGGCTGTGTCGGGGGATGGCCAGGACAAGTCGTGCTGATGCGTTCTGGATGTGCTGGAGTCTTTTCTGTAGTTTGGCAGTGGTCCCAGCGTAGAGGTCGTTCCCGTAGTCCAGACGTCTGTTGACCAGGGCCTGGGTGACCATTTTCCTGGTTCTAGTGGGGATCCAGTGGAAGATTTTACGGAGCATGCGGAGGGTGTTGAAGCAGGAGGAAGTCACAGCGTGGACTTGTCTGGCCATCGTGAGAGAGGAGTCAAGGATGAAGCCCAGGTTGCGTGCGTGGTCCGTGGGCTTGGGTGGGGGGCTCAGGGCAGGGGGCCACCAGGAGTCTTCCCAGGCGGAGATGGATGGGCCGAGGATGAGGACTTCAGTCTTGTCCGAGTTCAGCTTCAGACAGCTGAGCTTCATCCAGTCCGCGATGTCTTTCATGCCGTCCTGGAAGCTGGCTTTGGCGGAGGCGGGGTCGTTGGTGAGGGAGAGAATTAGTTGGTTGTCGTCTGCGTAGGAGATGATGTTGAGGTTGTGCTTGCGTGCGATGGCTGCGAGGGGGCTCATGTAGCCATTGAAGAGGGTGGGGCTGAGCGAGGAGCTTTGAGGTACACCGCAGATGATCTTGGTGGCTTCTGCGAGGAAGGGCGGGAGACAGACTCTTTAAGTTCTGTCGGAGAGGAAGGAGGTGATCCATTCCAGTGCCTTTCCTTGGATCCCGGCGTGTTGGAGGCAGGTTGTCAGGGTGCGGTGAAAGACGGTGTCGAATACAGCCGAAAGGTCGAGGAGGATGAGGGCGGCGGTTTCTCCGTTGTCAAGCAGGGTCCTGATGTCATCGGTGGCTCCGATGAGGGCGGTCTCATTGCTGTGGTTCGCTCGGAATCCTGACTGCGATGGGTCGAGGGAGCCGTTCGTCTCAAGGAAGGCTGTCGGCTGTTTGTTGACAGTTTTCTCTATGACTTTAGCAGGAAGGGGAGGAGCGAGATGGGGCGGAAGTTCTTGAGGTCTGTGGGGTCTGCGGTGGGTTTCTTCAGGAGGGCGTTGATCTCTGCATGCTTCCAGCTCTCCGGGAAGGTGGCGGATGCGATGGAGTTGTTGATAATGTCCCTCAGTTTGGGTGCGATGATAGTCGACTTTGTTGAAGATGTGGTGTGGGCAGGGATCGGCTGGGGAGCCCGAGTGGATGGTGTTCATCGTGTGGGTGGTGTCTTCCGTGCTGACCTGGGTCCAGGCGCATAGGGCGGTGGTGGGGGGCGTAGGTTCAGTGGCAGGGTAAGAGTTCTGAGCGCCCTCCGGGACAGAGACGGTGCGCCTCAAGTGGGGCGCATAGCAGGGGCCCTACAACGCCTTAAGAGACGCCGGAGCTACTCACCCCTGCGCACAGACAGCAGGCCCCTCTCCCCCCCGCAGCGGCACCGGGCCTCGAGGTGCGCGGGGGAGGTGACGCACTCGCGGTGCGGGTGTCACTGCCAGCGGGGGTCAACGGGCCCAGATTCCCCAGGCTGACTGACAGGGCGCACCACTGCAGCAGCCCCCGAGCTTGGAGGCCGCAACAGCCATCGGCGGGGTGGCCAAGAGGCCTTCCAAATACAAAATCACACAGTTGAACTCCAGCTTAAGTAGGGACATCGCCTTTGGGGGGGCGTAGCGACGACATCATACTACACAGTGCCACACCATAAGAGACTCATGACCAGCAGCTCTTGAGGAGGGCACCAGGCGGACCTGTATAGCGCTGTTGGCCCCCGCGGCGACCGCCCCTCTCCCCCGCGACAGCGCTGGGCCCCGAGGCGCGCGGAGGAGACAATAAATAAACCAGTGGACCCCTACAGATTACAACAGAGGCTGTGCTGGGAGGCGTCAGGTAGCTCTTCGCACACGCTTCTCGGAAGTAACGGGACAACACCTGTAAGTTGGAACTGGGGCAAAATCAGGGGAGACGCCGAGTCGCCATAGCAGTCGTGGCAGACTGCGTGCAAAGAGATCACTTTCCAGGGGAACCTACTGTGGGGAGCCACTGGAAACGGTTGGTGGACGCATTCACTATGGGACGCCAATCGGCAATTGGCACAGCGCAAAACTCAGAGGGCGACGTCCCTGACCTCACACACCAGGCCTCAGAGTGGGGAGCTCGCAGGATCGGACGCTATGTCATCCAAACTGGACAAAGTCTTGGCGGCAATTGAACACTCAAGAGTGACGATGGAGCACAAGTTCGGAGAACTGCCAACGGATCTAAATTTACTCCGGGACGACCATAGGAAATTGGCAGATAAGGTCAAGCTGGGAGAAACTGCGATACAAACTCTAGAACCACAAGTACGACAGCAGCAAGACTCCTTAAAGGACCTGTAGGCACAAGTGAAAATCCTAGAGAGCAGAACGGATGATCTGAAAGGTCGCTCACGGAGAAGCAACATTCGCGTCATAAATCTACCGGAGGGAATTGAAGGGACCAATCCAATCAACTACATAAAAAGATGGATTGCAACGTTTACGCCAGCAGAAGAACTGACCCCGTTTTTTTCAATTGAACGGGCGCACCGGGTGCCGACCCGTAAGCCACAGCCAGGATCGCCTCTGAGGCAGTTTCTTAAATTGCTCCATTACCATGACAGGGACACTATCCTTCGAGCCTCAAGGAGACATGGGTCGATCTGAGTGGAAGAAAAACAGGTTGTTATTCCCGGACTTCTCCAGGGCAGTACAGCAACAACGGTCCACTTTTATGGCAATTAAACGTACCCTGCGACAGAAGAATGTTCAATACGCACTCTTATTCCCGGCCTGCCTCAAGATAATACACAACGGAACTACACAATTTTTCTCGGATCCAGCAGCGGCCAGTGAATAGGTTGAACACCACCTGACGGTCGGGGCCAGTCCCCGAAGCACACACACCAATCGACTGGCTGGCCGCCAACGGTGACAGCAGAAGAAAGTCACACTAACCCAGCTACACCCACGCTCTGATTCCTCCAACAAGAACTCTCCGGATCTTGCACCAATTATCGTAGAACGCCGCAGAGCACTTCAGGCAGCTGCAGAGGTGGGGTTCCCGGGAGACAGTTCAGACGGCGAGAGGGGACCTCAAATATTCACGTCGGAAGAAGAGGGCAGCAATGGAAACACCCTAGGAGATGGCTCAATGACTCCGCCACTAGTAACCCCTCAGACGACTGACACATTGATCTGACTCTGCTCTGACATTCTCAACCTGGCACATCAAACCTAGACACTAGATGACCTCTGACACCGACACACCCCCTGCTCGAGGGGAAGCTGCTGATCACAGATGGAATGGCTAACCCTGGGCCTGGCGAAATGGGCAAACATCCTTCGCATCATACTATGCAGCATGGCTCGGGTCCACTGGGCCGCGATAGGGCACCAGCTTGATACAGTCAACGAACAGGCGGCTGCAGCACTAGCAGCTCGTGGAGGCCGGAGGCCGAAGACCACACCCCCCACATAACAGACTAAAGTTAGCACATGTTGTGCAGTTTGAACGTATCGCTCCGAGGGATTGGTCCTCATAGTTGGGATGGTTTCCCGTTAAGTTACCTTACTCCTCACCAGTTATACATCCCTGTCACATTCCCGGCAGAACAAACACGCAATCCACAGAACGGTGGCCTGACCAACAGAAGCAGGCACTAGGGAGAGGACACGAGAGGGACAAGGGGTGACGTGCTTGGTAGGACGCCACCCAGACAGCAAGCACCAGGATAGACATGCCCCATAACACAGACCTGAAAGTGGTAACATTAAACGTCAGGCATGCACACTGCAGGCAAACGTTATGCGATGTATACATATATGAAACGACAGCAAGCCCAGGTAGTGTTCCTCCAGGAGACGCACCTGACAGGGTTAGAGGTGGAGTGCCTACGGAAGAAGTGGCGAAGTATCATCTGCGCTACAACATACTCTGCATTTGCTGGGGGAACCCAATTTGGTTCAGGCTAGGGTCCCCTTTAAAGAGCAATCCAGGGTGATAGATAAAGAGTCGATACTCTTTGCTAGCGGGACATCTCGAGGGTAAAGAAATATTGATGGGAAGCATTTATGCTCCTAACGTAGAACAGGAACAGTACTGGGCCCGCCTTACAAGGGTGTTAGCACAATACACAACACTGCCGTGGTTACTGGGAGGGGACTACAATTGTACTCTCGACATCAACTTTGACAGGTCCCAACCCCAGCCGCCACATTCGCCTGCACCGAAACAGAGCATTTTAAACAATGGGTTACCTAATGGACATTGGCAGATGCATGGAGAGAGAGAAGAACCCAAAACACCAGGCTATACTCATTTTACTCAGTCCCAAATAACCTCAGGGTACGTCTCGATAGATTCCTCTGCACCGCAACCTTACTCCCCCAAATACTGCACACTGATTACCTAGGCAGAGTACTGTCCGACCACAATGCAAATACCGTGACCCTCAGATGGCGCCCACCGCATCCCCCAATACATGTAAGTTGCCTAGAGAATGTCTCATGGACCAGGCATTCTGTCACACACATGTAGAACACATCCAAGAATATTTTACATTCAACTCACATACAGCATTTTCCAGATCCGTAGACTGGGATGCATTTCAAGTCGAAGCAAGCGGTCACTGTATACAACACATACTAGGGTGAGGCAGGTACTGGAACGATCACTACAAACGGCAGAAACAAACCTAGCAGACCTCACGAAACAGCTGGACAGAGGGGACATTACTTCCGAACAGGTAGCGACAGCAAAAACAGTTTATGCGGAAACTATGGGGGACCTGCGTAAATACAACTTTAGAGCATATGCTGCCAGAGTACATCGAGAGGGAAACAGGGCGGGTACACTACTGGCCTGGCTGGCAAAGCAAGACACGGACATGCCACCCATCACGACTTTGCAAGATAAGACGGGGGTTCTTCGGCACGCACAGGTAGATATACTGCACATCTTTCACGATTACTACACGGATATCTATCGAGCCCCACCGCGACCGTCCCCCTTGGCGCTAACCCAATGTTCGAGGCATATGGGCTGCAGATGGTACATTATGAATAGATCGCCATCTGGTGTTGGGCTCGGATGATTGCACTTTGTTTTTCTCGTGGAGAGTCTTTTGTATCTTGGTGACTCCTCCTTTGGTTGGTAGTGCGCATGGGCATCGGCTCCATCCTTAGATTGTTTTTTTCCGCCATCGGGTTCGGATGAGGATCGAGACGCTCCAGATCAACTTCAGAGAAAAGTGATTTATCGGCGCGTATTCCCTTTCCAATTCGACGGTATTGTTATCGAACGCGTCTCATTTTCATTCCGGCGCGTTGCAAATTCAAAATCAAAGAGAAAGAACTTGGATCTACGTCGACGAACAGGAGGCCCTTCTCGACGCAGTCAAGCCCGGAGTCCATGGAAAGGACTCCATTCAAAAAATGTCCAACGTGTGGTGCTAAGTTCCCACTCAAGGACCTACACGAGGTGTGCAACCTCTGTCTATCGCCTGAACACGAATCCAGGGACTGCGAAGCCTGCGCAGCATTCTCCTCCAAGCTAACGATCAGAAATCGTCGAGCTCGAAGACACGAGGTTTCCAGAATGCAGTCGGAGGCGATCCCGGAGCTGTTCGGAGACGAGCAAATCGAGGAAGAAGATCAGTCGGGGTCGGAAGGGGACCAGTCGGAGGTTGAAAAACTCACCGAGCAACAAACCGTGAGTGACGACGTCCCCTTACCGAAAAACCGACCCCGTGCGGTAACGACCCCGCCTTCGGGCCCGGTCAAACCGCAGAAAAAAGTTTCCGACACCCCGCCCTCGGGCCCGGCAACGAAACCGAAACCAAAACACTCGGACTCCCACCATGTCGGATCCGAGAAAAGGGCGACATCGACTTCGGCACCGAGGCTACATACAAGGGAAAGCTCGGTATCGAAACATTCCATGTCGAAACATAAATATGATTCGTCGTCCAAGATCCACTCGATACCCAGGAAGTCGGAATCGAGTAGACATTCGGTGCCGAAAACACCAAACACTGACGATCGAAAACATAAGCACCTTTCGGAACCAGGACCTTGGGTACCGATTCAGGAGCAACAGACAGATCCCAAACAAAAGATCTTGTTTATCGATCCGCAAACTGGCAAAGTAGTCACGAAGAAGAGAAAGAATGAACAGACAGAAGATAAATCTCTTCATTCAAAAAAGAGGACATTGGGGACAAATATAACTCCTCCTGCTTCTCCTCGACCTAAAGTCACACCCTCTTCTCCTATTCCTCACAATAGGCCAAATATTCCTACACCTTCCACACCAAGACCAGCTACACCTCAGTCTGATGTAGACAGTGATATAGGGGAGGGAGAACCTCAAGGGGATGACGAAACCATCCCAGATGAGGATGACCCATGGGAAAATTATGACGTGGGGTCAGATGAGGACAACGACCCCGAGTTATATCCCTCAAAGCCTTCACCACCTGATGATAACACAGGGTTTGTGCAGCTCATTAATAGGGCAGCAAAATATCATAAAGTAGATATACATACAGAACCTCAAATAGAGGATTTCCTGTTAGAGACTCTACCTAATGCACAGAGAACATCAGGTACTCTTCCTATGTTGAAGGGTCTTCTAGGTCACACAGAAGAAATATTCAAAGACCCAGTGAGGGCTAGGGTGTTAAACCCAAGAATTGATAAAAAATATAAGGCGGCTCCAAAGGACCCAATATTTATTAAAGGACATGTACCTCTAGACTCGCTGGTGGTCTCAAACGCTCGTAAAAGAGCAAACTCATTATCTACAGGAGAGGCTCCTCCACCTGATAAAGAGTCAAAATTAATAGATGCATCAGGCAAAAGAGTAGCATCACAGGCGGCAAATAGCTGGCGTATAGCCAATACACAGGCACTACTCGCACGTTATGACAGGGCACATTATGATGAATTAGAAAAACTCATCACACATCTCCCCAAAGAACATCAGAAAAAGGCAGATCAGTTAATACAGGAAGGTAAAATAATAACTAATACTTCCATTAAGTGCGCCCTAGACGCAGCAGACACTGCAGCAAGATCTATCAACACCAGTGTCATGTTAAGGAGACATGCATGGCTTAGAATCTCAGGATTCAAACAGGAAGTACAAACGGCCCTACTAAACAAACCATTTGATCAAAAGCCACTGTTTGGTTCAAGCACAGATGAGACCTTAGAAAAAATGAAAAAAGATACAGAAACGGCTAAGTCAATGGGAGCATTGCAACAGCCAACACAAAGAGGTTCCTTTCGTAGATCCACCTATAGAGGGAGCTCAAAGAATACAGGAACAAATCAGCAATCCACCTATTTCACACCAACATCACTCAGAGGTAATTCAAGAGGCAGTTACAGAGGTAACAACAACAAGGGTCGAGGCCGCGGAAATAATAACAACCGCAACGCCTCAACACCAAAACAGTGACTTCATAGAACTCCCCCCAGACCACATAACACCGGTCGGGGGACGTCTATCACAGTTCCTACCTGTCTGGGAGAACATCACATCAGACAAGTGGGTGAGACAAATTATCCAACATGGTTATTGCCTGGAACTCACAGCTACCCCACCAAACATCCCCCCCAAACAGCGTCCAATGAGTCAAGATCATCTGACATTGTTAAGAGAAGAAGTACTAGCACTTCTACAAAAGCATGCAATAGAGAAGGTCCCAAAAGATCAACAAGGAACAGGGGTATACTCTCTATACTTCCTGATCCCCAAAAAGGACGGGTCCCTAAGACCAATATTAGACCTCAGACCTCTCAATGCTTACATAAATTCGGAGCATTTCCACATGGTCACGCTCCAACAAGTACTCCCTTTACTGAAGAAAGAGGACTTTCTTTCTACACTGGATCTAAAAGACGCTTACTTTCATATCCCAATTCACAAAGCCCACAGAAAATACCTAAGATTTGTATTAGAAGGACAACACTATCAGTTCAAAGTCCTTCCGTTCGGTGTCACAACAGCACCAAGAGTTTTCACAAAATGCCTAGCTGTGGTAGCAGCACACCTAAGAAGACAACAAATACATGTCTTCCCATACCTGGACGATTGGCTAATAAAGGCCAAGTCAAAAGAAGAATGTCTTCACAACACACAGAAGACAATTCAATTGCTGCACCACCTAGGGTTCACGGTGAACTACAAAAAAATCACACCTGCAACCAAACCAAATTCAGCAATACCTGGGGGCTACAATAGACACAAAAAAGGCAATAGCATACCCCAACCCAATCAGGATACAAACAATGGTCGGGTTAATACAAAAATTTCAACCACAACACTCACTACCAGCACGAGTGTTTATGCAACTATTAGGCATGATGTCCTCCTGCATACTGCTAATACCACATGCCAGACTACAAATGCGTCCACTACAGGAGTGTCTAGCGACACAGTGGAATCAGGCTCAAGGTCAGATTACAGATCTGGTGTTGGTAAACGACCGGACGTATCGCTCTCTGAAGTGGTGGAACACAGAAAACATTTCCAAGGGACGGTCGTTCCTAGAGCCAATTCCACAAGTGATTATAACAGCGGACGCATCGCTCTCAGGATGGGGAGCGCATATGGACAAATACACAGTGCAGGGGAGGTGGAGTGTGCAGCAAAAGAAACTGCACATCAACTACCTAGAACTATTAGCAGTGTTTCTAGCACTAAAAGCTTTCCAAATGCAAATAACAGCCAAGGCAGTCCTGATCAGAACAGACAACATGACTGCAATGTATTATATTCAAAAACAGGGGGGGGGGGGACACACTCTCTCCAACTATCCAAACTAGCACAGGACATTTGGAGATGGGGCCATTCCTCAAAAGATCTATCTGTTAGCAGAACACCTACCAGGAGTTCAAAATCAGATAGCAGACATCCTAAGCAGACAGTCAGAACAAGTACACGAATGGGAGCTGCACGACCAAATACTGCAGCCATTCTTCCAAAAATGGGGGCAACCAGAGATAGATCTGTTTGCCAATCATCAGAACGCAAAATGCAAAAACTTCGCATCCAGGTACCCACACCAACGGTCCCAGGGCAATGCACTATGGATAAATTGGTCCAACAAATTTGCTTACGCGTTCCCTCCTCTACCACTAATTCCGTTACTGGTTCGGAAGCTGCAGCAACACTCAGTCACAATGATACTAGTGGCACCCACGTGGGCAAGGCAGCCGTGGTTCACCACACTGCTACAACTCTCACAAGTACCACATCAAAAGCTAAGATTATTACCCATGCATCTTACACAGAACCATGGAGAAATAATGCACCCAGATCCCAAACAACTGAACCTAGCGATCTGGCTCCTGAGGTCATAGAGTTTGGATATTTAGATTTACCACCAGAATGTATGGAAATCATTAAACAAGCAAGACGTCCTACCACCAGAGCATGCTATGCAGCAAAATGGAAAAGGTTTGCTATACACTGTAACAGTAAACACATCAACCCTCTGGACGCATCCACTAAACAAATCATTTGCTATTTACTACACTTGCAGCAATGTAACTTAGCATATACCTCTATAAGAGTTCATCTCGCAGCTATAGCGGCGTACCTACAGAACAGGCAACCTCTTTCCCTGTTTAAAGTACCAGCAATTAAGTCTTTCATGGAAGGACTCAAAAGAGTCATTCCACCAAGAAGACCACCTTCCCCAGTCTGGAATCTCAACATAGTACTTACCAGACTAATGGGGCCACCCTTTGAACCTATGCATAGGTGTGAAATACAATTCCTCACATGGAAGGTGGCCTTCCTCATAGCTATCACGTCACTTAGAAGAGTAAGTGAGCTGCAGGCTTTTACAATTCAAGAACCATTTATGCAGTTACACCAAAATAAGGTGGTTCTTAGAACAAACCCAAAATTCTTACCAAAGGTAATTTCAGCATTCCACATCAACCAGTCAGTGGAATTACCGGTTTTCTTTCCAAAACCACAAACAGTAGCAGAAAGAGCCCTACATACATTAGATGTTAGAAGGGCCATATTGTACTATATAGAAAGAACACAGACTTTCAGAAAGACAAAACAGCTATTTGTAGCGTTTTCTCCAACACACAAGGGCAATCCCATCTCTAAAGCAGGCATTGCCAGATGGATTGTAAAATGCATTCAAATATGCTACTTAAAAGCAAAGAGAACATTAACTGTTCCTCCTAGAGCTCACTCTACACGTAAACTAGGAGCATCTATGGCATTTTTGGGAAACATTCCACTAGATGACATATGCAAAGCAGCTACCTGGGTTACACCGCACACCTTCACAAAACACTATTGTGTAGATGTGCACACAACACAACAAGCTAGAGTGGGACAAGCAGTATTAAAAACTTTATTTCAGACAGTTGCAACAGACACGGGAGACCACCGCTAGGGAGAGAACTGCTGTATAGTCTATTCATAATGTACCATCTGCAGCCCATATGCCTCGAACGGAATATGCTACTTACCAGTATGCATCTGTTCTTGGCATAGAGGGCTGCAGAGTGGTACATGCCCTCCCAGCCTCCCCGGAACCCTGTGTCTGTTCCAACATTATCTTATTTAGATACACTTACATGGGCATTCTTATCTGTATTCTACTACACTACTCCATCTAACCCTACTATGGCAAAACAATCTAAGGATGGAGCCGATGCCCATGCGCACTACCAACCAAAGGAGGAGTCACCAAGATACAAAAGACTCTCCACGAGAAAAACAAAGTGCAATCATCCGAGCCCAACACCAGATGGCGATCTATTCATAATGTACCACTCTGCAGCCCTCTATGCCAAGAACAGATGCATACTGGTAAGTAGCATATTCCCTTTTCAGTCCATGCCCCTACCCAGCATTCCACCGGCGGATGGAAAGGCACTAGATACAAAGATAAAATCCCCGGATGTTACCCATGCAATTAGAGCACTAGAGCGGCGTAAATCACCAGGAATGGACGTCTTTCCCCTCGAATATTATGCCACCTTTCAGAGACCGGTGTCCATGTATGACAACTCATTAAAGCGAAGCAAACTTCCCAGATCACTGAGGGAATCTACCCTGGTAACCTTCCTTAAACCGAAAAGGGATCCCACGCTCCCGTCCTCATACAGGCCAATAACGTTACTCAACGCAGATTGTAATATTTTAGGGAAAATACTAGCGGATAGGTATATTCAGGTTCTCCCACAACTGATCCACCCAAACCAAAATGGCTTCCTCCCCCCCAGGAGGAATATGTCGCAAAATATACGTCGGCTATTTCACATACAAGACAGAGCACGGGACCACTTCCCCCGCGCAGCTTGCCTAATCTTAGACCTTGAAAAGGCCTTCCATACCCTCTCATGGCCGTATCACTTCGCAACCCTCCGTAAGGGGCACGTTGGCCTGACCCTACTAGCATATACGCTTCTTCTTTACAAAGGCCTCCCCACCAGGGTGAGAGTAGGGAAGTACATCTCAAATCCCATTCAGGTGGAACGAGGGACAAGACAGGGATGTCCCCGGTCCCCCCCACTTTTCGCGTTAGCAGTGGAGCCCCTGGCCATTCGATTACAACAAAAGGGAGACGACTGGGGTATTCCGATAGCGGGCACGGTCCACTGCGTAACATTGTACGCTGATGATTTCCTTATCTATGTACGAGACATTACAAGAGATCTTGCACCAATATGGACAATACTACAGAACTTTGCAGAGGTCTCCGGACAATTGGGGAAAAATCAACAATTTTTCCTCTCAGCCTTCACCTTGCTCCCTTGGAGGTCCGCATAGGACCTCAGACGCTTGGTTGGAGTGCTGTGGTACCTCGCTATCTGGGAGTGAGACTGGATCACTCCCCTGAAGACCTCTACGAGGGGGAACCATTGTAACATATTGGCAGGGCTTCGATCAACAGTTACCTTTTGGAAGACGCTACCCTTGGCCTCCATAGGGCGTGTAGCCCTGGCCAAATGATAATGGTGCCCAGACAACTCTACTCCTTTACAAATCTCCCGGTGATATCCCCTCGTTCCTTTTTCCAGGAAATTGACACACTACCCACGACATTGAAATGGGGAGGTGGTAGACACAGAGTGGCCCTACGGACCCTGTACTTACCCACAACACAACGGGATTGGGGGCTCCCTCCTTCGAAGCGTATTTCCTAGCAGCGCAGATCCAGTGGTTGTCCCATTGGACAGGGGAACGCCACATGGAGGAGACATACACTGATGATGGTCAGGCACCCCCCCGGCTATTCGGCGGCTATTGATGCCGGGTACAGCCAAAGAGTACATATCCTCTACAGGTGGTGATCGCCCGCAAATGCATGATGCGCATACACAGTATGTAAAAAGGCCAGCCGTTTTACTCTCCACAGAATGAATTCTTTCACATCCGGAACCCTCCGGATATGGAAAGAAAGCGAGGTGACGGAGGTGGAGGCGCTGTTCGAGGAGTGGCAGTTGAAGACATATGACCAACTGCAAAATGAATATGGCCTCCCCCGAGGACAGTTCCTAGTGCACAGACGGTTGATAGACAGTGTAAGACAATGCTGGGATCTAGCCGACGGAGAACCGCCGACGCACCCAGTGCTCCACACAATCCTACGTATGGGCAGGGGCAGGCATTTAGTCATGTGGTATTATAAAGCGATAAGAGTGGTGTGGCTCACTGGTTAGAGGCGGCAGACCCGGAAGCAGAGAACGGCCCGGGACCAGGGTTCAATTCCCGACGCGGCAGGGTCGTGAACCAGGGTCAGCAGACTCGATAATTCTCGTCTCGGTGCCTACACTAACCAGGGATCACACTCTGCAACTCTAGGCATTAGCATGCCTCATCTCTACAACGGCCCCCACATTCACCGGGGATGCCTGGTTTCACCTTGGAGATACACAGTAGGTACCATCTCACAGGGATAGCCACGACGGGTTCCCCAGCGGTCTACAGCGCCACGACGCCTCAGGGCAGCAGTGCGCTTTACAAGACCACATACATTACATTCTACCCCGTTATTAACCCTCTGCCAACGATGGGAAGATGAGATAGGATGCGTGCTTAGTGATCAGGAATTGGAGAAGGCTTTAGAGTACCCAAAGAAAGTGTCACAGAATGCATGGTTCAAAAATATCCAATTCAACATATTACACCGCGCATATCGAACACCTCACAAACTCCAACGTTTCTACCCCGACACAGCCTTTACGTGTCCCAGGTGCCAAATACCCACAGCAAACTTCAAGCACATGTTTTGGGACTGTCCCGTAATCCAAATATACTGGAGTAAGGTACATCGGTCTCTGGAGGTGACAGTCCACCTTCAACACATTGACACATGAGAGGAGAGCGCCTTGGGGATCTTCCGCAGGCGGAAGACAGAAAAGGTGCAGTGCAGGTTCGCATCCTTAGCCCTACTCCTGGCACAACTGGGAATAGCCATGTACTGGAGAGCACCAGTGGGACCCCCTAAGGCAGCCTGGACAGGTGCAGTTAAAAAGTGGGGGGCAGCGGAGGAGGCAATACAGAGGGAGGAGGAGGTGAAGGGGACTCGCAAACACCCCATATCGATGGAATGGGCACAGTTACTGTTCCAATTCACACGGGAGACAACGCATGACATCTCACCCGGGACCACCGATCAGGGCTTGATCCATTACCGTTTTTTAGCTCACTGCACCATCCCAGCTCAGAACCTGGCTACATGCAAGCCAATTCTTTTACTGGAAAGGAAACAAGCTTCCGGGGACCGGTTTCTGGCATTACAGCCGTCTTCGGCCCGGCTTGCTTGAATCCTGATGGTGCAGTGAGCAAGGGACTCATGTCTGAGCATACCCTTCCACGCTTGTGGCTTGGTAGTTTGCTAAAAAAACGGTGATGGATCAAGCCCTGATCTGTTGACTGGGTATGAGTGTTCTGTTTAATTCAGATACTCTGTCCATCACCACCCCCTTTTCTGAATAGTTTTGTCCACCATAAGCGTGGAAGGGTATACTCAGATGTGAGTCCCTTGCTCATTGCACCATCAGGATTCAAGCAAGCCGGGCCGAAGACGGCTGTAATGCCAGAAACCGGTCCCCGGAAGCTAGTTTCCTTCCCAGTATAAGAATTGGCTTGGTAGTTTGGTCTGCCCTGTTCCCATGATGCACTGGGCCAGGGACAGACTAATTTGCATGTAGCCAGGTTCTGAGCTGGGATGGTGCAGTGAGCTAAAAACAGTGATGGATCAAGCCCTGATCTGTTGACTGGGCATGAGTGTTCTGTTTAATTCAGATACACTGTCAACCACCACCCCTTTTCTGAATCGTTTTGTCCACCATAAGCGTGGAAGGGTATACTCAGATGTGAGTCCCTTGCTCATTGCACCATCAGGATTCAAGCAAGCCGGGCCGAAGACGGCTGTAATGCCAGAAACCGGTCCCCGGAAGCTAGTTTCCTTCCCAGTATAAGAATTGGCTTGGTAGTTTGGTCTGCCCTGTTCCCATGATGCACTGGGCCAGGGACAGACTAATTTGCATGTAGCCAGGTTCTGTGCTGGGATGGTGAGTGAGCTAAAAAACGGTGATGGATCAAGCCCTGATCTGTTGACTGGGTATGAGTGTTCTGTTTAATTCAGATACTCTGTCCATCACCACCCCCTTTTCTGAATCGGAGTGGAAATGGCGCTGTTAGCAATCCCCAGAAATATGATGGCCCGTTGGGCCCAGCTAGAAAGCACATCTGGGGAGATAAGAGCCCTGTAACTTTTGGTGTCTTGTGCCATTTCAAAAATCTTCACAAGTGGACCAGTGACATACTGGAGGTTGTCCTGGCACGACTGCCAGTAGCAGTCGATACCCTTCTTAAGGTCTATGATATATTTGGCCAGAAAGGTGGCCAATGCCCGCATCTATTTCAGCCGTAAGGGACATCTTGCCTTCCAAAAATTGGCAGTGCCATTAGGCTGTTACGAACTTCCTGATGCAGAGGCTTCCGTATGGTTGGCCACCTTATCATATGGAGTCCACTCCGAGTAATACAAGTGCCTCAGGTCGTCTGGGTCCGGAAAGACTGACTCTGACCCAGAAGGAGTTGAAAGAAGGCCTCCAGGTTCAACCCTGCTCAGTCACCGTCTGAGCCAGGATGGGAATAGTCTGAGGAAGGAAGAGGGGAGAGGGTAGGGAGTTAGGCACAACCTTACTGTGGGGTGCCAAATAGGGGACAGCCAATTCGGGGACAGTGGATAATCGAACGGGTAGGGCAGTATTAGCGCATAAGAACACCTTCTTTTTGCCTGGCAAATGTGTCCAGGTCAATCCCTGAGTCATGCTGACGCTTGCACAAGTTCTCAGCGTGGGAGGCGTAAGCCTTCTCTGAAGGTTCTGGGGCCAAAGGCTCAAAGTTATTCTCTCGAAGCGAGGGGCTGTAGATAGCTTTGCACCATCTCCATGAGTCTCTTCTCCAGGGGGGGGCCGTCGCTTCTGAGACTGCTTGAACTATGGAAGTGTCCACTGCATCACAGAAATCATCTGTGACAGTAAGTATTCCACACATTCCTCCTCATAATACTTTCCCTATTCCTCCCTACTCCTGCAGTTACAGGTAGGCGCAGGCAGCCAGACAGGTAGCCAGGTACAGGTAGGTAGAGGAGTATTGCGGTGGCCACCCACCAGGTAAGAGGGATTAAAGGGGAGGGCACCCCTAGAGATATTCAGCTGCTTGTAGTCAAACCTAAAAGTCAGGGTGAATGATGCTAAAATAGAAATCAACAGGCACCCAGCTGAGATTCTAAAATGGTAATGTGTGTTTCATATGCGCTCCTCAAGGAGTTGTGACACATTTTTATATGATTATTTATTGAACATAAATTCTCTTCCATATGATTATCATCCGAGATCAAGGTCTCTGTAACAGGGAGTAGCAGGCGTTCCTAGTGCAGCTGGCACATTTAGACACACACATCCACAAGGTCTAATAGCACTTAGCTATGGAGTAGCAGGGCCTAGTGTGGATGGGCCTTCTAGTGAAATTTCTGTGCCTACTGTGAATCTTGCACAGGCTTCTCCCACGGCTAACATGGTGGGTATTATTGCTGCTGATAAGTGCAGTGCAACCAGAAGGACAATCATGGAAAGCAATTGATATTTGCTTGCTAATAATTGAGAAATATTGTGAGTAAATGTTCTGTAGTCTATTGTGTGAATGAATTGAGATACATGAGTAAGGAAGCAGCTACATGTGTGTGATGCTTATGAAAATCTTCACCTGGTGGAAGAGTTTTAGTGTAATGCTAAAAATCAAAGATTTGCACAAAAATTATAGAATGGAAATGACTGAAGATTAGATTAATTAACTGGGTCTACCATTCCTAGGGTGACACTTAAAGGAGTAAATGAAATGTACAAAAGAATAGTAAGATCTGGAGAAATACAGGTACAAGTGAGGACCAAAATCTCAACGGAAGTGCAAAACACGGAAGAAAAAGGCAGAAGTAGAGAAGGAACCCTATGCAAATAAACCTGAAAAGGAGTTGGATGTGACTTACTTGACTTTGACTTTGCCTTTGCGCGAAGTACATGGTGGGGCGTATGTGCATGTTCCTTTGCAGATGTCAGATTTCCTTGCATTCATGACAAACGTTCCAAATCTTAGGAAGAACAATTAAAGCGGTGTATGGAGGTGGATGGATTAATGGCAATATAGATGGTGCTTTGGGCTGTTTCCAAGATGTTTGAAATTGAGATTCCGAACGATTTGTGGGAAAAGTGAAATGCAGCTGTAAATAGCCCACAGAGGAGCCATCAAGTGTGCTCCCTCATAAACTCCAGATGTTGTTGTCACGGACAACTACAAGGAAGTGATTGCAAATTTGAAGCAAACAGACCCAGGGATCTACCCAGGAGCCAAAAGAGTCCTAGTCCGATATTATGAGAGGCTTATGCAGATCTATATTAAGTATATGGAAGCTAAAGGACCCACAACAGAAAACAGTGGTTTCGTGTCCGCTTTTGTTTTT
Source organism: Lissotriton vulgaris (assembly GCF_964263255.1). Taxonomy (NCBI): domain Eukaryota; kingdom Metazoa; phylum Chordata; class Amphibia; order Caudata; family Salamandridae; genus Lissotriton; species Lissotriton vulgaris. Next base: position 1,137,309,168 of record NC_141693.1, read on the forward strand.
GATTTGCTCCCGTGGTAGTTCTTACCCTCATCAGCGTGTGTTGCGTTGACAGGCTAAGATTATAGATGAGATATTGAATCATGCAAAGTACTACAGTGACTGTTTTGAGTTTTAACAGCAGAACCTGAATGAGAAACTTACCATAGCCCAGACAAAGTATTTCCAGAGAAATGCTAGAAATTAAAAGGTTGATTCAGGTGATTATGATTTTGTTGGTGGAGCAATTCCAAGTGCAAATCTGGTTATGCAGGGTGGGAGTGTGCATAGATCTGCTCCATAGAATTTCAAAGTTGTTCCTAAGGCAGAGATGTTGAGAATGGCTCAAATGGGACGAACTAAAATATTAGCATGTTAAAGAAAAGTACCCTATGCCATTACTGTCTGCATCTAGGACACTGGAAGTGAGTGTATAGATAAAATCCAGATAGAATTCAAAATGTTCTTCCTCAAATGCTACAGAGTCCTTTTAATTTAGCGGACAGTGGACCACGACCTTCTCAGCCGTAGCTCCCAGCCTAACCAACTTTTGTGCAGAACATGCAGAACCAAGGTCAATTCAATAAAAATGTGCCTGTAGTTCCAGTGATACAGCAAAATGTGCGAAACAAGATACAATGTTTTCAGAAGGATTCAGATTTAAAGCGAAATCCATTTCTAATTCGTAGTGAATACCCCAGAGCACAATGATTTTCAAGTTTTCTGCTAGACTGAATCCGCCCCAATGATTGTGCCTGAAAGATTAGGAGGACTGCATGCTTGGTGCAGTCCCAAAGGTGAACCAGTGACCCACATGTAGATGGTGTGGTGAATGTCCACCCGGTATTCTCTGATCGATAAAGGTACTACCCACTCCACGGTGCATCTGTTGGAGTTTCCAAACCTAGACCTCTTGGGAAACAAATCTCGGTTTTTGCAGTCCGTAACAGACCGATAACTAACCAGGCTTCGGGAAATATTTCTGTAAATATTGTCCCACTTGAGGATGACCTCAAAGAATTCATAATGTATGATACAAGTTCTATAAACCTATTACTTAGAAAAATAAAATTAGTGATTTATTGTACACTGGATGGTGACACAATTCAAACCCAAGATAAAGGTTCACCCTTTAAAAATCAAATAAGAATAATCTAGAGTACATTTTCTCTAGCTCCTACAGAAGATATTTTTGCTTTATGCACAGTCCAAGAGAAGATATGGGATCTTACAGGAAAACAGATTGGACAGATCAAAGTGCAGAGCCAGAGAAGATCATTGTTAAACCAAGTGCAATTTATCCTCCGACTTCTCATTAGAAGCTTACATGGAAAGCAGAGGAGGGAATGAAAGCCATATTTGAAGAAAATTATAGATCTAGGAATTATAAGAGAAGTTCTTGGTAGTCCCTGAAAATTCTTCTGTGATGGGAATTAAACACCTAGTGGGAAATGGAGGGTGATCCAAGATCTTTATAAGATTAATAAAATTGTAATTTCATGTTGTCCTGTGGTACCAAATCCTACTATGATTTTGTTTCCTATCGATGCAGAATGGTACACAGTTATTGATGTGTGCCAAGCTTTCAACCATATTACACTTCATGAAGATAGTCAATATCTCTTTGAGTTCAAGCTCCTTTAACCCCTTCGATGCTGATGACGAGATCAGCTCGTCATGAGCCACGGTGGGCGTGTGCGGATGACGAGCTGAGCTCGTCATGTAATGTGGCTTTTGCAAAAAAGCCGCGTAGCGCAAAAATAACCGCCCCAGCGATGCGGTTAATAAAGTTTTCAATTGGTGGTGTATTTTGCCAGGATTTATGAAAAGTCTCTCAGTCTTTAGTCAAATTCTGAAGAAACATTTGGAGAGCTTGTTGTTGCCCTGTAATTCGGTGCTGGTGCAGGAAGTTGACTATCAGTTGTTCGCATCCTAATCAAAAGATTGCAAGTTGGATACAGTTGAGCTCTTGAACCATCTACCTGGCAATGGTCATGAAGTGCTTCCCACAAATATGCAATACTGTAGGAAAGAAGTGATCTATTTTGGTCACCATATTTAAAGATAGGCACGACAAGAATGGTGCTGCAATCCTGAGAGAGACCCTTCCAAATACACACAGAAATAAGAATGTACCCGTGAATGGTTGGTGCTGTACACAGTGGATGCCCAGCTTTTCCTATATTTCAAAGATTTTACCCCACAGGGATGTTTCTGATGCCATTTAATGATGAAAAGGTGAGTTCCTCCCTAAAGGTCAGAGAAACTCTGCAGCACACCAGCTCTAGTACTGCCAAATTATAAAAAATATTTATTTACCTATTTTACCTTTTGAAATAAGTGTGCATTATTTGTTCTTGCTCAAGAACATGGTGAAACCAAAAGACCTGTGACTTATTTTCTGCTACACTTCTTAGTTGTCTGAAATCGGTTGCAACGGTTTGTCTTGCAATTAAGCAAAGTGAAGGGATTGTAAGTGTTACATATGTATTGTATTGGTCTCTCTTAATTGAGATTTTGCTGACTCACACAAACTTAGCATTTGACAGTCGTGTTACTAAATTTCAGCAAATAATTTTAGCGGCTGGCAAGTTTTCAGTCAGAAGATGTAATACTCTAAATCCAGCGGCACTTTCACAATTGGAAGAAAAATAATGAAGATTTTGATTGTGATTGTATTGAGAAAACGGAATTGTGTAGTAAGCCAAGACCTGACATACATGATGTTCGAGGTCGATAAAATGTGTACCATTGATGTGGGTAACAATAAACAGCAGTTATTCAGCCCCAAGAAACCCTTTGGTGAACATGCACTTTACAAATACACGTTATGTTATGGTTTATGACATTCTTGGGTATCGGAAACTGAGTGTGCATTCTAAATTTGGTAAAATTGTTGCAGCTTCCCAGACAAGTTTCTGTTATGAAATGTTCTGCTCATAGATTAGGATCCGATATAATTGCACTTGGACATTGCCACGGAATTGATGCAGTCAGATGTACTCTCAAATCTGCTACAATCAATACAAATGAACTAGAACAATGTAAAACTGAAATTGAAACATAGACTGCTTTTTCTAACCACTTCAGACATTGAGTGAGTTAAAAATACTGCATAATCAGATGATGAGGAAAAGAAATGGGAAATAGCTTATGTACAAAATGTAGGAAGGTGGATATCTGACTATGGTTGCCCCTAACTTTTTGCCTGGTGTTTTGCTGGTTTTTCGACTTAATTGACCTGGGACCCTGCTATTCAGTGCCCCAGGCCTACGGCTCTCTCTGTAAAATGGATACCATGTACTCTAGGTACATATCTAATTGGATACTGAGTCACCTTATCAGTCCCTGTACAGCATACCTTAGGTATCCAGGGCATAGGTGTACCCAGGGCCTACCAGGGGCTGAAGCATGTATTATGCCACCCCTGGCTGGCCATCCAACTCTGACACAACTGGCTGCACGACAGCTGGGGCAAGGTGGTGTAATCACCCTTTGCTTTAGATATAGTATCTCTATATCTAACCCTAAAATGGACACATAGATTCCTATCAGTCACTCCTATGGCAGGCCTTATCAATCCTGAATGCAGAGTGCTTGGAATTATATGAGATGGAGCTCTGGCATGAGCTGAGCCCGTTTGCAGCTTGCGGAACCAAGTCCTAATAGCTGTTCCATGATAACGCATACCCTATACTCTTAAGTGCATTCTAATCCTCGCGGTTATTTGCTAACTTTGGTATCGCATTATCAAAACATGTTGAGTAAGGTGTCATACGAATTGGAATACTAACCCCTCGCCAATTCTGGCGACGGGGTTAGCATTCCACCCTTCTAGAGGGACACGAAATGTATGTAACTGTGAACCCCGGTTAAAGTTAACTCGAGCCTCAGCATCACAAAATGGATGCTGCCACCACAGACACAAGTCTGACCTCCTGCTGCTGGGAGTCCTTCCAGCGAGGAGGGCTCGGACAAAGGGTTTCCTGTCAGGGGCGGTGCTAGCACCATCCCAGACAAGATTTTGTTTATCCCAGGTAGGCAGGGCTGAGAGGAAGGTGACTGCAAGTGGCACCCCGGTGCTCACTGTGCATATGCCGGCTCAAACCAGTTCCAGGGGCACCCCAGCCCCTGAGCTGGGGAGAGACCGGACAAAGGAGAGGGGTGTAACCACCCCCCTCCTGGTCCCACCCATGGGGAGGACCTAGTCGCGTGCCAGCCCCTTTTCTTAGGATAAAGGTAGGAGCGGGCCCCCTTCCCAAATTAGATAATCTTGAATCTTGAACTACTTTCCACGAAAGGAACTCTTGACATTCTCTGAAGACTCTCCCTTGTGGCTAAGGAGTAGCCACCCTGCACCAGCAGGCACCACCTAAGCGGTTGCGGTTTGCTGCACGTCCATCCTCCGGATCAAGACTGACCAGCTCGACGAGACCCGTATTCCCTGCCATCTCTGACCTCTACCTGCATCACCAGCCCAGCTGAGATTCGTGGGTGTGACGAGACCTGAGGGACCGGCCATCTTCAAAACCTGCACGACGCTTAACCAGCACAACCGCCGAGGGTTCCTCGAGTGAGTGCACTGGGGTTTGAGAAGCCCCAACCCTGAGCAGCTCCAGCACCGAAGTCCAGCCCCCCAGCATCCATGAGATCTGCGTGGGGCCCTTCTGCTTCCTTGCTGCTTGCCATGTTGTCCGGTCACTTGCCCGTTGGCTAGTGGCCCTCCTGACGACGTACCACGACACTTCCACCGCCGGTCTAGGTCCTCTAGACTGGCCCTTGCTTCTTGTCCAACAAGAAGTGCCCTGGACCCTCCTGGTCCACTCCAGACGCCATTTTGACTCCACCGCGTGGGCTTGCCTTTGCCAAGGCTTGTTGCTCCAATCCCGGATCCAGCATCGCCGACAGCAGACACCATCGTGGGACAGCTCGCACCTCCAGCCTAGTCGCCGACAACGCCTCCTGGCCTGTGTGACTGCAGAGTCCAGCGTCACCCACTCACCTGATCGCGGTGACTTCATCCGGTGCCATCCTGGTGCCCACACAATCACTGGCTAGTGATTAAGAACTGAGTCCCCTCTGCTTTCAGGTCGTCTCCATCACCGATCCAGCCTTGGATCACACCGAACATCTTCACTGGTCGCCTGCCAGCAACATCTTCTTTCAGGCTCCATAGACTACAACGAGGATTCCCGACGTCATTTGAACCATGCAGCCGCAGCCCCTGGGCTAGGTAACCCGAGCATTTCGATGCTCCAACGTAGGTTCACTATCCAAGTGTCCAGATCCTTTTTCGTTTTTAGTCTACCTAGTCGGATTCGTCCGGAAACAGTAACTTTAGAATTACTAGCATCCATAGACTTTGTCCCGCATCTTGCGTAAGAGTTCCCACTCTGCACCCGAGTTCCCTAGGCCTCCTGCTCCTAACCTCAGGGTTCAGTAAGGTAGTCCTAGCGGTCCTGAAGCCTCTGGATCGTGTAACTTACCTGCAGGTATTTCGCATTCCACTTTTAGAGTATATGGTTTTTCGTGCCCCTCGGGCATTTATGTTAATTTTGCAACTTGCAGTATTTTCGTGAGAGTTTTGTATTGTGCTTAGCTCCCTGACACCTAAAGAGTTCAGGGTAGACTTGTTATTAATAAATATACTTTATTTTTATTACAACTTGTGTGGTGTCCTTTCACTTGGTGTTAAAGGGGTATATGTGATGGTAAAACAGCTGGCTTAACACGCCCTCTAGAGTTTAGCCTAAAGACTGCTCTTGTCCATGCTACTAAGATAGCTGGTCTATAAGGTTGACTTACAACCAATCATCAATAAGTGTTGTTTGGAAAGATACACAGTGATCACTAGAATAGTGAGCACTATATATCAGGCCAACTTCTCACACAAAATATCAGTGATGTGTGTTTGACAGTTGACACGCAGTATGTCCTCCCTGATTTATGCTTTTCCCTAGGAGTAGGCTAATTCTTGGTCCGACTCACATTAGTTGAGATGTTATGGTTAAGTTATTTAACAAGCATTGTACAACTTGTATCAGTGTTACGTGTCAGCAAAGCAACCCAGGGAAGAGGACTAGTGTTACTGAGCCATGTAGTCCAGTCTGAAATGGTCTGGTGTAAATTTTTTGGTTTATTCTCGGAGTTGCTGCAAGTGTACCCAATTAGGAGAGCTGACAGCATGACATTAACCAAACCAATGATGAGAGAATTAGTTCCTACACGTCTTTAGAATGTGGTAAAGGTACTCATTTTACCAACAAGTTAATGAAACTGTTAGGCCCAGCTTTGCAAATTAAAGTTTCACTGTAGTTGCACACCAGAAGCATGAGAAGTCACTGAGTGTATCAATGGCACTCTCAAATCTAAGCTAATGAAAATATATGCTGTTCGAGGCATGTGGGCTGCTGAATTCATATCTGTGCATAGATCGCCGCCTAGTGTTGGGTCCGGATGATTGCACATTGTTGTCCTGGAAGAGTCTTCGAAGTATCACGAGATAGGTGGCTCCTCCCCTGGACTACAGTGCGCATGGGCATCGCCTCCATCCCCAGATTGTTTTTTTCCGCCATTGGGTTCGGATGTACCACCCAAGTAAAGTGAATCGCCACTAAGCTTAATTGGTAAAGTTCATAAACAAATGATAGTTCCAGATGAAAAACGCTGAATCCGTGGTTGCAAAAGAGTTCTTTTAATATGCCAAGAGAAACCAGCCAACGCGACCAGGGACGCTCATTTATCTTCATGCAGATTTCTGACGTAGTCCATAACTTGCCGTGAAGGGTTTGGCGCGTGGACCGTGGACACGCCAACTGGGGGGACGGATACGACCCCGAAAGGTAATTACCTTAAAGTGACTACAAATTTGGAGCCAATTGAGGACCGTTGGAATTGAATACGCGACGGTGCAAATAAAGTGCACGTCACACCATTCGAAGGCCAATAATTGGGCCCAGTGGAACACGTAATACGTCAGAAATCTGCATGAAGATAAATGAGCGTCCCTTTGAGAACCACATTTCTTGAACATAAAAGGTGAAGATCATATTTGGAAATATTGCCGGAATTCTACTCTACCTATTTGACACTTACTTAGAGGGATTTGGCTCCTTTCCCAAACTGACACTCTGAATTGGAATATATCCCTGCCTTCTTGTACATTATTGCGCCCTGAAAAAGTTCCGCCTGACGGAACGAAACGCGTTGGCTGGTTTCTCTTGGCATGTCAAAAGAACTCTTTTGCAACCACGGATTCAGCGTTTTTCATCTGGAACTATCATTTGTTTATGAACTTTACCAATTAAGCTTAGTGGCGATTCACTTTTCTTGGGTGGTGCATTTCGAAATTTGGTTGAAAATTGTCTTTTTCCTAGGATGTATCTGGGATGTACTCCTGGGACAGGGAGTATTTGAAACTGCACGCCATTTGTAAGAAATCCTCATTTACATATTGGTGATACATGGGTTGGTGCATTGAAGGTGTAGAAGTGGTCCACTGTCCCGATTGTTTTGTACAAGGATTGGGTTCGGATGTGTTTCGGTTCCCTCTGTCGGAATCGATAGTTGTTTAACTTTCCTTACTTGAGACCAAAAGGTCTTTAGGACTCGCGTCTGTATTGTCCATCGTTCGGGTTGGTTTATTCATCGGCTCCGAACATTTGCTGCCCTTCCGCGTGCTGTCGGCGCGGACGGGCCTACACGATGCTCCAGACTATTCATCATGGAACAAACTCAGTTTAAGAGGTGCCCAGTGTGTGCCTCAAAGTATTCACACCTCGACGTGCACCCAGTGTGCAACAGATGCTTTTCGCCGGACCACGACGAGGCCAGGTGTATGGCCTGCTCCAAGTTCCGGTCGAAGAAGACTCTCAAGCTACGTCGGGCCGCAAGACTGCAGGCCCAGTTATCGGCACCCCCACCAACCAACATCTTTGAAGAAGACGTTGAAGACGACACCGTCCTACAAGTTTCGGACTCTGACCCAGCGTCTGGGGATGAAGACTACGACGCGGGAGATGAGGAGTTCGAGGAAGTCGTCGAGGAGGTAGGGGACGACGACGGGGCCATTGCCACCGTGGAGGATAGCTCGGAAGAGGAGCATCCTCATACTGACTCCAGGGCCGAACCCCAGCATAAGGCCCAGGTCGAGGGATCGCCTTCGGGCCTTACCCAAGACCTTAATATTCGTCCCTCAGCCCCGCCTCCGGGCCCGGCCACGGACATTGGCGATGCGCCACTCCCGGTACAGAAACCGAAAGTGAAACCATCAGGGTCCGCTCCATCTGTATCGAAACCGAAAGTGCAAGTCGCACTGGTGGGATCAAAGGCTCCAGAGGCCTCGGCGCCGAAGAAATCCAAAATGGCCGCCGAGATCAAGAGCCACGCCAAAATGGCCGACCCGAAGACCACAGTGTCGAAGCCGAAGGCCAAAACGCCCGACGCGGCTGCGTCGGCGCCGAAGCTGGTCGACGCTCTGAAGAGCCGCGTCGACGCCAAAAAGGTCGAGGACCCTAAGAAGGCGTCCAAAAAGCGTCAGGACGACCCCAAGGCTCTGGCTGCACCGATCCCGGTCGACAAATCCAAGGGCGGTGCTGTGTCGGCTCCGAAGACTGCGCTGACCGAACCAAATCCGGACTCGGAGGACTCGCTAGAGCCAGTCCAGCCCTCCCCGTCCTTTACCAAAAAGGTCACGGAGTCCCTTCAACGTATTCGGAAGGAGGACGTGGCTCTCGGGCCGAAGAATGTGGCGACGAAGCCTCCACAGAAGCCGGCGAAGGCGCAGACGCCGATCCACTTCACGCTGCCGCCGAAGACGACGCCAAAGGCTTTCGCTCCGAAAGATGGGGCCGGGGTGCCCTTGAAGCTGGTGTCTACGCCTAAACCATCCTTGGTGGTGCCGAAGCCACGGCACCAACCACTAGCTGAAGAGGAGCGTCGAGAGGTTGTCATCGACGCCAACACAGGCAAGCTCTCTCTCCTTAAAAGGAAGATCACCCCGGAGCCGGTGTTGGAACATTTTCATATTCCACTTAAAAAGGTTGGACTCTGCGGGCGCTTCTGCCCCTCAAGAGCCTACATCTCCACAAGGTCTGGGACTCTCACCCACTCACTCTAACGCTGGAGAGGGTGACGAGGACGAGGAGGAGGAGGAGTACAATTATCCAGCGTACTCTGATCCAGAGGAGGTAAATGAGCCATGGTCAGCTGGAGGCGACCCTGCGGACCCTCAGACTGGGCACGACCCGCAGCTTTTTGCTGCAAAGACTTCACCAACGGAGGACTCTGCAGCCTTCAACGCTTTGATTGAAAGAGCGGCGGCCAACCATGATGTCGACCTCCACGCCGACCCAGTGGATGTCGATTTTCTTTTTGACACTTTCTCAGTGGCTGAAAAGACAGTCAAGACATTGCCAATGCCCAAAGGTGTGCTAAAGCATGCGCCAGAGGTTTTCAAGGAGCCCACCCGGGCAAGGGTCATCAATCCTCGCATTGATAAAAAATACAAGGCGGCGCCCACTGACCCAACGTACATCAATGGACAGTTGCCACTGGACTCTTTGGTGGTATCCAACGCACGTAAAAGAGCCAATTGACAGACCACGGGTGATGCTCCTCCCCCTGACAAAGAATCCAAGGTGTTTGAGGCATCAGGGAGACGTATTGCTGCACAAGCAGCCAATATATGGCGCATATCAAACACGCAGGCGCTACTTGCACGCTACGATAGGGCGCACTATGACACCCTAGAAACACTTCTACAACACTTGCCAGATCAGTATAAGGAGGGTGCAGAGATGCTGATTCAGGAGGGTAAACTCATTACTAATGCCTCCATCAAATGTGCTCTAGATGTTGCTGATACCGCCTCGCGGGCCATCAATACTAGCGTTCTGCTTCGCCGGCACGCGTGGCTCAGAATATCAGGCTTTAAACCGGACATTCAGACCACCATCCTCAACCAAACAGTGAATCCAGACCGCCTGTTTGGACCTGAAGTAGATGCCACACTCGAAAAAATGAAGGACACTGACACAGCTAAATCGATGGGTGCCCTTCAGTCCCAGCAGTTTCGGGGTGGTTCCTTTCGCCGCTCCAATAACAGAGGCACCTCAAGGGGTCAAGCGTCACAATCCACACAATTCTGTAAAGCTAACACCCAAACCTCATACACCAACAAGGGTAGGGGTGGATACCGTGGCAACAACGTCAAGGGCAGAGGATGTGGAAATAACAGCTCCAGGTCCTCCACCGCCAGCAAACAGTGACGCCTTGTCACTGCCCCCCGACCACACAACACCGGTCGGGGGGAGACTCCAGCAGTTCCTGCCCGTGTGGAGGTCCATCACCACGGACAGGTGGGTCAAATCTCATATTCAGTACGGTTACTGTCTGGAACTCACTTCCATCCCACCAAACATACCTCCAAGAAACCGTCCTATGTCCGGCGAGCACTTGCACTTGTTGCAGCAGGAAGTTCAGGCCATGCTGCAAAAAGGGGCAATAGAGCTCGTTCCACTGCAAGAACGAGGAACAGGGGTTTACTCCCTGTACTTTTTAATCCCAAAAAAGGACGGATCTCTCAGGCCCATACTGGACCTCAGACCTCTCAACATGTACATTCTGTCAGAGCATTTTCATATGCTCACTCTGCAACAGGTTCTCCCACTGCTCCAGCAAGGGGACTTCCTGGCAACTCTGGACCTCAAGGATGCACATCGTCACATTCCACTGCATCCTTCGCACAGGAAGTATCTGAGGTTCACCATTCAAGACCAGCACTACCAGTTCAAGGTCCTGCCCTTTGGGGTCACCACAGCGCCCAGGGTCTTCACAAAATGCCTGGCGACGCACCTAAGACATCAGAACATCCACGTATACCACTATCTGGACGACTGGCTCATTCAAGCAAAGTCGTACAAACAGTGCGCCAACCACGTGTCCCAAACCATTCACCTTCTGCACGATCTGGGATTCTCACTGAATTACCCAAAGTCCCATCTCCAGCCCGCTCACATACGGCAGTATCTGGGCGCGACCATAGATACTCTGGTGGCTACAGCCCAGCCAAATTCAGTGAGGATCAACAGCATTCTATCGCTGATTCAAAAATTCAGACCTCAACACTCTCTTCCAGTACGAGTGTTCATGCAGTTGATAGGCATGATGGCCTCCTGCATCTCCATTGTCCCGCACGCGAGACTACATATGCGCCCGCTTCAGGTGTGCTTAGCACGTCAGTGGACTCAGGCTCATGGCCAATTAAAAGACCTAGTGTTGGTGAGCGGTCGGGCATACAACTCTCTGCATTGGTGGAATCCACAAAACCTTTGCAAGGGCCGACCGTTCCAAGAGCCTGTGCCACAGATTATCCTGACGACGGACGCTTCTCTCCAGGGTTGGGGAGCGCATGTACTCCACTACACAGTGCAGGGACTATGGACACCACAGCAGAAGAAGATGCACATCAATGTGTTGGAACTGATGGCAATCTTCATGGCCTTAAAGGCGTTCAAAGTACATCTGTGCAACAAGGTCGTGTTGATCCGGACGGACAACATGACAGCCATGTACTACATTCAGAAACAGGCAGGGACACACTCTCCACAGTTGTCTCATCTGGCTCAGAGCATGTGGAAGTGGGCCATTCAGAGGAACATCTTTCTCATGGCAGAACACCTCCCAGGCAAGGACAACCAGATGGCGGACCTGCTCAGCAGGCACAGCCACCAAATGCACGAGTGGGAGATACACCCATCAGTACTCCAGCCGTACTTTCAGACATGGGGTCATCCAGAAATAGACCTGTTCGCCACAAAGGAGAACGCAAAATGCCAAAGCTTCGCCGCCAGGTTCCCACACCCGCAATCGCAGGGCAATGCGATATGGATGAACTGGTCAGGCAAATTTGCGTACGCTTTTCCCCCAGCACCCCTGATACCGCTGGTGGCACGCAAGCTCAGGCAGCACTCCATGACCCTCATCCTGGTTGCTCCAACATGGGCTCTCCAACCATGGTACACCACGTTTCTGGAACTGTCCGTGGTGCCGCATCAAAGGCTTCGCCTCACACCCAGCCTTCTGACGCAGAGCCATGGCGACATTCAGCACCCAGATCCGCAACAGCTCAACCTGGCGATCTGGCTCCTGAAGTCCTAGAGTGTGGCTACCTCAATCTTCCCCCGGATTGCATGGACATCATTCGGGAGGCAAGAAAGCCCACTACTAGAGCCTGTTATGCAGCCAAATGGAAGAGGTTTGTCATTTATTGTGCAAACCACAACATCAATCCACTAGATGCTTCCATTCAGAACATCATTTGTTACCTGTTTCATCTGTACCAGTGTAATTTGGCTTATACTTCCATTCGCATTCACCGGTCTGCGATGGCCGCATACCTGCAAAATAGACAGCACCTTTCACTTTTCAACGTGCCTGCTATCAAAGCTTTTCTGGAAGGACTCAAAAGGGTCATTCCACCACGGACCCCTCCAGCCCCAGAATGGAACCTCAATGTGGTTCTTATCCGGCTGATGGGTCCTCCCTTTGAGCCACTACATTCCTGTGACATTCAATTCTTGACTTGGAAGGTGGCTTTCCTAGTAGCAATTACATCGCTACGGAGGGTGAGGGAGCTGCAGGCCCTCACAATTCAGGAACCTTTCTTCCAGGTCCATGCTAACAGGGTAGTGCTCCGCACTAATCCTAAATTTCTACCCAAGGTTGTGTCTCAATTCCACATGAACCAGACAATTGAGTTGCCAGTGTTTTTCCAAAATCCTGAGTCACTGGCAGAACGGATGCTCCACACCCTTGACGTCAAAAGGGCACTAATGTATTACATTGACAGGACCAAAGCTTTTCGTTGCCTTTGCGTCACACCACAAAGGTAACGCTATTTCCAAGGCTGGTATTGCTAGGTGGATCGTGAAGTGTATTCAGATCTGTTACGCAAAGGCTAAACGTACTCTTACAATTCCACCAAGAGCCCACTCCACCAGAAGGTTGGGGGCCTCTATGGCCTTCCTTGGAAACATTCCCTTAGAGGACATATGTAGAGCAGCCACATGGTCTACCACACATACTTTTACAAAACATTACTGTGTAGACGTGCACTCTAAACAGCAGGCAGCTGTAGGGCAGGCTGTTCTCAAGACACTTTTCCAAACTGCTGTAGCTGGCACGGGCGGCCGCCGCTAATGGAGGGACTGCTATGTATTCTATGCACAGATATGAATTCAGCAGCCCACATGCCTCGAACTGCAAATGCTACTTACCAGTATGCATCTGTTCTTGGCATGTAGGGCTGCTGACGAAGAAGTGATGACAGCACTCACTGAGTCAGTGTCAGCCTCGTTTTGGCAGCAAGGATTCAGAGGGTGGTGTTGAAATCCTTGAAACCAAAGAACAAAATCTAGAAGAACCGCAAGATGGGCTGACAAGAAGATAGTCAAGAAGGTCAAACAAAGCATAATGCTGAAAATGTAAGTTTCAGGACTCTACAGAAGGAAAACAGTTTGCTGTAGAAGACTTGACTCATACTGATTCAAATGAAAAGGAGATCCCAGTTGCAAGGCAAAATGAAGATGCAGTGGTTGTAACAAGTGAGCCTGAAGGTGAAAACCTGTATCAAGTGGCCTGAGCCTGTAAGATGTCGAAAATGAGGGTGCAAGAAAGTTTGAGATAATCAGAGAAGAGCAAGAGGATCAAAGCTCTGATCACAGTGAAAGTGAACTGCCAGCTGTTAAAAGATCAAACAGAGAGCATTTTCTTGACACCGCCGTCACCACTACCTCCTGTTCCTGCTTGAGCCCTGAGGTTTACTGCGGTGTTCTGGCCCCAGGGGGGACCACAAGGTACAACTTGCCTGCAACTGCAACTGTGGCGCCCGGCCGCACACATTAACTAGCGCTAGGAGGCGCTACAAGGCGATCGCGGGCTCCTGCAGCTCGGGCGTGCCCGGGCCAAGCCTGGGCCAAGCCTGGGCCAAGGGCGGGCCTGTCTGCGGCAAACAGATGCCGGGCAGGGCTTTGCCCCTTGGCTGTAGCACAGAGCCCTGTATCGCTTACAACTCCATGCCGTAACAGGTTAAGAGCTACATCTACTCACTTGTCTACAAAGGAACTTGGTGAACTGTATGGTACTCTATCCTCTTATGGACACAGTGGCTTTGTATAGAACTATAACTGTGAATTCCTGTGCCCGTATTCAGGCTGAACCCCCATTGAACCGTTTCTAAATTATTTTTTTTAAGTGGTTGACCATTGTTTCCATCTGTTTAGGAATATTTAAAGAGACCGTCCCCCTATGAGGATCTTGACTGGTATAAACCAACTGAATACCTTGCTTTATTGTGCTTTGTAGTGTAGACTGCATGCTAGGAAGTTAGCCTATGATCAACTTACACATTAATATAGACCTGTTGAATAGCCAGAATACTTAGTCTTTACCATAACTGTTGCCTTTGTTTTCTGGATATTGTAAAGGTGTGATAGATTTCCTCTACCAGTCCCAAAAACTCCGTCTGCAAGTTTGAGCGGCTTGCGGACAGGATAATGGACAAAAAGGAATTGAACCTGTCACAGGGAGAAAGAAAAATGAGTCAAACATCAACTACTGCAGCTGACAACTGCACCTTGCAGCTATAGATTAGCTGATCCAGGAAGTTGAAACTATGCTAGTTAATGGGGACAAGCGGCACCTAATGATAGTAACACAATCTCAACATACTTTAGTAAGCAAAGCAACCTCCACTAAACTAGTTACGAAGCAGCAAAGTCCTTTAGTAACCGTACACTGTGCACTAGAGACTCACTTAACTATGCTAGACCACCCCTCCCGAAAAGTTTCCCCTAGACGAGCCACTACTAATTCGGAAGAACCCAGTACTCCAACTAGGAACTTCATAAATTTAGAGAGCTTGAACAGATATGCAATATTAGCGGGCGAGCAGGAAGATAATATTGAGGCCCAACCAGATAAGAGCGAGAGTACACTGCAGGTTACAGCAAGGTCAAGAGAAATAGGGACAAAGAAAATAGTAACATGTCAAACTCCCTTGTGAACTCTGGTGATAAAATTGATTTGACAAATAGAGTACGTGAACAACCGACCCATCTACCTGGTGAACCTACTAAAAAAACAACAAAGGACTCAATAGATCAAAAAAGATATTAGTTTAGGCCCCTTCCCCATTTACCTAAACTAAACGCACACAGAACACAGCAGAATGAACTAACTTTCCCTCGTAATTCTACAAACAATGAGAGGAGCATGGCACCTCTCCAAGTGCCCCAGAATAGACTTAGGTTAAATTCACCTACCAGATACGATTCAGGGTTAAAAACAAACACTGCCTGAGGAGAGGGAGGCCGAAGTCTTACACAGAACACACACTTACCAAACCAAATAAGGTCTATACATAAAACTGATAGGCATAGCATCTTTTTGATAAATGTTCCAAGACTAAGGAGGAGCTAGAGAAGATGACGATTCTTAAAAAAAAAAGCGATCCATTGGATCAGACACAAACGTCAGTGCCTCTCTGTAATAAAATCAGACATTGCAAGAGCTGAAAGGCTACAACAGCAGGATGATAGTATGGACGATATAATGTTAACTTTCCATTCAAGGTTCATAGCAGAAAGTTTAATTGACATGAACATCCGGTCTCATACTCTTTTTACTTCATCAATAAGTATCAAGCAAAACATTCCAGTGCCAGTTACCAGCAGCATCCCACAACGAGCAATTCAGAAGGATATGATCGTAATCCCAGTAGACCCATTGATTAGTAATAAGCAGAACACTCCTGAGCCAATTACTAACCCCAGATTACTCCAAGCAATACAGGAGACAAGATATTTAGATCCTGTAGACCCTTTGACCAGTATTGAGTACAACATTTGTGAGTTAGCTGTTAGTATCAACTTACACCAAGCAATCCAGGAGACATCAAATCTAGATCTAGTCGACTGACTGGCAAGGGAATACAGGAGGAAACAGGACGACAAAGGGATATCACTATAAACCGGATACGAACTGTGCTAACCATAATCTTTCCTTTAGTCCCCAACCAAGTCTTGATGTCACCCTCCACGTAACATACCCAGACAGAGAAGATAATACTTACCCAATTGAGGAAGGTAATACCTGTCTCTCACTCAGTGACACTCCAGCCACCCACACATATTCGATCCCTAAGCGACTAAAAATAATTTTTGGGAAGGTAGCAGGGCTAAAGTAAATTACTGGATATGCAAAACTATGTAGAGGGATTCGACCTCTGTCTGATCCAGGAGACATGGGCCAAGGAATCGCAGCACAAACTAGGGTACAGAACCTTCAGCATAGAAGCAGTGCAATCGAAAAAAGGGAGGGCATCGGAGAGACTGATAATCAGGGTAAAATATAACATGAATGTTAACATGGAAACTGCAGTTACAGACTCACTGGGCATCTTGTGCCTGAAACTTAGATTTTCTAGTGACACACAGATGTACCTTTTTAACATTTATCTGAGACCCAGGGGATGCTCAAAAGTAGCTCCATTGCTAGAAGATTTTAAGGAGGTCTTGAGATCCACAGATCCCAAAGATTTTACCATCATGAATGAATGAATGAATGAAAGTGAATTTATAACAGCGCAATTGCTGCCCTGAGGCGTCCAGGCGCTAAAAAAGGAACCAGTGAAGGATAAAGAGGTTGAGAACCAGAAAAAGAGGGAAAAAACTCCGTTAAATTAAACGGAATTGAATAGGTGTGTTTTTAATTGTTTACGGAAGGAAACGAGATCAGGATTGGATCTCAGGTGAGACGGGAGGGAGTTCCAGATCTTGGCGGCGTTGAAGGCGTACGTCCTTCCGCCAGATCTAGACCTTTTGACTCTGGGGACTGCTGCCATGAAGGCCTGACTAGAGCGCAGATTTCTACCTGGGTGATACTGGCTTACTAGATCACGGGTGATTGGAGGACCCAAATCCCAGAAAGCCTGGTGGGCAATACACATTGCTTTAAAAAAGACTCTCTTACGCACTGGGAGCCAGTGAAGATTGGTCAGAGCCGCCTTTACTGACAATCTACGAGGAATCTGCAGCAGAGTACGCGCGGCACAGTTTTGTACCAGCTGTAGTCTCTTTAAGGTGTACTCTGGTGCACCCAGATATAGGACGTTGTTGAAGTCCAGCCGTGATTGTATCAGGCCCTGTATGGCTATCTGCTTTGCCTCCATTGGGATCAAAGGAAGAACTTTCTTCAGTGTCCTGAGTATTCCAAAGCAGGTGGCTGAAAGCTTTGTGGCCTGGGTGTTGAGTGAGGGACTCCTGTCCAGCCATACCCCTAGGCTTTTGATGTTATCCTTCGGGGCCGGGGGGGACCTAGACAGGGGGCCCACAATGTGTTGAAAAATGTGGAGTGGGCAGGGCCCAGGAGCATGAGCTCCGTTTTGTCACCATTAAGTTTTAATGATGACTGAGTCATCCAGGTCTTCACCTCCTCCAGACATTCGGTAAGTCCCCCTGATCGTGATTGAAGAGCCTCATGCGCTAATGAGACCACCAGCTGGGTATCGTCCGCATAGGATATGATCTTGACTCCATACGGACGAACTACCTCAGCCAGTGGCCTCATATAGACGTTAAAAAGCGCGGGGCTTAATGAGGAGCCCTGCGGGACTCCGCACTTCAGGGGAATGCTAGAAGACACTGTCTGTCCATCAAACACTTGGAATGACCTGTTGCTCAAAAAAGATTTTAACCAGAGCCACGCCTTGTCCACAATGCCGACATCCGAAAGACGGTTCAGTAAGGTGGCATGACTGACCGTGTCGAAAGCCGCACTGAGATCAAGGAGGATCACTGCCACTGATCCTCCCTGATCAAGGATTTTCCTGGACTCCTCGATGACCATTAGGAGGGCGGATTCTGTTCCATGCTTAGGCCTGAACCCTGTCTAGGTGGTGTCTAGCAGCTGGTTATCCTCAAGGAAGCTGACCAGCTGGAGATTGACATACCTCTCCACGATCTTACTCACCCAGGGAAGCAGGGAAATCGGACGATAGTTCCCAAAGTCCGATGGTTCCAGATTGGGCTTTTTTATCAGTGCTCGGACCATCGCCCGTTTCCAAGCAGAAGGGACAATGCCCGAGGCAATGGAGGCATTTAGCAGATTCCTAATGATCGGTAGGACAGTCTGAAAGACCAGCATCATGGCTTCAGGGGGTGCCGGATCAGATGGAGATCCGGATTTTACTTTCCGAGCCATGGACTCCAATACTTCGAGATCCATGCAAGGAAAGTGACTGAGCAGAGGTGGAGGGGCTGGAGCGGAGTCTAAGGTCTTGATTTTATCCTGAATTAGCGGAGGGGTGGGAGTGAGAGTGCAGGGAAAGGAGGCATATATTTTATTTACTTTTGCAGAAAAAAATTCAGCCAAGTCATTGCACTGGGAAACAGACTTTTCCTTCAAAACAATTGGAGACGGGAGTTTTGTAAGTTTTTGCAAGGTTTGAAAAATTTCTCTAGGTTTGGATTTTGCAGCTAAGATCTTGTCAGAGAAGTACACTGCTTGGGCGGCTTTTAGTTCCCTTTTATATGCTTTTATCTCCTCTCGATATCGAGTCTTTTCCTCCATGGAATAGTCTAAGCGCCATTTTCTTTCAATTTGCCGGCATTGGCGCTTTTTGTTCCTAAGTGCCTCCGAAAACCACGGTGCTGTTTTATGGAGGCGTTTTACCGTTGATTTCTTGAGGGGGAGGATGGATTCGAGCGAGTGCAGGATCCAGTTTTCATAGGCCTGGTTAGCCAAACATGGATCCTCGTTGTTAGAGGGAAGTTCTTTCATAAGTAAGTTTTTCCATTCCTCTGTAGGTGTCCGTGCCCAGGATCTGGCAAGTCCTAGGGGGCGACTTGAACTGTTAAGAACCAAAGGTGGGACTTGAAGTAGTGTCTGAAGGGGAAGATCAACATCGATTCTCCAGACAAAAAAAACACCGCGAGGTGTATCACCTCTGCCCTCTAAATGTTTCACTTCACTATTGAAAAAGAGTTTAGAGCATGCATTTGTTGCTTCCCCTCAGATCTTCCTTGCGCACACTTTCATAAGAGGAAATTCTGGGTCAAGATTAGATTACACACTTATTAGTACACCACACTGGGCCTATACATTGGATTTTATGGTCGACGAGATCAGAGAGCGACCATCTCCCAGATGGAAAACACTTCCCACTGCATCAAACATTGGAACTTGACCCAGGTCTAGAATTAAGGCAGTCCCTGGTAACAAACAATCGAAGGTCAGTCAGATGGCCCACTGTTTTAACCTTTAACTAGTATTTACAATACTTTCAGTGTCTTGGTAGGAATGTAGATTGGCCAAAACCAGGCTTATTAATGCCCTCAAAAACCCAATTGGGATTAAAGAAAAACGAAATGAATATAAGAAAACACAAAAGATATCCCAAAGAAACTGGGAAAACAGTGTCTGGGCAGAGCTTATAACCTCGGCAAAAAATAGGAACCAAGCCATGTATTGGAAACTGATGACCCCATGGTAGAAGACGTGACATGACGGCTTCTGATCATTACTTAGATCCTACCACCTGGCAGAGGCATTTTACCAACCTCTATGGCACCGCTGATGACTCTGAACTTGCTAGACACTCTAAACCTAACCTGTGGGGGTCCTTGTCTTTAAGCCAAACAATGCCTTTACATTTTAGCATGGAGGAGACTGCCCTTGCTGTAGCATCTATCAAGCCGTCAAAGGCTCTAGACGCGACAGAATTCCAGAGGCCCTTTTTAAACACTGCCAAGAAGAATGGGTACCGTACATAAATGAATTAACAAATGCAATAGCTAGGGGACAGCCGGTGCAAGGGTCCTGAAAGTGAGCCGAGATAGAAAGGGCAACAGGGAAGAGCCCACAAATTAGAGGCCTATAAGCCTGACAGATGTTCTACAGAAGGTTTATGCCAAACATATTTTAACTAGGCTCACTGATTGGATGACAGAAGAAAACGTACTATCATCATGGAAGGCAGGATTCAGGCAAAACACAAGCACAATAGACCAAGTATTTAGACTTATGATTATATGCTGGACATACACAAGATTAAGATCTAGGCACCTATATGTCGCCTTTATTGATCTAAAGGCGGCATTCGATTCCATCCCAAGGGCTCAGCTGTGGGAATCCTTAAACCAACAGGGTGTTTCAGACGAAATTTTAATTCAAATTATCAGACTACACCAAGATAACTAAGCAAAAGTGCGATGGGGCAAAAGAGGTGAGCGACCTCATGAGAATCCAGTCAAGAGAGGAGTGCGCCAGGGTTGTGTCCTGGCGCCGACTCTATTCCTCTTGTACGTAAACGACCTGGTCAGACATCTGCAAAATTGTGTACATGATTCACCTAAATTGGGAGGTACTCCTATATGCGCCCTAACATTTGCGGACAATACTATCTTATTATTCTAAACACCTCACGGCCTGCAGAATTTGCTTCAAAGGTACTGTAAAGCAGAAGGTCTTGAGGTGAACCCAACAAAAATTTAATATGACAGTAAGGCCACAAGGGGTCACCTTAGACTTAAATGTTCTTGGGCCCCACAAATAGAGAAGTCGAAGGCTATTTTAACACAGAATTCCATTCCAAATGTAAAGAAGTAGTCTGCAACATTTTCTAAAGCCATCACCCCCTCCCTGGAAGTATACACGACTAGAGCCCAATCAGCGGCCCTGTACGGTTTCGGAGATTTGGGGAAATGGAACACTCAAATCCTTAACAATAGCCGAAAATAAAAATTTGAGAATGTTTGTTGCCCTTCCAAACGCACTCCATTGATTCCCTAATCTATGATTTGGGTATTAAATGTTTGGAGTACCTAGCATTTTGGAGAACTTTGTCATTCTGGATCAGAACTTGGACAACACTGTCTACAGAGAATCATTGAGCAAACTCTTGGCACGCGACACTCAAACCACCTTCCCTTGGTTGAACCACATTAGAACGTGGCTTTTGGATCTATGACTCAGCAGATATTGGTTGAATACAAGACTGCTGACTCGCGAGACTAAATTGCTATTTTGGGAATTTGTGAGGGATAAGGTAACTCTAAACAGTTCGCACGGATGTTTAACCACACAATTCCTTGATTTTAAACCAACACCGCATTTTGAGCCATTCTTAGATGAGATAGAACCGCTACTGGCAAAGTGTCTATATTTGTAATTTAGGTATGGAATTTTATAACTAAACAGCTTTGTTGGAAAATGGTCAAGGCTACAATATAAAGAGGGGGATCCACGCTGTGCAAATAAACTGGCTAGAAAGAAATGGATAAAACCAATGGCCAGGTGTCTTAATGTCAAGAGAATGAATGTCATGTTGAGAATATTAAAAACTGACCACTCCCGTCTAATAGTCTTTATTCTCAGCCGATTTCTACTGGCTGTTAATTTTATAAGGAAAAAGGGAGGGCAAAATTTATAACCTCATTAAACAGCCTGTCAATCCAAAGTACCTACTTAGATATAATGCTCTACAATTTGGCAAGAATAATTACAACAAAATTCATATTAGTCTGTATATTATGCCTAGGATCAAATGGAAATGTAAAATGAAATAGTTGAAGTATCCGTGAAAAATTTAAATATTTTTTAAACTTACATGTACTGTATTAGTCTACATGATCTTAGCAGTAATTTGATGATTTTAAGATTGATCGTTTTTATTACAGCCATCTTACGGAATTTTAATGAACATCTACATTTTATTAGCTTTTTAGTAGTTTGGATCTAAATCAATCCATGCTGATGGTCTTGTGGTATAGGGAAATAATTTGCTCTACTTATCTAATGCACACACACTTTTTAAGAATTCATTGTTATTATAGAATAAACTGTGTTTTGCAGCTATAATATTGTACAGGCACTTTATAAGCAAGAAAAGGAATAGGGAAATCCCTGGATTATCAAAATAAATGGTGGTTCTTACCTGGATCCAATACGAACTGTAACAGATTACACGTACATAAATTTGACAAAGTGAGCTATGGAGAATTTATTTGAAGTGAGAATGTTTAATTGTATTTAAGGCATGTATTGTATACTTTTGTGTTCTTACTTTTATGGCCTTACACGCCTAAGTAAAGTATTTGTAAGTAAAAAAGCGAGAGGGTGCCAAGTAGAAAGTATGCAGCTCCTAAATAGTCGTACTTTGCAAGCAAAGAGTCGAAAGACAATGATGTAGAAGGCTCTGATCTAACTTGGTGTCAACCAATTTTTGGAGAAAAATCAACATGAATTCTGATCCTTAATCTGAATTTTTGTGACTGAATTTTCTTTGAGATTTGGGATTTTTGTGCATAATGACACATGCTCACTAGGTATGCTGGTGACGGTAAAATAATTTCTTTGAGTCTTGCGAGTCAAAAAAATTATTTTCTTACAAAACGTGATCGTTTTCTCGAGTTTTTACTTTGATTTTGCACCTATAAAAAGTTAGTGGCTAGATTTTTCTGATTTTTGACTTTTCTTTTTGTCTTTGTGCTTTTTAGATAGAGTATGGCAATGAATAAGCAGGAATGCTGGTCACAACTGTTCATCATTTTATTAGTATTGCTAACAATATTATAAGGCAACTTACTGTTGTTTGAATCAACCAGTTTGATTTAATTCACCTACAGATAGTAATTAGAATTAACTAATACATATAATGGTATAGCAGACACAGTGACACAGACAAAGGTGTTAGGTGATCACAACAATAATGTGTATTTGAATTTATTGTCTGAGTATGCTGAGATTAGGAGGTTGATAATCTGTTACATTTGTAAGTTCCTTCCAACTTCTGTGTCCGATGAAGTTACTTACCTCCTATTTCCTCTGTCCTATTCTTTGCCCTTAATGTTTAAAATAATGTTTTCTGGAATTAAGAGATCTTGGCACATACCTTATGTCACGTGGCCGGTTGGGACATTGTCGACATCAGTAAGTTAGCATGAGCCCTTCAGCCATGATTCTATGGCAGGACCGGAGGCTCAGATTATGCTTTTCTTTCTCCGCCATTTATTAATACACAAAACACACAACAGCCAAGAAAAGCTCTTATTGGAACATCATCATCGGTTTCAATAAAAGGAAGAAAAAACATCAAATAAAATCAAGATAGTGCAAATGTCCCAGACTTTAACTTCAAGTCCCAGCACTCCAACTTGTAAGGATCCGAGGGTAGTCCTTTCACAGTGTCCATTATCCTTATATAAGCAGTCCCCTCTCTCTGTTCTTCCTCTTTCTTCGCTGCTCCCGCAGCCAGTTAAGTGTTTTCTCTTTGCTCTTGGGTTATTGTGGTGTTTACCTCACTTTTGGGGTTTTCTTGATTACTCTTTCGGGGTCTGTGTAAGCGCTGTGGCTGTTTTTCTTCACAGAGTCCCGAGAACGTTGCGGGGGCGGTTTTTCCGCACCTTTCGCGACCTTTTTCCCGTTGTGGTTCCGCAGCGTTTCAGCCGCTAGAGGGCACTGCGGCATCTCGGTCTTTCGCGCGGTTTCTCTTCAGCGGAGCCGCGCTGAGGAATCCAACGGACGCGGAGCCTTGCCCTCGTGCCCCCTCAGTGACGCTCGGTGAATCCGGGTCTGTAACCCCATTTCAGTGATTTTTTTCACTCTTACGCCCTGTTGAGGGTCTGTATTGCGGTTTTACCGCGTTGCTGCCGGTGGTGCCAGTTCGAGCACTCCTTAGCCCCTGGTGTGGTAGCGCGCTGTGTGGGGGCAGACCTGGTCCCTTGTGGTGGGTCGGCGCGCTGTGTGGGGTCAGAGTGCGCCCTAATTGCGGTCAGTTCCTGACGCCCAAAAGCTGTACGGTCCTCCAGGCTGTTGGAATACCTTTGTAACCCCTGGGGTCTGGGGCTGTATTGTGGAGGCCGTTGGGAGTCTCTAAGTCAGGTGGTGGTCGTCTATCAGAGTAGCTTTCATTATGGAGGATGAATACTACGAGGAGCCCCATTCCTACATGAGTGATGAGGAGTTTTATCAGGCGGTTGATAGTTCTATCTATAGGTGTGTGACTGAGGTAGTTGGCCCTATGGAAGACTGCCTTTCGGCACGTATTGTTGAGGAATGCGCCAAGTTAGCGCGCGCTGATCTTCCAGGTCCTTCGGGGGAGGGTCCTCCAGCACCGAAGAAGCCTTGCAAGGAAGGGACGTCGGAGCATGCCCATGGGGTGGACAAGGGCGCCTTTGAGCGTCTCCGGGACGCTTACTTAGCGAAGGCGAACGCGCCCCCCGTGGAGCAGCCCGCCGCCCCGGTCCCGGTGGCGCCTTCGGAGGTTGCACCTTCTTCCCCTGATATAGATTCCCCTGTTACCGACTATGACGACGAGTCGGAGCGTTCCTGGCGTCCTTCGGGCTCGGTTGAGGAGTTGCCTCGGGATAGCTCTGGCATGCTGGACCCGGATGAAATTATTCATCCGCGGTCAGCGGCTTGGGCCCCGGGTGACAAAGTGGCCAAGTTCGTGGCGAGCAGGCTTCGCAAACCTCTGGAGAAGGAGGCTAGAGGCTGTCTGAGGGGGGAATGCCCTAGCTCATTGTTGGAGGGCAAGGTAGCCATGACTCCTGACCTGGATGCCAAGATGGCGATATTTCTGGCCAAATTCATGAAGGACCCGCGCAAGGGCATAGACCGTTCTTGGCGGTCCTGCCAGGATAAGTTGTTAGACGCGGTGGGTCCGATCATGAAGATCTTAGATATGGCGGAGGAAGCGAAGGTCACGGCGTCCAGCTAATCGTCTACTTGGACGACATTTTGCTTTTGGACCAATGTCCTCGGAAGCTGCGTGAGCACCTGCAGCTGGTGGTGTCGCTTCTACAAAACTTGGGGTTTGTTATCAACGAGACTAAGTCTGTTCTGGTTCCCTCAACGGATAGAGTTCCTGGGTTTCATCACAGACTCTGTCGAGTCCATCCTCAGTCTTCCGGCCCGCAAGTTGTCGAAGATCCGTCATGTGTTGCGACAGACTGTGGCGAGGACCAACACCTCGTTGAAAATGCAAAAACAACAGGTGATGGACCGAATGTGGATCAATGTCACACACTCACCCCAGTCCAAAGATCTGGGCCCAAATCCATTGTTTTTTTGCACTCTACACCACCCTGGGTTAGACAATGGCGATATGCAAATCAGCTCTGACCCTGTGCCCCATGGGAACAGTCCAGTCCGAACTACAAAAGCCATGTCCTTCCCAGAACGGAATCAAGCATCCGAGGACCGGACCGGTTTCGAGGTAACACCTCTCCAGCCCGGCTAGCTTGACTCCAGTGGTGTGGAGTGCCTGGGACCCACGTCTGGGCATCCCCAGCGCACTTAGGGCGGAATATGCAAAAACAACAGGTGATGGACCGAATGTGGATCCATGTCACACACTCACCCCAGTCCAAAGATCTGGGCCCAAATCCATCGTTTTTTTGCACTCCACACCACCCTGGGTTAGACAATGGCGATATGCAAATCAGCTCTGACCCTGTGCCCCATGGGAACAGTCCAGTCCGAACTACAAAAGCCATGTCCTTCCCAGAACGGAATCAAGCATCCGAGGACCGGACCGGACCGGTTTCGAGGTAACACCTCATCAGCCCGGCTAGCTTGACTCCAGTGGTGTGGAGTGCCTGGGACCCACGTCTGGGCATCCCCAGCGCACTTAGGGCGGAATATGCAAAAACAACAGGTGATGGACCGAATGTGGATCAATGTCACACACTCACCCCAGTCCAAAGATCTGGGCCCAAATCCATCGTTTTTTTGCACTCCACACCACCCTGGGTTAGACAATGGCGATATGCAAATCAGCTCTGACCCTGTGCCCCATGGGAACAGTCCAGTCCGAACTACAAAAGCCATGTCCTTCCCAGAACGGAATCAAGCATCCGAGGACCAGACCGGTTTCGAGGTAACACCTCATCAGCCCGGCTAGCTTGACTCCAGTGGTGTGGAGTGCCTGGGACCCACGTCTGGGCATCCCCAGCGCACTTAGGGCGGAATATGCAAAAACAGGTGATGGACCGAATGTGGATCAATGTCACACACTCACCCCAGTCCAAAGATCTGGGCCCAAATCCATCGTTTTTTTGCACTCCACACCACCCTGGGTTAGACAATGGCGATATGCAAATCAGCTCTGACCCTGTGCCCCATGGGAACAGTCCAGTCCGAACTACAAAAGCCATGTCCTTCCCAGAACGGAATCAAGCATCCGAGGACCGGACCGGTTTCGAGGTAACACCTCTCAGCAGCCCGGCTAGCTTGACTCCAGTGGTGTGGAGTGCCTGGGACCCACGTCTGGGCATCCCCAGTGCACTTAGGGCGGAATATGCAAAA
The DNA here is from genome assembly GCF_964263255.1 of Lissotriton vulgaris. NCBI lineage: Eukaryota > Metazoa > Chordata > Amphibia > Caudata > Salamandridae > Lissotriton > Lissotriton vulgaris. Next base: position 1,137,335,511 of record NC_141693.1, read on the forward strand.
ACAACAGGTGATGGACCGAATGTGGATCAATGTCACACACTCACCCCAGTCCAAAGATCTGGGCCCAAATCCATCGTTTTTTTGCACTCCACACCACCCTGGGTTAGACAATGGCGATATGCAAATCAGCTCTGACCCTGTGCCCCATGGGAACAGTCCAGTCCGAACTACAAAAGCCATGTCCTTCCCAGAATGGAATCAAGCATCCGAGGACCGGACCGGTTTCGAGGTAACACCTCTCATCAGCCCGGCTAGCTTGACTCCAGTGGTGTGGAGTGCCTGGGACCCACGTCTGGGCATCCCCAGCGCACTTAGGGCGGAATATGCAAAAACAGGTGATGGACCGAATGTGGATCAATGTCACACACTCACCCCAGTCCAAAGATCTGGGCCCAAATCCATGGTGTTTTGCACTCCACACCACCCTGGGTTAGACAATGGCGATATGCAAATCAGCTCTGACCCTGTGCCCCATGGGAACAGTCCAGTCCGAACTACAAAAGCCATGTCCTTCCCAGAACGGAATCAAGCATCCGAGGACCGGACCGGTTTCGAGGTAACACCTCTCATCAGCCCGGCTAGCTTGACTCCAGTGGTGTGGAGTGCCTGGGACCCACGTCTGGGCATCCCCAGCGCACTTAGGGCGGAATATGCAAAAACAACAGGTGATGGACCGAATGTGGATCAATGTCACACACTCACCCCAGTCCAAAGATCTGGGCCCAAATCCATCGTTTTTTTGCACTCCACACCACCCTGGGTTAGACAATGGCGATATGCAAATCAGCTCTGACCCTGTGCCCCATGGGAACAGTCCAGTCCGAACTACAAAAGCCACGTCCTTCCCAGAACGGAATCAAGCATCCGAGGACCGGACCGGTTTCGAGGTAACACCTCTCATCAGCCCGGCTAGCTTGACTCCAGTGGTGTGGAGTGCCTGGGACCCACGTCTGGGCATCCCCAGCGCACTTAGGGCGGAATATGCAAAAACAACAGGTGATGGACCGAATGTGGATCAATGTCACACACTCACCCCAGTCCAAAGATCTGGGCCCAAATCCATCGTTTTTTTGCACTCCACACCACCTGGGAAAGATATGGCTGTTGTAGTTCGGACTGGACTGTTCCCATGGGGCACAGGGTCAGAGCTGATTTGCATAAAGCCATTATCTGACCCAGGGTGGTGTGGAGTGCAAAAAACGATGGATTTAGGCCCAGGTCCTTGTACTGGGGTGAATGCAAGACATTGATCTACATTCTGTCCATCAAATTGTTTTTTGTAATTTTCTCCCTGAGTGTACTGGGGTAGCTCAGACGTGGGTCCCAGAGCCTCCACACCACTGGAGTCAAGCTAGCCTGGCTGATGAGAGGGGTTACCTCGAAACCGGTCCGGTCTTCGGATGCTTGATTCCGGTCTGGGAAAGATATGGCTGTTGTAGTTCGGACTGGACTGTTCCCATGGGGCACAGGGTCAGAGCTGATTTGCATAAAGCCATTATCTTACCCAGGGTGGTGTGGAGTGCAAAAAACGATGGATTTAGGCCCAGATCCTTGTACTGGGGTGAATGTAAGACATTGATCTACATTCTGTCCATCAAATTGTTTTTTGTAATTTTCTCCCTGAGTGTACTGGGGTAGCTCAGACGTGGGTCCCAGAGCCTCCACACCACTGGAGTCAAGCTAGCCTGGCTGATGAGAGGTGTTACCTCGAAACCGGTCCGGTCCTCGGATGCTTGATTCCGGTCTGGGAAAGATATGGCTGTTGTAGTTCGGACTGGACTGTTCCCATGGGGCACAGGGTCAGAGCTGATTTGCATAAAGCCATTATCTGACCCAGGGTGGTGTGGAGTGCAAAAAACGATGGATTTAGGCCCAGATCCTTGTACTGGGGTGAATGTAAGACATTGATCTACATTCTGTCCATCAAATTGTTTTTTGTAATTTTCTCCCTGAGTGTACTGGGGTAGCTCAGACGTGGGTCCCAGAGCCTCCACACCACTGGAGTCAAGCTAGCCTGGCTGATGAGAGGTGTTACCTCGAAACCGGTCCGGTCCTCGGATGCTTGATTCCGGTCTGGGAAAGATATGGCTGTTGTAGTTCGGACTGGACTGTTCCCATGGGGCACAGGGTCAGAGCTGATTTGCATAAAGCCATTATCTGACCCAGGGTGGTGTGGAGTGCAAAAAACGATGGATTTAGGCCCAGATCCTTGTACTGGGGTGAATGTAAGACATTGATCTACATTCTGTCCATCAAATTGTTTTTTGTAATTTTCAACACCTCGTTGAGGCAGATTGCCAGAGTGGTGAGCCTCTTGTCCTCTTCCATCCAGGCGATTTTCCCAGGGCCGCTGCATTACAGAGCCCTTCAACGCCTCAAAGCCTTTCATTTGCGCAGAGGTTTGTCTTACGATCAGATGGTTCCTCTCTCGGAGGAGGTGAAGGAGGAGATGACGTGGTGGCTTTCTCACATGGAAGCCTGGAATGGTCGGGCGATCTTTGGGTCGGTCGCGGATTTAGTGATAGAGTCCGATGCCAGCAGGGCCGGTTGGGGCGCTCGCTGCGGAGAATTTTCCACAGGTGGCGCCTGGTCGCCGGAGGAGCAGAAGTTGCACATCAACTGTCTGGAGCTCTTGGCGGGGTCCTTTGCGGTTCGTTGCTGGACCAAGGACACAGTGCAGTCGTGTGTCCTTTTGAAGATGGACAACGTCTCAGCCGTTCGGTATGTGAACCATTTGGGAGGTTCTCGGTCCCGTGCGCCAGCGAATCTAGCGAAGGAGTTATGGGCCTATTGCCTGGACATTCACGTGTCGGTGCAGGCAGAGTACCTGCCGGGCCAGTCCAATCAGGTAGCGGTCTGGCATTCCAGGTATCTACGAGATTTCAGTCAATGGAAACTGGATGTATCGGTTTTTCAATGGTTGAACGACCTCTGCGGTCCTTTGTCGATCGACCTTTTTGCCTCACGTTGGATCATCAACTTCCGAGGTTCTTCAGCTGGAGGCCGGATCCGGTGGCGGGAGCTACGGACGCGTTTCTTCAGGACTGGAGTCGGGAGTCGCCTTATGCGTTCCCTCCCTTCTCCATGATAACTAGAACGGCGGCTCAGCTGCGCCGGCAGAAAGGGGAGCTGGTCCTCGTGACTCCATTCTGGAGGTCGCAAGTGTGGTTTCCGGTTCTACTGGAACTTTCTTGGGATTTTCCAATCCTACTCCCCCAGTTTCCTCACCTGCTTCTCAGTCCAGATCAGGAGCCTCACCACCTCCTCGCGCAGGGTTCTCTCCACCTCATGGTATGGAGTCTTTCAGGGGACGCTTGTGGCTCCCAGGCCTTTCGCGACCGGCTGAAGGACTTTTGTCAAAAGCCTGGGCTTCCAGTACGTCGAAACGCTACAAGTCCGCTTGGGCTAAGTGGGTACGTTGGTGTCTTCGGCATGACTTGGATCCCTTGGTCGCAGGAGTGGTTCCCATCCTGAACTTCCTAACCGAATTGGCTACGGCGGGTTTGGCATATCGCACAATCAATGCCATGCATTCAGCGATTTCTGCTGCGCACCTGCCGGTGAACGGTTCCCCAGTGGGGGAACATCCTTTTGTGTGCAGGCTCTTGCGAGGTGTCCGGTTGTCCTTGCCGCCGGAACCTCGTTACTCCGTCCTCTGGGACGTGAATGTGGTTTTGAATTTATTTCTCTCCTGGCAGGCCAATAGATATTTGTCTTTGAAGGAGCTTTCGGCCAAATTGGCCATGCTGTTATGCTTGGTGTCGCAGAGTGTCAGATGTTCGAGCTCTGGATGTGTCCGCATGGGTGTTTTCGCCTGAGGGCGTCACCTTTACGGTTGGCCGCCGTATAAAGTCTGGCTCCAGAACCATTACATATCCTGCTTTTGTGGACGTCCCAAAATTATGTGTTGTGAACTGTTTAAAAGCGTATGAGGAAATGACTTGGGATCTTCGCCCTCTGGGTGAACGTCAGTTGTTGATTGCCTTGCGAAAGCCACACCATGCAGTCTCTTCCCCTACAATTGCCAGGTGGGTGCGCTGGGTCATGCAAGAAGCAGTCATCGATACTAAACGTTTTGGGGCACGTTCTGCCAGAGGGGCCGTGGCCTCTAAGGCGTTTGCAGTAGGTGCACGTTTGGAGGACTTGATGCGTGCAGCGGATTGGTCTTAAGAGTCCACTTTTAAGAAATTTTACTTCAAACCAGTGGTGGACATTGCCCGGTTGGTGGTGAGTAAGCTTTAAACTAGCATAATCTGAGCCTCCGGTCCTGCCATAGAATCGAAATTTGCCTAGCTAGTGTGACGGTAAGTTTCAATTCTATTAAGGACACGGAGGCGAGGATTATCCCACCCAGATCGTCCGCGTGTGACGTCCCGCCCAAATGCCAGTAAGTACGTAGGTTTCCAGTTGATGCTGTTCATTTCATGCCTGTTGATGTCCGGGTTGTATTGCTGACATGCATCTGGTTGTACAACTCTTACGCAGTTGTGTTTTGTCACTAGGTAATGATGGTGCCAAGCAGGACCTGTAAAGATGTTGCGTAATTCACGAAGAAAGAGGAAGAACAGAGAGAGGGGACTGCTTTTATAAGGATAATGGACAATGTGAAAGGACTACCCTCGGATCCTTACAAGTTGGAGTGCTGGGACTTGAAGTTAAAGTCTGGGACATTTGCACTATGTTGATTTTATTTGATGTTTTTTCTTCCTATTATTGAAACCGATGATGATGTTCCAATAAGAGCTTTTCTTGGCTGCTGTGTGTTTAGTGTTTTAATAAATGGCGGAGAAAGACAAGCATAATCCTCGCCTCCGTGTCCTTAATAGAATTGAAACTTACCGTCACACTAGCTAGGCAAATTTCGATTCAGCTTTGCACACGTTACTAGTTGCTTTTATTTTGCAACGACTCTGAACGTGCTTTTCAAATGGGAAATGTTTGCTGCGTTTGTCCTCTGCCTGTCCTGGAGTTTAGTCTGAAAATTGTGAGCAACGTCGATAAACAATGCCCCATGTTCTGTTCAGGCCCTAGCATTTAGACACAACATATCAATGCAGCTGATGGGAGACTATCGCTTTGATATTACGGGAATGCATGCATGAACAACACACATTTGGAGAGGGACCTTTGATGGGAGAAAAGCAATGTGGTTTCTGTGATGTAGATATACCATCTAGGGACTAAGGTATGGGGTCTGCTGACAAAACCCAGAGGTCTTCTGTTATATAATAATAATACCAATTCCTAGCAAGTAGACGGAGGTTAGGCTGAACTGTCTTCTCTCACATATACTGCATTATAGAACACAATAGTTCAAATAAATATTCTAAACTATGGAAAAATGTGTGATGTTACATCATTCTGTAAGAATTGAATGTATGATGTTTTGTTAGGATCTGACTGATGGGGTTGAGGATGATAACACCCTCCCTATGGACCATAACAAACTAATACTGCAAGTAGAGTAACAAAAAAACCGGGACTAAGTGTAGCGCCACAATCGCTAGACATTACAAATCATCCCAAAAGTATACATTGAAATATTCAAAATTATTTCGTATCTGTCAGACTTTGTGGAAATAAACAAGAGTGTGAGCAAAAGGGCTTTGCCTCATTAACCGTGATTTGTGAGAGTCAGGAGTGTTGGGTGTTCTGAGGTGTCTAATCCTTTGCTTCTCTGTGAGTGTGTAGGAAAGCGAGTGAGACACTATAGCTAGTCGGTCCTGGGCTTTTGGGCACTAAGGTAGTAGGAAGGCTTAGTCCCTATACACTGAGGTCTCATAATCCTGCACATAGTTCTTTGCATGTGCAGAATCCCTGCAACATGGCGCCCCCAACGTTTGGTCTTGTTCTTATTCACGAGGCACCTGTGTGGCGCTTGTTTGTCCATAATACCCTCTCACCAGCAGACACATCTGTGGTGTGGGTTTAGCCTCCTATATTAGAGTTTGATAGGTTTGTCAAGCTTGCAGTTTAAAACGTTTTGGTCGTTCTCATCTGAACCCAATTTTGCGCTACACTTTTTCTGGTTTCTTCTATACTGTTTTAGTAATGGCAGTAGCTATTGCTGCACATAATAGAGTACCTTTCACAGCACATTTGACTCCGCATGGAGTCCCTAATGCGGGGCTGATTTTATACTTGTAGTCAAAGCAGATCCAGCATACCACTTTGAGGTTTTTTAAATCCTGGGTTACATTTCCGGTGGTAAATGGGAATGATAATTTATTTCATGAGTATACTCGAACTGCGATTCTGCAACAGCCCTTATCGCTTACTTGAAGTTCCATTGTCAGCTTGGGAGCTAACCACCTGGTTTGATGGCGCCCTTCCTAATCCTATATCTGTGGTGCGTTTAGGCCCTTTATCAGTCGATGGGGACAAATGGCCCGTTTTTGCTGGATTCACACCTCATTATAATTATCTTGAGAATACACTTGCAGAGCTTAGACAATTACATAATCTCTGAATCATACCAGAAGTGGTATACATTATATGTCTCGTCATTTGCAAGTGGCCCCGGCCGGAGCCGCTCCACAACCACCAGGACATGGTGGTGGTATAGTCATTAGTCCAGTCATGGTTAATTCTGCGATGGGCAAGCGTCCTCAGAATAGGGATGATTTGCCGTTTTGGTTAGCTGAAAAATTTGAGCAACTCGAGGCTGTTTTTCCACACACTACCCCTGTTGACAAACACCGGATCCTGACGATAAGTTTACCGAAAGGTATAGCTCCGATGTAACTGATTGCAACACCTGGGGAACGGCGTTTGCTGCTGTTCATTCACTGTGCTTTGGCACCCCCTCCATGACAGTACTACCAACAGTTCTAAAGAAGGTTCAGGATGAGCACAGTGCTGGGTCAGCCCTTGAATTAGGGATGAGATTAGTGGGTATGTTTGCTATTGTCTCGGATATGATTCCTGCCAATGTCAAAGGTGAGGCAGTTAGCATTCAAGTGTGGCAATGCCTATCGGCAGTGGCGAATGTAGACAAACAGCAAGAGTTGCTGCTTATTGTGGATGTATATAAATCATTGGCCTGCAATAGTTTGGGAGTTCGAATTTTTACACTGCCTCCTTAAAATAAGCAAAATAAGCCTCCTCATGAGAAGGAGGGACGTCCTATCTTTCCAAAGAAGACTTGAAATTAAAAATCAGCGGCAGCAACAACAGAAGCAAGGGTCACGTGTTGGTTCCGCCTACACCTTCTGAGCGTAGATATGATTTGCGTGACCGCTCTACTATTAAAACACCCAAGAGGTTTCAGGTTCCTGATCCTCGTTCCTTTCAGGAAACATCCGATCAACAAATCGGTGGTGGAGAGTGACAGGATTGTAGACAAGGCAAGACCATGTCACAGCGCCGTGATTTGCAGCGCCAGTTTGATGTAAAAGCCAAACCTCCGTATCAAGCCCCATTTCATTTTTAAAAAAAATATATTTTTGAGCCCCCCCCCCCCCCCCCACCATTTTCGTTGTACAGAACACATAAAAAAATTAATTATATTTTAACATGCAGGACTTGTCACAAATCATAGAAAAATTATACAAATAGATCAAACATAAAAAGATGAAATAAAAATGAAGGCAAATCAAGATGTACAGTTATAATAAAACAGAGGCTTAGCACAATTTATTTCCTAATCTAACCTGGATCTCTTTCCACTTCTGTATACGTTCCCAAATCTCGTTTCCAAGTTTCTTGCCTTTTCTGCCCCTCCTTGCATAAATCGCTTTCTCAAGGTAAAAGGCAGCTAGTATTTTCTTTAACCATTGATGGAAAGTGGGTGGCAATCGATCCAGCCATGCTGTATCAATACAAAGTCTTAAAACAGCCATAGCCAAAAAGATAAAATATTGATGATTAGTCTTGCCAAGACTATCCTCTGTTCCTAAGAGTACAAGTGATGGAGTTAGGTTAATTTCTATTGTTAGTGAACTTTTTAGGAATACTTCAATTTCGTCTTGGGTTGTTTTTAAGTGCGGACAGGTAGCAAACATATGGACTAGGTCAGCCTCAGTGCTGTCACATCTCAGACATGTAGTGCCAGCTACTGCTCCCCACTCCGCCAACCTAGATGGAGTATAGTACAGAAAATACAGCGTTTTAAAATGCTGTGCCTGAAGTGATGCTGAGCATAATAATTTCTGCCCTAGTTCCAAGGATCTATGGAAACTTTCCTTCTCTACACCCACTTTTTGTATCCATTTACCTTCATATTTTTCCAGATCATGTGGTTGATACTCTATTAATTTAGAATAAAATCTTTTAATTGTGCAATCTGTACCAGCCTGTATAATATCCAAAATTGAGTTTGTTGCAAATCCTGCCGGTCCTCCAGCTTTTGTCAAAATAAAGCTTCTAATTTGCAAATATTTTAAATAATGGTTAGTATCTAGCCCGTATATTGCTTGTAAATTATTGAACTGCATCACCCCTTTTACTCCCATCAGATCACCCAATCTGTAAACCCCATGTTTGCCCCAATCCGAAAACACTACCCCTGAGAATTTATCACCAGGAAAGTTTAGGATTGTTACTCAACCTTGTATAAGCATTATATTTGCCTAAACCAAATTTTTTTGAAAATAAAAACCAAATCTTGTAAGCGGCCATAACCGTTTTAAATTTAATTCTCTTAAAATAACTATACTCTGTAAACTTCAACAGAAAATATTCCGCTTGATCCCCTAATACTAGTGCGTAAATTGCCAACGTTCCTAGCTCAGAGTATCCTTCACTCTCTGCTCCTCCAAGCAAACCTGCCATGTATTGGAGGCATGCTGCCCAATAATAAAATTTTAAATCTGGTAGGGCCCACCCCTCTCGTTCCCTCGGCAATGCCATGTATCTAAGCGCCCTTCGAGTCTTCCCATGTGCCCACACAAATCGGTTTACCATATGTTCCAAAAGCTTAAACCATTTTCCTTCAAATAATAGGGGTATGGCCCTAAATACAAAAACTTTAAAAGAAAAATCATTTTGACTGTTAGTTATACCTACTTCGAAAAATGTATATTATTTAGTCTGTCTAAGTCCTTCTTGGCTTTATTTATTTATTTATTTATTTATTTAGCCCGACCCTCTTTAACGCCTACATGGAACCTCTGGACAGGATAGTCCATCCCTTTGGTGTGCGTATAGTCACCTACGCGGATGATACGCAGCTGGTGGTCTCGTTAGACCACGCAGATGGATCATCCAACACCGTAGGCCCCTGTCTAGAGGCTGTTGCCAGTTGGATGCAAGCCTCCTGTCTCAAGCTTAACGGGGAGAAGACAGACATCATTCTCCTTGGAAATCCCTCCCCGTCTGCTCTTGCACCCGTCTGGCCACCATGTCTTGGCGCTCCTCCTGCGCCCAAGTCCCAGATAAAGAGCCTCGGGATCTGGCTTGACACTGCCCTTGATTTCTCTGTCCAGGCTACTAAGACTGCTGCCACTTGCTTCGGACTAATGTGGATGCTCCGGCGGGTGCTCCCTTTGCTCCCTTTCCAGGCGAGGAGGATCATGGTCCAGGCCCTCATTCTCTCTCGCCTGGATTACGGGAACGCTCTCTACCTGGGAGCACCGGCTTCGGTCCTTCAGAGGCTCCAGGTCACACAAAACAGTGCGGCCCGCCTAATGTTCAATCTGTCCCGTCGGCAGTCGGCGAGGAAGGCTCTGAAGGACCTTCATTGGCTCCCAATGGCTGCCAGAGTGCAGTTTAAAGCTCTGTGCATCATGCACAAATCCTTCCATCGTGTAGGCCCAGCGATTCTGCACCCTCTGGTTACGCCTTATGTTCCAACACGCCCCCTTCGGTCTGGTACCCTGCAGCTGGCCACCTCCTCTAAAATTAACAAAGCCCGTTGGGGTAGCCGCTCTTTTTCCCATTCGGCGACCAGACTCTGGAATGCCCTCCCCTTTGCCATTCGGGGTAACAGCAACCTCTTCTCGTTCAGAAAGGCCCTAAAAACGCATTTGTTTGCTAAATCTCTCTGATCTGCCCCGAGCCTGCGCTAAAACCATTTTATCTTCAAGCGCTGCGAGGCCCCAGGGCGGTTATGCGCTATACAAATGCAATTTTTCATTTCATTTCATTTCATTAGTGGCGATATATTTAGTTCCACAAGGTAGTCTAAATTCGGGGTTATTATTACCCCTAAGTAAACTCCACTTTAAACCACCCGGGAATCAGTACAATCTATCTTATTGTTTTTGATAATTTGTGTTTTTGCAGTGTTGAGGGCATAGCCAGACACTTCTCCAAATACTTATGCTTATACCTCAACCAGCTCTATAGCTTCTGTGGGTCTAGGTGTTACAATCGCCACGTCATCAGCATAGGCCAGGATTTTGCAAGGGCCCCTACCTGTCTCTACTGGAGAAATATTGTCATTCAGTTCTATACGCCTTGTATATGGGTCCATATAAAGGGCATATAAAAGCGGGGAGAAAGGGCACCCCTGCCATGTACCCCTCTTTATCTGGGAAGATGACGCATACCCTCCTAATTTGTTTTATACGAGCGGTCGGTCCTGCATATAGTACCTGTAAGGCTTTCACCGTTCCCTCCCCAAATCCCACCCTTCTCAAAATGAACCAAAGAAAATCCCAGGAGACCCGGTCAAAAGCTTTTTCAGCATTCAATAACATCACTGCGAGCGGGTCTCCTGTAACCTCTGCAAAATCAAATAAAGTAATAACCTTTCGTGTATGATGAGTGGTGCCCCTCCCTGGTACAAACCAGTGTTGATTAATACTAACCAGAGTATCAATTACCTTCGCTATTCTCAGGGCGAGTATATTTGAATATACTTTTGTGTCTGTGTTTATTAAGGTTATTGGCCTATAAGAACCAGGTTGGTTTGACGGCTTACCCTTTTTCAAGATTATAACAATGTCCGCCCCTGCCCAACTATTTGGAGTTGATATTCCTGTCTGTGCTTGCTGCATTGTAGTAATAAAATCCTTTTTAATTACATCCCATAATGTTTTATAAAATTCCAGCGGGATTTGATCAGGTCCTGCAGCCTTCCCTGACGGGAGGCTGGTTAAAGCAGTCAATATTTCTTCTGGTGTAAACAAAGCCTCCAATGTATTAGTCTGTTCTTCTAATAGAGTAACTACCGGTATATTGTGAAGATAGTTACTTGTTTTGATAATATCAGTCAGACACTCTTGATCATACAAGGAGGTATAACATTTTCTGAAGACTTCTTGAATCCCTTCTGTATCTGTAACTATGTTTCCTGCATCCTCCTGTATCTCTCTTATTTGCCCTATAGAGACATTCTGTCTTGTGCGGATGGCAAGCATACGGCCAACAGTTTCATTGAATTCATAACATCTTTCCCTGTATTTTCGCTGCCTTATTAGCTATACCCTCCTCTGCTTCTATCCTTGCTTTTGCTATTCTAATCAATACTTGATCTAATGGGGCTACTCTAAGCACACTCTGAGTTAATTCCTCCTCTGCCTCTGCCACTGCTTGAACCAGTTCCGCCTCCCTTTGTCTGTCCCCCCTTCGACTTGCTACACTAAAGCTTATTGTCTTCCCTTGAATGGCCGCCTTAGGCGTCCCACATATTCCCTGTTGCTGTACTACCTCTATTAATATCTAGGAAACTCCTGATCCAATTCCTCACATGCATAATATAGGCATCATCCTTTAGTAGCCCTCTCTCAAATGTCCAAGTTCGGACCATATCAGTGCTTCCCCCAATATTTAGTGTTAGAAACAGGGGATTGTGATTGGATATTATCCGCTGTAGTCTTTCAATTTTAACTTTAGGTTACAGAGTATGAGATAAAAAAAATAATCTAGTCTGTCACAGACTTTATGTGGGGCTGTGTAATAAGTAAAACCCTGCTCAGCAGGTTCTAGGGCTCTGCATACATCCACTAACGCATTGTTCCTTATAAGGTTATATTGTGAGTGCCAAACTCTTTTTCCTACCGTGATAACCCCCGCCGGAAGTCATACCCAGTCCACTTGCCCCATTAATATTGAAGTCCCCAGCCAAGATTACAGTAGAGGACCAGGTGGCTAATTCCAAATCCAAGAAATCCAGAATATCCGGATCATCTTCCGTTGAGCCATAAACGCAGCCTACAGTAATCCATTTCTCATTAACTTTACACTCTATTAGGACCCATCTCCCCCATTGGTCTTCGAGCTTCCTCCTTACTAAAATATCCCTACGCTTTGCTAATATTGCCACTCCTCTATTCTTAGCCCCTTGCTTAGAATATGCTAGTACGGTGAACCCCAATTGTTCTAATAGGTAACCTTGCCCCCCTTCTACATGGGTCTCCTGCAAACAAACCAAATCCATATTTAGAGATCTTAACCAGGTTGCAACCTTCTGTCTTTTAATTCGGTCATTTAGACCGCAAAATTTTGACCGTAACTACACATATACTCATTAGTGCACATCAAGTAGATTTCCCGTCAAGCTCATACTAATAATATACAATATTTCAACATTTATCTCTTGCTGGGATACGTTCTCCTGATTAGACACATCAAAATTTTCTATACTGCCCTGCATGTGATAGCTCAAACAAAAAACAATGTGCTCTGTACCCCTCGTACCCCTCTTCCACCCCCTCCCCCCCTTCCTCCCTCCCACCCCTCCCTTACGGGCAAATAGGTCAGTCCTGACCTATACGTGACAACTGTAGCCTCAAGTGTCACCCGCCCCTCCTGCTCCCGCTCAAAAAATCCTTGTCTCTGAGATACACACTGCTAGATGTTGCTGCTGCTGCAAACTATTCCTTTTTCTGAGCTATGCACTATTACTTCCGGTGTTTGGAGTCCACCATCAAAGACTTTGAACCTTCTTTCTTCCCTTTCACCTCATCCAAATATGCCTGCTCTTTGATTTCTGAAAAGAAAATCTTAACCTGCCTTTTATCTATAACTTTAAGGCGACAGGGGAACATTAAATAGGCCTCACAACCAGCATTTTGAAAAGGGGTTATCATTTGCCTCATGCGCCATCGCCTTTCCACTGTCGCATGACAGAAGTCCGGCCGGGCAAAAAACGTGCCATTGTAGGATCGTCTGGTCTCAGGTTTGGCTTTATCAATAATTTCCTGCCTTAATAGAAAGTTTCCTACATATATCAGAATCGTCCTCGGATTATCTGCTGTCTGCTCTTTACTTTGTACCATAGGGAACCTGTGAGCCCTTTGTATCTCACTGTCCCAATTCCAGGAAGACAACTCTGGGAAAGCCCCCTTAAGTAAGGTAACAACAAATGCTCGTACATCCTGTCCCTCTTTTCCTTCCACGACCCCTAGAAGTCTAACATTGTTCCTTCGCTGTCGATTTTCATAGTCCTCAAGTTTCCAATGGACATCCGACACCATCTTTTCCTGTTCGTTTTTGAACTCATTCCATTTCCCAACGTCTTCCTCTAGTCTCTCAGTTCTTGATTCCACTTCTGTGACCCTGGCTTCCATATCTGCATAGAGTTTATTCACCTTGCGTAGTGAGCCCTGTATTTTTTGGTTAGCCTGTTTCGCCCTCCGAGACTCACTTCTAGCCTCCCCCTGCATTTGTTTCAGAAGAAAAATGTTGCAGCATTAACAGCAAAGCATGCCTCGGACGATGAAAACACTGCGTTCGAAGCATGTGGGCTGCTGAATACATATCTGTGCATAGATCGCCGCCTAGTGTTGGGTCCAGATGATCACACATTGTTGTCCTGGAAGAGTCTTCGAAGTATCACGAGATAAGTGGCTCCTCCCCTGGACTACAGTGCGCATGGGCATCAACTCCATCCTCAGATTGTTTTTTTCCGCCATTGAGTTCGGATGCATATTGGTTCACTCAAGTCAGAATCGATATAAAAGTTTTTGTTTTTCGTCGGTATAGTCTTGCGTTCGGTGCCAGTTCTTTCCAGCTCAGTTCCTAGCCGGATTTCCAGGAGAGCCGCATGCTTTTCGACGCAGAAGGCCCGGTCGACGCCAGAGGCCTTATCGACGAACCATCATGGAACGGAGCCCGTTCAAGAGATGTCCCGTGTGCAACTCCAAGTATCCCCACATCGATGTCCACCCGGTGTGCAACAAGTGTCTGTCGCCGGATCATGATGAAGCCAGCTGCATGGCTGTTGCCGTTTTCGATCCAAGAAGACACTTCTGCATCGACGCGCTGCGTGCAAGGAAGCCCAGCAGACTGCACCGGAGCCTGTGGACATCTTCGATGCCGGGGATGATGGAGCAGACCGGGAGGTTCGAGAGAACCTGTCGAATCCCGCGTCAGAGGTCGACTCCAACTACGACGCGGATGTTGAAATGCTCGAAGTGGAAGAAGTCGTCGACTAGGTAGGAGACGATGACGGGGCCTTTGGGGCAATGGAAGATAGCTCGAGCGAGGAGCTAGGCACACAAACTGACATTGGGGCCGAAACGCTTCATAAGGCTCAGGTCGAGGGATCGCCACTAGGCCTTACCCAAGATCTTCCAATAAGTTCTACGGCCCCGCCTTCGGGCTCGGCTTCGGACATATCTAAGGAGCAGCAAACTGCGGAATCGAAACCGAAAGTAAAAGCTCCGGTCTCGACGCAAGCAAAAGCACTGCTGCCTACATCGAAACCAAAAGTGCGTATTGCTTTGGTCGGCTCGAAGTCCTCGGACCTGTCGGCACCGACGAAGCAGAAGAGCGTTGTCGACCCGAAGAAACCGCTCAAGGGCGTCGAGACGAAGTCTAGCACGCCGAAGGCGAAGGTCAGGGCAGTCGACCCGAACAAATCGGCGCTGAAGACTGTCGACACCGACAAAGGACTCGGTGATCCGAAGGTTCTTGAGCCTCCGCGTCGACAAGACAAGGCCAAGAGCGGAACGACCCACGAGTCCACGCCTGGTGGTGCCTCGAAGGATTCCGTCGAGTCGACGCAACCGTCCGCCTCCTTCTCGAAGCAGGTGGCAGACTCCCTGAACCCTGGGCAGATGCTGCTGACCCAGTTGATCCTCACTCTACCCCAGACACTCGGGTGTATGCTGTAAAAACGCCGCCTACTGAGGATTCGGCAGCGTTTAATGCCCTCATTGAAAGGGCTGCTAAGAATCATGACGTCCAGCTCCATGCTGACCCCATTGAAGTAGACTTTATTTTTGACACCTTTTCCACCTCAGAGAAGACTGTCAAGACTCTGCCTATGCTGAAGGGTGTCTTGAAGCATGCGGGGGAAATCTTTAAGGAGCCTACAAGAGCCAGGGTGATAAACCCCAGAATTGAAAAAAAGTACAAACCGGCGCCTGGAGACCCTACTTACATTAAGGGACAGTTGCCATTGAACTCTCTTGTTTCTAATGCCCGGAAGAGGGCAAATTCACAAACAACGGGTGATGCTCCTCCCCCAGATAAGGAATCTAAGGTGTTTGAGGCATCAGGGAAAAGGGTGGCAGCTCAAGCGGCCAATATCTGGCGCATTTCAAACACTCAGGCACTTCTAGCCAGGTATGACAGGGCCCATTATGACACACTTGAGACCCTGTTACAGCACCTGCCAGATGAATACAAAGAGGCAGCTGAGATGCTCATCCAAGAAGGGAAGCTCATATCTAATGCTTCTATCAAATGTGCACTGGACGCAGCAGACACCGCGGACAGAGCTGTTAACACTAGTGTCATGCTGAGAAGACATGCCTGGCTCAGAATCTCCGGGTTCAAACCAGAGATACAGACCACCATTCTAAATCAGACAGTAAACCCTGATCATCTGTTTGGCCCAGAGGTGGACACCACCTTAGAAAAGATCAAGAAAGACACTGAGACTGCAAAGTCCATGGGGGCTCTACAGTCGCAGCAGTTCAGGGGTGGTTCTTTTCGTCGCTCAAGCAATAGAGGTGTTTCCAGAGGCCAGCTTTCCCAAAAGACACAGTACTATAAAAACGGCACGCAGACCACATACACCAAACAAAGTAGAGGTGTATATCGTGGAAACGGCGCCAAAGGCAGAGGTCGTGGAAACAACAACTCCAGATCCTCCGCCCCTAACAAACAGTGACGCCTTGTCACTGCCCCCCGACCACACAACACCTGTCGGGGGGGGGAGACTTCAACAGTTCCTGCCAGTCTGGAAGTCCATCACCACACACAGGTGGGTCACACAGCTTATCCAGTACGGTTATTGTCTGGAGCTAACATCCACTCCACCCAACATACCCCCAAGACACCATCCTATGTCCGCCTAGCATTTGCCCTTATTGCAGCAGGAGGTACTCGTCATGCTGCAAAAAGGGGCAATTGAGCTCGTGCCTGTGGAAGAAAGAGGCACAGGAGTTTACTCACTGTACTTCTTGATACCAAAAAAGGACGGGTCCCTCAGACCCATACTGGACCTCAGACCCCTCAATCAGTACATTCTGTCGGAGCACTTTCACATGCTAAAACTGCAGCAAGTCCTACCGTTGCTCGGTCAGGGGGATTTTCTCGCAACTTTAGATCCAAAGGATGCGTATTTTCATATTCGGCTGCACCCGTCACACAAAAAATACCTCCTGTTCACCATCCAAGACAAACATTACCAGTTCAAGGTTCTACCTTTCGGGGTCACCACGGCACCCAGGGTGTTAACAAAGTGCCTGGCGACGGTGGCGGCACACCTAAGGAGACAGAACATTCACGTCTACCCTTATCTGGACGACTGGCTAATCCAAGCAAGGTCAGCCCAGAAGTCTGTCCCACACCATTCACCTTCTTCACGATCTGGGATTCTCACTGAATTACCCAAAGTCTCACCTGCAACCCGCCCACATACGGCAGTATCTGGGTGCGACGATAAACACTCTGGCAGCCACAGCACAGCCAAATTCAGTGAGGATCAGCAGCATTCAATCGCTGATACAGAAGTTCAGACCTCAACACTCGCTTCCGGCACGAGTGTTCATGCAGTTGATACCTGCATCTCCATAGTCCCGCACGCGAGACTACATATGCGTCCGCTTCAGGAGTGCTTAGCACATCAGTGGACTCAGGCTCACGGACAGTTGAAAGACCTAGTGTTGATAACCGGTTGTGCATACAACTCTCTGCATTGGTGGAATCCACAGAACCTTTGCAAGGGACGACCGTTCCAGGAGCCTGTGCCACTGATTATTCTGACGACTGACGCTTCTCTCCAGGGTTGGGGAGCTCATGTACTCCACTACACAGTGCAGGGACTATGGACACCACAGCAAAGGAAGATACACATCAATGTTCTAGAACTGATGGCTATCTTCATGGCAATGAAAGCATTCAAGGTACATCTGTGCAACAAGGTCGTGTTGATCCGGACGGACAACATGACGGCCATGTACTACATCCAGAAGCAGGGAGGTACACACTCAACAGTTGTCTCATCTGGCTCAGAGCTTGTGGAAGTGGGCCATTCAAAGGAATATCATCCTCATGGCGGAACACCTCCCGGGCAAGGACAATCAGATGGCGGACCTGCTCGAGTGGGAGATAAATCCATCAGTACTCCACCCGCACTTCCTAAGGTGGGGTCATCCAGAGATAGACCTGTTCGCCACAAAGGAAAACGCCAAATGCCAAAGCTTTGCCGCCAGGTTTCCACGCCCACAGTCGCAGGGCAATGCGATATGGATGAACTGGTCAGGCAAATTTGCGTACGCTTTTCCCCCAGCACCTCTAATATCGCTGGTGGCAAGCAAGCTGAAGCAGCACTCGATGACTCTCATCCTGGTTGCTCAGACGTGGGCACGCCAACCATAGTACACCACGTTTCTGGAACTGTCCGTGGTACTGCATCAAAGGCTGCGCCTCACACCCAAGCTTTTGACGCAGAGCCATGGTGACATTCAGCATCCAGATCCGCAACAGCTCAACCTGGCGATCTGGCTCCTGAGGTCTTAGAGTTTGGCTACCTCAACTTACCTCCTGACTGTATGGACATAATCAGGGAGGCAAGGAAGCCCACCACCAGAGCATGCTATGCGGCGAAATGGAAGCGGTTTGTCATTTATTGTGCAGACCACAACATTAACCCGGTGGATGCATCTATTCAGAACATCATTTGTTATCTTACATTTGTACAAATGTAATCTGGCCCATGCTTCCATTCGTATAAATCTGTCCGCAATGGCTGCTTATCTCCAAAACAGACAGCACCTCTCCCTTTTCAGAGTGCCTGCCATTAAAGCCTTTCTGGAAGGACTCATTCCTCCGCGGACCCCACCAGCTCCCGAATGGAACCAAAATGTGGTCCTCACCAGGCTGATGGGTCTTCCTTTCGAGCCACTGCATTCATGCGAGATTCAGTTCTTGACATGGAAAGTGGCTTTCCTGATAGCGATTACATCGCTACGATGCGTTAGTAAACTCCAGGCACTAACTATCTAAGAGCCATTTATTCAAATTCATTACAACATTCCTTCCTAAGGTAGTTTCTCAGTTCCATATCAACCAGACTATAGAACTACCTGTGTTCTTCCAAAATCCAGAGTCAGTTGCGGAGAGGATGCTCCACACGCTTGACGTCAAGAGAGCCTTAATGTACTACATTGATAGGACCAAAGATTTTCGGAAGACAAAACAACTATTTGTTGCCTTCTCGCCACAACACAAAGGCAACCCCATTTCCAAGGCTGGTATAGCCAAGTGGATTAAGTGTATTCAGATCTGCTATCAGAAAGCCAAGCGCACTCTAACCATTCCACCAAGGGCCCACTCCACACGGAAGTTAAAGGCCTCCATGGCTTTCCTTGGAAATATTCCTTTGGAAGACATATGTAGAGCAGCCACATGGTCTACCACACACACATTTACAAAACACTACTGTGTTGTAGTGCACTCCAAACAGCAGGCAGCTGTAGGGCAGGCTGTTCTAAACACTTTTCCAAACTGCTGCAGCTGGCACAGGCGGCCGCCGTTAATGGAGGGACTGGTATGTATTCTATGAACAGATATGAATTCAGCAGCCCACATGCCTCGAACCGAATATGCTACTTACCAGTATGCATCTGTTCTTGGCATGTAGGGCTGCTGACATTCATATCGCCCGCCCTCCTCCCCGGCGCCTGTAGCGGCTGCAGCATTCACACATACTTCTAGCATGGTCATCATTCACAGAGTTTCACTCCATCTTTGCCACAATGGCTAAAAACAAGCGGAGGATGGAGTCGATGCCCATGCGCACTGTAGTCCAGGGGAGGAGCCACCTATCTCATGATACTTCGAAGACTCTTCCAGGACAACAATGTGCGATCACCCGGACCCAACACTAGGCGGCGATCTATGCACAGATATGAATGTCAGTAGCCCTACATGCCAAGAACAGATGCATACTGGTAAGTAGCATATTCGTTCTCTATTGGAAATGGGCGGTAACACTCCTAGACAGCGCAGCTGAAGTTACCATAGTGCGGAAGGCACTCCGCCAACGTCTGGAGGCGAAAGCAACTGACACCTTCATAACAGTGGAAACAGCAGACACACGAGTTGCATCCCCTGATAGGCTTCATGAGAGAGGCCTCCATATTGAAGGTGATATTGAACACACAATTAAGGAAGTCTTTTGGGACAACCTTATATCTTCTTATGACATTTTGTTGGCAGAGGCTGATTGGCCTTCACCATTTTTCTTAGCTTCTTCTGAGGTGAGGACGTAATACTCCCCAGTTTTTCACGTTATTTCTCAGAAGAGGCTAAACAAGCTTATGTGGCGTAATGGACGTTACCCCTTGCGCCGGTTGTGTATCGTAATCAGGTGGACGGGGATAAGGATTCACCAGAACACGAAATCCCCCCAAAACAATACCCGACCAAGCGTGACTCACAAGCATCCATGAGTGAAATATTGACCCAATTGGAATATCAGGGTAACATTGAACCCTTTGTTTCATCAATAAATAATCATTGTTTCCGATATTGAAACCGGATGGTTCATATCGTAAAGTTTTGGATTACAGACATGTAAACAGTCACGTTTGTACGTTTGCAGTCCTGAACACAAACAGCTCTGCATTAGTGAATAACATAGTTCGCAAAAAATACCAAACACTGGATATTTCCAATGGATTTCATGGTCACAACTTTGCTCTCGAAAGCAGTAAATGGATATCATTCACTGCGGTTGGCAATCAAAAAAATGTACTCGTTTGCCTATGGGCTATAAGAATAGTTCCAGCGCTTTGCGGCACGTATAGTGTCGCTTTTGCATGCTATTGATCCTGATGCATTCTCCAATGTCGATGACCTCTTTTTTATGGATGATTAAATGATACCGCATCTTGCGGTGTAGATCGTATCATACTGAGTTTTGCCGACTTGAGTTGCAAATTCAACTTTGCAAAATCCCATTTCGCCTGCTTGGTGGTACTTTTCCTGGGATCCAAACCGAATAATGAAGGTAGGGGGTTTGCCCTCCACTTCCTGGAAAAATGTGCACAATTGCAACCTCCATCTATATTGAAAATACTGCAATACTTGCTGGGATTTTTAAACTTTGGAGGACATACATTCCTGATTGTGCCCAGCGTATAAACCGCTTTACGCGTTGATATAACCCATTTTCGCGTCCTCCAGCTGGCATCCGGAACAAACTGAAATTCTTCGGTCTTTGCAGTCCGATCTGTTTGCTACCAACTTCTTGTTAACATGTGACAGTTCTACGAACTTGGTTTTAAGAATTGTACCAGGGACTGTAGGTTTCACTTATTTGACGTTCAGTGACACAGTACCAATAGCTTAAAAATCGCATTTGTACACCTCAGCGGAAATACGCTTTTCCACAGTTGAAAAAAGTTTGACAGCTGTGCAAATGGATATTCTGCAAAAACGCTCTCTGGCGCTGGGGAAAACGCATTCTTCTGGTCTTGCCTGTACCTGCTTTGGAAGCAATGAAAAAGGTGAATGTTCATATACTAAAGCTTTACATCCCCGTTGGATACAATGGGAAAGTTCCTTGACATCGGCTGATGTCACTTTTTTCTTTGATCCCTTTTTTCAGACACAGGACTTTTTACAACATGAACACGTTTATCCTCTTCCATTGTCTTTGCTTTCTCTTGATCAGTACAAATGTATCCTCTATACCGATGGTTATGCTCAGCCAGCCATTGTGTCTAAGCATGCTTATTCGGCGGCCTGCGCTATAGTGGCAGGCTCATTTTTCGATGAAGAATTTAAATCTTCCATGGTGCACACACAGTCACTTGGTGACTGTACGGCTCAATTGGGGGAGCTACGCGCTTTGATTTTAGCTCTAGAATACGATGATCCATATGTACCCTTGTGTGCGATTCCTTCTAGTGCACAAGCTTCCAATGACAATTCATTCTTTTGGTCTCAGAATGATTATCAAGACTCTAAAGGTAGCGCAAAAAAGCATAAAACGCTTTGGGTTCATGTGCCGGACTTAAGGAACATTTGACAATTATACATGTTACTCATACTCTTGACCATCAGCGTGTGGGAGCACATGCTGTTGGTAATTCTTTGACTGATGAGGCAGCCAAATCTGCAGTTTCCCCATGTTCAGTAGCTGCCGTTACTAGGTCCATGACTAAAATTCATAGTGATATTCTTGCGGCTATTGCTGCGACTAAGGACTGAACGGAGTTCCCACAAGGTTTTCCTTCACGATGTTCTCCTGATCAAGTTCAATTTGCAACGATTTCGTCGGTTGGGGATCTGATGATTCCCAACGAGGACCGCAGACTTCCTTTGATCATTGCAACACATGAAGGCATGACTTCTGCACATGCTGGAGTCTGCGACAGTTAATCGTTTACACAACTTTTTTGGTGGCTTGCGCTATTGCTGGCAGACTCGTAATTATGTGCTCTCTTGTGACATTTGTCAACAAATTAAGCCCTCTACGGTTATACATCCACCTCATACACAGATTTACATTTCAAATCAACCATTTGGTTGTATTTGTCTTGGTCACTGCGGTCCTTTGATGTCTGACACTGCATATAAACATATTTTGGTTGCAGTGGATTCGTGCTCTAGACTCCTTTGGGTGTTGCCACAACGTAGCGCTGACGCTCAAAATTTTATTAGAGATTTGTGTGTTTTTGTGGGGACATTTGTCAGTGGCACCTTCCATTCTGGCGTTTGCCACTATGGCTTACAAGGACGCAATGAAGTCTCTGGGGGTGCTGGTGCAGTTTTCGTCTCCATGCAGGCCTGAGGGCAATTCAGTAGTGGAGCGAATGAACCGTGACTTAAAGTGATTTTTGACAGCTAGAGTCTTAGGTACTGGTAGGAGTTGGCTAACTCATTTGTACGGAGTCCAACGTGCACTTAATAATCTCCCTAGAAGAACTCTGGGTGGGCGGACCCCAAACTAAATGCTATTTGGCATTAAAATGTTTGTTTCAGACCTTTATGATCTAGACGTTGTGGTGGCTGCCGCAACATTTGACATAGATAACCATTCTACTATGTTACAGAAACTACAAAAGACCTTTGACACTCTGGCTAAAGATCATGCACTCTCGTCCACTGAAGCAGATGCTGATGCAGGTAACTGGCGGATTCCGAAAGTTGGTGATCTGGTCCGAGAAAAGCTGGTGAACAAAAAAGAATTTTGTCTCTCTAATTTGGTACCTCTCCCAGTTCTTGGATTAAAGGGTACTCATAGTGAGTTTGTCTCCTTTACTGGGCAGTATGGAAAACAGATTTATTTCTATTGAAAATGTCAAGCTGCACCATATGGCCGATTCTGAATAGTGGGTCTGCAAGCATTCCTCGTCAGGATGTTTAGTTTAGTCTGATGACTGCGCCTGCTTCACCACCAACTACACAGTTGGGAAGTGATGTGGAGACTCCTGTCGATTCGGTGTCTGTACCTCCATCAGCTTCAATCGCACATGAATATGCGTCTCCCCCTATTGAGCTTATTTCGTCAGTTGTGGAGATGCTGCCAGTTAGTTATGAGAAGCACTTCATTGCGAGGCCGTTTTTCATCTCAACGGCGATCTCCTCGTGGGTGGTGCCTGACCCTAGGATGGCGGCTTGGTGGGGACTGTGAAAAGTGTCTTGTCTTCTCCTGGAGTGCTGCACGAATGAGACCTAGGCATCTTGGACGATCGTTGCTGAGCCTGTACACGCAGATTAAGAGGAGTGTTTAATTGAGGGGCCGTATTTGTCATCACAACGTTCTTTACATTAACAACTGGCACAAATGTCTCTTACCCAGCGTTTTAGACCTGATCGCAAGATGGCCACCCTCCCACTTCCCTTCTGGCCTATAGAGATTCATGGGGGCTGACTGGATTCGCCCTTTCAAGGACTCGTCCCCCTTGCCTGACTTATAAATGGCCGTCTCAGTGAGACCCTCATGATGCTCTTTCCTCCCCTGGTCTATAATCATTGATCATCATCTGGACCTCAACTAGCCCTCTCAACCAGCCCTCACCCAACCCTGTTTTCTACCCCCCCAACCAGGATCTTCACTCTGAGAACTTTCTTCAACAGCTGAGACCTAGCTATTTTGACTGATGCCCAGTGGAGCTACCTCGCGAGCTAAAGGGGAGATGGACCTTGGATTCACTCCTTGAGCATCACCTACCCAGCCAGACTTTGGCCAAACTCTACTGCGTCTCCCCTGACCTTATCTCCTCCCTCCCCTCCCTCTTCACCCTACCCCTACCCTGCTCCGCTCTACTCTTCTCCTCTTTCCAGCTACTGACCTTTCCCCTTACCTATGCTTGTCCTTAGTCCCCACCCTGTTTATCTGGGTACTTTCCCTCGCTTCTTGAGACCTAGCTATTTTGACTGATGCCCGATGAAGTTACCCTGTTCAGTTAAAGGGGAGACTGGCCGTGGATTCCCTCCTTGGACGTCACCTACACAGTCTGTCTTTGGACAGACTTCCTTTCGTCTCTCCTGTCATCTCTTCCCTCATCCTCCCCCTTCTCACCTCCCCTTTCCCCCATCACTATTTTTTCTCTCCTTTCTCTCCTCTCTGAAAGTATTGCTTATTTTTTGATGAAATGTGTAATTGTGATCATTTTCTGTTACATTGTGGAACCTAATGTAAAGCGCTCTGATACCTTTGGGTCTAGCCAGCGCTATATAAAACTCTTTAAATAAATTGTTTCACCTGGCTGCCAGTGGTTATTCTGTGGACAGACATAGCTTTTCCTCAAGTTCTACTTAAATTTTAGCTTCCACTTAACAAGAGCCTCTAACTCTGATTTGCATTTTCATCTCCTAGTTTCATAGAACTTAACTGGTTCATCCTTGGACTTGCATCTGGCTGGTGCGAACGATGGTGTTTCTCTTTATGTGGATTGGTTTTGTGTCAGTTGTTTCCTTCTAATAAATGGCCATACTTACCTAAATGCTCTGCAGCCTATCTGGTAGATGGAGTTTTGGCCCCACACACTTCGTCTCATAAAATGAAACCGGATCAAACATTTGTCAATATTCCAGCCTTTCCAGTTAGTGATGGTATCGTTCGGGACAAAATTCCATTTGAAATATGTGGTCTGACTGAGAATTCGAATCCCATACGTGTTTCTTTATGTGATATCACACCAGGAATACAGTCAGACGAGTGGGATGTCAACACAGTCCATGCTTTGTTTTCAGATTTGAAATATTACTCCGCTTTTGAGACTGAAGATTTGTATTTAAACTCTGCAAACTATGCTGACCTATTCTTTTTCCAACATTACGGTGATCATTATTTACACAAAACAAATATTTTCAGACCTCAAGTGAATTATACACAATCGGTACAGTGCCCAACACTGACACAGGGAGTTTACAGACACAGAACAATACGTTTGTATATTTTTCTGGATATAATCTTTATGACCCGACATAGTTTTATTACAAACTGAATACGAAAACATGTTCAAAATGTATGTTGACCCAAACTAAATTGATATACTCTTCTTCATTTGTAAACAACCTCTCCCTAAAGGGTTATAATTACTGGAAGGATGCCATTGAATTTAAGGCAATAAGGGGAACCAAAGTTTCGCAATTCCAGGGTACAGATTCATTAAATTTTGCATGTTTAATTCCGTCAGTTATTTTTGAATGACACAGTACAACTGACTATTTTTTTTGGTTTGGCTACTACTTAAAATTTCAATGCTCCCTCACTTCCGCAGTTGTCTGCCTATGGCGCATGACCACAATACAAAAATTCTTCTGTGGCCAACCTATATGAATGACAATGTTCAAAATGGTACTAAACTTTTTTATTTTAGCACACTCACCAGCGCTGGGACGCTCACGGGCAGCCATGCGCTTTACAAATCTTATTTAATTTAATTTAATTTCATTAACTCCTCCAGCAGTAATCAGTTTGGCTGGTTGATGTGGCCAATGAGTACCAATGCGTGTCAATTACTCTTATAATGCTTCCACTGGGTTTACGCTCAGTAGACCTGACCCTCGCTTCCCTCAGTCACATACCCTTACTACATACTCCGTAGGTAAATTAGGCCAGCAATGGTTGAGACAAGCCACATTGTCATCCATCAAACAGCATTTGTCTCTTTTAAATCGGGACATAGGTTTGCCCGACTTCCTTTTAGGGTCAACATCACCTTGTAAGAAACTATTTATGGTGCATATAATGAATTTTGGAAATTGTCCCAAATGGAAGCTACTTTACGCTTACGACAACTCAATCAGGATAATTTACTCAAAGTTCTTTATGTGGTTGATTATAGTATTAACATATTGTCTTATATTTACACACTGGATAATATAGTCTGATCTGTGATTGATATCTTACAAAATTATGTATCTGTGCTACTCCATGGTCAAAATCAGTTAGTCTGTAATGCAGTTTAGTTGGACATTGCAAACGTTGAAAAGTGGAAATGTTCCATGGGATTATTTGAATGAGCCTTATTTTTACCATTCAATCTGACCGATATACAAAAGCTTATGTCTATGAATGACGCAACATATACTATGTTACACATTGAAAATTTAAATCATTTACCTTTCACTATAGCTGAGACCGAATCTTCGGTCTGGTTAATACATGGGGTTATAAAATAAATAGAACAGAGACCCTGCCTAAGTACTTCAAAAAGGTCCCCTATGGGATCCATAACAATTATAAACGGGGTGACATTAAACATGCATCAAAGCCATCGACATCAGAAAGCATAAGGTCAGTCCATATATTTTTTATAAACCTTTTTGTGTTTTTATTAGATCTGACATTTCATCAATATGAGGCATTCAATAAATATATACATGTCATTCTGTTGATAAAATTGATAGAAAAGACAATAGGTTCAGGGATATTTCACAATATAGAATTCAACAATTACTAGTGTTTCACGCACTCCCAGGCAACAAAAGGGGGGGGGGGGGGATCTTCCGCATTCACTCAAATATCCAGGGGATCAATCAGTCACATTCACATTCATTCTAACACATCTCTCAAGGATCTACACGACACAGCCTGCACCATAGAGATGATAGTTGGGGGTGCAGGGGTAAGAAGGCAGGTGGATGGAGGGAACTATAGTCCGGGGGGACGTCAGTGCTGCCGTTCTTAGATGTAACGCCAACGCGTTTCGGTGTAAAGCACCTTCGTCAGGGCGGGTGGGTACAACCAGGGGAGGAGAAACACACAGTAGGTAAACAGGGCTTAAGGGTGGAAGATAATAGTAGAGCAAATATTTCCAGGCGCAGTTATCTTCTTCAGAGTTCTAAACATAAGAAAGAAATAACAGTCCATTCGGCTCACTCTGTACCCTAAGTAGTTATAATGGTGTTTCAGGTTCCAGCTAGATAGAAGTACCTGTGGAGGCGATGTCCTCAGCCGAGAGGAGGGTACACGGCATTCAAGTCTATCTTACTCTTGTGAGGGGTCTCAGGTCAGGCGTATGAAGGATCCTATGTAATGTCCTGCTTGGATCACCTTGATGCTAATTTCGGCAATTCCCTGGGTGGATGAAACAATCAGCTCCTCCCTCGAGGGGAAGGGTACTCGGTGCCTCTCTCGTGGGGACGGGAACTGGAGATGAGATGCTGTAAAAGTTGCGTCCGGACGGTAAATTTGGTGGCTGGAAGAAGTGTGGCGCCGACTGGTATTGCGGGTCACTTGGTAATATAAAATAGCTCCGAGTGCTAGATGGTTATCCTGGTAGGATTCCAAGATTCCAGTAAACAGGCTTCCGAAGGGCCGGTTCACGGCTCTCATCCACTACATGCTGTTATATCATTACCTATTCCAATTCACAGCATGCATGCAGCATTATCCGATTGGAAGGTACAAACCGCTTGGTAGTACTTTTCTCCATGAATTGTGGTTGTTCTCCTTTAAATTCCGCTGTCAACTGGAGTAGTAGGAAGTATTGCTTACAGGGTAGAACTGTGAGTCTACATTGAGACATTCCTTAATATGTAAACAAGTTAAATTGCACTGTTCTTGCACTGTGTTGGCCCCTAATTTGGCCTGTTTTTTATAAGGGACTCCAGTACCTGCAATAATTCCCAAGCTAACTTTACTTTCTAACTGTAGTTATCTTATGCTGAATAATCGTAATTGCTGCGGCTTACGGGCAAGCTTCCCGTATATAGTAGCTGTTTCACAACGTGTTACATGTTGCAGCAATGCTCTTTCCACCCCCACAGGAAGTTGTTGATACCTCGCTGTGGCCTTCTATTTCAATTTTCAAGACAGACTTCAAGTTAAGCAGACTCAAAGCGCTATTGTTTCAACAAGAAGTCGCTATCACTTCGGCTAGAGAGACCTTTGAATTGCAGGTGGCTAGAACTTCAAGTGAATTTCAGTCAATGCTGAATACAAATCTCTCACTCCATTTTTATAAGTTAATACACCAAATATTAAATGCATCTGACACCAAAGGGTTGGCTCATTTTTTTAAACTTGTGGGATCCAGCCTGGTGTCATCATTGCAGACTATATTTGGTGTAATACCTGCTTTTATTTATTCTTCAGTGCCTTTGGTGGGTTTCCCCTAGTGCTCTTGTTGGTTGGCAGTGTATTACTTTTTTCTGCCTGCTACGTAATGGCTGCCTGTCCTGTAGTTCAGCCTAGCCCCGTATAATTGCGGCTGTACCGTGAACGAATGTAGCAGCGGTTTGGTTCTCTAGTATTCAATCTTTCATAGATTCACATGCTTGTATCTTCCCCGTCGTCATGGTGGGAGTCTCCCGGTAAATAATAACCATAGCAGTAGTAGAAAAAACTGCCTGGAAACCATAGAGTAGTGAAACAATAGGCAACCTCTCCTCCTCATTATGTGGCCCAAACTACAGCCAATCAGCAGCCAGCACCAGCCTACACCATTCCCAACAGAGCCACCATACCTCAGATTTCCAACCGCCTTTGTGTGAGAAGGAGTCTCGCCTGAGCTCAGCTCAGTTTTTCTCTCTTCATTGAACTTTTGACCTTCACAGTTGGAAGTTAGGTACTGTTTTGTTAGGATTATTTCATTCAAAATGTCTGAAGGCTCCAAGAAGAGACTTTTCAGAGCTTGCAGGTCCTGTGGCAAGGCCAGATTATTTTCTGAGGATCCACACAAGGAATGCTTGTACTGTTTGTACCCTAAGCATATCCCTAAGGACTGCAAATATTGCCGGACCTTCTCTGCTAAAACCCTTAAGGATAGAGAAGCTCGACTTTTATTATGGCTTCAAAAGAGAATATCTACAGACTCGGAGTCTAAGGGGGAAGCCAAGGGACACACCTCTAAGAAACCGAAAAGAGGGTCCTCTGAGGAAAAAGGAGATGTGAAGAAACAAAAAGCAGGAAAAAACAAGGAAGGTGAACCTTCTTCTTCTCTCCCTCCAACTCCTCTCAAGGCTTCCTCAGAAAAGAAGGCTCCGTTGTCTCTTCCGTCGAAGAAATCTGCTCAAATTCCAGTCAAATCGCCGGTGAGGCCGTCGACTACCTTGACGACGACAGCTTCATCGACATCGATGACGTCGACGACTCAGTCGACGGTGAGTACCAGACCCTAGTCGACGGCAAGATCTTAATCAACGACCATTCCGTCGACGATGTAGCTGATGGTTCCGTCGACTACGAGAAAATCGTCGACTATGCCTACATCTCCAACGATCTCTTCAACCTACATTTCCATAAAAAGGATTACTCCGTCGACGGGCTCGTCGGCGAGCAAAAAGTAGAGTTTTCCACGCCGAAGATTTCACCTCTACTTCCCTCTACCATACTGGATTGCCAGGAATTTGAGGAGGAAGGTCCCTATGACGTTGCTTATAGTCCTTCGCAGCTTCATATTAAAAGTCAGGACTCTGATGAGGAAGACTTTCAAGAGGTCCAGGAGCAATTCTCTTTCAAAGATCGCCCGGTCAGAGGCCAAAAGAGATATGAGTCTTCATCAGGCTTACCACTATGAGGACGAAGAGGAAACGGATACATCTGTTCGGGAAGAGACTATGTCTGTGCCTGTATCCTTGGTATCAGACTTATGATTGATAGCGATTACCGTCGCTTTCCGGAAGATAATGCTACAGCCTCTTCCACTACCTCTGCTACTGTCCCTCAACCTGTGAAAGACACACCACTGGTTCAGCCACCTCCTCCACCTCAACGGACGGATGTCCAAATGGTTATTTCAATTTGGGATGATTTGAATGATTCCAATCATGACGATCAAGAGGAGGAAGGAGAAATTCCTCAAGATGATGTGGTTGGAGATGAATGGGACCAATATATTGTTCCAACTTCCCCGGTGCCAACTTTGCCTCAAGCAAGCTCTCCCCCAGAGGACATAGACAGCTTCCATGATCTGATATAAAAAAGCGGATAAGAGATTTCAACTTACAATGCCAGTTAAGGAAAGCGAATGCTTTCTTTACGACTTCAAAGAGTCTGCTAGGAAGTCTGTAAGAGCCATTCCAATTATTCAACATGTCTGGGATGAAGAACTAAAGCTGATGAAGAATCCAGCTTCAGTTCCAGCATCTATACCCAAGCTGGATAAGAAGTATTGTGCTACGGAAACGGCTCCAGCCTGTCTTATAGGTCACCCTCGACCGGAGTCGGTTGTGACTCAAGCAGCGCAGAAGCGCTCCAAGAACCCAATGAAAACATGCTTTGCACCCCCTGACAAGGAGGGCAAGGACATGGATGGCATAGGTAAATGCTTTGCAGTCATGACAGCAGCATCAATCAAAGCGGCTAACGCGATGGCACTTCTGAGCTGGTTTAATAGACAGATGTGGTCTGACATCGCACCACTACTGTCGCATTTTCCGGATGACAAAGAGGAGGCGATATCCATTCTGCAGGATGGTGCCAGGGCAGTGTCTGAGTCCATAGGCGTAGCAATGGACATAGCGTCTATTGCTTTTCGCCAGATGGCTGGTGCGGTAGCCCTACAGAGGCAAGGATGGCTCAAGGCCACATCTTTTAGACCTGAGGTCCAGTCCAAAATCTTGGACATGCCATTTTATGGCGAAAGCCTTTTTGGTACACATATTGATGAGGCGCTGCAGGGGATAAAAGCAGATACTGATACTGCTAGATCCTTGGGATCATTGCAGCAAGGCCGTTATCAGTCATTTCGCGGCAGAGGATTCAGAGGACATTTTCAACAGCGTTCCTCTTATCAATGTAATAGGTACCAACCGTACAATCAACAGGGATACCGTCAGTACTCCTCCAACCAGCAGTATCAGTCCTCGAATACTTCTTTCTAACAACAAGGAAGGAGAAAACCTGCTTCCAGAGGAAAGCAAGGCTCTGGACGCAGACCGTGATGTTCTTCAGGCGCCTCCAACACCGTTTCAGATCAACTAGTTCCACTACCTCTCTGTTTCTTCGCATTGGCAGTCCATAACCTCTGACAGATGGGTATTAGACATCATTACACAGGGCCACACCCTGGAATTCTCACAACAACCTCCAAATAGTCCACCTCTCTGCAGAGTTCAACAACATCTAGCAGCTCTCAAAGCAGAGATCTTATCACTCATACTGAAAGGAGCGATAGAGGAAGTCCCATCAGACCAGCAGGGACCCGGTTTTTATTCACATTTCTTCCTAATAAGGAAAAATCATTCTTCAAAATGGAGGCAGGTACTGGACCTCAGATCTGAATAAATACATAAAGAAAATTTCTATCCGCATGCTGTCCTTACAGGAAATTCTTATACTTCTTCGCAAGGGAGACTACATGGTCTCTCTAGGCCTGTTGGATGCATACTTCCACATTCCGATCCACAAAAAACACAAGAAGTATCTTTGATTCATGGTGGCTAGGCGCCATTACCAGTTCAGGGTGTTGCCTTTCGGCCTGAAGTCTGCCCCCAGAGTATTCACAAAATGCATGGCTCCAATAGCGGCACATTTAAGGCAGCAAGGTCTCCAAAATTTCCCTTATTTGAACGACTGGTTGATAAAAGGACCATCGTACCAAGCAACACAAAGATCTTTATGGATTTGCATGGATCTTTTTCAAAGATTAGGCCTTCGGATAAACAGAGAAAAGTAATTTCTCCTTCTGACACGTTCCCTGCAATTCCTAGGAGCAATCTTAAAATCTCAGGAAGTAAAAGCGTACCCATCAGGGGAACGAGTAATAAAAATCCTGAGTCTAACTGCATCTCTGACATCAAAAAAGTCCACTTCCATCAGAATATTCAAGTCCTTACTGGGAATGATGTCCTCCTGTATCCCATTGATTCCCAACTGCTGTTTGCAGATGAGACCACTGCAAGAAGCTCTGGACAAACAATGGGTTCAAGCTCTGGGTTCATTCGACGACAAGCTGGTCTTAACCTGTCGGATGAAACGAGCAATGTCATGGTGGGGTACCAGGAGCAACCTGACAAAGGGCATGTTATTCGAACCACAATCGCCAAGTTACGTCATGACATCAGATGCTTCATTACGAGGTTGGGGGGCACACCTGCAGGACCTAGAGATTCAAGGCCTTTGGTCTCCCCAAGAGGCAAAACTTCACATCAATCTCTTGGAATTGAAAGCTGTTTCTCTGGGCCTTCAGGCCTTTTTTCCCAGAATCCAAGGTTCATCGGTCTAAGTGCGGACGGACAGCACTACAACAATGTTTTACCTTCGCAAGCAGGGTGGCACAAGATCAAAGCCCCTATAGACACGGGCACAAAAAAATCAGGACTTGGCTTCTGCGTCACAAAATATCTCTGCAAGTGGAACATGTTCCAGGGATAGAAAACACAAAAGTGGATCTGTTAAGCCGGTCGCCGACATTTGCCACGAGTGGGAACTATGTCAAGTCCAACTGAATCGGATTTTCAGCTTGTGGGGCAAGCCAGGTTTAGACCTGTTCGCAACTCAGAGCAACAAAAAGTGCGAACATTATGCCAGCAGGTTCCCTCAGCAGGGTTTGAGAGGGAATGCCCTTCATCTCCGATGGACAGGGATGTTTGCTTATGCATTTCCTCACTCTCCCATGTTCAGTGCTTAAATGGTTGCTATTAATCTCAGACATATTTCATAGGAATCAGCGCCCCAATCTCGCCGTGTATCAGCTCAGTACATAATCTTATGTCTATAACATCGATAAAAAATTCAGAATTAATGATCAATCACCCAGGTGAACTGCTAGTTCTTCCCTGCAACTCAACCCTTTAGGTGCTCTTGTTTGTAAATCGATGCTTATTAGCAAAATGTCTGGCCACTGGTTGCAAAATGTCCTTCTTTGCAATGGCCCTCTTGTGCTCTCGTATGCAGATCTTTATAGGTTGAATCGTGCTTCCTATGTATTTTAATCCACACGGGCAGATTAGGCAATATACTGAATAGGCAGTATTACAAGTTATACATTTAGTTACAGCGCTGCGTATTTTTCTAGGTATTTCATAAGGTTTTTTAAATATAATTTTTATTGAGTTTTTAGTAATCAACAAAACCCATAAGACTCATTTGCGATATCCATGCCAATAGTGTGAGAAGGTGGCCTGATATGCAGTGGTCACTATTCTACTGAACACTATGTATCAGTCCAGCAACCCTTATTGATGATTGGTTGTAAGTCAACCTTATAGACCAGCTATCCTAGTAGCGTGGATACGAGCAGTCTAAGGCTAAAGACTCGAGAGGGCGTGTTAAGCCAGCTGTTATACCACATATACCCCTTGAACACCAAGTGAAAGGACACCACACAAGTATTATGAAAATAAACAGTTATTTATTAAAGATCACAACAGCCCTGTACTCTTTATGAGGTCAGGGTACTAAGCACAAACCAAAACTCTTACAAAAATACTTAAGTTAGCACTGTATATACAAATGCCCGAGGGGCACGGAAAACCATATACTCTGAAAGTGGAATGCGAAATTACTAGCAGGTAAGTACAGTACTAATAGCTTTTGGAATCGCTAGGACTTGACTAGGGAATCGTTAGATTACTTCTAGGAGGCCTAGGGGACTCGGGTGCAGTGTGTGTACTCTCACGCGAGATGCGGACAAAAGTCTATGGTAGCTAGAAATTGCAAAGTTAGTGTTCTCGGGCGAACCCGACCTGGTAGGGAGAAAACGACAGTGGCTCCTGACCCTTAGATAGTGAGGCTATGCTGGGGCACCGAAATGCTGAAGTTACCTAGCCCAGGGGCTGCAGCTGCATAGGTCTGAAAAGACGTCGGGAATCCTCGTAGACGGACCAGGAGCCGGAAGAAAAGATGCTGGCCGGTGACCAGTGAAGAAAGTTCAGTTGGATCCAAGCCTGGATCTCGAAGATAGATGACACCTGAAAGCAGAGGGGACCAAGTTCGAGACTACTAGCCAGTAGTCAGTGGGCACCAGGAGGGCACCGGATGGTAGCCACCTCGACAAGGTGAGTGGGTGACGCTGTGCTCGGAGATCTCACGGACCAGGAGGCGTTGTCGGCGACCAGGATGGAGGATCGAGCTGTCCCACGAAGATAGAAGCTGTCGGCGTCGCTGGACCCAGGATTGGGCAACAAAGCCTTGGCAAATTCAAGCCCACGCGGTGGACCTAAAATGGCGTCTGGAGTGGACCAGGAGGGTCCGGGGTGCCTCTCTTGAAGAAGGAAGCAAGGGCCAGCCTGGAGCAACCAGACCAGCAGCAGAGATGTCGTCGGGCGTCGTTCAGAAGGCCACAAGCCAGCCGGCTAGTAGCCAAACAACGCGGTGCACAGCAAACAGCAGAAGGGCCCCACGCAGATCGTGGAGATGCAGGGAGGCTGACCTTGGGTGCTGGAGCTGCGCAGGGTCGGGGCTTCTCGGACCCCAAAGCACTCACCAGTGGAGGACACGGTGGGCTTGCAGTAAAGATGTCGTGCAGTCTTGGCGATCGTCGGTCCCTCGGTCTCGTCGCACTCACGGTTCTCAGCTTTGCTGTAGAGGTGAGTAGAGGTCAGAGGTGCCAGGGAAGCCGGGTCTCGTCGAGCTGGGTCGTCGGATTCGTGATGAAGGACTTGCAGCAGACCGCAGTGGTTCTTTAGGATGGTGCCCGCTTGATGCAGGGTGACTACTCCTTAGCCACAAGGGAGAATCTTGAGGAAGAAATCTTGATGTCCTTTCGTAGAAAGTCGTGTCTTGATTCCAAAGATGATCTAATTTGAACAGGGGGCCCGCTCCTATCTTTATACTAAAAAAGGGGGCTGACCCGGTGACTAGGTCCTGCCTGTGGGTGGGACCAGGAGGGGGGTGGTTACACCCCTCTCCCCTGCCGGACTTCCCCAGGCCAGGGGCTGGTGTGCCCCTGGAACTGGTTCTGACTGGCCTATGCGTAGTGAGCACCGGGGTGCCACTCAGCAGTCACCTTCCTGAAAAGCCCTGCCTACCCAGGATACACAAAACCATGTCTGGGACGGTGCTAGCACCGCCCCTGACAGGAAACCCTTTGTCCAGGCTCCCCTCGCTGGAAGGACTCCCAGCTGCAGGGGGTCAGACTCGTGTCTGTGGTGGCAGCATCCATTTTGTGGAGCTGAGGCTTCAGTTAACTTTAACCGGGGTTCACAGTTACATACATGTCGTGTCCCTCTAGAAGGGTGGAATGCTAACCCCGTCGCCAGAATTGGCGAGGGGTTAGTATTCCAATTCGTATGACACCTTACTCGACATGTTTTGATAAAGCAATACCAAAGTTAGCATTTAACCGCGAGGATTATAATGCACTTAAGAGTATACGGTATGCGATATCATGGAACAGCTATTAGGACTTGGTTCCGCAAGCTGCAGACAGGCTCAGCTCATGCCAGAGCACCATCTCACACGATTCCAAGCACTCTGCCTTCAGGATTGTCAAGGCCTGCCATAGGAGTGACTGATAGGAATCTGTGTGTCCATTTTAGGGTTAGGTATAGGTATACTACACCTACAGCAATGGGTGATTACACGACTTTGCCCCAGCTGTCATGCAGCCAGTGGTGTCAAATTTAGGAGGCCAGCCAGGGGTGGCATAATACATGCTGCAGCCCCTGGCAGCCCTGGGTACACCTATGCCCTGAGTTACAGGGTCTGATAAGGTGGCCCAGTACCAATTGGTAAATGCACCTAGGGTACATGTGGTAATTTAGAAAGAGAACAGCCAGGCTGTGGGTCTGATTGGCAGGCCCACAGCCAGAGAAAGTCGTAAACCAGTGAAACAAAAGCAAAAAATCTGGGTGATCATAGGATTGCAGACCCTACTCTCCTACAAATAGGAACACAAAAATAACATTCATGACTACCGGTATTGCCGCCGGTGTGACAACAAGGTGAATATTCATACATAGTAATTTCAAGTGATACAGAGTTCTATTGTCTAAAAAGATAGAACAGAGATTTAACAGATCACTTTTATACGCGGGTATCCGTATGTTAGAAAACACGTGGTTATCTAGTTATCTATACAGTACAATACTAAAACAAAAATTTGAAACTTCCCCCGGTACACTGGCCCCTTTTTGTGCAGCGAAACATATGAGGAGATTGCATTCACTGATTTAAAAACAAAGAAATCTGAAACATATACTATATTTAATTTATATCCCTAGCCAATTAAAGACCTGTAGTAGAATCGTGTCATACAGATTCGGACGGGTTGACTGATGGGGATGTGGGAGATGTGGGTAGGGTAGGCCCAACCAGGGATACCGGAGAAGTTAGGGAGTCTATGGCTTTTAATGTTTCCATCAGTTCGAGGCATGTGGGCTGCTGAATTCATATCTGTGCATAGATCGCCGCCTAGTGTTGGGTCCGGATGATTGCACATTGTTGTCCTGGAAGAGTCT
Source organism: Lissotriton vulgaris (assembly GCF_964263255.1). Taxonomy (NCBI): domain Eukaryota; kingdom Metazoa; phylum Chordata; class Amphibia; order Caudata; family Salamandridae; genus Lissotriton; species Lissotriton vulgaris. Next base: position 1,137,371,661 of record NC_141693.1, read on the forward strand.
TCGAAGTATCACGAGATAGGTGGCTCCTCCCCTGGACTACAGTGCGCATGGGCATCGACTCCATCCTCAGATTGTTTTTTTCCGCCATTGGGTTTGGATGTCTTTAATTCCCTCTTGTCGGAATCGATAGAAAAACTTTCTTGAGACCAAAAGGTCTTTAGTCTTTACGTCGGTATTGTCTTGCGTTCGGCTTTACTTCTTCTAGCTCGGCTCCGAGCCGGTTTCTGTACTCCCGCGTGCTCTCGGCGCGGAAGGCCTAGTCGACCATCCATCAAGACCGAAGTCCATTCAAGAGATGTCCGGTCTGTAACTCTAAGTACCCCCACATCGACGTCCACCCGATGTGCAACAAGTGTCTGTCGCCGGACCACAATGAGGCCAAGTGTATGGCCTGTTCACGCTTCAGGTCCAAGACGACACTTAAGCTTCGACGAGCTGCGCGCCTGGAGGCCCAGCAGTCTGCTCCGGCGCCTGCGGACATTTTCGATGCTGGGGATGTCGAGGAAGAATATATCCAGGACGTTTCGGAATCGAACCCGGCGTCGGACGTCGAAGAAGACTACGACGCTGCTGCTGAGGTGTTCGAAGGCGAAGAAGTCCTCGAGGAGGTAGGAGACGACGACGGTGCCCTCGGGGCCATGGAGGATAGCTCGGACGAGGAGCTTCCTCAAGCTGACTCTGTGGCCGTGCCTATTTATAAGGCCCAGGTCGAGGGATCGCCTTCGGGCCTTACCCAAGACCTCGATATGGGTTCCACGGCCCCGCCTTCGGGCCCGGCCACGGACATTGTTACCAAGCCTCTCCCTGGCAAAACTAAACCGAAAGTGAAACCTACGGTCTCAACGCCAGATACTGCGCAGGTGCAAGTATCGAAACCGAAAGTGCTCATCGCTTTGGTCGGATCGAAAACTTCGGCGGCTTCGGTGCCGAAGAAGCCGAAGATGGCTGTCGAGCCGAAAAGCCAAGTCAAGGGCGTCGAGAGGAAGTCTGCCGCGCCGAAGACTAAAGTAAAGGTGGTCGATACTGGCGAGTCGGCGCCAAGGACGTTCGACGCCGACAAGAGCCTTGTCGACCCGAAGAAGGCTGTCGACGAACCTAAGAAAACTCTCAGTAACCCGAAGAAGCGACTTGATGACCCGAAGGTCCTCTCTGCCCCACGTCCGCACGACAAGGCCAAGGGCGCTGCGCCTCGTGAGTCGACTATGAAAGTGGCCTCGAAGGACTCGACTCGGAAAGTGGCCTCGAAGGACTCAGCTGAGCCGGCGAGTCCATCCGCTGCGTTCACCAAGAAGGTGACGGACTCCCTGCAGCGCATCAGAGACGGCACCGCGGCGGTCGAACAGAAGGACCCTCCGCCTGCGAAGCCTGTGGAGAAACCAGTTAAGGCGTCCACGCCGATCCTCTTTACGTTGCCGCCTAAGACGGCGCCGAAGGCTTTCGCTCCTAAGGCAGTGGCCGGCGTGCCCGAAAAGGTCTCCTCGGCGCCGAAGGCGTTGTCGGTGGTCCACGGCCCGCGACATCAACGACCTTCGGGGGATGAGCGTCAGGAACACTTCATTGACGCCGAAAAGGGCAGGCTTTCCCTCCTGAAGCGGAAAATCACCCCAGAACCCCAACTGGAGTCTTACAAGATCCCTCTCAAGAAGAAGGACTCTGCTTGCTCTCGGTCTTGGTGGAACCCCTTTCACCACAGACTCATGATGTCTCGCCCACTTACTCCGATGTGGAAGCTGGTGAGGGGGATGAGGAGGAAGAATACAGTTATCCAGTCTATACAGACCCTGAGGATACAAATGAGCCCTGGGCAGCTGATGGTGACCCTGGGATCCTCATTGAGGACAAGACCCTCAACTCTTTTCTGCAAAGACTTCACCTACAGAAGACTCTGCTGCTTTCAATGCCCTCATTGAACGGGCTGCTAACAATCACAATGTCCAGCTGCATGCTGACCCTGTGGATGTGGATTTCCTCTTTGACACTTTTTCAGTATCAGAAAAGACTGTAAAGACTGCCTATGCTAAAAGGTGTTTTAAAGCATGCTGCTGAGATCTTTAAAGAACCTACCAGGGCAAGGGTGATAAACCCTAGGAATGACAAAAAATACAAGTTGGCGCCTACTGATCCTACCTACATTAAAGGACAGTTGCCTCTGGACTCCCTTGTCGTCTCGAATGCCCGGAAGAGGGCCAATTCTCAGACTACGGGTGATGCTCCTCCCCTAGACAAAGAATCCAAGGTCTTTGAGGCTTCGGGGAAGAGGGTGGCAGCACAGGCAGCCAACATATTGCACATCTCTAACACACAGGCGCTTCTAGCGCGCTATGACAGGGTGCACTACGATACACTAGAGACCCTGTTGCAACACCTGCCTGATCAATACAAAGAAGGGGCTGAGATGCTGATTCAAGAGGGGAAGCTAATCTCTAACGCTTCCATTAAGTGCGCTCTGGACGCAGCTGATACCGCTGCCAGAGCTATAAACACCAGTGTTATGCTTCGGAGACGTGCCTGGCTAAGAACCTCTGGATTTAAGCCAGAAATCCAAACCACCATCCTCAACCAAACGGTTAACCCAGATCACCTGTTTGACCCAGAAGTTGACACCACCCTAGAGAAAATAAAAAAGGACACTGACACTGCTAAATCCATGGGTGCCTTACAGTCCCAGCAGTTTCGGGGTGGGTCCTTTCGCCGCTCCAGCACTAGGGGCGTCTCAAGGGGTCAGCTTTTCCAATCCACGCAATACTACAAGGGCAACACCCAGACTACTTATGCCAACAAGAGTCGAGGTGGATATCGTGGCTACAGCGCCAAGGGCAGAGGACATGGCAACAACAGCTCCAGGTCCTCTACCACCAGCAAACAGTGACGCCTTGTCACTGCCCCCCGACCACACAACACCGGTCGAAGGGGAGACTCCAGCAGTTCCTGCCCGTCTGGAAGTCCATAACCACAGACAGGTGGGTGAGAAAACTTATCCAATACGGTTATTGTCTGGAGTTAACATCCACTCCACCTAACATGCCCCCAAGGCCCTGTCCTATGTCGGACGAGCACTTGCACTTATTGCAGCAGGAGGTCACCGTCATGCTGCAAAAAGGGGTAATAGAGCTTGTGCCTATGCAAGAAAGAGGCACAGGGGTATACTCCCTGTACTCCTTAATTCCAAAGAAGGACGGGTCCCTCAGGCCCACCCTGGACCTCAGGCCACTCAACTACTACATCCTGTCGGAGCACTTCCATATGCTGACCCTGCAGCAAGTGCTCCCGTTGCTCAGGCAGGGGGATTTTCTCGCAACTTTAGACCTAAAGGATGCGTACTTTCACATTCCACTGCACCCTTCACACAGGAAATACCTCAGGTTCACCATTCAAAACCAGCACTACCAGTTCAAGGTTTTGCCTTTCGGTGTCACCACGGCACCCAGGGTGTTCACAAAGTGCCTGGCGACAGTGGCGGCGCATCTCGGGAGACGAAACATCCACGTCTACCCCTATCTGGACGACTGGCTCATCCAAGCGAAGTCAGCCCAGCAGTGTGCCTCCCACATGTCCCACACCATTCACCTCCTGCACGAACTGGGATTCTCACTGAATTACCCAAAATCCCACCTCCAGCCCGCCCACGTACGGCAGTATCTGGGTGCGACCATAAACACTCTGGCGGCCACAGCACAGCCGAATTCAGTGAGAGTCAGCAGCATTCAATCGCTGATACAAAAATTCATACCTCAACACTCGCTTCCAGCAAGAGTATTTATGCAGTTGATAGGCATGATGGCCTCCTGCATTTCCATATTCCCGCACGCGAGGCTACATATGCGTCCGCTTCAGGAGTGCTTGGCACGTCAGTGGACTCAGGCTCACGGGCAGTTGAAAGACCTAGTGTTGGTGAGCGGTCGGGCATACAACTCTCTGCATTGGTGGAATCCACAAAACCTTTGCAAGGGCCGACCGTTCCAAGAGCCTGTGCCACAGATCATCCTGACAATGGACGCTTCTCTCCAGGGATGGGGAGCTCATGTACTCCATTACACTGTGCAGGGGATATGGACGCAACAGCAGAGGAAGATGCACATCAATGTTCTAGAACTGATGGCGATCTTTATGGCACTAAAAGCCTTCAAAGTACATCTGTGCAACAAGGTCGTGTTGATCCGGACGGACAACATGACGGCAATGTACTACATTCAGAAGCAGGGAGGAACACACTCTCCGCAGCTGTCTCATCTGGCTCAGAGCATGTAGAAGTGGGCCATTCAGAGGAACATCTTCCTCATGGCAGAACACCTCCCGGGCAAGGACAATCAGATGGCGGACCTGCTCAGCAGGCACAGCCACCAAATGCACGAGTGGGAGATACATCCATCAATACTCCAACCGTACTGCCAAAGGTGGGGTCATCCAGAGATTGACCTCTTCGCCACAAGGGAGAACGCAAAATGCCAAAGCTTCGCCGCCAGGTTCCCACAGTCGCAGGGCAATGCGATATGGATGAACTGGTAAGGCAAATTTGCGTTCGCTTTTCCCCCAGCACCCTTGATACCGCTGGTGGCACGCAAGCTCAGGCAGCACTTGATGACTCTCATCCTGGTTGCTCCAACGTGGGCTCGCCAACCATGGTACACCACGTTTCTGCAACTATCCGTGGTACCGCATCAGAGGCTACGTCTCGCACCCAGCCTTCTGACGCAGAGCCATGGCGACATTCAGCATTCAGATCCGCAACAGCTCAACCTGGCGATCTGGCTCCTGAAGTCCTAGAGTTTGTCTACCTGCACTTGCCTTCCGACTGTATGGACATCATTCGGGAGGCGAGGAAGCCCACCACCAGAGCATTCTATGCGGCAAAATTGAAGCAGTTTGTCATTTATTGCGCAGACCACAACATTAACCCGCTAGATGCTTCTATTCAGAATATCATCTGTTACCTTTTCCATCTGTACAAATGTAATCTGGCCAATACTTCCATTCGCATACATCTATCTGCAATTGCCGCTTATCTCCAGAATAGGCAGCACCTCTCCCGGGTGCCTGCCATTAAGGCTTTTCTGGAAGGACTCAAACGAGTCATTCCTCCGCGGACTCTACCAGCTCCGGAGTGGAACCTCAATGTGGTCCTCACCCGGCTGATCGGTCCTCCCTTTGAGCCACTGCACTCCTGTGAGATTCAGTTCTTAACGTGGAAAGTGGCTTTCCTCATAGCGATTACATCGCTACGGAGAGTTAGTGAATTACAAGCCCTAACTATCCAAGAGCCATTTATTCAAATTCATTCTAACAGGGTGGTGCTTCGCACTAAACCTAAATTTCTACCCAAAGTTGTGTCTCAATTCCATATCAACCAGACTATTGAATTGCCCGTTTTCTTCCAAAATCCTGAGTCATTGGCGGAGAGAATGCTCCACACCCTTGACGTCAAAAGGGCCCTGATGTATTACGTTGATAGGACCAAGGTTTTTATGAAGACTAAGCAACTCTTTGTCGCCTTTGCACCGCACCACAAAGGTAACCCTATTTCCAAGGCTGGTATTGCTAGGTGGATCGTTAAATGTATCCAGATCTGCTATCTGAAAGCAAAACGTACTCTCACCATTCCACCAAGGGCCCACTCCACCACAAAGTTGGGGGCCTCTATGGCATTCCTTGGAAACATTCCTTTGGAAGACATATGTAGAGCAGCCACATGGTCTACCACACACACATTTACAAAGCATTATTGTGTTGATGTGCACTCCAAACAGCAGGCAGCTGTAGGGCAGGCTGTTCTCAAAACACTTTTCCAGACTGCTGCAGCTGGCACGGGCGGCCGCCGCTAATGGAGGGACTGCTATGTATTCTATGCACAGATATGAATTCAGCAGCCCACATGCCTCGAACCGAATATGCTACTTACCAGTATGCATCTGTTCTTGGCATGTAGGGCTGCTGACATTCATATCGCCCGCCCTCCTCCCCGGCGCCTGTAGCAGCTGCAGAATTCACATATACTTCTAGCATGGTCATCATTCACTGAGTTTCACTCCATCTTGGCCACAATGGCTAAAAACAATCTGAGGATGGAGTCGATGCCCATGCGCACTGTAGTCCAGGGGAGGAGCCACCTATCTTGTGATACTTCGAAGACTCTTCCAGGACAACAATGTGCAATCATCCGGACCCAACACTAGGCGGCGATCTATGCACAGATATGAATGTCAGCAGCCCTACATGCCAAGAACAGATGCATACTGGTAAGTAGCATATTCGTTTGGTCCCATTCCATAGAGATAGGGAACCTGCGCAGGCTTCGAAATTCTTCTTGCCTAATAATTGCACTCTCTGCAGTACCCCACCGGATCATTTCAGTTTGCCAAGCAAGTGGTGTAGAGGGAGAAGCAAATTTCCATCTCATTGTGTTGGCTCTTTTCGCTATGAGAATAGAAAAGTCGGCAAATCTACACCTTCTGTCTCTTGGGGCATTTATGTAAACCTAGCAGACAACTGTCTGCCGCTGACCAAACAGACAAACCAGTGACTTCCTGCACTCTATAACTGATTGTTTGCCAATATACTTGTAGACGGGGACACCCCTACAACATATGCAGTAAGTCTGCGTCCACCTCTTGGCACCTAGGACAAGAAAGCTGTACGTCGGGATGTATGCGATTAAGGCGGTGCGGCGTGGGGTATACCCTATGCAATATCATGTATTGTATATATTTAAATTTAGCATTACAGGAATCTTTATATGGGAAATTCTAAAATAGAGGCCCGTTGTTTATCCGATAATTCCCTCCCCAACTCCAGTGATCATTTAGTACGGACTGGAGTTAGTAGTATCCCCGAATATGCCCGGATACCCCTGTAGAGTCAACTTGTAAGGTGGTGTCCTTCACCCATCAGGTGTATTGCGTATACTAGTTCATGCCTAGGGGGTTCAATCCCATTATGGGACCAAAGGAGTTTGACATTGTGAGAGATATTAGCATGGAGGAGAAACAGTGTTGAGGGGACCCCTTGAGTTCGAATAAAATGATCATGATCTGCTAGCGTGCCCTCTATGAATAGTGCTCTAAGCGTCGACACCCCTTCTGGTGCCCATGGAGATACTGTTCGTTTCAAGATTAATACATCTGCAAAAGGTAGCCCGAGCAAGGGGATATTAGGAGAATAGAAGAGGGCTCTTTTAGTATACTGAAGAGTCTTTTTCCAGTATAATAATGCTGCCTTAACTAAAGGGGTAGCTGTGGGTGGAATCTTAGTGTGTGGTAGAAGTAGTGTGTGAAGACTGACCTGGTTAAGGAGCTGTGGTGTATAGTCAAATTCCTAGATATGTCACCCCGCTAGCCAATAGATTAACCACTGCAATTGGCTGGCCATGCAATACGCTAGAAAATCTAGTGCACCAAGACCACCCTGCCCAGGGCCCAGCTGTAACTTTGCAAGGCCCACTCTCCTACGCCCCTTACCCCAAATAAGTTCTGACAGAAGTGTATCCAGTTATGACCGGTATATTAGTAAATAAATATAGGTGGCGGGGGAGCATCACCTTTTTAGAAATGGCTACTCTTCCCATCACAGACGGCGGAAGTGAAGTCCAAAAAGAAACCTGCATCCGGAGTGACCTTATTGCCTACAGAAAGATACCGTCAACTAGGTCGTGTGGAGTTCTAAAGGCTTGTATACCTAGATACTTAAAAGTGTCTGGGGAGTCGTTCGTGTTAAGTCACCGAAAGCTACTGAGTCTCGGGTTTCTTTATAACGCATATATAAAGCATATAATTTATTTACATTAATGGCCAGGCCCGATATTTGTTCAAATTGTTTAAATATAGACGGAATAGGTTCCAGGTTTACAGGAAGGTCTTTTCGATAAAGAATAATGTTGTCTGCATATGCAGACACTATGTGTGTTGTATTGTTAATTGAAATCCCCAAGGTTCCTATGCCAGGCTAACAACAATGGGGATAGGGGGCCTCCCTGTCGGGTACCCCTGGTTATAGAATAGACATTAGATGTATATGAGCTAGTCCTGGCCCGAGCCGTAGGGGTGGTATATAAAAGTTCGACCCACCTCAGATAACCTCTGGGGATACCAAATTTTTCCATTGAAGACAGCATGTAAATCCAATCAAGCGTTCCAAATGCTTGTTGCATGTCAAGAGAGATGCACCCAGTTGTACTTGAAAGGGCAGCTGCAGTTTCCATAATGAAGGCGCCTGATATTTAGTGATGTATTGCGGCCTGATATAAAGCCACACTGATCAATGTGGATAAGTTTTGCGAGGTAGGGGAGGAGTTGCTTAGCCAGTATTTTATACTCAGTGGATAATAATGAGAGGGGACGATAGCCTTGAAGGTCTCGGAGATTCCTATTTGGCTTGGGGAGGGAAATAACCAGTGCCTGCATAGTAGTCGCTAGAAGAATGTGCTTCTCCAGCTCAGTCTTCTAGAGAATCTCTAGATGGGGTGTCGGCATAAAATTCTGCCGGCAAGCCATCCAGGGCCGGGCCGGGGTCTTATTTCTGGGAAGGTCTTTGATGGCTTCTCTAATATCTGTTTAGTAATAGGGGCCTCCAATTCCGACTGGGCGTCTACTGTCAGTTTAGGAAATGGAAGATCATTCAAGAAGGTTTCTATGTATTTGTGTGATGTAACATTTTTGTAGTATGTATAAAATGCCAGGTTAATGTCCTCCTGTGTAGAAACGATAGTACCATCCGGAAGGATATTTATTTATCAGAACGGGGGGGGGGAATGTTGCAAATGATGCGTGCTAAAAGGGTAAGGTATTTCATATGTTAAAATATCTTTCTGCTATTAACACAGGCTTTACATATCCACAAGGGAAAAAAACCTTAATTTCTTTGAGGGTGCCCTTCTTCTGTGTATCTTTTTCCATATGACTATGAACCAACATGTCTCTTAATGACCTTGCTTTTTCAAAAGTCAGTAAGGGGACTGATGGTATGTCACTCCCAGTAATCCTATCTGATTTCAGGACGTGCCAATTCTGCGGTAATATACTTTTTAAACAATTGGCATCTTCTGAGTAGGTCGTAACCATCCTGAATTTTCCTCCTTCCTTATTCTTTTTAATCTTATTTTTGCCTTTCAGTAGTTGTTCTCTGGGAATGGTCTCTACCTTTTTCAAAGTTGTTTCTAGCAATTGTTTGTTGTACCCTCTGGCAATGAATCTAGGGGTGCTTTTATTAACTGCTATCTGAAAATCACACTCCCTTATGCTATTTCATTTCAGTCTCAGGAATTCGCCATAGGGTATACTCTGGACTTATCTGGGTGGATGACTGCTTGTGGCGTGGAGTGTGGAATTTCCTGCCGTTGGTTTTCTATACAACGACGTGCTTAGTTTGCCTTCAACTATGGAACCACTCAAGTCCAAGATGTTCACTGCTAGTGAACTTACTTCACATGTGAACTGTAAGATTCAAAAGTGGTTTTGTGAAAGTGTTGATTGATATTCAGGAATGTGAAATTCCTATAGCCCGGCGCCCAGGACATATTGTTTGGGGTCAAAGACAACACTTTTTCATGTGTATTTTGTCTTTGGGACAAGTAGGCCCAACACCCTGCAGTACCAATCCTTTGGCTGTCAGTTTAAAGTACCACATTATGGATCAGGCAAGGGCACTGTCTGCAGTTAAGGTAATATATTTTTGCCCATATGTTAATGCTGTTCACACTTGGGTCTATGGTTGATTAATTGATTTATTATTAGGGTGAGCGCTCTAAGTAAATGTTGTAAGCTCCGACAGCACTACTGACAGCGGTTCCTGTATAAAAATGGGTACACACATTTTTAAAGTTTAGCAATATAAGGCCATTTATAATGCTCCCATAATGCTCTCTGATTTGATGCATATATTTGCAGAAGCTTGCAAGCAGGATTGATGATTCTTTGCTTTCAAAATAAAATATTCTTTAAAAAATGATAGCAGGAAAAATAATTCTATATCAGGACCGGAGGCTTCAGATTAGGCTCAATCTTTCTCCATTTATTGTACTTCAACAGCCTTTCAAAGAACCATAGTTTATATTGAAAAAAAAACTACATTTCCCATAAACACAGGTAAAATGAAAACCGAGAAAGTGCAAACAGCAGCAGCCAATCCTGTGCCAGGTCACCTCATAACCTTCCCTGCTGACATATCCTCCTCTTTCTTCGCTGCTTCAGCAGCATTCAGATGAGTGTTTTTATTTTCCTCATAGTAGTTTGATTTACTGGCTTTTCTTTGGCTGTATTGTCTACACAGCATATTTACATTGTGGTTTATTGGCTGTGGTTATTTGTACTGTATATTAACAGCTTTCCGTTTGCAGGTTCAGCCGCGGAATCTTTTCTCCGCTCCTTCTTGGCCACGATGTTTGGCCTCAGGCTCTCATCGTGGTGTGGCCTCCCGCTGCTAGGGGACTGCGCACCCTCTCGCTTGCACTCCTCAGGGCATTCTACCCCCTGCGCGGCTGTGAGTCGCCTAGTTTTGCTTTAACGGTCACAGCTGTTTACACTGACTCGCCGAGGGGGAAAATGTATGCACAGTGTTTAACGCGTTTGGCTTATTATTATAATTGAGAGCCCTTGTCCGGAGCTTGAACACCCGCGTCGTCGATAAGACCATTGTTCACTGAAGGGACCGGCCCAGGCAGGTTTTTCTACTGCCCTCGATATAAAGAGGGCGGTTTGGTTCCCAGCCTATGTCATTTGTCAGGTGCATGTTTGTACTTTAATTTTGCAAGGTTTTTGCCCTTCATTGATCCCATTTGTCTACCCTTGAGACTGGAGTGCTACTCCACTATGGAATATGAGTGATATATATGCTTTATTTCGATACATAAATATCTTAAAAGCAGTACATACATTAAAAAATACATTCTCAAGGCCAAGAATAAAATACATTGTAATTTAAAAAGAATAAAACAATCTGAAACTATTACAATAAAATAGTTAAAAAAGAATTAAATTGAAATGGAAAGCCTTTTTGAACGGATCACCCATGCCCATTTTAAAAATTTTGTAACACCACAGACAATGGGGGAGGATGTGTCAGTCAGTAGGATACGGAGGGCCACCAAATGCTGGCGCGTACCTAAAAGTCTACACAATGGTATGAGCCAGCGCCTCCTAGGAGCACTATGGAATATGAGGATTATTTTCAAGAGGAGGAGGAGGTCATGTACCTACCTGTTGATGACCACTTTGTCAGGTCATGGACTCCTCTATATTTAAGGCAGTGTCCAAGCTGGTTGCGCCGTTGGAGAAGAAAATAGACCTTTTACAAGCACAATGTCAACCCCTCGTTCAGAGGGAATATTTCTCGGGGCATACAATTCCCCTAACTGCAGGCCAACCCTCCACTAGTGCGGTGGAACCCAAACGTAAGTGTTTAGAGGACGCGGTGGACATGGACGCCTTCTCATGCCTCAAAAAAGCATTCCTAGATGTCAAGACCTCTGTACCTCCCAGCAAACCAGAGGAGGTTCTGGCTGGACCCTCTGGTGTTCCTGACGATGTGGCTACACTAGACCTGAAGAGTCCCCCCAGAGCTCCGATGGGGAGTTGGAGCGGTCATGGCGCCTGTCTAACCCTGCCCAGTCAACGTCTTTGGATCTGAGTTCAGACATGCTTAATCCTGATGAATTATTATAGTCTCGCTCGTCACAGTGGGTTCCAGCCCCCAAAGTGGCGGCCTACATGGGGGCCAGACTGCGTAAACCCCTGGACCAAGAGGTACGTAGTTGTCTTCACACAGGGTGCCCGTGTCCTACCCAAGAGGGTAAGGTCGCAGTTACGCCGGAAGTGGACCCTAAGATGTCCACCTTTTTGGTGAAATTCATCCGAGACCCCAAAATAGGCATTGATTGCTCGTGGAGATCGTGCCATGAAAAACTATTGGACACGGTGGGTCCCTTGGCAAAAATGCTAGATCTGGCCGAAGACGCCATGGCTTCGGGCACTCTGATATCTCCGGACACACTCTAGTTGGGCGCAGAGAGCGATACTTTTCTTGGGAAATGCCAACGTAGCAATATAGACTGAGCGACGCAGGTCCCTACTCATAAAATAGACCCCAAGCTAGGGGAGCTGGCTACCTCAGAAGCGGGTCCAATTGCGGAGGGCAATCTCTTTGGGGGATCCCTTTGTCAAGGAACTGGGTAAATTTGTTAATACGTTAACTATCTGGACAAAGCCCAAATGTTGATTAAACGCATCTTTACTTCGTGTGTTTTTGGTGCAGTGGGTCGTGGCAGGGGGGGCCTGCCGACCCTACAACAGAGCCTCCTACAGACAAGGCGAGTCCCATGGAGGAGAGTGCCAGGACCCAGACAAATTCAGGAACTCTTACCTGACCAGGAGTTATCCCCACCGCAGGGGCGGCAGAGGCCGAGGAGATGGTGGATACAACAACATACGAGGTGAGAGTACAGAGTTTGGGGGATGTGAAGTTGGGAGACAGGCTGCTGTTTTTCTTCACAATTGGTCTTTGCTTACCTCCGATGCTTGGGTTTTGCAAACCGTCCAAGGGTTTCAAATCGAGTACTCACATCTGCTTACGTAGTTCCTTCGGCCTAAACCTATAGTCTCAAACTAGCACAGAGAGATCCAATAGACCGGGAGATCTCAGAGCTATTGCGAAAAGGTGCTATTACTCCTCCCACTCTACACCCCTGGGGGTTTCTAAGCAACATTTTCTTAGTAGAGAAGCAGGATGAGGTCTACCGCCCGTGATAAATCTCAGAGAGTTCAATGGGTGGCTCATTTACCGGCACTTCAAAATGGAGGGCATTCACCTCCTGAGGGATCTGTTACAGGAACGGGAGTGTATGGTCCGCCTGAATCTCAAGGATGCTTACCTTAGGATCCAGATTTTTTTTTCCCTGCTCAGTTTTCTTCAGTTCCAGTGGGGTTTGCAGATTTTAGAGTTCACTTCCCTTCCTTTCGGACTGTCTGCTCTGTGGTGCTTCACCAAGGTGATGAAGCCTGTGGTGGAGAGTCTCCGATCAACTGGCATCCGGTTGATAATTTATCTGGACAACATACTCAGTCAGTGTCACCGAAAGCTGGTGGCCCAATTACAACAAGCAGTGTCTCTCCTGGAGTCGCTGGGATTTGTAATCGAGACCAATTCGAACCTTTTTCCTTCCCAGAGGATACAGTTTCTGGGCTTCATGATAGACTCGGTAGCAGCTACCTTATCCCTGCCCTCTCGAAAGTTATCCAAGATCAGACATGAGCTGAAGCGTACTCTAGCAAGGCCCACGATTCTGCTACGCCACTTGGCCAGAGTGGTGGTCCTTCTCTCGTCTTTGATTCAGGCGATTTTTCCGGGTCCCCTGCACTACAGGGCCCTTCAGCATCTCAAAGCTTTTTACTTGTTCAAAGGCCTCACTTACTCAAGTCTTGTCCCACACAGAGGAGGCAAGGACAGAGTTGTAATGGTGGGTCGAACGTATGGAGGCTTGGAACGGTTGAGCGGTCTTTGGTTCCAAGACGGATCTGGTAATAGAGTCCAACTCCAGTGGTTCGGGCTGGGACGCTCGTTGCAGCAAAGTGTCTACAGGAGGAAGATGGTCCTCTTCCGAACAAGCCCTTCACATCAACTGCTTGGAGTTGATGGCGGGCTCTTTTGCTGTAAAGTGCTGGACAAAGGACAAGATCCAAAGTTGTGTTCTGCTCAAGATGGACAATGTGGCAGCGGTGGGCTACATCAACCATCTCGGAGGGACAAGGTCCAAGGCATTATCCAATCTAGCCCGCAATCTTTGGGAATATTGTCTATCCAACCAGATATCCCGGTCAGCGGAGCACCTTCTGGGTTTGTCCTACCAGGTGGCAGACTGATGCTCTCATCACAGGAAAGGACACAAGGCTATGGCAACTTCATCCCAGTGTTTTTAGGGAAATCCAGCCTCAGTGGGGCCCATTCTCAGTGGACCATTTTGCCTCACGTCTGGAAATCTTACTGGAACATTACTACAGTTGGCGCCTGGATCCAAGGGCGTTGACAGTGGATGCTTTCCTCCAGGATTGGAGCAAGGAACAGGGTTTCCCCCCTCTGCAATGATGAGATTATCAACCCAAGTGAGGAGACAGCAGGTGGACCTAGTGGTAATTACCCCGATATGGAGGTCGCAAGCCTGGTTTCCGGTTCTGATGGAACTTTCCTCTGATTTCCCAATCCCTCTACCCCTCAGTCTCGATCTCCTCAAACACCCTCAGGGGAATCTTCACTGTCTTCCCACCACAGGCGGCCTGCGTTTGATGGCCTGGCGGGTTACAGGCAACACTGGAAAGTCCCGGGCCTTTTGGAGGACTCTGCCACATTACTCTCAAAGTCCTGGGCTAAGAGCACCAATAAGAGATATCGATCCACTTGGTCAAGATGGGGATGTTGGTGTCTGCGACAACAGGTGGATCCGATGGGGGCGGACATTGTCCATGTCCTTAACTTTTTAGCCTCGCTGGCGAAGGAGGGATTGGCTTATAGGTCAATTAAGACCTTTCGCTCGGCGAGCCATGTTAGATAATCGCCTGATTGGTGAACATCCTTTGGCTTGTAAATTGTTGAGGTATCAGGTTGTCAGTGCCTCCGGAACCACATTACTGTGCATTGTGGGATGTGAACAAAGTTCTGAACTGATTTAGATCTTGGCCGTCCAACAAATGTTTGTCGAGAAAGCAGATGTCCGCTAAACTCGCAATGTTGCTGTGTTTGATTTCATGTCGTAGGGTTTCGGATGTGAGGGCCTTAGATCTCCGGAGTTACCTTTCACATTACTAGACGTACTAAGTGCAATACACTCTCTGTGTCCTATCCTGCATTTCCTGACGTCCCAAATTTGGTTGTGGTCAGAGCGCTCAAGGCCTACGAGGTGGCAACAATAGATATACGTCCACAGGGCATCAACCAATTGTTTATTGCTCTTACTAAACCACAAGGGCGGTTTCGTCCCCTACTTTTGCGTGATGGGTCCGCTGGGTAATATAGGAAGCAGGTATGGATATTTCCCGTTTCGGAGCTCACTCAGTAAGGGGTGCAATGGCATCCAAGGCTTTTTCTCTGGGAGCACGTCTTTAGGATATTTTGAATGCCCAGACTGGTCCTCGGAATCCACCTTCAAAAGATTTGTTTTTTATACCAGTAGTGTCACTGGGGTCTTTAATAGTGGATACGCTTTAAACTAGCCTAATCTGAAGGCTCCGGTCCTGACATAGAATGCAAAATGTCCTACCTAACGTGCAGGAAAGATTCAATTCTATTAAGGACGCGGAGGTGAAGATTAGCCCACCCTATATTCATTCAAACCCACCAAGAATTTCTGCGTATGCATGGTGAGTAAAATGTTTGTGGAAAAAGTTGTTTCCTACAAACTGTTGAGGATGATGTTGTAGCTCATTGCAAGTTTACAGTTTACGTTGTGCAAAGTTGTTTGATGGGGTTTTACTCCCTTGAATTTAACTAGTTTTCTTTCACCTTAGGATCGGATACTGGCAAGCAGGAATAATCAGGAGATACCTTGATGGGGTTGCAGGAAGAAAGAGGAAGATAGAATGTCCACAGGGGAGAGACAGAATTTTAATAATCCCAAACGGTCACGGTTAACACCATACTAAATTAGGGGCTCAATTATTAAAGAAAGTCTTAAATGTGCACCCATGGTAAATTTCCTTGCATTTGTACAGCTATACTGCTTTTAATGAATTCCCAAGAATTTACAGAAGTAGAACAAGAAATAGTACTCCTAGAAAGTATTTGTGAACTGCATTTTAGCCTGAGCAAATCTGCATGTTTCGATTTGCTCATGCGCAAATCTGAATGTTTGCAAGTTCACTTTCCCTCCA
Organism: Lissotriton vulgaris; assembly: GCF_964263255.1. NCBI lineage: Eukaryota > Metazoa > Chordata > Amphibia > Caudata > Salamandridae > Lissotriton > Lissotriton vulgaris. The sequence goes on from NC_141693.1 coordinate 1,137,387,503, forward strand.
ACCACATTTTTCCCATCTCTGTAGGAAGGTTTATGTCTGCCATTGTCAGGAGTAAATTTCCAACATTTCTCAGCATGGGAAAAGATTAGAGAGGAGTTGTTGAAAACCCTTAAAACAGACTCAAAAGGGCATTCTAATCCTGGAACTATGCTTACCACTACCTTCCGCCCCAGTATGCGGATATGTGAAAACGTGGTAACATAAGAGGATTGCAAGTATTCAAACACTACTATGGTATGAGCCCTGGCAGAATCAGAGCGGCTACATTAGAGCTCCTATATAATAAGATTGCTGCCATAATTTGTCGCTGCACTACATGGCACCATAGGGGCAAGTGAATTTTGTTACAGGACAAGTAGATTCATGAACCAACCTGCCCCATGGACAAGTAGATATTTTATTAAATGCAACACCCCTGTATAATAAGTTCTGTGTTTTGGTTCCTCCTGTTGGTGTTGCTTTGAAAAATACAACAATTAGAAAGTTGTCTTCTTTGGTTGATCGTTTGACTTCTAATACTGCAGGTGCAGCAACTTTTATTAATGAGGTGCATAAAGCTATGCTTGCAAAGGTTATGTAAAAAAGTTTAGCATTCAATATTTTGTCTTTATTGCATTTCGGGCATTGACAAAGTTGCACCTTAATTCCTGACTATAGTGGGCTTATTACATTAACAATATGATCAGTTTTTGCATGAGACAAAGCGTCTGTAGGACTATGGATTATTAGAAACCGTAGTTGTGTGGTTCACTAAGTTTGGAAATTATTTTACAAACGATTGGAGTGATCATATTGATTCTTGTGTTTTAGGGAACCCGCTAACCCATTATTTATTGGTTCTTTTTAAAATCAGTAGAATTTTCTTCCAAACATTTTTTGGGGCAACTTGCTACAACGGGGGTTTTGTTTTCTAGCTCAGCAGTCCATAGGCCATTCACGAGAGGCAATAAATAGATTTTCTCTCTTTTAGCTACACTTTTTATCCTGCCACCCATCACTATGAATGAATGAAAAGGGTATTTATAGAGCGCAGCGTTCACTCCAAGGAGCATCTTGACGCTAAGTGACAGAGACTGAGGGGAAAATAGGAGGGGAAAAAGGGGAAAGTGCAGAGAAGGATAGATGCAGAAGGATCAGATTAGTGCTAAGATTTCCTGATCTGAGGTGCTGAAAATCCAAGTTTTTAATAGCTTTCTGAACATGAGCTCATTGTTGGTGTGTCTTAGTTGGGTGGGCAGGTGATTCCAAGCTTTTGCCCCTAGTGTGGCTATAGTTTTTCCTCCTCGGGTTTTCAGTTTGAAGTGGGGGTTGGTGAGTAAGTTCTCATTGGACGACCGCAGAGTTCGACTGGTTTTGTACGGTCTCAGATGATTTCTCAGATATTGTGGCCCACTACCAATGGTGGCTTTATAGGTGATGGTTAGGATCTTGAATAAGATCCTTTTATGAATTGGTAGCCAGTCGAGGGTTTTTAGGGCATCAGTCGAGGATGATCGTTTAGGGACTCCTAGTACCAGCCTGGCGGCGGCATTTTGAATCACATGTAGTCGTTTTATTACCATTTTTTTTGTTCCTGTATATAGACCATTGCCATAATCGAGGCGGGATAAGATCAGGGCCACTGCAACCGTTTTTCTAGCGTGCAGGGGTAGCAGATCAAAGAATTTTCTCAACATTCTTATGATTTGGAAACAGGTACCTGCAACTGTGAGTGCCTGTTTGTGGAAGGAGAGCGTAGGGTCGAATTTGAAACCTAGGTTTTTGGCTGTGTCCACTGTGGCGGGCGGAGGGTCTGAGTTTCTGGGCCACCACATGGTGGGGTTGTAGTTGTTTGCTTTTCCAAACAACATAATTTCTGTGTTGGAGCTGTTACACCTGAGATGGTTTGACTCCATCCATTTCATGACTGAGGTGAGGCAGTGATGAAATATTTCTTCTGCCGCGGTGGAGTTTTTATCCAGGGTCAGAATCAATTGGGTGTCGTCTGCGTAGCTGATTGCTTCGATGTCAAAGGAGTCAATCAGTGTGAGCAGTGGGGACATGTATAAGTTAAAACGGGTCGGATTAAGGGAGGATACCTGTGGGACCCCTGAGGACAGTTGTTTCCCTGTGGATTTATACCTACCTAGAGTGACGACCTGGTTCCTGTTTTAAGGAATGTGGTTAGCCATTCATGGGCTTTCTCGTTTATTCCTACTTGTTTCAGTCTGTTTATCAGAATATTGTGGGAGACTGTATCAAAGGCCGCGGAGAGATCCAACAGAATCAGCACCGCCTCTTTACCTTGATCTAGAGCCCATTTCAAGGTGTCTGTGGTGTGGAGTAGTGCTGATTCTGTTGAATGCCCCGCTCTGAAGCCTGATTGCTTGAGGTGAAGGCAGTTGGCGCTTTACAGGAACTCGATTAGCTGAATGTTCCCCAGTTTTTCCACTATTTTACTCCGACATGCGAGAAGAGAGATGGGTCTTAGGTTGGAGAGTACGGTGGGGTCTGATAGTTTCTTTTTTTGAAGAGGTTTGACCGCGGCTGTTTTCCAAAGATCAGGGATTTTTGCTGTTTTAAAAGTAGAGTTAATAATTTGGTTTATGACCGGGTTCAATATCAATTAATGCGTGAAGGATCTTAGGCGGGCAAGGATCGAAAGGGGATCCTGATTTACATGACAGGATGGTTTTCTTAGAGTCGTCTAAGCTAATTTCTTTGAAACAATTGAGTTCTACTTTTGGACCTGGGTTGAGGGCTGGGGGGTCTTGGGCTATACAGTCAGAGAAATTGTTTTTTAGCTCATTGATTTTGTTTTCAAAGTACTCTTCGATGTTGTCACACAGTTCTTGTGAAGGGGGTATTTCCGAGTCTAGGATAGCTGGGTGAGTAAAAGATTTAAGTATAGAAAAGATGGATTTTTGGTTGTCATCTGCCCTTTCAATAAGGTGCGTATAGTGCTTCTTTTTTTCCACCCTTATTTGTAGGTGGTAGGAGTTTAACCCTAATCTAAAGGATTTCAGGTCTTCTGTTTTGTAGTTCTTTCTCCAAATGTTCTCTAGGTTCCTGCTCTTATCTTTCATGGTTTTTAATTGGGGTGTGAACCAGGGAGCTGACTTACGTTTTGCGTTCTTACACTTCTTCCATGGTGCAAGCGTATTAGCTATTGATAGCATCCATTAATTAAACAGAGTATTGTCCGTGTTGGGATCATTTGTGAGGGTCGGTTTAGTGGATTCTGCTAGATGTAGCAGATTGGGGCTGGCTAGCAGGTTTTTCCAGTTGCGGACAAGGGGGGTGGTGGTATCATGCCCTTTTATGGGTCCGTTTTCATAACATATATTAAAAGGCACAAGTTTGTGGTCGGTCCAGGCGAGGGTAGAGGGGGGGGTGTTATGTTGGTAGCATTAGAACATATCCCGTCGAGGGTATGCCCGGCTTGGTGGGTAGGGCCTTTATTATGGGTTTTTAGCCCGAGGGAGTTGGTAATTTCCCTGAAATTTCTAGTATTAGAGCAGTTCTCACTTTTAAGGTGTAGCTTGAAATCACCTAGGACAGTAAGGTTGGCGTAACGTATTGCCATGGGGCTTAGGGAGTCGCCAAGAGTGTCTAAGAAAATGCCCATGGGGCCGGGGGGTCTGTACACCAGTACTCCCGCAAAGGTGGTGTGATTGTTTTAATATTGAAACAGAGGCTTTCTGCGTCCTTAACACCTTGGCTGCTAGGTGTTTTCTCCTCCTGTGCTGACTTTTTCGTCCTGCCATCATTTCATGACGAGCTCAGCTCGTCATCAGCACAGCTCAACCGTGCATCATGACGAGCTGAGCTCGTGATGAGCATCGAAAGGGTTAAGTTCCGGGATGAGTGACGTGGTACATTTTAGATGTTCTTTATAGATGATCGCAATTCCTCCTCCTACTTTTCCTGTTCTGTCTAGTCTGGATATAGTGTATCCCGGGGGGAGTGCTTGTGCTAAATCCGGGTTGGAACATTCGGACTGCCATGTTTCCGTGATGAACAGACAGTCAAAGGAGTTGTCAGCGAGCAGGTCATATACATTCGTCGCATGTTTAGCAAGGGATCTGACATTTATCAGGCCACATGCTATGTGCTTTTGACAAGTCATGGGTTTAAGTTGTTTTGTGGGGTTACTCCCCTGAACAGAGTCCGTGATCTCAGTCGTTTGGCTCTTGTTACAAATTTGGGATGGTTCTTCTGGCTCTCCTGAGGTCATAAGAGGGATGTTATTTGCCTGAGGGTTATAACTAAGTAACTCCTCTCTGGTATAGCATGTTTTTGGTACTGTACTGGCAGCATGTCTGGCCCCGGTCGCCGGTCTGGCGCAGACGCGCTTACCTTTGTCGCGCCTTCGGCGCGAAGGCGGCGCGCCCGCAGCGCGCGTCCGCTGCGCGTCCGGCTGAGGCACATTGTTTTATGGGGAAGGGGAAGGGCGTTGCCTCAGGGCGGTGGGCGTGGCCTGGCTTTCCTGCACCATTATCGGCGATTGAGTGCTCTGTCCCGTGGCAGCGTTAAGATCGGCTTGCGGGGGTGAGTCTGATCAGGTGAATCTGATGGTTGATGTCCCTCTTGAAGTAGAACCCAAACCTATATCCTGTAGCCCCTATGGACAGAGTCCAAGAAACTTGTCTGTTTGGGTTTTACAAGTTTTCTTCTGACAGTGTGGCTTGATACACAGCTAATGCTACTTGCTGTTTGGGGGACTCTGCCCATGCTTTTTTGGGAAATGTGATCTGCCTGCCAGAGCACATGAATAAGCCATTCTTCAATCTGGTGAGTAATAGAATGGATGTGTCTTTGACTGTACGGATACCATCGCCAGGTGTTTAGTTTGGCTGTTAGGCAACTTCAGTAGTCTTTTAAGAAAAGCAGGGTAATGGCCAGAGTATCTCCTGCACATCAATTCTGCTAGAAATATTAGACATTTTGTTGTCAATGTAAGGCTCTGCAGTTCAGTCAGTGGCAACTGTATAGCCTGTTCAGAAGCGTCCGCAGATGTATCTCTCCTTTTTAGGCAGTAGTGGATCTAGAAGGAACCAATAGCAGCTGCTATTCCAGTCCCACTCTTTGCCTGGACTACCACCTCTAAACCCCTCTGGCTTCTGAATCCCGATTTCACACTCCATCTTCTGGTGAAAGAGAGAGTCTCCAATTATGTCGCTATCTGCATCCTTCCACTTCTATTCTCCCTGCCAGACAACCCCCTCTCTTTCATTGCGGTCTAACGCACACCTCTATCTAGGAGGTAGAGGTCCTTGCCTTACTGGAAAAAGTGCTATGAAATGGTTCCACTGAGAGAGAAAGGTGCAGGATTGTATTCCCTCTTCTTCTTGGCCCCAAAGGAGGATGGCAGGCTTTGGCCTGTACTAGAACTCCGACTTCAGAACCATTTTATCCAGCAATATACTGTCCTTGAGCCATGTCATATTGACCTTGATCTTGGGCGTTTGATCGATGTTCCTCACTATCCAGGGTGCCTTTTTTCATTATCTAATCCTCTCTGACCATAGGCACTACTTGAGGTTCATAGTGGAGTCTCAAATCTGAGTTTGTGGGCCTCCATTTGGACTGATGACATAAAATGTAACCGATTTTCATCTCAAACTGAATCTTCAGCATTTATGGTATGTGAATACCTTACTTGCATCCACCAATGCTTATATCCGAAGAAATGATCCATAAAACGGTGTCATAAATGTCAGCATGGGAGAGGGCTCAAAGGCTTGTTTGTATGTGCCCCCTTGCCTCTTGTTCCCTACAGTGAGTTTCTGTAGGTTTTTGTTATTTTCTTACCTCTGCTGACCGTAATCTTGTGTGTACAATGTGGGCTCCGAGTCAGATGGAGAGCGTGGCTCTGGGATCTCAGTAGGCATACCAAATGAACACTCCTTTACTGAGTTTGAATACTGGTCTAATCACTAAACTGTAGAATAGTGACATTGGTTGTTGTAACATATTATAGCTGTGGAGCAGGCCTTTTTTTTTTACCTATTTCCTCTCAAAGACAGCTGCTTAATGGCCTCTACAATCTTTTTAAATTGATGTGCCAGTGCCCTGCATAAAGGAATCCGCTTTGATTTCCTGCACTGGAGTGGCATTTGTGTTGAAACTTTTAAGAGCACCCCAGACAGCAATGTGGATTGGTGATCTGTGACAAAACATTCCTGAACTTATTTGTACTGAATCACACTTTAGGGAGTGGAGGACAAGACCGAGGGACCAGTTCTTGTTTCAACTTTATTCTTCCCCACAGCACATTCACTGGTGGTTAATTGGGGAAGACTTTCCCTATCTTGTTTCTTTGATTTGGAAACCATCTGCTGCATGGCAACTTAGCAGCTTCTTGAAACCCGTTCTTGAATTGGACTTGTGAATATGTAAGTCTATCTGCATACATAGTATAAGTTTAAGGCAGAATGTACCAGTCAGTGTGCCATAATTACTTCACCTGAATCCTATTCCCCAAACCAAAGGATTCCGAAAAACTCTTCGGTGGTCCAGGATTGACTGTTGTGAGTACAAATCCTCCTTCACCAGGTTTGGCCATTGGAACCGGCAAATACTCTAGCCTTCCTGGGAGAGATGCGTAGGGCTTTTCATGAAGTAAGCAGGGGCTAACTGCTGGGAATGGGTGCTTGATGCCCTTGCATGAAGAAGTTGCTCCATAGAGAAGAGGAATGCGAGGAGCTGAAGCAGATGAAGGTGATCATAGCCCACTGTAAACAAAGGAAGTATCCACTCCCGCAGGCAATATGGTTTGACCTTTAAGTCTTGTAGCATGCCCAGAAATTAAAAGTGCCTGTCCCAGGTTGATGCTCAGTGAGATAGTTACTGCATTTTGCTGTTTCCGTTTGAGGAGATGAAGCACCTGTGAATGTGTGGCATCAGAATACAGAGACTACATTACAGTTGTCTCATCAACCAAAGCCAAAGCCCCTAGAAGAGGGTTTGTACTGCTGTAAGATCATATAAGGCAATCCATGTTTTCTTTCTCCAACCTCTGTTAAAGTATACCCTGAAGTGGGGTGGGCTCTCTTCTTTGTTTGGATGGTGGTTTTGTGTTTGGGCTGCAGGAAGAACCATCTGGGAAGATCCATCTAACTCCGAGCACAAAGGTAGAGCCTTGCTTTCCACTATGTGTACCATTCTACCTAATTAGCTTGCGCTTGCGCCTATGTGCTAGATGTGAAGCTGGGGTCATTGGTTGTCGCCTGGGCTGCGGCTAAGTCAGTGTGACCATTCCTGGTGGGTCCATGCAGTACTGCACACCACTAAAAGCTGCACAGCCTTCAGCCTGCAGAAGCAGGCTGACCAACTTTTGTCTGAGCAACCAATGTGCAGTGCAAGATTGTGACATGGCAATGAGGACTTCAATGTTTGATGGGGCCCTTTTATGCCCTACAATGAATCTAGCAATAATGAACTTGGTCTTGGGAGACTCTTATTCATTCCACCACATGGTAATAGGCCCAATCCTGCACTGACTGTGTTGTGATACAACACTTTACCATTGGGCAGCAGTCTATGCTGATACAGACTTTCTCCTTTTGCACTGTGATTGATATGCTGACAATTGTGCACCACGTTTCTGCCCTCTGAATTTTATATGGATAGTTTTGCATTGTATTTTAGGAGTAAAGTACTTTTCCTTATATGTAAAAACACTGACTGGACATTGCATTATTGACTACTATTCTGTTTTATTGAGTTCTGAGTTTTTAATCCACAACACTCTTCTGAGTAAGACTTGGACTGCTCAACTTTGCTACCCTGAAAATCAATGGCTAATGGGGTATACATGGTGCTCAGTTTTGCTCCGGTTTTGGTCAAGCAGAAGGGTACAGATTCAGCACAGCACACCAGTTGTAAAGGACACTCAATGTTGCTGTTTATTCATTTTGAAGTTTTATATAGCGCTGTCAAGACCCAGAGGTAACAGAGCGCTTTACAGTCGAGAATAGCATATAATCAACAAAAGCATGTCATATGAAGGGTTTTTGACAATCAGCGAGTGTCACAGTGAGAGCTGCATATGTGTACTGCAGCACTTCTTTGGTTTCAAGGGTTCAATACACTTTACAGTCATAAAATCTCATATAATCACCAAAGGCATGACATAAAGGTATTGACAATCCACGAAATATAGTAAGAGCTGCATAAATGTACTGCAGAGCTTCGTGGTATCAAGGTTCAATGCGGGCACAAAGATCTGGTGTTGCAATCTGTTACATCTTATCCACAGCCAAGAGAACGGATGAGGAACAAGGATTTGAGTTGGGTTTTAAATTCCACAAAGGACGGTATGGTTCTCATGTGCGTGGGGATGGAGTTCCAAATTTTAGGGGCGTTTCCTGTGAAAGAGCAGTCTGCTGTTTTTTTCTTTCTGGTTTTAGGAATGATGAGCAGGAGGGAGTTAGAGCTTCTCAGATTCCTGGCTTGACCAGTTTTTTTTTGAGGTTTTTTGCCAGGTATTCGGGTTTGCCGGTATGGAGGGCTTTGTGGGTTAGCAGGCCGTCCTGAAGTTACTTCGCATTTCTACTGGTAGCCATTTGAGTTCTTTGAGTGCCTGGGAGATGTGATCAGATTTTTTGATGCCGGTGATCATTCTGGCTGCCGGATGTAATGTTCTTTTGATCGGTGCCAAGTGTGATTTAAGAATACCTGTTAGGATTGCTTTCCCATAGTCCAGTCTTGACAGTACAAGGGATTGAGTCGCCAGTTTGAGATCCTTGTTATGAAGGAAGGGTTAGATTTTGTTCAGAAGTTTGAGGTTAAAGAATGCACTTTTGGCAGAGCTCCTAATGTGTTTCATCATGTTTAGTTTTGGGTCCAGGGTGACGCCAAGAGATTCAACAGAGTCTGCTACAGTAAGATTCCCTTTGAGCGCATTGATTGCCTTTAGCCATTCAGTGATTTGGGGGTTGCCATCCTTGTTCGAGATGAGGAGTGTCTCGGTCTTGTCAGGATTTAGTTTCAGATGGTTGTTTGTTAGCCGTTCTTGAACATCTTTCAGGACATCATTTAGTCTTTGGATGTCCGTGAGAGAGGAGGTTTCCAGATAGATCTGAGTGTCATCCGTGTAGAGGTGGAAGCAGATGTCGGTTTTATTGAGTAGTTTGGCGAGCGGTTCCATATAGATGTCAAAAAGCTGTGGAGAGAGCACCGATCCTTGGGGGAAGCCCTTGTTAACTTGCTGGGTTTTGGAGGTAAAGTTCTTCATTTTTTATTAAATGGGTGTGGTTGTGTATAAAGGAGGAGAACCACTTGAGAACTACCTCGCCGAGGCCAGCTCTTTCTTGGAGAGCCTTGCTGAGGAGTTTGTGGTCCACTGTGTCAAATGCTGCCGAGAGGTCAAGTAGAATGAGGAGGCAGCATTTGTCTGAGTCTAGAGAACCATGGATGTCATCTATATGTTCAGCATCGCGGTTTCTGTGCTGCAGCCTTTTCTAAAGCCAGACTGGTGGGGGTCTAGAAGGTTGATGTCCAGGTGTACTGTCAGCTGATGAAGAACGAAGTGTTCAAGTGTTTTTGAGAGCAAGGGGAGGTTAGATATAGGTCTGTAATTGTTCAGATCTGTCGGGTCTAGACCGTGTTTTTTCAGCAGGGGGGTGACATGTCCCATTTTTAGGCAATCAGGGACCACTCCATTTTTTAAGGAGCTGATTATGATTTTGCCCCAAATCGGTGCAAAAGCGTGTTTCAATTTATTGATTAGTAGGGGAGGAATGGGATCTGAGATGTGGGCTGATGGTTTGGATGACGCGATCAGCGAGATTATCTGTTTCTGGAACGGTACGAAAGCTAAGACAGGGGATGAGAGAAGAGCCAGGAGAGAGGGCAGGGGGTACAGCCAAGCTGCTCTTCTTAGGGAGTGATTCATTGATGTCTAGTGATAGTTCGATTCTTGCTATCTTATCGTTGAAGAAGTGAGCAAAGTTATCACAGAGTTCTTTGGACGCCTGTACAGATGAGGATACTGGTTTGGAGGTTTGTTGTCTGATGATGCTGTAGAGTTCCTTCGGTCTGTTTTTGGCCTTGTCAAGTGCCTTGCGGAAGAAGTTAGATTTCTTATTTTTGATGTGGTTGTTGTACTTCCTACGGGCTGATTTCAGTTGGTCACGAAGAATGGCAGTCGGGTTGTTTCTCCATTTTCTTTCTTTGGCTCTTAGGATTCTCCTTTCTGTTGAGGTCATTGTTGAACCAAGATCTAGAGGGAGTGGTTCTGCTTCTTTTGAGCTTTAGTGGAGCTAGCTTGTCAAGAATGGACCCTAGCTCGGAATTGTACCGATCCGTGAGATCTTTGGTGGAGAGGTGGGCTTTGTTGTCCGGGAGAATTAAGCTTAACTGCGCTGCCAAGGTATCCAGGGGTACTTGGGAGATGTTTCTCATCCATTTTGGGGGGGTCGTTTGGAGGTTGGTAGGAGATAGTGGGGTGATCTTACCAGTCGACTGGAAGTATGTGGTTGATCGTGATACTTCTTTTGCGAAATTATGGCATCCAATGTGGCTCCTTTGTAATGAGTTTCCTCAGTGCACTGTTGTTTAAGGTTGTTATCCTCGAGGAGGCTGGATAGCGATTGGATTAGAGGGTTGTGTGTCTCGTTCCAACGTAGATTCAGGTCCCCCAGAATTAGGCTATTGGAGTCGCCGAGAGCACCTTGTGTTATCAGGTCGGATAGTTGTTCTCCAAAAGCGTTGTTTCTGCCTGGGGGGTGGTAGAGCAGGTGACATGGTAACGAGTCATTGTCATTGGTCTTGATGATGGCGGATAGACATTCAAAGGAATCGTAGACGAACGAGGTGGTTTCCGAGATGGCCAAACTATCCTTGTGGATGATAGCTACCCCTCCTCCTCGCTGCTCTATCCTGTCTTTGGTGATGAGGGAGTAGCCAGGTGGTACGAGCATGTCTAGACAGGGAGTCCAGAAGCTAGTTACTGCCCTAGGACTCCTGAAAGTTCATACAATAAGCAGTTAATTATAGACTAACATAAAAACAGTGTATTTAATTATACTTTCATAGTATTGATAGTCACTCCAAATACGAATCCTCTGAAAGTCCTAATACTAAGATTAATTTGATTTCATGTTTAGATATTATAGCAAATGCAAGAAAAAGTTGAAAAACTGAAGTACAGTTGAAATGTAAGGTCTTCCAAAGATGTAAAAAAGAGGCAGCAGCAGTGGGCATGAAAGAGAAGAAAAAAATACATGAGAAATGTGACAGAGTTAACAACTTTCTGGCCTGCAGACAATATGTACTAAGAACAGTCTTTAAACACCCAGTTGGATTTCGAAAAACAAGGGTATTTACCCAGGCTTAAAGTACACTACTGAAAAGTGTTCTCAGCTTGAAATTTAAAGAAGCTGTATTAGTATTTGAGTATGTTGTTTCAATACATCACAGATGCTTTGTGACCGGGAAATTTAAGTTTTCTTTTTATAAGTAAGCATTTATGTATGAAGATGTCGATGCGGGAGAGTTAAGCAATTGTTGATTTAGCTTTTGTGAGGGTGGGCAGGGGACCTTTTAGAAGGGGACTTTTCATTGGAGAGCATTCTTTGTAGAGGTGCTGATATAGTCTTTCTATTAGCACTCGGTCGTTGTTCTTCATGCACTCAATTCACTGTGGTAGGTTAGTTGTGGCTAGTCCTCTTTGAGGCATGCATGGTCTTGCGCAGCCTGCATCAGATGGTGGCTGATTGATTGAAAAGGCCGTCTTTAAGTTGTTTTGTTTACATGCATATTGATCTAAAGGCAGTCTAAAGTTGTTTTGAAGTTTTCTGAGTTTGTGTATTTGTTCCTTCTCTTGAGGACCCATCAAGGGCAGATCAGAGTTTCCAACCTTTGACTATGAGCAATCTTGAACAGTGCCTCTGAAGTTTTATTTTATCAGTTGTGTATTAATTTCTTTTTCAGTAAGCCAGAAGACCCTTCAAAGTTGCCTGCAGAAGCTGGGAATCATCAGAAGGTATCAACTCTGCATTATGTATTAAATATTTTTGTAGGATGTCTTAGCTTTTATTTGTATACTAAACCTTCAGATTCCTCTTGTATTTGTGTTCAGGTGAGCTGGCCTTCAACTCCCATCCATCCTAACAAATCTTTAGAAATCATTTTCGCATATCCGCATTTTAATAATGAATGTTAGGTATGGCACAGTGAGCCCGGCAACCTTATCTTCCTTTTTGCCTCATTTTCCTTAACCTTATCTGGAGAGGATAAACACCTACATGTGTTGCTTTGTTTGACTTAATGCATCTTTAAAAAAAAAGTCTATTCCTTTAATGTTGGATGTTTTTTTTATGTTCGTTTCTCTGTATTCAGACTCTTAGATTCCCAGTGTGATCAGTGCCATCTTGTTGCTGGTTTTAGAAACTTATACCAAAGATTTGTTTATTGAGGTCAACCTGCTTGCACCTTCCTCCCATGTACCCTAATCAATTGATAATCATTTGTGAATTTCATTCATTATGTCTATTTGTCAGTAGAGCCAAACAAACTGGAACTGGGCCTAGGACATGTTTTCTATTTGTCAGTAGATGTGGCTTGTTTCTAAGAGGTCTCTTTTCTAAATGCCATACCTCAGCAGCAATTTCAAAGTAAACTTTATTCTGCCATAAAAGCACACACAAGATAATAAAACATAATCTAAAATTTCATCTTGCACAAAGGTCATATACAATGTGTTTTTTATTTAAGATTTTATAATAAAGTGTTGTTAAATCTAAAGCAGATGCGCTGAATCCTATCGAAAACTTTAATGTTCGAGAATAACCATCAAAATCCATTTCGCCTCCAAATGTGAGTTTACAAAATTAAGAACCCCAAAAACATTTCAAGTGAGCCTGGGGACTACAAAAAAAGTAGACCATCCTTGTACTGTCTCACAATAGCCATTCACAGCAACAGCACCAAGAACGGTGTCTTGGCACTTGATACAAAGGGCAAAACAGAAATATACGTGGCTAATGCTTTTGGTTTTTGAGATTTGGGCATAATTAGGGGAGAGGAGTTGGCCTAACGGCTAGGGCGATTGATCCCAAATCTGGGGAACCGGTTTCGAGCCTCGACAAGGATGTGCAACAGTCTGTGATTCTGGTCAAATCACTTAATCTCCCTGTGCCTAACAAAAAAATTCATGTCCTCATGTAACGCAACTTGTGCTCGTTTTAAGCGCTCTGATACCCGGTACCCTGGGGTCAAGTTTGCGCTATATAAAACTGTTAAAAAAAAAAAAAAAAGAATATATCAATTGATTGCATGGCCTAGCGAGCATATAGGCATTTAGTCATACAGTGCTCCAAGAACAATTCTTTAACACGTAAGTTAGGGTTAGAGCCAATTGTATGAGGGGATTTGGAGACCAAGGCTGTCAAAAGTGACATTCTGATACTTTAACAATTGTATTTGGTCCACCCTATCTAGTATCAAGCAATCAGAAATAGAACTTCTGATCAAGCCGGCCTCTGGGGATGACCATATTTTAACCCACAATTATAAAGGGGCTAATCCAATCTGATCTTCCAAATCTGGCAACCCAAGCTGAAAACTGGAACTGAAAGTAGTGTATGCAAAAATTAATTTTCTGCACGTTGTATATGTATCCTATTGCCCCCCTAGAAGGTAGCACCATATACACCTGCTGAAATGCACTTGCTCTTGTAGGGATTCAGCATTTCTAAAATTGATTTGTTTTGGAGCTGGTGGGGGAATCGAAAAAATAGGCTCAATATTCCTATTAAAAATCTGACATCTCGGTGATAAAAGAGGCGTCCAACTTAACAGCTGATTAAACCAAATCCCTAGATAGTAAAAAATGTTTACCGTTAATAAAACCGAATCCCTCACATTACAGGTCTTTGACTTGGTACTGGGATGTCTGCATGTCATTAGATCTCTTTCTTTCTCTTTCATAATCTTTTATTCGGTTACCACTAGTTTTGCAACCATAAAAAGTAAAGAAAAATGACAATGAATTGATAAAAAGAAAATTCAAAACAAAAAGTAAAATTTCCACAATACATAAAGAATCAAACGATATTACTGACGGAATCAAAATCAAAAAATAAATTAAGATTGATTGAATAAAATATACTACGAGAACAAATATAAAACTTGAAGATAACAGTTGCATACGTAAGAATAAAATATGTGAACATGTAAAAAAGATTAACCAAGAGCACGACGGTTCGTAATACAAGCTTTTAAAAAAGTAACTATGCACTTTGCAAAGCATTCTGAGTCCAGGAGCTGTAGAGACATAAATGCTGGGTGACACGACCTTAGGCCAATTAAACGGAGGAGTGGTAGAATCCAGGACTTTCGTGGTAACTTATAGAATTTGCAAAACAAGATAGTGTGGATTGTTGACTGGGGGGATACACCGTCACAAGGGCAGTTCGTGATGGCATTCGACCAGCTCTGTGTTTGTGAAAAAGAAACCAAACGAAAGAAAGAGTTGAAGCGAAACCTTGTCAAAAGATATTTCTCGGTGTTGGACAGGTGAAACTATAAATACGGTTGCATTCCTATATCAGTCTGGACTGCGCGGATTTGGGAATTGGAGGGTTTTAGGATCTCAATTGAGCCACGAAGTTCTCTTAGGTGTCCCAAAAACATCCTCTTTAGCGCCTTTCTCGAGATATCCTCCATACTAGGTGGGTCCTCGAAGAAGGAGCTACGACCAAGGTCTCTAAAGAAGTTCCCCACATAAACTAGCTATGGAATTTTTTGCCAGTTTGTTAAGTCCATACAGTCCATGATCAAAGAGTGCGTTAGATGGCACTCGACTTTTGTCCATATACGGTGCCATAAAAGAATAGATTGGCAACGAATGGTGTCAATAACATAGTCCATACCTAGCTCATTATGGGATGCATATGTTGGCGCACTTTGTGGGAGCGCCAACAAATACTTGACAAACCTGTTCTCTATCGTCTGGATTGGATCTATTGAACCATATCCCCAAACTCCCGCCGCATAGGTGGCTACACTGTGACACTTTGCGTAGTAAATCTTAAGCAGTTCCGTGGGAGCTGGTTTACCGAGTTTCCTGGAAAAGGAGACCAGGGACGTTGTTGCTCGCTGGAAGAGAAGTTTTCTGCTGGCCATGGCTTGTCTCCAACTTAGTGTCGTCCACCAGTATATCTAGATACGGGTAAACGGATGTTTTTTCCAGCCTTGTTTTCTCAACAAAAATTGGTTTGGGATTCTTGACCTTGGGGCCAATATGCATAACAAAAGTCTTTTTTATGTTGACTTTAAGGCCAAGAGAGCCCATAAATGAACAATATTTATTAGGTTGTTTTTGCAGTTGGATCAAAGTTCTGGGAAAAATGACCGAGTCATCTGTGTATAGCAGTGTTGGAATTGGGCGGTGATTAATCTGAGGTAGATCCTGGCTCCCTTCTAGCATGGCCACCTCAAGGCCGTTGGTATAAAGATTAAACAAGAAGGGAGCCAGTACGCAGCCCTGCCTGACCCCTTTTGTGATGGAAAAAGATGGGGACAGGTCGCCGTTAACCCCAAATCTGACACACGCCGTTGCATCGGAGTAAAGTTCTCGGAGAAAAACAATGAGGGCTGGGTCCTCCCCAAGGTCCCTAAGGATTGCCCATAGTCTGGAGTGCAGGACGCAGTCGAAAGCTGCACTGAGGTCTACATACACGAGAAAGATGTTACCCCTTTTGGCTCCCACATACTTCCTAATCAGGAGGGCAAGGTTCAAGGCCTGCTCTACGGTCCCAAGACCCTCCTGGAATCCGTATTGCAGGTCGGTCATGATGTTATTGGTTTGGGCCCAGGCTTGAAGTCGTTCCAAAACCACCCGACCCGCAACTTTACCCATGGAGTCCAGGAGGGAGATAGGCCTGTAGCAGGCGGGATCGTTACGGTTGCCCTTCTTGAAGATAGGGAGCAAAATGGATGTTGACCATGATTCTATCAGCCCGGTTGTTGTAGCTGCCGCCAAGACCTGGGTAAGGAGTGGAGACCACACGTCAAAGTTATGTAGAAAAAAGTCCAGCGGGACACCGTCAGGCCCAGGTGCCATGCCGGATTTTGACGCTTTAAGGGCTTTGGCGACCTCTGCATGGTCGAAGTAGATGTTAATCGGGAAGCTGCTACTCCCCGGCTTACTTCCTCCACGCAGGTCCTCCCCGAGAGGCTCAGGTTGACAGTCCCCAAATTTTTTGGGAGAAGTGGGTGACCCATTCAGCTGCTGACACTGCGACATCTAAATGCTGCCCCGTCGATGAGTCAGCCAGAAAGGGAGATCTAATAACACGCCAAAAAAGGACGCTGTCTTTATTATGACAGCTGTCGTGTAGTTGTGACCAGAGGTTTTGCTTAATTTCCCTCCTGCGTTCCACTTTGGCTAAGTTGTAAAGTTTCCTTAGGTTGGAAATTTCCAAAGTGTCCCTCGTTGTTCTGCGGAGGGCTGCCTTTAGATTGGAGAGTGCCTTACGGCACTGCGGGTTAAACCATCTTTCAGTTGTACACTTTTTATTTTTGTGTTTGCCTATGAGCTCCTCTCTGATTACCGCCAAGATCTTCTGGAAACTGGCCATGCTTGTTTGGGGGGTAGAATCTGGTGCTAAGCAGTCAAGAACCCAGGGTCTGGCTTTTGCAAGAACCCTCCCGGTGATTACGGCTGGATCTATCTTTGCCCATTTAACGGAGTAGCCATTCACCTTATTCATAGTTAATGAATTATGTGTTAACAAACTGGTGATGTTAGATTGTAAGGAAACATTTTTTGGTACAACTACGACGCTAATGGGAAAATGGTCACTACTGACATCAGACCCGGTTCGAAAATTTGCCACTTGACCCTTCATACTCTGGGAGGACATGATGTAATCGATGGTACTTGACAGCCCCCTACCATGAAAAGTTGGTGAAAGGTCAATTGAAGATTCTACAAGATCATTGGCGAAATCAAGCTCTAATGAAAAGAGGCACTCATTTAGACTATTTCCGCAGATAATGTGTGCAAAGTGAGACAATGGACTGCCATGCTCATCCAGTAGGCCACAGTTTCAATTTTTATAATTAGTAAACAGTGGGAGATTAAAATCGCCACCCCAGACCACATATACTGGGGTTGTCGAAAGCTTATTGCCCTGAGTTATTAAAAAAGTGGTAATTTCATTGAGGATATTTATACAATCCATTGTTTCAAGATTATTATTAAAGTTAACCAAGAAGTAGGTACTATTATTATTAAAGGTTAGTTGTAAAATTTGATAGCTCTGCTCTTCTTTAGACCTACATATCGTTGTGGGAGACAGAGTATTAGCAACATAAACTACCAGTCCACTCTTTGGTCTACCCGAGACACCCTGACTAGCTGGTGTGTGGAATGTTTTGTAACCCACTAGATGATAGGGAGTAGTTGACCACGTTTCTTGAAGGCAGACTATCTGATGCTCATTTACCGTGTCTAACCACGGCTGCAGAGTCATTTTTGTACGTAAACCTGCAACATTCCAATACAAGATTGAAAAACTCCGGTTAGTAGTAAGCAGAGGTTCATTTGGCTGAGGAGGTAAGGTTTCAACTGACGAGAGGTCGGGTGCACGCCTGAGCGAACACACCGAAGAGACCATGGTCTCTATCCTGTGGTCAGAGTCCTTGATCTGGTGGAAGGGCGTTTGTACAGATAGAAACCACCGGGGATCTATCCACCATTGTATTGGAATAGGCAAGAGCAGTATCTAACGTAGTTCTTACCTCGTTAGCATTTAGTGTAGTCGGGATTTATTGTAAAATAGTATGGCCTTCAGTCGGGTCTAATTGTGTTCCAGGACTGGATAGAACACCAGAAACTCTAGGGACCTGGCTTATGATATCTGGGGTTGCTAACGGTCAATCAACCATTTCCAGGCAATCATAGCGATTTCTGGTTGGAAAACCCCGCCATCCCTCCATAGGAAAGTGAACTCTGCTTGGTTGCCAAGACTGAGCCTGCCACTCCCTGCTCCCGTTTCTATATCTATTACCCACATGATTCCAGGACCCTTCTGGGGCTTGTTGCCAATTTGAAGTAGGGAAATATTGATAGCTATTCACTGGAGGGTAAAAGGAGAGACGTTGAGCATCAATTCCCCCCTTTTTTTCCAGTGATGGCCAGGAACAAATATAGTCAACTGTAGTTGGATCGTCACAGTTTACTATAATACAGTCACCTTGTATTGTTGTACGTTCGTCCCCGATCCATGTTACTCTGCGGACTGTAGAGATTCTACTTGAGTAACGGGGCTGTAGGGGCCAGTTTAAACTAAGCCACTGCAAAACCTTGTTTTGAAGAGACCAAGATGGTTCATCTGTACCATCGGATAGCTCTGGGACACCAGTGAGAATAACCGTATAGGGGGACGCCTCCGGTGGAAGATGAATGGGGCGCCTGGGCCACGCTCCCTTTTTTACCTCCCCCGAGGGATTTAATCCCGGCGTTTTAGGTGTAAAAGGTGTCTGATTTTAATTGGCTACTTGGGCAGGACCTTTCACCAGTCCTGAGGGGGCCTGGGACGGGACAGTGGCCGTACTAAGCGAAGCCAAGCCCACGCCAGGAATTGACTGGGAAGAAGCAGATGGTGTATTGGGCTTAGGTTGTGTGGTAGAAGCCTTAGCAGCTTTGGTCGGCATACCTCGGGGACCTGGTTGTGCCGATTGAGGAGCTATATTTGGAGGTTTAGGTTCCCCCCCTGTTTTGTTTGAACTAGACTGGACTGAGTGGGTGGCATAGCAGAAAGTATCGCTATCTATTTTTCGAGGTGTATTAAACTGCGTTCCAGAGGTTTTAAGTGGTGCATAAGAAGCTCCTTGATGCTGACTAATAGGTATGGGGTGGTGTTGCAAGTCCTACTAGAACCCCCCGCCTGGCCCATGATGGAAGGATTATCGGGCGTCAACTAAATTAATAGGAGAGTTGATAACCTTTGGATCACTAAGGCTAGAATGGACAGGCTTCCCCCCCACCCCCCACCCCGGTCTCTGAAGGGGCACCAGATCTGGCTAGACTAGCGTTTTTCTTGCCTTTCCCCCGTTTTTGAACAGCGCCCTCCCTAGTCCCACGAGACTGCTTGACTGATGCGGTCTCTTGCGATTGGCAGAACTGTAAGTCTGGGGTGATTTCAAGGTCCTCTGACACATGGGAATCTAGCGAAGGCTGGGTGGCTGAGAGATCCACCGTACAAGGGACGGTATGGATTTCTGCTGAAGACATGAGGCAGGTGGAAGAGCGTCTCGCGTTCGCAAGGTCTTGGGATACCCTGCGCTCCAGCAGAGAGATACTCTGATCGATTGCCTTGTTAGTTTGAGAGATGAATTGGTCGATCGGACCTGTAATCTGGGCGACGCTCATTGCAGTTTTACTCCTGCTCCCTCTGGTCATGGTGGCCTAGCCTAAGGTTTACACTATATTCCGTAGAGACCTAGGAGATGGTTCTTAATATAGGTCCAGCTGTGATTTATACAGTACTTGTTGGCTGGAGGGAGGATGTTCCTAGGATAAATAGAACACTTTACCTTGTGATGAACTAAAGGGGGTTGCCAGGTCCGGTCTTACCGGTCACTAACGGGCAACAACGAGGCCGCACTTGGCCCGGGCTTCGCCCGGCGTCCCGCGAGACGGGACTAGTGACGCTTTTATGCGCCTCCTGGCGCAAGGGTGATGCCGCTCGGGACCTCAAGGGCTGCCGGGAGTTGTAGGCAGCCCCTCGCCACACTCCACACAGCGGCCCGGCTCGAGATGGTAACAGAGCAGCTGGGCGGCGGGAGACAGGCGGGAGGACCGGAGGGTCTCTGGAGCAGGTCAGTTTTCAAAAGCGTTTGCACAGGGTCAACTGGTTGGAGTGCCAAAAATGTCATTATATAAGACTTCGAGAATTTTACTTTAACGTCGGGATCCTCCATATACATTCTAAAAGGGACTGAGGTCTATTTGCATTACACGCAATCAAAACTGCGTCCTCTGTATATAAAAGTGTTTTTTTGGCCCATGCGAGGTACATCTTCACCATTTTCTACTAGATAATTACTAATGCTATTAATATAATGCATACAAATTATATCCAGGATGCAGGTCGACCTTATGTTTGGGAAGCATTCACCTACAGGACAATAATGGACTCTGACAATAGAATCCTGATCCAAATGAATGAGAAGTGTCAATAAGTCATGTTCCTCTCCCATTTTAACCATTAAATCCCACAACTTGGTGCATTTTACAAGATCGAAGGCACTGGATAAATCTACAAAAGCAAGATGGACAGACCCTTTCTTAGCCTTCACATACTTCCCCCAGATTACGTGGAGATTTAAGGATTGCTCAGGCATCCCTACACTATGTCAAAAACTAAATTGGACATCTGATTAGAAGTTATTTGCAAGTGCCTAGCCTTTGAGGCGGGACAATAAAATTCAACCTAAAATCTTGGCGCTGGAGTCGGTCAGAGAGATCGGCTGGTAGCAGGTCGTAAGAGAGCGGCCCCCTTTTTTAAAAATAGGGACTACAATGGCGATCTTCCAGGCTTGGCCTGTGCACTAAAGATATAAACACATTTGTGAATAGAGAAGCCTATAAAGAGGAATTTGATTTTTAAAGAAAATAAAAACATTTAAAATACTTTGGCACCCCATCTGGGCCTGGGGTCTTACCTGCTATACATTAATGTTTAGCAATGATAACCTCCTGAACTACAAAGGGAAATTGCAAATCACACAGAGAGAGAAGTGAATTAGTCATAGCCTCATGATAGACATATCCTCTTGAGCAAAAATTCTTATAAAATGCGAGACCCATGGCTCTATTGGTAAAACAGCATCAATACTAGGATCATCATGCTCCTTAAAGAAGGGTCTGTTAATCACTTCCAAAATGTTGTGCTATCTTTTAAATTTCTGCCCTCCTGAAGATCGTCCCAGGCTTTAGTGCTAATCTCAGCCATCTTTCAGAACCTATTTATAAAAACTCCTGGCTTTCTTAACTTCAGATTGTACTCTGGTATGTTTTTTCAGTGTAGCTAACAGGTTTCTGTGTGCAGCTGTACAAGCAGAGTTAAACTAGCTATGAACTGTCTTCTCCAGACGGGAGTGGAGAACATGAGATTAGTAGAGAATATTTTACAGATTTTTGAAAATTCAAGCTGGTTCAAAGCCAATCCCAACTCATCTGAAATATAGGCTGTTTTGGAAGCCCTTGCTTCATCAACAGAAAGGTGACTAAATGCAACTGGATTCATCTTTTCCCTATTTTAATCTAATACCTTTATTCCCAGTCCGCTCAAATTATCAAGCAGATTTGCTTTCGTTATTTTAATGAGGAAGTTCAGTTTAATAAAAAGGGGCTTGTGGTTGTGTACACACCTACTAGTTATCACTAAGTCAGATAAGGGCCTAATTCATTTGACAAAAGAATATGATCTATAGTACTTCCCATGTGATTCCCTATAAAATTAGCAACATAGGCATTTTTTTGTACTGTAGGCATCGCTAGGGAAAACCAAATTGTATTTAAAAAACATCATTTAATGAATCGCCATAAACAGATTGAAAAAAAATGGGTGGAGTTAGCAAATTGATCATCACTAATGCCACAGACCCTGGCATCTGAAAATGCCACAGACCCTGGCATCTGAAAAACTGCATAAAGTGATATTAAAATCGCCGACCCAAATAATTTAAACAATGTGTCTACCATTTTAGAAATATCTTTTAGAAAATCACGTAGCTGGTCAATAATGTCCCTAGATGACTGATTGTTAATTCAATTTTATTATAAAAATTTTTAATGTATCACAATGACCCCGGAGTAATAAAAAGGTAACAAGAAAGTGAGGGAAAGAGCAACATTTTGTAATCTTAATATCAGTAATTTTGACAGAGAAATGTGGCCAATCCCCACGCACTTGCACTGCCTGCCTTTGAAATCAATGCAAAACAGTTGATGGACAGAATACAGAACAATGTCATACATTCACCCCAGTACAGAGATCTGGGCCTAAATCCATCGTTTTTTTGTACTCCACACCACCCCAGTTCAGACATCTCCATATGCAAATCAGCCTTGACCCTGTGCCTCATGGGAACAGGCCAGCCCGAACTGCCAAGCCATGCCTTTCCTGGACCGGAATTAAGCATCCTAGGACCGGTTTCGGGGTTTCAACCGAAAGTGCGCATCCCATTAGTCGGATCAAACTTCTGAGGCTTCGGCGCCGAAGATGGCTGTCGAGCCGAAAGGCCAAGTCATGGGCGTAGAGACGAAGTCTGCCGCGCCGAAGACTAAAGTGAAGGTGGTAGATACTGGCGCGTCGGCGCCGAGGACGGTCGACGCCGGCAAGGGCCTTGTCGACCCGAAGAAAACTCTCGGTGACCCGAAGAAGCGAGTCGATGACCCAAAGGTCCTCTCTGCCCAGCGTCCGCATGACAAGGCTAAGGGCGCTGCACCCCGAGAGTCGACTCTGAAAGTGGCCTCGAAGGACTCTACTCCGAAAGTGGCCTCGAAGGACTCAGCTGAACCGGCGCGTCCATTCGCCGCGTTCCCCAAAAAGGTGACAGACTCCCTGCAGCGCATCAGTGCGGCACCGCGGCGGTCGAACTGAAGGACCCTCCGCCTGCGAAGCCTGTGGAGAAACCTGTTAAGGCATCCACGCCGATCCTCTTTACCTTGCCGCCTAAAACGGCGCCGAAGGCTTTCGCTCCTAAGGCAGTGGCCGGCGTGCCCGAAAAGGTCTCCTCGGCGCCGAAGGCGTTGTCGGTGGTCCACGGCTCGCGACCTCGACAACCTTCGGAGGATGAGCATCAGGAACACTTCGACGCCGAAACGGGCAGGCTTTCCCTTCTGAAGCGGAAAATATCCCCAGAACCCCAACTGGAGTCTTACAAGATCCCTCTCAAGAAGAAGAAGGACTCTGCTTGCTCTCCAGTCTTGGTGGAACCCCTTTCACCACAGACTCATGATGTGTCACCCCCTTACTCCGATGTGGACGCTGGTGAGGGTGATGAGGAGGATGAATACAGTTATCCAGTCTATACAGACCCTGAGGATACAAATGAGCCCTGGGCAGCTGGTGGTGACCCTGGGGATCCTCATTCAGGACAAGACCCTCAACTCTTTTCTGCAAAGACTTCACCTACTGAAGACTCTGCTGCTTTCAATGCCCTCATTGAACGGGCTGCTAACAATCACAATGTCCAGCTGCATGCTGACCCTGTGGATGTGGATTTCCTCTTTGACACTTTTTCAGTATCAGAAAAGACTGTAAAAACTCTGCCTATGCTAAAAGGTGTTTTAAAGCATGCTGCTGAGATCTTTAAAGAACCTACCAGGGCGAGGGTGATAAACCCTAGGATTGACAAGAAATAAAAGTCGGTTCCTACTGATCCTACTTACATTAAAGGACAGTTGCCTCTGGACTCCCTTGTCGTCTCGAATGCCCGGAAGAGGGCCAATTCTCAGACTACGGGTGATGCTCCTCCCCCAGACAAAGAATCCAAGGTCTTTGAGGCTTCGGGGAAGAGGGTAGCAGCACAGGCAGCCAACATATGGCGCATCTCTAACACACAGGCCCTTCTAGCGCGCTATGACAGGGCGCACTACGATACACTAGAGACCCTGTTGCAACACCTGCCTGATCAATACAAAGATGGGGCTGAGATGCTGATTCAAGAGGGGAAGCTAATCTCCAACGCTTCCATTAAGTGCGCTCTGGACGCTGCCGATACCGCTGCCAGAGCTATAAACACCAGTGTTATGCTTCGGAGACATGCCTGGCTGCGAAACTCTGGATTTTAGCCAGACATCCAAACCACCATCCTGAACCAAACGGTTAACCAGATCACCTGTTTGGCCCAGAGGTTGACACCACCCTAGAAAAAATTAAAAAGGACACTGACACTGCAAAATCCATGGGTGCCTTACAGTCCCAGCAGTTTCGGGGTGGGTCCTTTCGTTGCTCCAACACTAGAGGTGTCTCAAGGGGTCAGCTTTCCCAATCCACGCAATACTACAAGGGCAACACCCAGACTATTTATGCCAACAGGAGTCGAGGTGGATATCGCGGCAACGGCAGAGGACGTGGCAACAGCTTCAGGTCCTCTACCACCAGCAAACAGTGACGCCTTGTCACTGCCCCCGACCACACAACACCGGTCGGGGGGAGACTCCAGCAGTTCCTGCCCGTCTGGAAGTCCATCACCACAGACAGGTGGGTCAGAAAACGTATCCAATACGGTTATTGTCTGGAGTTAACATCCACTCCACCCAACATGCCCCCAAGGAACCGTCCTATGTCGGACGAGCACTTGCACTTATTGCAGCAGGAGGTCACCGTCATGCTGCAAAAAGGGGCAATAGAACTCGTGCCTATGCAAGAAAGAGGCACAGGGGTCTACTCCCTGTACTTCCTAAAACCAAAGAAGGACGGGTCCCTCAGGCCCATCCTGGACCTCAGGCCACTCAACTACTACATCCTGTCAGAGCACTTCCATATGCTGACCCTGCAGCAATTGCTCCCGTTGCTCAGGCAGGGGGATTTTCTCGCAACTTTAGACCTAAAGGATGCGTATTTTCACATTCCACTGCACCCTTCACACAGGAAATACCTCAGGTTCACCATCCAAAACCAGCACTACCAATTCAAGGTTTTGCCTTTCGGTGTCACCACGGCACCCAGGGTGTTCACAAAGTGCCTGGCGACAGTGGCGGCGCATCTCGGGAGACGAAACATCCACGTCTACCCCTATCTGGACGACTGGCTCATCCAAGCGAAGTCAGCCCAGCAAATTAAGACTAGCAACTTTTTTTGCGGATAATCCCAGTGCTGCCACTCCTGAAGTCACAGGGCTCCGGAATAAATCCACTTTCTGCCCGCCTGGGCATAAAATTCCAAAGGAGATACTAGTCTTTGAGAAAACTGTACTGTCAGCTATTTCGGCCATGGAATCGCAGAAAACATTTGTCAAATTTAATACCTCACTAGAAGAGAAGAAAGCTCTCGCAGATTTAAGGAACGATCCCACTATCACCATAAAGCAAGCCGACAAGGGCGGAGCTATAGTGGTGTGGGACACTACCAACTATAATGAGGAAGTCCTGAGGCAATTAAACGATCAGGAATGCTATAAGAAAATTCAGAAAGATCCCACATCTGAATTACAGAACCAGTTGTTCTCGATCATTAGAGAAGGCTTTGATCAAGGCTTTGTAGGCCCAAAAGAACTGGAATTCCTACAGAAAAAACATCCCAAGATACCTTTATTTTATATCCTGCCAAAGGTACATAAAGATGCAAACAAACCCCCCGGAAGACCAATCGTAGCAGGCTGTGATTCATTACTCGAGCCCATCGCCAAATATGTCGATGTGTTCTTGAAAGAATTCATGAGCCTAGTAAAATCATACCTACAGGACACGACGGACTTCATCAATAAACTTGAGCCTATAGAATTCTGTAAGGGCAGGGACATACTGGTCACCTTGGATGTCAATGCCCTTTACACCCAGATTCCGCAGGATGAAGCCATAGCAGTCCTTACACATTTCCTGGAGCTAAGAACTCGACCAGTACAGGTACCAACCAAATTCTTGATTGATCTGGCATCCTTTGCCTTAAAAAAGAATTATTTTTGTTTTGGGAACGACTTTTATTTTCAGATAAAAGGAGTAGCGATGGGGTGTCCTTTCGCCCCTGAATTGGCTGTTCTTTTTATGGCTCTCTATGAGGACACTTTCGTTTACAACAATAACCCCTTTAAAGATCTCATTGGAGCGTGGCTACGCTTCATTGACGATGTTTTTATGGTATGGAAGGGCACTGAGGACGAACTGGAAAGCTTTTATAACTGGTTGAACGCACGGACAGGGGATATAAAATTCAGCATATCCTCATCGAGAGAAAAAATATCCTTCTTGGATGTGGAAGTCTTCCCGAATGAAGGAAAATTATCCACATCGCTCTTCGTGAAGCAAACAGATAGGAATAAAGCCCTCCTGTTTTCAAGCAACCACCCTAGGAGTCTGCGAGAGAACCTACCACTGGGGCAATTCCTTCGTATCCGAAGGAATTGTGCCCTGAATGATGATTATAAACATCATGCAAACAACCTAGTGAGAAAGCTATGCGATCGTGGATATCCCAAGAAATTGGTTTCCAACTGCATGAAAAGGGCACGGTGGACTCCAAGGGAGTCCCTCCTGGAACGACGCATTAAGCCTCAGCTGAAACGCCAGGTGTGCGTGACAACGTTCTGTCCCAATGCCAATCAGCTAAAGAAAGTGATAAATCAAAACTGGCACCTCGTGAAAAATCTTGAAGAATGCTTAAAGGAACCCCCCCTGTTTGCGTTCAAAAAAGATAAGAGCATTGCCAATTTTGTAGTAAGAGCAGCCACTCCCAGACAAACACCTCCGACCATCAGACAAATGATGGGACTAAATCCGATCACAGGGCACCACAAATGTGGCACCTGTGTATGTTGCGAGTCCACTATAGAGGGAGCTCTGTTCCAGCACAGAGGCATCTCATGGAAACATGACACCCACAGTAATTGTAAATCGAAATACGTGGTGTATGGAATCGTTTGTCCCTGTGGACTCCTGTACATCGGGAAAACAAATCAAGAGGTAAGACAAAGGATTTCCCAACATAAATCCAGATTAAAAAATCGGGTTGAAACAGCTCCATTGGTAAGTCATTGGAACAGACTGGGCCATCAAATTAAGGACCTTCAATGGACCATAATCTCCAAGGTGGAGCGCGACCCCAGAGGAGGAGACTGGGATGCCAGACTCTCCAAAAGGGAGGCGCTCCTAATTGTGAAGTTCAACACGGCCGTCACTGGCCTCAATGAACTATCAGAGATGTATAAACTCTGAAGTGTCTGTTGATTTTCTGCCCTTCACCTGGCCTCATCTGTCCGCCTCTATATTGCGTTTGAATTATGAACTCAAACCAGTACCTGGTGCCCAACCGGTACACTGTCTGTAGATTGCAGGATACATGCGCCGGTATTGCAACACTGCTACCTCCCCAGCGCTCACGCGCCAGAGAGTAGCGTCCCACGTGGACTCTGCTATATTATTGGACCATACACCGGACCCGCTATCCACAGCGCATGCGCGAAGGATCAGCGCTTCGGAGACGCCAAACGAGACGAGGAGACTTCGTTCCTTAGGTGCATTTCGTTTTAAACGCGGAGCATCTTAATGCTTGTGTTATCCCGATTTGAGGGCCCCGTGGTGACTTATACTTTGTGGCTCTATTGCAGGAGTCGAAAGATTATCATCCAGCATTCGTCTAAACTCGTGTAGGACGTCTGCCTTCCAATTTCAAAAGCCTACTTTGTACAGGTACGATTCCCCTTCGACCCTGTGTTTTTAGATTTAGGGTACCAGTCCACCAGGGTGGCTTTCAATTCCTTATGCCCCGCTTCTTGTCTTTACTCACAGGCACCCCCGACCTCGTCCGCCTCCACCTTCTAACCAAGACAGTAGAGAATCACTTAGTCCCCGGTCCACTTTGATCAAGCGAGGTAAGAACTGGTCCTCCACTGCTCTTGTGAATGCGTTTCTGCTTAGTCTTAACACTGGAGGCTAATTGCTGCCCTTCACTCCTCAGTGTGACTACGCCCCCCACAGTGAGCGCTACCCTCCGCATCCCAGCTTTCTACACCTGGCAAGTGGCCTAGCAGACCAGTAGGGTAAGCTGTGTGAGAAAATTAGTCTCGATGCTGAAAGGTTTCTTATAAAGGTCTCGAGTATAAACCTGACATGGAGATATTTTTTCTTTCTAGATAACTCCTCCGGCCCTGATGAGAGTCCCCCCATTGTATAGGACTCGAAACGCGTAGGCCCCCTGCAAAGTGCTGCTCTCTCTAAAAGTGAAAAACTTAAACAAATGTGAATTCGAATGCTCTAACCTGTGTATATACAATGTGTGACATCATTTAAGTTGTTCATGAGTAATCTCGTGTTGTGTATATATGTATAGATAGATGATATATTACAGATGAGTATTGGTTGAGCAGCCTTTGTTTCCTTCCTTCTGAATTCTTTTTTCTCCCTTGTGATTTTTCTTTTCCCTTGTGATAACTCTTTAATTTATGTACATATGGATGTCTGCTTTTGTATGTGTGTGATATGGATGACTAGCTGAATGAGTGTTGTATAATATAATGGTGTAGTACTGTATAAAATGTAATAATCCTTTTGAAACAATTTCCTCTGAATTGATTGAATAAAACGCTATTTATTAGCAATATCCTAGGTTGGAATGAGTTTTTCTAGCCTATGAACAAAATTGAATGTTTATTTCACACATCAGTTTTGGCATTTTCTTCGGTTTATTATGGCGACAGTGGCGGCACATCTCAGGAGACGCAACATCCACGTCTACCCCTATCTGGACGACTGGCTCATCCAAGCGAAGTCAGCCCAGCAGTGTGCCGCCCACATGTCCCACACCATTCACCTTCTGCACGATCTGGGATTCTCACTGAATTACCCAAAATCCCACCTCCAGCCCGCCCACATACGGCAGTATCTGGGTGCGACCATAAACTCTCTGGCGTCCACATCACAGCCGAATTCAGTGAGAGTCAGCAGCATTCAATCGCTGATCCAAAAATTCAGACCTCAACACTCGCTTCCAGCAAGTGTTCATGCAGTTAATAGTCATGATGGCCTCCTGCATTTCCATAGTCCCACATGCGAGACTACATGTGCGCCCGCTTCAGGAGTGCTTAGCACGTCAGTGGACTCAGGCTCACGGGCAGTTGAAAGACCTAGTGTTGGTGAGCGGTTGGGCATACAACTCTCTGCATTGGTGGAATCCACGAAACCTTTGCAAGGGCCGACCGTTCCAAGAGCCTGTGCCACAGATCATCCTGACGACGGACGCTTCTCTCCAGGGATGGGGAGCGCATGTACTCCATTACACTGTGCAGGGACTATGGACGCAACAGCAAAGGAAGATGCACATCAATGTTCTGGAACTGATAGCGATCTTCATGGCACTAAAAGCCTTCAAAGTACATCTGTGCAACAAGGCCGTGTTGATCCGGACGGACAACATGACGGCAATGTACTACATTCAAAAGCAGGGAGGAACACGCTCTCCGCAGCTGTCTCATCTGGCTCAGAGCATGTGGAAGTGGGCCATTCAGAGGAACATCTTCCTCATGGCAGAGCACCTCCCGGGCTAGGACAATCAGATGGCTGACCTGCTCAGCAGGCACAGCCACCAAATGCACGAGTGGGAGATACATCCATCAGTTCTCCAACCGTACTTCCGAAGGTGGGGTCATCCAGAGATCGACCTCTTCGCCACAAGGGAGAACACAAAATGCCAAAGCTTCGCCGCCAGGTTCCCACACCCACAGTCGCAGGGCAATGCGATATGGATGAACTGGTTAGGCAAATTTGCGCACGCTTTTCCCCCAGCACCTCTGATACCGCTGGTGGCACGCAAGCTCAGGCAGCACTCGATGACTCTCATCCTGGTTGCTCCAACGTGGGCTCGCCAACCATGGTACACCTCGTTTCTAGAACTGTCCGTGGTACCGCATCAGAGGCTACGTCTCACACCCAGCCTTCTGACGCAGAGCCATGGCGACATTCAGCATCCAGATCTGCAACAGCTCAACCTGGCGATCTGGCTCCTAAAGTCCTAGAGTTTGGCTACCTGCACTTGCCTTCTGACTGTATGGACATCATTCGGGAGGCAAGGAAGCCCACCATCAGAGCATGCTATGTGGCAAAATGGAAGCGGTTTGTCATTTATCGTGCAGACCACAACATTAACCCGCTAGATGCTTCTATTCAGAATATCATCTGTTACCTTTTCCATCTGTACAAATGTAATCTGGCCTATGCTTCCATTCGCATTCATCTATCTGCAATGGCCGCTTATCTCCAGAATAGGCAGCACCTCTCCCTCTTCAGGGTGCCTGCCATTAAGGCTTTTCTGGAAGGACACGAACGAGTCATTCCTCCGCGGACTCCACCAGCTCTGGAGTGGAACCTCAATTTGGTCCTTACCAGGCTGATGGGTTCTCCCTTTGAACCACTGCATTCCTGCGAGATTCAGTTCTTGACGTGGAAAGTGGCTTTCCTCATAGCAATTACATCGCTACGGAGGGTTAGTGAATTACAAGCCCTAACTATCCAAGAGCCATTTATTCAAATTCATTCCAACAGGGTAGTGCTTCGCACTAACCCTAAATTTCTTCCCAAGGTTGTGTCTCAATTCCATATCAACCAGAGTATTGAATTACCTGTTTTCATTCAAAATCCCGAGTCATTGGCGGAGCGGATGCTCCACACCCTTGACGTCAAAAGGGCCCTGATGTATTACATCGATAGGACCAAGGATTTTAGGAAAACTAAGCAACTCCTTGTCGCCTTTGCACCACACCACAAAGGTAACCCTATTTCCAAGGCTGGTATTGCTAGGTGGATCGTTAAATGTATCCAGATCTGCTATCTGAAAGCAAAAAAATACCCTTACCAATCCACCAAGAGCCCACTCCACCAGAAAGTTGGGGGCCTCTATGGCATTCCTTGAAACATTCCTTTGGAAGACATATGTACAGCAGCCACATGGTCTACCACACACACATTTACAAAGCATTACAGTGTTGATGTGCTCTCCAAAAAGCAAGCAGCTGTAAGGCAGGCTGTTCTCAAAACACTTTTCCAAACTGCTGCAGCTGGCACGGGCGGCCGCCGCTAATGGAGGGACTGCTATGTATTCTATGCACAGATATGAATTCAGCAGCCCACATGCCTCGAACCGAATATGCTACGTACCAGTGTGCATCTGTTCTTGGCATGTAGGGCTGCTGACATTCATATCGCCCGCCCTCCACCCCGGCGCCTGTAGCAGCTGCAGAATTCACATATACTTCTAGCATGGTCATCATTCACTGAGTTTCACTCCATCTTGGCCACAATGGCTAAAAACAATCTGAGGATGGAGTCTAGGCCCATGCGCACTGTAGTCCAGGGGAGAAGCCACCTATCTTGTGATACTTCGAAGACTCTTCCAGGACAACAATGTGCAATCATCCGGACCCAACACTAGGCGGCGATCTATGCAAAGATATAAATGTCAGCAGCCCTACATGCCAAGAACAGATGCACACTGGTAAGTAGCATATTCGATCTTGACCACATATAATGTCATGAGCGTTCATGAAATTTATAAAGTCAGGGTTTGAGATTTTTGAACGAGCTCCCACGATATTCCAAGAAACTGTGCTTAAAAACTAATTCTGTCCTGGTGTTTCTTCAAACTCGGCTGGTACCACTTGTCTGAGGCTGGAAAGAAATTGTTCCTGTATACAAACATCCCCTGTTAATTGGTCATAATGAGATTTGTATGTTACAGGTATGCAGCTACGTTACTGGGTGAAAAGAGTATGTTTCAGGCATGGTTGCTGTAGTTCAAGTTCAAGTTCGGGTATTTGTATAGCGCACTGCTCACCCAGAGGGTCTCAAGGCGCTTGGGTGAGGAGTTCATTATTTGTCGAATAGCCAGGTTTTGAGTTCTTTTCTGAAGGAGATGTGGTTTTGAGTAAGGCGGAGATGGGTGGGGAGTGAGTTCCAGGCCTTGGCAGCAAGGAAGGAGAAGGATCTGCCACCCATGGTGGATTTTCGGATGCGCGGGACAGCGGCGAGGGCTTGATTGGACGATCTTAGTTGGCAGGTGGGCTTGTAGAAGGACAGTTGAGAGTTGAGGCATTCGGGTCCTAGATTGTAGAGGGCCTTGTGTGCGTGGGTGAGAAGGCGGAATGTAATTATTTTGTTGACGGGAAGCCAGTGAAGGTCTTTTAGGTGTCCGGCGATGTCATCTTGGCGAGGGATGTCTAATATGAGTCTCGCTGATGCGTTGGAGTTTTTTCTGTAAGTTTGCTGAGGTTCCGGTGTATAGTGTTACCATAATCCAGTCGACTCGTGACCAGTGCATGGGTGACAGTCTTTCTTGTCTCGAGGGGGATCCAACGGAAGATCTTTTTGAGAATGCGAAGTACGTTAAAGCAGGAGGATGAGACTGCGTTGACTTGTCTGGACATCGAGAGAGAGGAGTCTAGGATGAAGCCAAGGTTACGTGCGTGGTCTGTTGGCGTGGGTGCTGTGCCCAGAGCGGAGGGCCACCAAGAGTCGTCCCAGGCAGAGTGGGAAGATCCTAGGATGAGCACTTCCGTTTTGTCTGAGTTGAGTTTTAGGCGGCTAGGTTTCATCCATTCGGCTACTTCTTTCATGCCTTTGTGAAGATTCGTTTTGGCGGTGTTGGGGTCTTTGGTGAGGGAAAGTATTAGCTTCGTGTCGTCGGCGTACGAGATGATGTTGAGGTTGTGTTGACGTGCGATGGATGCGAGTGGGCTCATGTAAACGTTGAAGAGGGTGGGACTGAGTGAAGATCCTTGTGGTACTCCACAGATGACTTCAGTGGCTTCAGAGTTGAACGGGGGGAGTCGGACTCTTTGGGTTGCCCCAGTGAGGAATGAGGTGATCCATTCAAAGGCTTTTCCTTGTATTCCGATGTTGCTGAGGCGTTGTATGAGGGTGCTGTGGCAGACTGTGTCGAAAGCGGCGGAGAGGTCGAGTAGAATGAGGGCCACTGTTTCTCCGTTATCCAGTAGTGCTCAGATGTCGTCAGTCGCTGCAATGAGGGCGGTTTCGGTGCTGTGTTTGGCTTGAAACCCGGACTGAGATGGGTCGAGGGATTTGTTGGATTCAAGGAAGGCAGCGAGTTGTTTGTTGACGGCTTTCTTGATGACTTTCGCCGGGAATGGGAGAAGGGAAATGGGTCGGTAGTTTTTAAGTTCAGAGGGGTCTGCTTTGGGTTTCTTCAGAAGGGCGCTGAGTTTGGCGTGTGTCCAGCTCTCTGGGAAGGTGGCATAGTTGAACGAGCAGTTGATGACATCACGGAGATGGGGTGCGATGATGGAGTCTGCTTTGTTGAAGATGTGGTGGGGGCAGGGATCAGTTGGCGAGCCAGAGTGGATGGAGTTCATTAGGCGGATAGTGTCTTCAGTGGAGATTTGGTTCCAGGCGGTAAGGTTGTTAGTTGGCGGTGTAGGATCTGAGAGGGGTGGGGAGGGTTGAACGCTGGGAGTATTGTCGAAGCTGTTGTGGATGTCGGCAATTTTGTTGTAGAAGAATGAGGATAACGTGTCGCAGAGGTCTTGGGAGGGAGTGATGTCGTTGGATGCAGCGGTGGGGTTGGTGAATTCTTTAACGATGTTGAAAAGTTCCTTGTTGTTGTGGGAGTTGTTTTCGAGACGATTCTTGAATGCAGCTTTCTTGGCGGATCGAATCAGTTGGTGGTGTTTGCGGGTGGCTGCCTTGAGGGTGGACATGTTGTCGGTGGTTGGGTTTTTTCTCCATGTTTTCTCCAGGATACAGCAAAGTTTCTTTTAAGGTCATCATTGAACCAGGGAGCCTTTTTGCTGGCTGATGTGATCTGGTGTTTTTCCAGGGGTGCTAATTCGTCAGCACTGTGGGTCATCCATTGCTTGAGATTGGTGACTGCTTGGTTTGGGTCCAATGAGCGGGTGGGAGGGTTTTGGTTGAGTGATGTGAGGAGTTGGTCGGAGGTTATTTTGTTCCAGTTTCTCCGAGGAATAAGTTGTGGGTGGTTGTGGGTCAGGGTGGTTTTGTAGCTGAAGTGAACACAGCTGTGGTCCGTCCAGTGGAGAGCTATGGTGCGATCGAAGGAGATGTGCTTGCTGGAAGTGAAGATAGGGTCGAGCGTGTGTCCGGCTACATGGGTGGGGGTGTCCACAAGTTGTTTGCTGTAGATACACATGCTTTGCATACTCCTGCCATCTAGTGTAGGGACCGGATGTTTGCAAGTTGTTTTTCTTCAAAGAAGTCTTTCCAGTCACGAGGTAAGGTGACTTCCCCTTTCGGTGATAGTATGCATCGGCATCAAGTTCATTGTTTTCTTTCTTTTTCCACCATTGGATACGGACGTGTATTGCTGCTCTCCGGTTCGAAACCATTCTACAGGTTTTACTCTACCCTCACCAGTATTGTTTCCGTACTCGTTTCCCTATTTTCCACATATCGAATCGGTCAACAAATTATCCATTTTCGTTTAAAAACCTCGTGGGCGGATGTTGGGCCTTGCTGTGTCTGTCCAGCCTTCTGCTGATGGAACGGACTCCATTCCAATTCGGTCTTGGGTGCCACGCCAAGTATATACGATATATTTTTAGAAAAAGGGGGGCCTAGGGAAGCAATATTTAGGGACCAGGTAGTATCCTATCCCAAATCCAGAACTGCAACAACACCAAGGAAACTACCGGTCTATAAATGTCAAGACAAAGAAAGACTAGCACACGTAACATCAGAGACCATGCAAACCCATGATCACTGAGGCAAAATAAATCCCATCAGCCCACCACAGTGGCGGAGCATCGTCATTTGGGAGTGGTTTTGAACTGTATGACTGGTGTGGCCCACACCTTTCCAGGGGGGACAGCTACACTTAAGTCATTACTAGTAGCTCCTCCAACCACAGTTAAATTGTGTTCAGTGGTGCTGATGATTTGCAGTGCTAAAAAAGTGTAAGGAAAAAGGTGCAAAAACATTCTAAAATTGACTACTAAGACACAAAAAGCTTTAATAGGCGCTATCTTAGTGTCATGATTAAAAGCAATCCTGATAATTTGAGAAAATAACTATCTAAAGCAATAGAGACCAATGTTTACATGTTTCAGCCGAAAAGGTGTCACTAACCAGGCTTTCTTCAGGACCAGATGGAAACTTCGCTACTGCAATTACCACAAAAAAACTGTGCAAAAATTTTTTTGTGCAAAAACATTTTTTAAACACTAATATAATCGGTATGATACATCCTACCAGTGTGTGTAACTCAGGATTGAGTAGTCATAGGATCTATCACTGGTGGTGTTAATTCCTTCCTATAAAATAAATGTGAGAGTGATAAGCATCAGACTCCAGTATACAGTGTGCAAGTCAGTCACAGTCTTGGCTAACATACTATCAAGGCGTAGACCGAATCCTGCCCCTTGAGGTGGCAAAAAACACACAACTCTAAAAAGAGAAAAGAAGAAAAAGGGATAAAGAATTGGATTGCACTCACCCAGCTTTATGTGGTGGTATGCCTCACCTCACCTGGACTCTGCTCAGTGTAGGAGGCCCGCTCTGTAATGTGGGTAGATACAATAAATTACACAAGAGTATAATACCCCTGTGTCCTTCTCCCAGCTTATATACAAATGAAAGAAACCTTGTGGCTGCAATAGCCTTCTGACCATGGTGATAAGCTGACATATTTGTAAATATTAAAAGAACCCACACCCATATATGTGAAATACCAAAGATGGATGGTAAAGGTGAAGGGGTGCTTCAACACATTCCTTTGGTTGGATTAAGATGCTTTAACAATGGTTCTCCTATGGTGTTGTTACTGGTAGGAGTAATGTGTCAAAGTTTAAATTGGCCTACCTATGTAGATTACAAAATACCAAGATATCGCAAGACAAAGCTCGGCATGTGAATTGCAAAATACCAAGAAACGCATTACAAAGCTTGGCATAGCACTTGTCTGCATCTCCAAATCTGTCGGGCACAGATTGTTTCGCAAGTGTATTTCTTTACTCTGGCTGAAAGCCCATCCATAGGAAAGTCCGTAACAATACCCCAACTACTGTACAGATATCTTAATTGTTGTTGTTGCTGCCACACCAAGTACCCTCACACAGACCTACATCAAGTTTGTAATGTGTGCCTCTCCCCGGAGCACGAGGAGGAAGACTGCGATGCTTGCAAATCGTTTTGGTCCAAGAAGACTCTACTTGATCGTTAGGCGCAACGTACAGAGAGGCAACGTCAAATCATCCAGCACACTCTGGAAGAAGAGGCCCTTCCGTTCCAGAGTCTGATTCCGAGCTCGAGATTGAGCTGGAGTCCGAAGATATGCCTCGGGGACAGCGTGCTGTGCGAGTAGCAAAGACCCCTTGCCCCCTAAATCCTCTTCCAAAATACATAAGGCTATCGCACCACCTCTACCTTCCGGCCAAGGTCGGCACCGAGACAATGTTTTCGACACCCCCCCTTCTTGGCTTGGCAATCAAACAAGCCATCAAGCCTTCCGGCTTGGGACTGAGTCGTCCGACACTATCTTGGGATCCAAAACCACCAGGCTCCAAGGACAAATCTGGTTCGGAGCAGAAATCATCCGCTCCAAAACAAACATGCTTCTGAGCCGAAACCCTCTGCTCCAAAACAGAAACACGCTTCAGAGCCAAAACCTTCTAATACGAAAGACAAGTCCCTTTCGACGCCAAAATCTAAAGACAGTGTCTCCGAGCCTCCGGAACCAATTTTAGACGTTCTTTATGCCAGATTGGATCTTAAGCAGAAAAGGATTTATATTAATCCTGATACTGGACACCTTTCTGCTAAAACACCAGCAAAACACAAGTTTTCTTTAGAAGATACTCCCAAGATCCCTCTAAAGAAGAAGAAAGACATGGCTACCAGCCCTGTTTATCCTGCCCCACAACCCTCCTCCTCCACCATCTTCTCCACGGTTAATTGAAGATCCCTTACATATAACACCTCAGGTATCACCACTTACAGATCCAGTTAGAGATCATGGTGGTGATGATATTCATTTGACTGTAGATCAGTGGAATGATTACACCATTGACCCTCCAGTAGACAATGACCCAGACGATTAACCTGCAAAGCCAACACCACTAGACAATAGTATGGCTTAAACACCTCATTGCTAGAGCAGCGGAGTATCACAGGGTGGCCTTGCATAAAGAGTCATTAGAGGAGGACTTTTTATTTGAAACACAAGAGTCCACACACAGGTCAAGTCAAACACTCCCTATGCTTAAACGCATGATAAAGCATGCAGATGATATCTCTGAAGACCCTGTCCGAACATGTATTTTAACTCCAAGACTAGATAATAAATGTAAACCTTCACCATCAGATCCTGTATTAGCAAGGGACAATTTACCTCTCGACTTCCCACTAGTGTCCACAGCTTGTAAAAGAGCTAATTCACAAACGTCTGGGGATGCACCTTCTCCAGACAAGGAATCTAAACTTCTAAATGCCTCAGGAGAAGCTGTTCAAGCTACTTACCACTGGGGCATCGCAAACCCATGTGGCCTACTAGCTTGATACAACTGGGCACACTGGGATGAGATGGAGCAACTGCTCCAACATCTCCCACACAAACACAAAACTAAAGCACAGCAGTTATTCGAAGAAGGGAAAACTCACCTCTGTAACTCTCCAATCAGATGTGCTTTATATGCAGCTGACACCATAGTAAGAGATCAATTCCAGCATTCTCCTAAGGAGGCATGCATGGCTTAGAATCTCGGGTTTTACGCTTTAAGTCAATTTTAAACACAACCTTTGTCAAGGAGCTCCGGTTTGGTTGTGTAGTCGCAGTCCTTAGAGAAAATAAAGGACACCAAAGTAGCAAAATCCATAGGAGCACTCCAGTCCCCATCCAATAGAGGCTCCTTTCACTGCTCATTTTACAGAGCAGGGTCTAAAACAACATCCTCAGACCAAAATGCTTCCTCTTTTAAAGGCAACAATCAATCCTCTCCTTCTAGAGATTCTATAGAGGAGGATATATAGGAAACATTTAGAAGGGTAGGGGTAAAGGTGCCACACCGCGTAACACCCCTTCCCCCAAACAAACTGTGACTTGCCCACATTTCCCCATCAATTAACACCTGTTGGGGGAACTCTTAAACAGTTTCTCCTCATTTGGCAATCTATAACAGACCAATGGGTGCTCGACCTTACCCAACATGGTTATTGCTTGGAGCTCACCACTAATCCACCAAACATGCCACCTTGTGTTCACAAACTGTCTTCATATCACTTAGAATGCACTTCTTGTTTGAGTAACTATCTTAGAAAAGGGAGCCTTAGAACCAGGTCCATTACAGAACTACGGTACAGGGGTTTACTCTCTTTATTTGCTCATCCCCAAAAAGGACGGATCATTAAGACCAATTTAGGATCTCAGAGAGTTAAACCAGTACATACTGTCAGAACATTTCCATATGGTAACGCTACAACAGATCCTTCC
This sequence comes from Lissotriton vulgaris, assembly GCF_964263255.1. NCBI lineage: Eukaryota > Metazoa > Chordata > Amphibia > Caudata > Salamandridae > Lissotriton > Lissotriton vulgaris. The sequence goes on from NC_141693.1 coordinate 1,137,425,614, forward strand.
ACTTCTATAGCAAGACGTTTTCTGATAGATACATCTGCCGTGTGGATTCCTCACCTTGTGAATATCCCCCTTGCGCCAGCAACATTCGGAAATTCTTTTTCGTAGCCTCGCGCCGACGTGGATAGGACGTCACAGAGACACGGCTCCGCTCGCGACTCCGCTGACGTCACCGACGCCCATAACAGGCCCACGCCGGCGTGATGACATCAGTTCCCTTTTTTCCGCGTCGTCGACGCTAACGGTTATCGGGAATCTCTGTAGCCTTTTGGTACCTTGTTGCCATTTTGTTGGTTAATTCTGCTTCTCTGTATCCAGTTTCTTCGAAAATGTCATCTAAGAAGACCGGATTCAAGCCCTGCAGGGAGTGCGGTAAAATGATGTCCATTACCGACCCCCATGAAGACTGCATCTGGTGCTTAAGTTCCGACCATGATGTGGAGGATTGTTCTTCATGTCGGAAGATGAATCCGAAGGCCCTGAGGGAGAGAGAAGCCAAACTTCTGGTTGCGAAGGTGAAAGCTGGAAAGGAGAAGTCGTCGAGGTCTCGTTCTCGAAAGGCGAGGTCGAAGTCCAGGGCGAGGTCGAGATCTGCTTCTCGAGAGAGGTCGTCTTCGAAGTCGGCGTCGGATCATGTTTCGAAGTCGAAGAAGAAGCACAAGAAGAGGAGACATGAGTCCCGACGCCGGTCTGGTAAGGAGTCGGGCTCGAGGTCGAGGTCGAGGTCACCGAAGAAGGTACGTTCGAAGGTGGTTACCCTCGAAGTCTCCGAGCATGAAGGTGAGGCCTCGCCATCTGAGTCGCGTGGGCGATCTCCATCTCCGAAAGCTGCCCCGGTTCAGAGTCCGTCTCCGGCGCCGTCCCCGGCCCGTGATGAGGAAGAGGCCCGGGAGGATGTGGATTCCGCGCCTGTCGAAGAGCCGAATCCGATCCCTCTTCAGGACCGGCCTGATGGTTTTCAGCCGCCCTTTCCCGCTCCAGGCCAGGACCCTTCTGCGTTTCTTAACGCAATGTATGGTGTCTTCTCGAGGGCATGGTACCCCTCTGGTGCGCCTTCGGGCCCCACGGGTCCATTGGCATTCAGCCTGGGGGTTCCTCACTCCTATCCTCCGGCTCCGTTTATGCCCTACATGCCGGCTCCGGCGCCGCATTGGCATTTCCCGGCTCCGCCGAAGTCGTCGACGCCGATTCCGACTTCGCCTGCTCCTGATCATCCTCGAGGGCATTCTTCTGTGCCGTCGGATTCGATACCGGCGCCGGCCCCGAATCCGTCGAAGCCGCTGGTGGATCCGGTTGCGAGGCGTGTTAAGGAGAGATCCAGAAGAGAAGCACAGCGCCTTCTGGAGGAGCAGAGTTATATGGGCTCTCAGTCTGACGTTGAAGAAGGTGAGCTAGAGGAGAGCTGTTTTGAGGAGTTGGCGGATTCCGGGACCCTTGATTTCTCTCCAGAGTGGGAGTTGCCCTCAGGCTCGGGTGCTCCATCTAAGGATATTCAGCCTTACCATCTAGTAATGAGAAAAGCTGCTGAGCTTCTTCAATTGACTCTGCCTACAGTGGAGTTCAAGTCTAACCTCCTCACAGAAGTCTTACATTCTCCTAATTCGGTGGTTGAGCCTTTACTTCCATTCAATGATGCCTTGACTGACCCTATTATGGAAGTCTGGAAGAAACCCTTGTCTGCCCCTGCGGTTTCTAAGAGTGTTGCAAGGAGGTACAGGGCCGCTCCTGAGGACCCGGCTTTTCTCTCTTCACATCCTTCGCCGGAGAGCCTGGTCATTCAGGCTGCCTGTTCGAAGAAGGGTCTTAGTGCCTTTCCGCAGGTTCCTTGTGAGAAGGAGGCTAAGAAACAGGACCAGGTGGCAAAGAAGACCTTTTCATCGGCCAGTATGGCCTTAAAGTCTACTAATGCCACATGCCTAATGGGGAGGTATGTTCATGCCCTGATGGACTCCTTACGTATCCTGGCCCCTAAAATTCCTGAAGCAAGCCGAAAGGATTTTGAGGAGGTGATCAATGACACTCAGGCGGCTGCCCGCCAGGTAATTCAAAGTGGTCTGGACACTGCTGACTCTGTGGCTCGAATTATGGGCACCGCTGTTGCGACAAGGAGATCTGCCTGGTTGAAGTCATCGGACTTTTCGGCTGATGTTCAGGCAACTCTGCTTGATCTCCCCTTTGATGGCTCAGGTCTCTTTGGGAAAAAGGCGGATGCTGCTCTTGAGCGGTTCAAGGATTGCAGGGCAACAGCGAAGTCTTTGGGCCTCCAGATCAGGGGCGCTTCTTCCGGCAGGAAGTTCAGGGGCTTTGGTCGCTCCTTTCGGAATTTTCGGCAAGGCCAACAGCAGCAGCAGCAACAGCAGCAGCAGCAAAATTCAATGTACAGATCGTACAGGGGAAAGCAAAGAGCGCGTCCTCGTGGACGTCAGCCCTCCTCTTCCTCCACCTCTTCCAACCCCCCTGCCGCAGAAAAGCAGCCCTAGATCCGCTATTCAGGATCATGTGGGTCCGGTTGGGGGTCGGCTTACCCATTTTCTACAGGATTGGGAATCGGTTACGTCAGATCTTTGGGTTCTCAGTCTTGTAGAAAATGGGTATGCCCTTCCCTTTCGGGAATTCCCCCCTGTTTACCCTCCTTGTCAAGGTTTTTGCACCCAGGAACATCTGTCTCTTCTGCAGGAGGAGGTTCTAACTCTGTTACGAAAGGGTGCGATAGAGGTGGTCCCAGAGCAGGAAAGGGGTCAGGGATGCTACTCCCGGTATTTCCTGATCCCCAAGAAGGATGGCAGGCTTCGTCCTATCCTGGACCTCAGGATCTTGAATCTCTATCTGAAGCAGGAGAAATTCAAGATGCTCACCCTTGTTCAGGTTCTTCAAGCGTTGATGGAAGGAGACTGGATGGTGTCGCTCGACTTGCAGGATGCGTATTTCCACATCCCAATCCTGAAGTCGCACAGGAAGTATCTCCGTTTCACGTTGGGTCACAGCACTACCAGTTTGCGGTCCTTCCGTTTGGTCTTACTACTGCGCCTCGAGTCTTCACCAAGGTGATGGCGGTGGTGGCAGCGCATCTCAGGAGATCGGGGATACCTGTGTTTCCGTATCTAGACGACTGGCTGATCAAAGCGGAGTCGTCAGAGAGGGTGCTCCATCATCTGCAAGAGACAACTCAGTTGTTGTTCAGGTTGGGTTTTTCGATAAATGTACCCAAGTCTCACCTGGTGCCCTCCCAGCGCAACCTGTTCATAGGTGCCGTACTGGACACTACTGTTTGTCGTGCATTCCCTCCTCCTCAGAGGATTCGCGACATACAGGAAATGATTCCTTTGTTTTACCCTGGGGCGGTCGTTCCAGCCCTGAAGGTCCTTCGCCTGCTCGGTCTGATGGCTTCTTGCATTCTCCTGGTCAACCATGCACGCTGGCACATGAGGGCACTCCAGTGGTGTCTCCGCAGGCAGTGGTATCAACACAATGGAGATCTCGGGGAGTCGGTGATGATCTCCAGAGAAACTGCAGCGGATCTGTCTTGGTGGGGCGTGGAAGGCAACCTGTCGCAAGGGAAGCCTTTCCATCTACCTCCATCGGTGGCCACGGTGATTACGGATGCATCCACTCTAGGGTGGGGTGCTCACCTGGGGGATCTGGAGGTCAAGGGTCTTTGGTCTCCAGAGGAAAGGTTGCTTCACATCAACCTTCTAGAGTTGCGGGCGATACGTTTGGCGCTCAAGGCCTTCCTCCCTTCCCTTCGCGGTCAGTCGATCCAAGTCCTGACGGACAACACGACCGCGATGTGGTACATCAACAAGCAGGGAGGAGTGGGGTCGCAGTGTCTCTGCAGAGAGGCTCTGCGTCTCTGGTCCTGGGTTCAGGATCATCAGATTTGCCTGATGGCAAATCATCTGGCCGGAGTTCTGAACATACGTGCGGACAGTCTCAGCCGGCAGTTGTCTGCCGACCACGAGTGGAGGCTTCATCCAGAGGTGGTTCGACACGTTTTTCGGACGTGGGGGACCCCTCGGGTGGACCTGTTTGCCACTCGCGAGAATGCTCACTGCCCGTCATTCTGCAGTCTCCAGTATCCGATGCAAGGAGCCTTGGGGGACGCGTTTCAGTTGTGTTGGGGAAGTCAACTCCTTTACGCGTTTCCTCCCATACCCTTGATTCCTCGGGTTCTGAGGAAAATTCGCCAAGACCGGGCCCAAGTTATATTGGTCGCCCCGGTTTGGCCAAGAAGGGTGTGGTATACAGATCTACTCCACCTCTCCTCTCACCCGCCGCTCCGTCTCCCTCTCAGGGCAGACCTCCTCTCTCAGATGGAGGGGCAGGTTCTACACCCCCACCTCCAGACATTGCACCTTCATGCCTGGAGATTGAACGGGGCAACCTGATTTCCTATTCTCTCACACCTGATGTGGTGGATGTCATTTTGTCTGCTAGACGTGACTCCACTAAGACTGTCTATTCTTATAGATGGTCTAGGTTTGTTGTTTGGTGTGGTGAGAATGATATTGACCCGTTGAGAGCCCATTTATCAGATGTGCTCCGGTTTGCTCTCTCTTTGGCTCAACAGGGGCTGGCAGTTGCCACAGTTAAGGGCTATCTTTCGGCACTGTCAGCTTTCATTTGCTTGCCTGATCAGCCCTCTCTTTTTAAGTCACCTGTTGTCCTGAGGTTTTTGAAGGGTCTTGTAAATAAGTTTCCTCCTACCCCTTTTATTGTACCTCAGTGGGACTTGAATCTTGTTCTGACTTTTTTGATGGGCTCTCCCTTTGAGCCTCTTCATAAATGTCCTATGAGGCTTTTAACCTTTAAGGCAGTTTTCCTAGTTGCAATTACCTCGGCAAGGAGGGTGAGTGAGCTTCAAGCTCTTAGTTCCAAGCCCCCGTTCCTGACCATACATGCTGATCGGATGGTTCTAAGGACCAGGGCTGCTTTTCTTCCTAAGGTGGTGACTCCTTTCCACCTTGGTCAATCCATTACCCTCCCTACCTTTTATCCTCCCCCACACCCTTCCAAGGAGGAGGAGAGGTTGCACCGTCTGGACCCCAAGAGGGCGGTGTCTTTTTATTTGGACAGAACTAGAGACTGTCGCTTGGACGATCAACTCTTCATTGGCTTTGCTGGCTGCAAGAAGGGAAGAGCGGTCCATAAAAGGACTTTATCAAGATGGATTGTTCTGTGCATAAAGATCTGCTACTCTTTGGCCGGTAAGGAGCCTCCGGAGGGTATTAGAGCTCATTCCACTAGAGCTAAGTCATCTACCTCTGCTTTAGCTAGAGGTGTTCCTGTGGAGGACATTTGTAGGGCGGCAACCTGGTCTTCCCTCCATACTTTCGCGAAGCATTACTGCTTGGATACGGAAGTCAGGAGGGACGGCCACTTTGCGCGCTCTGTCCTTCAGGATTTCCTGGTTTAGAAGAGTGGACACCCTCCTCCGGGAGTGGGGACTGCTGTGGGACTCTATTCACAAGGTGAGGAATCCACACGGCAGATGTATCTATCAGAAGAACAAGTTACTTACCTTCGGTAACGCTTTTTCTGGTAGATACTATATCTGCCTGTGGATTCCTCACTGACCCACCCGCCTCCCCGTTGTCCACTCTTCTATGCCAGAGTTATTGTACTGTAATGTATATTTGTTTTGATGTCAAGGAAATGTTTCATTTGCTTCCTGCATTTGCTTTACACTGTGTGTTTTGCCTTGACTATCGCATACTGTACATATTGTTTTGTATATATCTACTGTCATTGGTCCGTCCGTGTGCCTCGATGGCACGGAAAAAAGGCGGAACTGATGTCATCACGCCGGCGTGGGCCTGTTATGGGCGTCGGTGACGTCAGCGGAGTCGCGAGCGGAGCCGTGTCTCTGTGACGTCCTATCCACGTCGGCGCGAGGCTACGAAAAAGAATTTCCGAATGTTGCTGGCGCAAGGGGGATATTCACAAGGTGAGGAATCCACAGGCAGATATAGTATCTACCAGAAAAAGCGTTACCGAAGGTAAGTAACTTGTTCTTTATGTCCACACTATACTTAAGACGCATATTTTCACATTCCCATTCATCCAGCTCATCGCAAGTATCTCAGATTTGTGATAGCATACAAACACTATCCGTTCAAAGTACTCCCATTCGGAGTACCTACTGCTCCCAGAGTGTTTACAAAATGTCTAGCAGTAATGGCAGCTCATCAAATCCAAGGGTTTCCGTACCTGGACGAGTGGCTCATCAAAGCCAGCACACACCAAAAGTGTTTACAACACACTCAGACACACTACACTTACTCCACAAATTGGGTTTCACAGTCAATATTCAAGTCTCACCTACAGTCTTCCCAGATACAATCCTATCTAGGAGCCACTCTCAGCAATCACTTGGCTCTAGGCCCTCCCAATGCAGCCAGAATTTCCAATATCCAAACTCTATTGCTGCAGCACCAAACTTTGCCAGCCAGGACTTTCATGCGGCTACTAGGAATGATGGTGTCATGCATTGCAATGGTGCCTAGTGCTAGACTACACATGCGTCCACTACGAGAATGCTTAGCACGTCAGTGGAATCATTAACAGGGTCAGTTAAAGGTCTAGTGTTGGTAGACAGCCACACCCATCGCTCTGCAGTGGTGGTGCAAGGGTGGCCTTTCATCGACCCTGTTCCACAAGTTGCGCTAACAGCAGACACATCTCATCGGTTTGGGAGTACATCTCCGTCATTACTCAATTCAGGGTCATGGGGACGACAAACACAAACGACTCCACATCAGCTATCTAGATCTTCTAGCAGTATTTCCAGATCTCAAATCTTTTCAGTCTCATCTCACAGCCAAAGTTGTCCTAGTCTGCACACACATGACAGTGATGTACTATGTTGGGTCTGGTGGCTCAATGGACTAATGCATACACTGCAGGGGCCTGTGTTTGACCTCATGGTCACAGGTTAAAATCCCGGCGGGTAAACTCAGCCTTTCATCCATCGGAGGTCGATAAAATGAGTACCATTGAGTTGGGTAACAATATACATCTGTTATTTCAGCGCCAAGATACCCGTAGTGGTGAACGTGCGCTTTATAAATACACCTGTTATGTTATGTTATGTACAAAAACAGGGGAGCAAGAGGGCACCTTAAGTGTCTCAGATATTTTGGAAATGGGCAATCCATCACTAGATTCCCTTTTGGCAGAACACCTCCCAATCAATCAGCAGAAGGAGACAAGAAATACACGAGTGGGAACTTCATCCCAAAGTTCTCCTTCCATTCTTTCAACAATGGGGATATCCTCAAATAGATCTGTTTGCCACAGCAGAAAACTCAAAATGCCCAAACTTCGCCTCCAGGTTCCCACACCCACTGCCCAGAGGCAATACCCTATGGATGAATTGGTCAGGGATATTTGCCTACGCTTTTCCGGCTCTCACATGGGCCTGTCAAATGTGGTACCCCACCCTGTTAGAACTCACTAGTTCCACATCAAAAGCTACATTTCACCTCCAGTCTCCTCACTCAGAACAATGGAGAAATCAAGCTTCCAAATCCCAAGGAACTCAACTTAGTGATCTGGCTCCTGAAGTCCTAGAATTTGGATAATTAAATTTGCCACCAGCTGTGTGACTATTCTGAAGGAAGCAAGAAAAACTGCTACCTGACCTTGCTATGCAGCAAAGTGGAAACAATTTGTTGTCTACTGTAATAAAAATTCTACATATAGTTGCTTTCGTTCAGAACATTGTTTGTTACCTTCTGCACCAACAGCAATGTGGACTAGCTTACACATCAATTTAGTTGCATTTAGCAGCAGCAGCTGCGTATTTGCCAAACAGACAGCATTTGTTTTTGTTCACAGCTCCTGTCATTAAAGCCTTTATGGAAGGCTTATAGAGTTATACCACCAAGAATTCCACCGGCACCAGTGTGAATCTTAATGTTGTACTTGCAAGACTTATGGGTCCACCCTTTCAACCACTTCACAAGTGTCCTTTACAGTTTCTTTCATGGAAGGTTGCATTCCCTATTGTAATAACTTCATTAGGGAGAGTTGGTGAACTATAGGCATTAACCTTAGTAGAACCCTTCTTTCAACTCCATAAGAATAGGGTTGTTCTTCGCGCCAATCCCAGATTCCTTCCCAAAGTAGTTCCTGCTTTTTATATGAACCAATCAGTTGTTACCCGTGTTCTTTTCTCAGCCTGATTCAGGAGCAAAACGGGCTCTTCACACACTTGCTCAAACTTGCTATACAAAATCAAAAATAACTTTATCTATACCCCCAGAGCGCAATGCACTTGCACAATAGGGGCATCTATGGCCTTTTTAGGTAATATCCCTATTGCTGACATCTGTAAAGCAGCAACATGGTCTACACCACACACATTTACCAAAAACTATTTTGTGGGCGTATTCGCATGCCAAGAGGCAAATGTAGGCCAAGCAGTGCTAAAGAAACTTTTTCAGACAACTGCAACATCTACTGGTTAGCCACCTCATTGGGAGAATTCTGCTATATAGTCAATGCAAAGCACGTGTGTCTACAGCATACATGCCTTGAACGCATTGTGATACTTATCCAGTAAGCATCTGTTCTTGGCATGTAGTGCTGTAGTTTCACATGTGCCCACCCCCACCTCCCCGCGCACCTGTAGTTGTTGCAGTTCTCATTATTTACTTTATTTACACATGGATATCTCTTTACTACACCTACTAACTCCATTCTCACTGTCTTGCGGGAAAACAACCTTACAATGGAGTCGATGCCCATCGAAGAAAAACAACTTGCCAACATCCGAGCCCAACACTTGATGGCAGGAGTATGCAAATCATGTGAATCTACAGCTCTACATACCAAGAACGAATGCTTACTGGGTAAGCAACATAATCATTCCTTATGTCAGTCAATTTCCTTCAAAGTAGACAAAGAATGAAAAGAATTTCCAGTGGTGATTTTATACCTGTGACTACTTGATGTTGGACAGTCTTTGACATTGACTAAATTTGATTTAGAAAAAAGGGATGGTCTATAAAAATAGCCCAAAGGTAGCACTGAATGTTACTTGAAGATTGAAGTTGGTTTCCCAGCGCTTCCAAAAAGTCTTTGCCGCCATTGGGGTTCTAAAACAAACAATCACACCATCTCCTGCTGACTCCTTTCTACCAGGGTCTAGCCAGGAGGTTCTCTTAACCATCAGTATTTTGGAAGGTAAATCCACTATCCACCCCCCCCCCCCATCTTTAAACCAATCAATAATTTTATTATTCAGACTTGAAAAGTCCCCCTATACTTGTTGCGAAAGAATAGGGACGTTTTTTAACACTAAAACGTAAGGAGTGCATTCAGTAGGAAGATGTGGAAAAGCATGCCTGGTTTCTGAAATAATTGAAACTTCACTAGATGGGTCCTTCCTAACTGGGGAAGCTTGATCCGGTTTTAATACAGGCCTTTAGTCTACCGGACTTATATTAGAGGCACAAGAACATACAATTGGCGGAGTGGATGTTGAAGTGGAGGATCCAGAGTTTCTGATGTGACTCCCAACCGGCTGAGATGAAGACATCACTGATCCCAACCCCGCACTTAAAGAAGATTGCCTTGCTGTTGAGCAGCATAAAGAAAGGCATAAGGGGGCATTTCTTTAGCTTGCCCATAATAGCTTCCAATTGTAAGAAAGAAAATCAAAACTGCTTGAAATATGATCCAATAAAGATGCTTTAAGGTCATTAACAAAAGTCTCCAGGGACCTGCAAAAACCTGCTGAATCATTCATAACTTTGCCAGGCACAAGGGGTTAAGGGATTTGTAGGAGTTAGACAAGGCTGTTTCCATTTTGAGCTCACTGCCTCTCTTGTCCTTTGGTCTGCTTTGCCCCAGTTGCCCTACTATTCACTTCTATAGTTGTTTCATCAACAAAAGGGGCATCCTCTGTAATCTCAATACTTAATATTTATGCTGGAATGGTAGGTTTAGTGTTCCCCGCGCTATTTTGAACAGCCGAAACTGACCTCAACGGACCACCGCCTGTGGTGATGATAGTGAAAGATGACGTTCCTCCAACTCAATTACTTTAGAAATCACTACTACAGCATGTTGTAGGAGACCGACCAAGGTAGTCCCATTATTCCCTGAGGGGGCTGCTGTAGCCTTATGTTTTCCCATTTTGGCAATATATATATATATGTGCAAAAGGGGAAATTTATGGTAAAGGATGGGAAACTATGTCACTAGGCAGGGAGAACTTTCAAAATTGAGATCCTTAAGCCATCCACTATAGTTGAGACAAACGCTTGGGGGCAGTATATTTAAACATACAGGAATTAAAATGTTACCTAGCCTGTACGGAAGGTTTAAGTTGTTAAAATGAGTGCCATGGGGGTAGTCAGGGCCTGCCTCTTACTGTCGCTAATAGGCACGGAATGGGCCCACCCTTGGCCTGGGCTTGACCCATGTGCATTCCGCGCAGCAGGTGTCGAGGCAGCACTTTATAGGGCGAGAGTGTCCTGCCCCAAAACAGCTGATCGTGCCTCCAGGCGCTGGGAATTCCGGGACTTGGAGTTCCCCAGACAAGGCAGCAATTATGGTGTCCCCCCACAGCGGGAGTCGGCACAGCACTTTATAGGGAAGGAGTGTCCTTCCCCAAAACAGCTGATGGCGCCTCAAGATGCTGAGAATCCAGGGACTTGTAGTCTCCCTTCACAAGGCAGCAAGCAGCAATTTAATTACAAGTTATTTGGTGAAAGTGATCTTGAAGTTATTTGATAATCCTTGTGAAGTGCACAGGGCATATATTCCATGTGCTCACCTTAGAGAAGAGCCCTCTTATTTGGAGTTTCTATAAAAAGAAGATATTTCTCTATTGTTTTAAACGTCTTCTTTGAACAGATGCCTGGAATATTACAATTATAGCTCATTTATGATGCATCCTGGTAGTGATCCTAAAGTTTTACTTTATCAAAAGGCAGAAATAGCCTTCAATCTTTTGATGAATGTTGAAAGATCTTCGAAATGAGATATGGAGGTTGTGAAAAGTGAAAACATATTTTCAGTTTTTGCCAAATAGTCGTAGAGGGAGACTTCTCATGAAAGGAAGCACTACTGGTGCAGAAAACTCAAATTTGAAGTCCAAGTATTATAAGGTGTGCTTCGAAAAGTAATTCATCTTATTGGAGCAAAATGAGATTGGGCGCCCCAAATTTTGATTGCTTTACTTCAGTGGCATTGGGCATTAAATGGTAAACTTAAAACACTGTGAGCAAGGGGGAACATGTTCCAAAATCTAAAGTACTTTATATAAGAGCTAAACTGAGAGATGTAATTCCTTACCAAGTTGACAGAGTGTAGTCAGGCCCTCATAAATAGGTTTCTGATAGACTGCTAACCACGATTCCTTGCCTTTCGAATATTCCCCAGGTATCAAACTGGATCCGGAAACTTTTTAAATGGTACCTCTGCGCGAGGTAGGTGGTCCTGTGACTTTACACGGATGCTGTTCTGGAAACGACATGAGGAGTCTATATAGGAACCACTACTGCACAATGTTGCCAGTTCACTTCAATTCTTTCTCTGCCACCAGACATGGATCCAGATTTACCTAGTCTCTTTGAAACATCTTTACCTTAGATGTCACAGTGTGCTAGGGAAATGTCATCTCCCAAGACAGCCGGTTTCAATCCCTGTAAGGACTGTTGCTAACAAATGTGTGTGACAGATCCCCATCAGATATGCCTGTTGTTGGATCACAACTCCAAGGCCTGGAATGACTGCGCTTCGAAGAACCTGAAGGCCTTTGAAGTCCACAGGGCAAACTCTTTACTGCCAGCCAGTCCAAGTCCAGCGATTATTCTCGATCAGCAGACACAGAAGTCCAGGTCAATGGTCGTCTCCCTCCAACTTTTTGGGAAAATCCAAGAACAAAAATAAACAGTTCTAAACAGGACTTGGTCCCTTCCTGCCACTCACATTCTGAGAAAGTGCAAGGGTGTTGCAAGGCCTCTCACTCTCGCTCCCAAAGTTGGTATTTGAGCCCATCCCGCAATTTGTCTTGGCACTGCTGAAGTTTCCAGGGCCGTCTGCAACATTGAGGGAGATTGAAGTGTTACAAAAGGCCATGCTCTGTCTTTTCGGATCATTCTGACTCTGTAGCGTGCCTGCAAGCCACATAGAACTGCAAGATCCTCCATCCGGGGTACTGCTGAAATTTTTGCCCTTAGCTTCAGTTGGACCCTCTAAACAGGTCACTGGGCTTTCCTTGGTGCCCCCAAAATGTGACTCCACGACCTATGCCAGTTCTTGAAACTTCTACACTGATACTACATTAACTCTGGAGCAGGCACCCATTTGTGCCCTCCGACTCTGCACCGCTCCAACCTCAACTGTGCTCTGCTTACTCTGAACAGCCTCCTGTCCTGGAGCCGCTTAGTGCCCAGAGACCCCCCTCAACGCCCCCCCCCCCCACCCCCACCCCCCAAACACACATAAGGCAGGATCCATATACTATGTTCCCTGTTAGGAACTGATTCAGATAATAACTAATGCCAGTAATTAAATTGACCAACTCTTTCATGAAGACAACTGGTATGATGACCACCGAGATGCAATTGTTCTTGATTCCTCTCCTAACTCTGGCCTCATCTAGCATCCGGGCCCTACCCCTGAGGAATGTGCTTCCTTCGCTACAGTTGTGCATATGATGGATGATGTTCTTCAGCTTCCCACCGTAAAGGTTAAAACAAATACTAAGTAAATTGACTGATTGCATAACCCCACAACGTCCTGCAAATTGTCTGAAATGCTTACCCTTTTGCTTTGCCCTTCATAAACACTCTGCTGCAACTTCCACCATCCCCAGAACAACTGACGGAGGACTGCCTATCTGTCTATCTCATGGCAAAAATGCAAGCCCTTGCAAGGGGGTGTGTACACAGTGCCTGCATCATAAGTGGGTGGTGTTTGATATAAATCTTACTTCCAAAGAAGATAAAGAAGATCAGGTCTATTGTAGATTTGCACCCTCTGATTACATTCCTTAGCAAAAGCAAATTCAGGATGCTCAGCCTGGCCCAGGTCTTGTCTTCTATTGACCCTGGACCCTGGATGTTTTTCCAGATACCTGTCCTGCTGGTCCATAGACACTCTGTGGTTTGTGGTGGGACCAGAGTCTTTTCAGGTCGTTGTGCTCCCCACTGGTCTCACCAGTCTCTCCTCAGGTGTTTTCAAAAGTGATTGTGTTGGTAGCAGCACACCACTGGAAGTGAGGGGTCCTAATCTTCTCCTAACTCGACAGGATGTTGAAGGCAGCTGTGTCCCAGTCAGTTGTCAACCACCTCCATAGTGCAGCAAACCTCCCATCATCTTTGGGGTTCACTATCAACATGCCAAAGTTTCATCTGTCTCCTTCTGAGACACTCCCCTTCATCAAAACCATTGTGGAGACTGTTTGGTTTGAGTCTTTTTTTTCTCGAAAGGTAGTCAAAAGCCTTCCGGCTGTGGTCCTGATTTTTCAGCCTCTGTCATGAATTTCATTTAGGTAGACTCTGAGGTTGCTGAGTCTGATGGCTTCCTGCATCCTGCTGGTCAAACACACTAGGTGGTGAACCACCTTGCAGGATCTTTGAAAACCAGGGCGGACAGACTAAGTAGCTAACGCCTTGCAGATCACAAGCAGCAGCTGTAACTGAAAGTGGTGCAAGATATTTTCTGTTAATAGGGAGAACCTTGGCTCGATCTTTTCACCACTGCCGAAAAGGCACAATGTCAGAAGTTCTGCACATTGGAGCTTCCAAGGCGTCTCTCGCTAGAATTCTCATTCCACCAAAAGTGGAACTCTGGACTCTTGTATGCCTTCCCACTGATCCCTCTTCTACTCAGTACTGAAGATCAGGACTAATCGGACACAAGTCATCCTAGTGGCTGCAGTTTTAGCACAGAGAGTATGGTATTCAGAGCTTACTAGCTTGAGCATCTGTCCACAATCAGGCTGCCTATATGAGAGGAGCTGCTGTCTCATCATCGAGGCAAGGTTCTGCACCCGGGCCTTCGCAATGTCAACCTTCATGCTTGGAGATTGACCTTCAAAGCATCCCGAACTCCACCAGCAGAGTCAGCTGACATTGTTTTGTCTTTTGCTCAGTAAAGGCTTTGCTTTGGGTGCAGTTAAGGGAATACCGTTCAGCACTTTTGGCCCTTTTACAATTGCTGGACCATCCCTCATTGTTTAAATCATTGGTTATGCACTTTTAGAAATTTTGAATTTGTTTCCTCCTCCTAGCTGGGTCATGCGACATTGAGACCTTAACTTGATTCTCACTTTTTTTTATGTGAACTCCTTTTATGTGGCTTCACAGTGGCCCTTGCAGCTTCTTAACCTGAGGACAGTGTTCCTTGTTACCAAAACATCGGCCGAGCGAGTGGGCTGCTCTCTCTCTTCATCCATCTGCCGTACACCACGTTCTTCCCAGATAAACTGGTTCTGTGGACACAAGCTTAATTCGTGCCCAAAGTTGTGATGTCATACCACATTGGCATCACCCTGCTGGTGTTCTATGCTCTCTCATCTCTGAGGAAGAGAGACTTTATTGCTTGGATACCAAGAGAGTGCTGAGTTTTTATGTTGATAATACCAAATAAAATACCTGCTGGACAGTCCCTCTCTATGGGGTTCACTGGAGTTAAAACAGCAAAGCTGTGCAGAAAATATTTATCTCCCACTGTTCACACTCTGCATGAATATTTGCTACACATTGCCTAAAAAGCAGCCTCCGGAAAGATTGCAAGCCCATTCCACCAGATCCAGTGCTGATATCTCAGTTGTGGCACCTGAAGTTTCTGTCCTGGATAATTGGATGGGTGTCATTTCAAATGTTCACAAAGCGCTACTGTCTGGACAGCTAGGTTTGCCTAGGATGACATTTCACCTGCTAGGTCGTCCAAGAATTCTTGGTTTTAGCCAGTTTAGAGACCCAGCTCCTAATGGATACTGTTCTGGTATTCATTCAAAAGGTGTGGAATCTTGGGTTAGAAGTCATTGTCAGTAGAACCAGTCACTTACCTTCGGTAATGTTCTTTCTAGTAGAGACTCCATCTAAATGCAAATTCCCCAGCTACCCTCACATCCTCCCTGTTCTGTAAATTGGGCTCTGTCCATTAATAAGATCCCAAGTGTAGTAAACGGCACATTGGTCAACGCTGATTTTCTATGGGGGTTCTGCATATAGGGGTGTGAACCCCCTCCGAAGTATTTGTGCCAGCACGCAAGAGTTAAGACCATATGGGGCCCCTCATGTCATATCCAGAGTGGAATGGCTTCAAAGCAGAATGAAGGTCTCCACCTATGGGCACACAAAGGTACTTCTCAAAAGTTTCTGTATCCAGTCTGACACCTGGGGAATATTCTAATAGTGGGGATTCTGAGGTGAGAAAGCCTCTAATACAGAGGTCTTAAACTTTTTTGCTATGTGCCCCCCTCTAAGCAAAATGTTTTGAGGTTGGGCCCCCTCCTCCAAAAACTTTATGGCAAGGAGTGGGAGAGCGGGAGGACTTGGATGATTTCAGGAGTACTTTTTCTAGAGCTCATAAACCACACTAAATATGAAACTTATAAAATAGCAAATACATCAAACAAAAACAAGTTTTTTATCTCGAACATACCGGTCCCCATATTTGGGGTGATGTGAGCCCCTCACATTCTTGGACCCCAGTGCAACTACACCTGCTGCACTAATGATAACTACAGTCCTGAGTAGTAGGCTATCTCCTCTGCATCTTTTACCTCTTCCCCACCGTGACAGACCATCAACTTGGTCCTAATGCTAGAAAGGAAAAAAAGCTCCTATGCCCCTTTTTTAAAGGTAGGCAGTCATAATTGTGATGCAATGGGCCCCTGAATAGCCTGGGCACCAGTCCTGCTGCTTCTGCTTCCTTAATGATAACCTGCATTGGCAACTTACTCGCCTTGCAGCAGTACCTGCTGCACTAATGAATGGCCCTTTTAAAAAAATAAAAAAGCCCCATCTATTGTCCCCTTCTTTGGGTATCTCTGAAGAACCGGTCCATGGCCATTTGGTAACATAAAAATAAGTCCACATACAGTGCACCCTATTCTGGTCCATCTTTTTCACAATCTGAATCTCACTCCTTTCCTCTTTCTCCTGGGCCATTACTTTGAGGCCCCAGAGTATTAAGGCTCTGCATGTGAATGCAACCCTGCTGGCCTTCTACCTGCCACCAAAAAAGTGAGTTGCGAGTTGCACACCTTATTTATTATACGTCCCCTAAATTTTACCAGTTACACTTTGAAGGCGTGCATGCCAGGAAAGCGCTCCGCCCAATTGCGCCGCAATATGAACAAAGACACACAGGAACCTTCTAAATTTCTAAATCGGCAGCACAGCCATATAACTCAATGAGTCCAATTAATTAAATCCTATTATCATTATTCTTTATGTACTCCTTATTTGAATCAATTTCTTCTGCCGTTTTTTCATTATCTTCAATTAATTTTACTCATTATAATTCAATCGATGATAGATCTTCACAAACACGGGAGGCAAAATTATTTCCAAATGCAATATGCTTGATGAAACACAAGCTGGTTATTTGTGAGGTCGTGTTTCTTTTATCTTGAATGACGAACTACAAATGTCATGGTAAGCGCAACAAGGCAGTATTACACAAAAGGTTTCGAATAGCTTGTGAAGCAAAGGCGAATTATGCTGCGTAATGCTGCATATATTGTGATAGCATTACTGTATTATTTTGTCATTTTTAGGTCTCGTGGCGTTTAACAGTGCGAAGCGCTGTCTCCCCAGAGACCTATTGTGACTGACGCAGCTTTCCAGGAGACAGCACCTGGCCGCGCGCATTTGCTCTCCGAGAAGGCGATTTGAGCGGGCCACACGCTCGCGAACGCGCTCGCTGTGGCCAGCTGCTGTCTCCTGGGATGCTCCAACACCACACACGCATGCGAATACACAGAGACACACACACACAAGCGCCCATGCACGCACGCACCCATACATACAGAGAACCCACCCCTGCCGTCGCATACACACACTCGCCCCCACACACACAAGTGCACCGAGACACCCCCCCCCATCCCATCCCCCTCCGTAAGGCCCACTTACCGCCACTCCGGACTTCAGCCGCCACCGCGGGGCTCTCCCTCTGGCATGGGAGCCCCGCGTCACCAGCACTGCTTCTCTCCATGGCACACCGTGGGCTCGTGCACGGGCTTCCGAAGACGGAAGTCCCGCCCCACAGAAGGTTTCGGTCTCGCTTACGTCTGAATCGCTGGGGGCGTGTGGTGAGGACCCTTCATTTACAACCTGCCCTTCGCCAGGGAAATCGTTGCTCTTATCAAAGCTTGTTTTCCTGGGGGACGGCCAGATGAGTGATGGTTTGTTCAAGTGTAGTGAAATGTGCTGCTACATTTTTCAGTTGCATCAAAGGCCTAGCTGATGAAAGGAGTTGGAAATCACCGGCGCGTGTGTTCATTTCTCTCTGGCAGACGCCTGAGGCGCCATGTTCTTGGTCATGTTACAGTGACGTGCTCATCTGGAGAGGTCAGAGGCCCCCTCAAAATTGGTTATCGGTGGGATGTCTGCTTCGCATTGCCTTGGTACTTATGTCTATAAAAACCTTCTAAATCAATCTTGAGTGTTCAAGTTGTCAGTATCATTCTATGATTAATTGCCTCCCTCATGGATTCTTCCGAAGGTGTTAATTTTGTAATGGTAATGGGCTTGAAGTGCCATCAGATGTGATTGATTGCATCCCTCAGTGCAGGCTGCTCTGTGCCTTTTTATTTTCACCTAATATTAGGCTGAGCTCACGTTAAGATTAACATTGGAGTGATTTTGAAGAGTGTTTTATTATTGTTATTAGTTTTACCTGGACTTAAACCCTTGCCGTGAAAATTTCCTTCCAGCAGGCAGCAACTGTGTAATATAAATTAACTTGAATATTACACCGCCCTGTTTTAGTTGATGTTCTATGTAGTTGTATAGGGAATTTCCACCATTTATATGGTCTAGCAGTGCTTTCGGAATCTGGGCACACTTTACTGCTCTCTCTGTGACTGTAGTCGAAGTGCGTTTTGGTCGTGCCACTTGATTGTGTGATGTGAACTGTGAAGGTGAATCATGTTGGATAATGGCTGGTAAAGTTAGGATGATGAATTGTTTAGAAATAGATTATATTGAAAAATGTCCGGTTAAATCGTGATGTTGCCTTGCAGCACTTCTATAGAGTTTTCTTACCACTTAGGGGCCCAAAGTGTTTCTTGGTGATAGAGTAAGACACTACTACTTTTGGTGTGTGTGTGTGTGTGGCTGGTAGTGTTTACATTTTTTTAGTGCTTTCTATTTGAAGTCATGTGTGATGCTCCAAACTTGTTACGGCACACTTGTATTTGCAATCTGCACTTAAGCATGGTGTGAAGTTGAACATTTCGTGAGGGATAGTCACATTTGCATATACCTACCTACCATAATTACTAACCAAACAGCGGCTCACCTACTGCCGACCCTAATGGCCCCACTGCCCTGCTTACAGCCGGCCTTATTACCAGTTCCTCCTGCATCCCGCCCCTCTCACCTGCCCTGCTTACAGCAATCTCCCCTCTCACCTGCCCCGCTTACACGTTGACCCTTTCACCTGCCATGCTTATAACCATTTCCTCTCCCCTGCCTACAACAATCGGCCCCTCTCTAATGCCCTGCTTTGAACCACATCCTCTCACCTGTCCTGCTTACAACAATCGACCCCTCTCGCCAGCCCTGCTTCTAACCACCTTATCTTGCCTGCTCTGCTTATAATCTGCCCCTCTCCTCTGCCCTGCTTACATCCACCCCCCCCCCTTACCTGTGTACAACAACCGGCCCCTCTCCTCTGCTTCCAACCACCTCATCTCCCCTGCTTCCAACCACCTCCTTTCCCCTGCCTTCAACAATGGACCTCTCTTCGCTACCCTGCTTACAACCACCACCTCTCACTTGCCCTGCTTACAAACGGCCCCTCTGCCCTACCCTGCTTACAGCCACCATCTCTCACTTGCCCTGCATACAAACAGCCCCTCTGCCCTACCCTGCTTGCAACCACCATCTCTCACCTGCCTTGCTTACAACCGGCCCCTCACCTCTGCTGATCGGACACCCACCCGCCTCGGGATGGCGCAGCCCTGCTTCCCAGCCAATAGCTCTTGCCCCTCATCCTCTCGGCGTCACTCAGAGACGCAGCGACCACTGGTGCAGCAGGTGCAGTGGCACCGGGTCCCAAGCGGCATATTAAACCCTGACAATCGCCCATTTTACTCCCGCCCCAGCAGTAGCAGGGCCCGTTTTCCATGTTTGCACCAGAGCCTGGGGCATAATCTCTACGGTACTTACCTGCACCAAGACATTACCAGACTCGCCTCGCCTCCAAAGTGGACACCCCTCTCTTATGCCAGCCAGTGCGCGTCGTAACTCGATGTCACAAGGTGCCAGTGGGTCAAGTAATGCCCTTTGGGGCAGGTAGGGTACCTTTAAAGCTGCACTGAACGAACGAGTACATTTGTTTAAATTAAAGTGTGCAATTTTAATTTTGCACCCGTGTTGAACACGTACAAAAAAAAATTTAATCTATAGGATAGGTAGAGACAGGTTTTTCACACAAGCTGGCGATGTTTAAAAATCTCAGTCTCGCTCCACACTCCATCCCTCGCCCCACACTCCATCCCTCGCCCCACACTCCATCCCTCGCCCCACACTCCATCCCTCGCCCCACACTCCATCCCTCGCCCCACACTCCATCCCTCGCCCCACACTCCATCCCTCGCCCCACACTCCATCCCTCGCCCCACACTCCATCCCTCGCCCCACACTCCACCACAGCATCACTCGGCACCACCACAGCATCACTCGGCACCACCACAGCATCACTCTGCACCACCACAGCATCACTCGGCACCACCACAGCATCACTCGGCACCACCATAGCATCACTCAGGGGCACCACATTATCACTATGCGCTACCAAAATGCTTATAAGTACAACAGTAACTTGCAATAATATTATAATATAATATTATTGCCAACATTGCTTAATATTTTGCAACAGCTATCTTGCAAATCATCTTTATACACCAATACAGACTTTGCTAAAAATTTAATGCAACACATTGTCATATACAATGGCAATAACTACCGCCCCATTTCCCTCCTCCCTATACCAGCGAAGGTCTTGGAGAAGGCCGTACAACTACAACTCGCAGACTACTTGGAGACCAATTCTCTACTACACAATTCCCAGTCTGGTTTCAGAACTGGTTTCAGTACTGAGACGGCGCTTCTGGAGGTCTCTGAGACCATTCAAGAGTGTGTGGACATGGGCGAGGAGGCCATGCTGGTCCTCCTCGACCTGTCCGCCGCTTTCGATACGATGTTCCATAAAATACTTTTGGATCGTTTGGAGCAGATCGGATTGGGTGGTCCCGCCTTGTCGTGGATCAGCTCCTTTCTTAAAGGACGAACACAGAGGGTTCTCCTTAGACCTTTTCAATCCGAGAGTAAGCCCCTTGTTTGTGGAGTTCCGCAGGTCTCTGCGTTGAGCCCATTGTTTTTCAATGTTTATTTGGCCCCTTTGGCTAGGGTGGTTGAGTCGTGTGGGGTCAGAGTGATCTCTTATGCTGATGACACACAGCTAATGTTCTCTTTTAGAGATCACTCTGACTCCAGCTTCGCCAGCTTCCGCCACTGCCTCGGCGAAATATGCTCCTGGATGACTGCTAACCATCTTAGACTCAACCCCGATAAAACGGAGGTCTTGTTTTTTAATCAAAAAAACACAATACCTCCTACCTTATGGTGGCTGACTGTGCTCAATCCCCCCCCCCCCCTTATTCCTGTTCAAACTGTTCGTAATTTGGGCTTCCAGTTTGACGATGCTCTCTCGTGTAAAACCCAAATAAACAAGGTTACTGCGGCCTGTTTTTGGAAATTACGCATGATGAGAAAGATTTTGCCATACTTGCCCGTGGATGCCCGCAGAACGGTTACTCATGCCCTAATAACATCACACTTGGATTATGCCAACAATCTCTACGCTGGGGCCCCCCTGTATCAAATCGAACGCCTACAGATCGTTCAGAATGCGGCGGTGAGGCTGATTGGCAATATCCCTTACCGTCAGTCGGTTGCATCCTACTGCAAGGAGCTACACTGGCTCCCTATCTCCAGCCGCATCCAGTTCAAGATGCTGACTTTTGCCTTTCGGGCCCTTAATGGGTCAGGACCAGGTTATCTACAAAAGAGACTGGTACTCTCCCAATCGGTCAGATCCCTGCGGTCTAACAATTTACGTCTCATTATAGTCCCCCGGTTCCGTCGCTCCAGAATGGGCGGCAGAGCTTTCTCAGTTATGACGGCCAAACTCTGGAACAGCCTCCCTTTAGAGCTTAGGTTCATTCCATCTGAATCCCTTTTTCGTAGCCGACTGAAGACCTGGTTATTTTCCTCTGCATAAATATGCATCCATATGCAAATCAGTCTTGACCCTGTGCCTCATTGGAACAGTCCAGACCGAACTGCCAAGCCAGGTCCTGCCTGGACCGGAAATCCGCATTAGGCCCAGATCTCTGTACTGGGGTGAATAAATGACATTGTTCTGCATTCTGTCCATCAATTGTTGTTCTTGCTTTGGTCACCCCGAGTGGGACGTGTATGCCCAGACGTGGGTCCTGTGCTCTCCATGCCACTGGAGTCAAGCTATCCTGCCTGAAGAGGGGTGAAAACCCCAAAACCGTTCCTAGGATGCTTGATTCCAGTCCAGGGAGGACCTGGCCTGGCAGTTCGGGCCTGACTGTTCCCATTGGGCACAGGGTCAAGACTGATTTGCATATGGTTGGGTTCAAACTGGAATGGCATGGGGAGCAAAAAACGATGAATTTAGGCCCAGATCTCTGTACTGTACTCTCACCCCTAGGCATCCAAGTTATGAACACAGCCTTGATAGCAGAAAAGGTAAGGCAAGAGTAGAACAACAATTATGGCAGGTTACGTTGCAGGGATCGATGGCAAACTAGGGAGTGATAAACTCCCTGATAAAAAGGGTAAAGGAAGATGTCCTGCTTTTCACTCTGAAATAAAAGAAATTCATCACTCCAAAGATGAGGCATTTCGTAAAGCAGGAGAAAGCACTTCTAAAGGAGGCTCAGCACTCACAAAATGAGGCAAAGTAAAAGGTAGTTTCAAAATAAAGCATGAGGTTTTGTTAATGCAACACTCTCTAACAAAAAGACTTTCCCAAATGTCAAATGAAACCGGTAAAACAACATACAAATGTATTTAGATATTTATGTGCACAAGCAAGTAATAAAACACTCACAAGTTATCAAATGCATGAGATAAAACGCAAGCAGATAATAATGGAGCATTCAGAAGTAAAATGCCAGGGAGGAAAACATGTCAGAAGAGGGACTACACAGCCCCTTATCCAAATGCACAGCTCTGTGCCGCTGAGCTTGCGTGCACATAATATTCACACTCCTTAGTCCATTAAAAATTTTTCATCCTTTTTCATCCATATCTTGACTCTTATCTATGACATTTTGATTCTTTGTTTTAATTTACTAATCGGGAGAGATAAAGTGCCAATTTTCAATCTTAAACATTCAGACTGTGCCATTCCAGGCCTTCATGAAAGAATGCGATAAGTGCAAGAAGTCCATCACAAGTGCTCATTTATTATGTAGTTAAAATACCCAATGCATTTCGGGCCTCCATGTGCCCTTCTTCGGGGGTCACGATTAAAACAAACTACTAACGTCTCCCGTCCCCATCCTGATTGCTCGAGTCGAGGAAAACATGAGCATGTAATAATAATGAAACATCCACACATCAAATGCAAGGAAGCAAAACATAAGTGGATAAAAATGGACGTCCAATGCAAGAAACAAGCCCCGTCAAGTGCCAGGAATAAACACTGTCAAATGAAGTACCAAATATAAAGAGCCTGTATACACAACATGAAAATATCAAAGAGCATTGAAACTCATAGCTCATGCATCACCATTAGAGTTGCACACAAAATTCTGGTCAGCTTGACTGGGAAGCCCTTTCAGTTGTCCAGAAGTGTCAGTGAGACAGCAAAACATGCCCAGTGATGCTGTGTCCACTCCTCGAGTGAGTTTTTGTATGAGCGCCAAAACTGCCTTTCTGTAGTAGGGGATCTCTGTGTATAGTCATAATCTAGTGAATAGTCCCGCCCATGTGCGTGGACCCCGGAAATCAAAAATAATCTCTTAAGTTGTCAAAATAATGCAGGAACTGCAAAGACACTTAAGAGAGAATTTAAAGACAAATAATGCAGCCTATATCCACAGGCTACACTGTCCAGTACTTCAACTAGAAATTCCACCAAAAAAACACTACACATAATACAGCCTGCCAGTTTCTACCATAGAGAAACTTGCCTCCACCAGTCGAAGACTCTGGAATGATAGAGAGGAAGGTAGGGACAGACAAGCCCCATAGGCTGCCATTATGTGGCTTAAATAGGATACTGTGCCTTTAAGAGAACTTTCCAGAACTTCTCCCAGTATCCCAGAATGCATAGCAGGCCCCTTCTAATTTCAGTTCTTTTTTCCGGCTTATAGGACCCTGGCATTGAGCTCTCCCTTGTTTCAAGGGTTTATTGGATATTTTGGCACTTTTGTGTTCTAAAAGTGTTTCAGTTTACTTGCTTGGTGTTCTCTTTCTCTCTTGTGCTGTTTCAGGCGTTTTAGGGCTCTAAAATGCCTGGCCTTTTTGATAAGTGCCGAGCATGTGGGAGGAAGAAGGCCAAGAGCGATCCCCATGATGTCTGCATCGTCTGCCTCCCTGAAGTTCATGTCCCTGAGGATTGTGTCATCTGCCAGCAGTTTACTGCTCGGACTCTGAGGGACAGACTGAAGATCAGGCTTTCTGGCCTTGAGGAGAGGCGTCTGCAGGCTGCAGGTGGGTCTGGGCAGGCTGGGAAGGTTCCCTCTGCCTCTGCTGAGGCCTCTGGCGGGCTCCCCAGGGGCAGGAAGTCCAGCAAACGGTCCCGGTCTCTGTCGACGTCGATTGCATCGACGACGACGACGTCGAGAGGGATGGCGGCGGTGTGCTCCCCTTCTCCCCGGGGCTGCGGGTCGAGACGGCGTGATGGCTCGACCTCGAAGATCATGGAGAAGTCGCCGTCGAAGCCACTGTCGACGTCATCGTCTTCTTCGACGTCAAGGTCTTCCTATCGTCGCCGAAGGCGAAGTGACAAGCATCGACGCTCGCCATCGAGGCGACACCGTCGAAGCACCGGTCGACGTCGAGTCGAGAGCATCAAGAAGACGGCGACGCTCGTCGTCGAAGACGGAACGCTCGACGTCGCGGAGGCGGCGTAGGACGTCGCGGAGGAAGAGGTCGACGTCGAGGGATCGGCGTTCGACGCCGAGGAAAAGGTCGACGTCGCGGAGGCGGCGATCGACGCCGGAGTCACGGAAGCGTTGTTCGACGCCAGAAAAGCGACCCGGCGTCTAGGAGTCGTTCAGCCTCTCCGAAACGGCGCAAGAGGGATTCTAATCCCTGAAGTCACGCTGCTTCTAGTGGAGGACGCAAGAGGAAGCGATCACCTGCTGATGGGGCTGGCTCTCCACCCCCTTCGCCTAAAGGGTCACCGGGCTCGGTGTACTCAGAGGTGTACACGCTTTCTCGGCCTCGGACTCCGACTCCTCCTCCTGTGCCTAAGGAGGATCCTCCACCCAAGCCTCCACTTCCTTCAGGCGACCCACCACCACCTCCTGTCCCTCCGCATGGGCTTACCCCGCAGCCGAAGGTTCCTCCGCCGAGGTCCACTTCCCTGCCGTCTTTGCCTGTTCCTCCTAAGGGGACCCCAAAACCGAAACCCCGTGAGGAGCCAAGGAAGACCCCGCCACGAAAGCCGGCGGAGCGGCCACGGGCTGGCAGGTCTCGCTCTCGCTCTGGGAGAAGGGAGAGATCACGACGCAGATCATCCACGAGGTCGAGACGCCGCCATAGGAGGCGCGAATCTCGCTCACACACGAGGTCCTCTGGGACCCGGGACTATTCTCCTACCCTGTCGGGGTCACCGGACACGAGGGTGTTCCCGATTGATGACCTGGTGACGTTCCATGACGTCCTTTTAAGGGGCGCTGCGAAGTTGGGCATATCCCTGACGGTGCCTACTCCAAAGACTTCAGTCATTTTTGAGACATTGCATCAAAAACACCTGTCTCGTCCTCTCCTACCTCTGGTGCCGGGCCTGGAGGAACCGGCTATGGCCCTGTTTCTCACCCCTGCGGTGACGAGGGCGGCTCCATCGAGGTTGCTGAAGAAGTACCGGGCTCCCGATTCGGACCCGGCCTTTCTGAGAACGGAACCCCCTCCTGACTCTGTCATTGTGACGGCGGCCCGCAAACAACATGCCACCACTCCTTCCTCCACGGTTCCCCCGGATAAGGAGTCCAGGTGGATGGATTCGGCGGGGAGGAAAGTCTGTGGAACTTCCGCTACCTCCATGAAAGCTGCGAGTGCCCCGGCGCTGTTGGGCCGATACGACCACGCCCTCTGGGACTCCCTCGAGCGGTTTGCTGAGCATTTACCTCGGGAGAAGCGTGAGGACTTCATGGAAGTGCTGAATGAGGGGATGCTGGTGGCGAACCAGATTATCAGCGCTGCGGCGGACTCTTCCCTGTTGGCTGCTCACGGATTTTGCCACAGAGTCAACCAACGACGCCACGCATGGCTCCAGCTTACGTCCCTGAAACCGGACGCACAGCAGAGGGTGGCCAACCTACCTTTCTCCGATGAGACCCTCTTCGGGAAGCATGCGGACGATGAGATGGCCCGCATGAAGGCGGAGGCCGAGACGCTAACGGCTGTGGGCCTGGGGAAGCCTAAAGAGACCAAGAAGACGTACCGCCCTTTCCAACGGCGGTTCGGCGGGCAAGGCCGAGGACGAGGCCAGGCTTCGGGACAATCGCAACAGCAACACCAGTTCCGGAAGCCGTTCCAGAAGCGCCAGAAGGGCAGGGGAGGCCAGCAGTCGGCCCCGGCGCCCAAGGGCCAGGCTGGGTCTAGGCCCTAGGAACCTACTTCCCCCGGATCTGTTACCCACTCCGGTAGGGGGAAGCATTCAATTTTTTCTGGCAGAGTGGAGAAAAATTACTCAGGACAAGTGGGTGCTGAATATTGTTTGCAATGGATACAGTCTTCGGTTCACCAGCCCTCCTCCAGCAATTCCCCCGGTCAGCTCGCAGTTTCAGCTGCGCGAGCTTCAGGTGGAAGCGGATATCCTGTTGAGGAAAAGGGCGATAGAAGACGTACCTCTGTCTCAGAGAGGAAGAGGTCTGTACTCCAGGTTCTTTCTGGTTCGCAAGAAGGACAAGAACGAGTTCAGGCCCATTCTGGACTTGCGGCAGGCAAACAAATGGATTCGCAGGGAAAAGTTTCGCATGCTGTCGTTGCATCAGATTTACCCTCAGTTGCAACAGGGAGACTGGCTATGCGCTATAGACCTACAGGATGCTTACTTCCATGTGCCCATTGCACACAAACACAGGAAGTTCCTGCGGTTCCAAGTCTGCACCAATCTCTATCAATACACAGTACTCCCATTCGGACTGAAGTCTGCGCCAAGAACATTCTCGAAGTGCATGGCGGTGGTAGCAGCACACCTGAGGAAGAACAAGGTGTTCGTCTACCCGTACCTGGACGATTTGTTGATCAAGGCATCCTCCTTCTCGGAAGCGCGAGCACACTTCCAGAAGACGTGCGTTCTCTTGAACAAGCTGGGGCTGCACATCAACATGGCCAAGTCTGTCCCGACTCCGGTCCAATGCATACAGTACTTGGGAGCCTCCATCAATACGCTGTCAGCAAGCGTGTCTCCTTTGGAAGAGCGACGATTATCACTCCTTCGGAAGGCTCAGGCTCTTATGACAACTCCATCTACAACAGTGAGGACGGTGTCTTCTCTACTGGGATCGATGGCCTCTTGTATCTTCCTGACGCCACACGCATGGCTGCACATGAGACCGCTGCAGGAGTGCTTGGAGGACCAGTGGGATCAGAGGAAAGGATCTTGGGACGACAAGATTCGACTGTCGCTGCATGCTCTTCAGTCTCTGAAGTGGTGGTGTTCGGCGGAGAATCTCCTCAGAGGGGTTCCCTTTCACAAGGACATTCCCACGCAGACTGTCGTGACGGATGCTTCTCTCCTGGGATGGGGAGCGCATTCCGGGACTCTACAGATTCAAGGAACGTGGTCGCCGATGGAGGCCACGTATCACATCAATTTCCTGGAACTCAGGGCTGTTCACTTGGCACTGAAGGCCTTTCTTCCGTCCTTCCAGACCAACTCTCTGCTTGTACAGACGGACAATACCACCACGATGTATTACCTCAACAAGCAGGGGGGCTCGAGATCACGCACTCTGTCTCAGGAGGCGCAGGCGATCTGGCACTGGCTCCTAGCCAGAGGACTGATGATAACGGCCACCCATCTACCTGGTGTGCAGAATGTTCAGGCAGACGCACTGAGCAGACTGGTTCAGGAAAACCACGAATGGGTCATAAACGACGAAGTACTAGGAGAAGTCTTCGCAAGGTGGGGATCTCCAGACGTAGATTTGTTCGCCACCGCCGAAAACAGCAAGTGCAGAAACTTCGCCTTCAGGTACTTCCAGCAAGGGACGCTGGGGAATGCGTTATGGATCAACTGGACGAACGGCTTTCTGTACGCCTTTCCTCCCATTCCCCTGATTCCGGCAGTGCTCATCAAGCTGGCCCGGTCCAGGGCTCGGATGATACTCATTGCCCCAGAGTGGCCCAGGCAGTGGTGGTTCACGGACCTACTTCACCGGTCTCTCCTTCCTCACATTCGGTTGCCGTGCAGGCCGGACCTTCTCACGAAGTTCGGGGGACGGATGTTACACCCCAACCTCTCGTCTTTGAGTTTGGCGGCAAGGCTCCTGAGAGAGTGCAATATGGCCATCTGAATCTGCCCGATGATTGCATGGGCATACTGAAGGAGTCTAAGAGACCTTCCACTCGGACTTCATATGCTTACAAGTGTTAGAGGTTTTGTATCTGGTGCCAGTCTAAAAACCATGACCCTACGACCTGTAAGGAAGATGTCATCCTTCCTTACCTTTTACATTTGGCGCAGTCCGGCCTTAATGTGCATTCCATTAAGGTTCATCTTGCTGCATTGACTGCCTACAGGAAATGCCCTTCACAGACTTCCTTTTTCCAGATCCCTGTGATCAAAGATTTTCTGAAAGGCTTGAAGAAAGTATTCCCTCCTGTCAGGCTTCCTTCGCCTTCATGGGACCGGAATGTGGTGCTGTCCAGATTGATGAAGGAGCCTTTTGAACCTATTCATAAGGCTTCGTTGCAGCACCTGTCCTGGAAGGCGGCGTTCCTCGTGGCCATTACATCGGCCCACAGGGTGAGTGAAATTCAGGCGTTATGTTGTACTGAACCTTATACTGTGTTTCATGCTGCTAAGGTTGTTATGCGTACTCACCCTAAATTTCTTCCCAAGGTTATTTCTGATTTTCATGTCAACCAGACCATAACTTTGCCTACGTTTTTTCAGAACCCTTCATCCCCAGCGGAGAGGTCTCTCCATTCCCTGGATGTTAGGAGGGTGTTGAAATTTTATCTGGATAAAACCAAAGATATTCGTAGGTCTGACCAGTTGTTCATCAATTATGGATCGGTCAGGACGGGTCTTGCGACCTCTAAGCAGTCCATCTCTAGGTGGATTGTGTCCTGCATACAATTATGTTACCAAAAGGCTAATAAGACCTTAGGGGGTAAGCCTAAGGCTCATTCCACTAGGGGCAAAGCTGCCACGACGGCTCTGCTCCGTAACGTGCCGATTGCTGAAATCTGCAAGGCAGCCACTTGGAAGTCGGTTCATACCTTTGCTAAGCATTACTGCCTGGACACTGACGCCAGGGCAGACGCTCAGGTTGGGCAGGCTTCGCTGCGGAACTTGTTCGCACAGTAGTGGCGTTATGTATTTATTCTCCACCGCCGCTTTGGTGTGGGGATGGGCTTGCCATTCTATTCACTAGATTATGACTATACACAGAGATCCCCTACTACAGAAGGAGTAGTTTCTGTCCTGTAACTCCAGTTCTGAGTAGGGGTATCTCTGTTATAGTCATAAGCGCCCGCCCTCCTCCCCGGTGGAGATATTTGATCATGTACGGAATGCGACAGGTCTGGCGTGATTCGCCTTCAAAAAGAACTGAAAGTAGAAGGGACCTGCTATGCATTCTGGGATACTGGGAGAAGTTCTGGAAAGTTCTCTGAACCGCATCGCTGCGGCGGTTATTTTTCCGCTGTGCGGCATTTTTAAAAATACCGCATTACATGACGAGCTCAGCTCGTCATCAGCACACGACCACCTTGGCTGATGACGAGCTGAGCTCGTCATCAGCAGCGAAGGGGTTAAAGGCACAGTATCCTATTTAAGCCACATAATGGCAGCCTATGGGGCTTGTCTGTCCCTACCTTCCTCTCTATCATTCCAGAGTCTTTGACTGGGGGAGGCAAGTTTCTCTATGGTAGAAACTGGCAGGCTGTATTATGTGTAGTGTTTTTTTGGTGGAATTTCTAGTTGAAGTACTGGACAGTGTAGCCTGTGGATATAGGCTGCATTATTTGTCTTTTAAATTCTCTCTTAAGTGTCTTTGCAGTTTCTGCATTATTTTGACAACTTAAGAGATTATTTTTGATTGCCGGGGTCCACGCACATGGGCGGGACTATTCACTAGATTATGACTATAACAGAGATACCCCTACTACAGAACTGGAGTTACAGGACAGAAACTACTCCTTCTTTAATACCTTTTACTGACAGAGAGAAACTTCTGGAAATATTCCCTCCCTTCATCTTTTGCAAAACCAAGGCTGACCGTTCCGGTCTGTTTCAAAGTCAGGACGGAAGCTGGCCAGCTCTCTGTGTTTTGACTCTGAGACAGAAAAGTACATTCCTCTGTCACGCTTTCAAACGCACATCCCACATGTTCTGTTTTTGCAAGGCTGCTTTGCTCTCTGCTGAGAAGAAATGAAAACAACCTTCTCTGAAGCTTCAAGAAGGCACAAATTGAGAGCACAAATGATGTTGTACTGTGTCGGTGACGGAGAAAGGGACCTGAGACTTGATTGAGGTAAGTATGGTTTTATTTTTATAAAGGACTTCTTTTTCTTGGTTGACAGTCTTTCCCGAGTCAAGGTAGCGGGGTCCGTTGTTGCCTCTGTGTTCGGGGCCCAATTCTGAAGGCTGCTTCCAGCTGGGCCGCTCGTCTGGTGCTGGGGAAGGAGCTTTGGGTCTGCTGGGATGAGCTTCTCCTCCGGGTGGTATGCAGGAGAGAAAAGACAGAGGGGTGCCGATAGGCAACCGTCCTTTATACATTTGCCTGGGGGGCCCGGGGAGTGAGGGATCACCGCTGCTCTAGTGAATTCACACGGTGTATATACAAGTTGAGTGAACACGAGTGCTCTATAGTGAGGGAGGTGCAATATAGGTATGGGGGGGATGACCAAGGAATTTCTGAGAAAGTGCTACGGAGTAAATAGAAAATAACACAGGCACTATTTCTTAGCGGAGCCTCCCCGCTTCCCTACCCAGCTCGATACCCTTTGTCGTACCTGGGGAGAGCTAAACTCCTCCGGGAGTGTGGCTGGGCGACTCGCGGGGACGTTGGCCTCCAGGCGTGTCCGCTTCTTCCGCACGTCTGCTTCCCCAGTCGGTTTCGCATTCTCCTTCTCTCGGCACTCGTTCCTTGAACTCCTCACAATCTTCCTCCTCGGTGTCGTCACACACCGAGGCTTGGGCTTCCTCCTTTTTCTCCAGTCCGCTCGTAGCTTTGTCATCCCAGGGCGAGGCTCCCAGCTCGGAACACGCCCACTTAAAGGAGCCGTCCTCGTCCACGTCCTCTTCTCTTTGACTTCCCCAGAGCGGCTCTGTGTCCGTGTTCCACTCGTTCTGGTGTAAGTGGAGAGAGGGGAGATTTGTAGTGTCTGCAACCCACCATTGCTTTGTAGGGGCTTAATCTTATACGAGTTGGGTCCCGTTGCTACATGTACATTCAAAATGAGTCGGTTATAACACATTGAGTCACAGGTCACCACAATCTCAAAATGTAAAAATACATGTAGCATTACAGACAACACCCCGTTCTCCCAAATGTCCCTGTATGAATATTGTCGACAAGCTGTCAACTGTCCCCCATAAATTTAAACGGACTCGAGGATAAACAAATTGGCAAGGAACTACAAAATCAAGGCCAAACCACCCCTGGGGACCCTAAGGCTGTCCACCGATTATAGAAAGACCTTCGCAAGCATACGGATCGATTTCTACAGCCAGCAATGAACTCAGAAACTACAGAGGCACCACCAAAATTCGACGGGGTGCATCAAGCACTACTAGATCAGCAGCAGGACACCACAACTCCCCAAACTGGGGCAAGTGGAGTGAGAAACAAAGAACAACTTGTGGTCTAACAGGATGAAAAACCTGGATGCAGTGAGCACTGTACATGTAGAAAAATCGTTCCTTACCTTATTCTATATCAAAACAGTTTTCAAATTAATGTAATCCATTATAAACAAATAAACACATTCATCTTGTTAAAGAGTTGTTATTTGACAATATTTCTTGTAACATACATTAATACATGTATTTTTGTTTGTATATTTTCACAACCTTGTGCTAACAGAATAACCAACAACATATTATTTTGTACATTACAAATGTCTGTATGCAAAATATTTTTTTAGATATGGCAATAACAAGCTGTCATGTTGCTAACACAAAGCCCAATGCATTTCCGGACTCTGGGGTCCCTTCCTCAGGGGAAAATTCTGTAAACAAAAAAATTGCTGCATTTTACAGTCATGTGATGTCAACACATTGCAGCAGTGAAGCACCCTTAGTTCAACTTCTAAATAAATAGAAAAACATATCAGTTTGGAGTGCTCCTCTAACCCTCAGATTGCTTCAAACAAAGAACAATGCCAAACACAGACAGGCACAAAGGAGAAAGCGACACAACAAAAAACCTGTCGACCAAGAGGGAATCTACTCTGTCTTCAACTTAAAAGCAAGGATGTTCAAAGCGGTAGTTCAAGTTTCCCTTTAAGAAGAACAGGGGGACAAGCAAACCGCAGGACAGATTCAGTTGGACTTGCACCACATCGGGTCAGGCAAACAGCTGGCTAACCCCAGCTATAGTTCCCCAGTAGTAAACTTGCCAGACAAACTGCCTGGGCAGCCCTCAACGTCAACCACCAACACTAAAAAGCCTGTGTCAACCAAACGGCGGCGGCAGAGCACTGCACCGTCCCATCTACAAGTGAACTCTCCATAGACTCCAATCAGACTAATCAAACAAGCACGGGAGGAGTTTTACTCAACACGAGAACCATACACAACTTCAACAATTGCATGCCTCCAACAGGCATAGCACCGATCCATCCAGTAATTTTAGGTCCATATCGGATACCTAATGTCTGCACTTAACAAAACACCCAGGGGACCAACGGAAATCGAATTGACTGGTGCTATCTCACAAGAAAGTATTTCAACTCTGCACCAAGAGAGACTGGAACACTAAATCCTCCAGACAGTCTCCGAAATCACCAGGACAACACTACAGTATTAATCGTTATCCCGGTGTATGCATCTAGAGGAAATCATGATGCCCTAAACAGGGCTAATATCCTCTGGCTACTAACGGCAATTTCAGGACTACGTGATCTGATTTCCAAAGATCTTGCAGCAATCCAGATTGAACTCTCTGAAGACGCATTTGGTGGAAAACCAACTAAGACTATGCGCCTACAATTGGTACTGCATAAAGATCCTAATAGAAGGACCAGCCCGTAAAAAATTGGAAATAAAGGTAATCTGTTGCCAAGTGACAGAATATCCTTCACCCCTCTTCCCTCTAGGCTATAAAACGTAGCAGCTCAGTGGCAAAAGGAAACTATATCCATGCTCAAGGTTGCAAGGGACCCCTTGATGAGAGAATCTTCAGCATTTGAAAATCACGGGACAACAGGGCAAACTACCCTCAAAGTGCCAAAACAATCTGCAAGAGCTATAACGAGAACACTCTGATGCTCTCAAACGACAGTGGGATGGCTAATCGTCCAGGAGCCTCAAGACGGAGCCAATTCCTATTCACTTTGCATGTGCTTCTGGAGCATCAATGGCCATATAAAGCTAAGCGACCTGGACTTGCACAACTACTTAAGGTCCTTTAATATCCTCCTGCAGGAGACCTGGCCAACTGACCCTGTCTACATTTAAGGCTATACGAACTATTGAACCCCAGCTGCGAAACGGGTAAAACACTGACATCTCTAAGACTGACTAGCTAATTACATCTCAATAGCTTGCATTGCCTTGCAACAGCCTTGGACATTAAATCATCAGAAATGAACGCAACTAAATGTACTGTATCAAATAAAAATGTAGCAGTTGAAGTAATTTTTATCAACATCTGTGTTCATCCCAAGATAAAGTCCAAAGACTGTAGAAAAATAGTGGAAGAACTAATAAGGTTAGCAGAAGAGGAAGACTCCACGTACTTTGTAATATCTGGGGACTTAAACTTACACCTACTGAGCGCATCCACCAGCGACGTAGCAATAGCCCATACCGTGTTATTGGAGATACCTGACCAAGGTAAAAATACACTTGGGTTTCAGACAAAAATTGGAAGCGCCCTACTTTACGATCTTGAACATCTAAGCCACAGGGACCTGAGTTGCAGATTCCTAGGAGATAATCCACTGGCTGCCACATTTCACTCCAACAGAACCAGCACAAGTCTGGACTACACCTTTGTGTTTCTCTCAGTATTTCTATACGTTCATTCATTTCAAATCAAAGATAGACCAGGCAGCGACCACCCCCAATATATGGATAATGGACAAAACCACCATCATAAATTATAGACGCGTTAAGATTACACCAACTATTCTAACACATTTGCCCGCTATCACAGGGGACATACTCAGAAGTGTGGAAACTGATGCAGTTGAAATGTAGGAAATCCTTATAGAAACACTAAAGGAGGCACACACAAAAGTGAATAAACTCAATTCTGCCAATAAAATTTGCAAGAAGGGCACTGGCACAATGCAAGATCCTAGATTCCGGCAGCTCAAAACCACAACAAACAAAGGTCTTTGAACTCTGTGGAAAAGACCAGGGGATGCAACAGCTTTTGCGGCCCTATGACAAAATAAAAATTACACAAAGCAACTAAAGTGTTCAATAAAAAGCATAGGAAGACTAACTGGGCAAAGTTACGTGCCAACCTGAAATGTAATAATAGTGCAAGATTTTGGGCCTCGGTGAGTTAACGCCTTTAACCAGGCCACAGAGGCATTGACTCTAATATTACCAAAGCCACATGACACCAACATCTAAAAGATCATTTCAACCATGAAACAACAGATAATCCCCAGATGGATTCCTGGGAAACCTTCACTGCAAACCAAACTGAAGTACTATATGAGAAGGATGTAAAGAACATTAAAATGCAAACAACTAAAGGGGAAGGGAAGGAAAGGATCACCAGGCCCTAACAGTTTACCTCCGGTGGTGTTCAAACATGACCCAGCCTTTTCGGCAGAAACCATAACACCGGTGTTTGCACAAATTAGAAGCACAATCATTTCACCTGCGTCATGGAGAGATTCCATCATATCTCCAGGGAGGTGGCATATCTCTCACAGCTAATTACAGTCTAATCGCCTTGATTGATCATGAGCTCAGATACTTTGCCAAAACTGTGCTATATGAGCTATCAGCATAGGAACCACCAATGCCACTATACCCTACAATCAGACGGTTTTCGAAAACATCCGGCACAATCACGAACATTCTGGCAATCTCTCTTCTAATGAATTATGCTTGTATTTCGTTATTTTTCAGCTGCAATAATTTAAAAGCAGTCTTTGACTGCGCTGACTGGGGGTGGATGTGGGAAAGCTAGCAAGCTGGTGTATACCACAAAACATGCTGAGTATGCTCCATAGTGACCCATGGGTGCGAGTTTAAGAAAGGTGCAGGAACGCACCTCTCCATGAAAATCCCAACTATTTGCAGCCTAAAACAGGGATGCGTCTTGGCACCGGCTCTTCTGTCTTTATTTGGCAGACCGGATGAAGCAACTACAATCCTGTAACTTCCTCACTCCCAAATTAGAGGATCTGGCAATATCAAGCTTTATTTATGCCGACGACATGGTGTTGGTCAGTCGCACCCAGTTGGGGGCTACCTATGCTGTTGGATAACACAAAGGCCTACTCTCTTGCCAATGTCTTGACAATCAACCATGGCACAACACAAATCATGGGTTCGAGGCATGTGGCCTGCTGAATTCATATCTGTGCATAGATCGCCGCCTAGTGTTGGGTCCGGATGATTGCACATTGTTGTCCTGGAAGAGTCTTCGAAGTATCACGAGATAGGGGGCTCCTCCCCTGGACTACAGTGCGCATGGGCATCGACTCCATCCTCAGATTGTTTTTTTCCGCCATTGGGTTCGGATGTCTTTGGGTTCCCTCTAGTCGGAATCGATAGAAAACTTTCTTGAGACCAAAAGGTCTTTAGTCTATTACGTCGGTATAGTCTTGCGTTCGGTCTTAGTTTCTTCCAGCTCGGTCCGAGCCGGATTCTCGACACCCGCGTGCTCTCGGCGCGGAAGGCCCAGTCGACGCTCCAGACCTATCGACCTTCCATCATGGACCGGAGTCCATTCAAGAGATGCCCGGTCTGCAACTCTAAGTATCCCCACATCGACGTCCACCCGGTGTGCAACAAGTGTCTGTCGCCGGACCACGATGAAGCCAAGTAAATGGTTTGCTCACGCTTCAGATCCAAGAAGACGCTTAAGCTTCAACGAGCCCAGCATGCTGCACCGGCGCCTGTGGACATCTTCGATGCGGGGGATGCCGAGGACGAAGTTATCCAGGACATTTGAGTCTAACCCCGCGTCGGATGTCGACTACGACCATGACGCGGATGCAGAGATGTTCGAGGCCGAATAAGTCGACTAGGTAGGAGACGACGACGGGGCCCTCGGGGCCATGGAGGATAGCTCGGATGAGGAGCTTCCTCAAACGGACTCTGGGGCCGTGCCAATTCATGAGGCTCAGGTTGAGGGATCGCCTTCGGGCCTTACCCAAGATCTCACTATGGGTTCTACGGCCCCGCCTTTGGGCCCGGCCACAGACATTACTGCCGAGCCACTCCCTGGAAAACCGAAAGTGAAACCTACGGCCTCGACTCCAGACACTGTGCAGGTGCCGTCCTCTAAACCGAAAGTGCGCATCGCTTTGGTCGGCTCCAAGGCCTCGGAGCCCTCGGCGCCAAAGAAGCAGAAGGTGGCCATCGAGCCGAAGGCTCAAGTCAAGGGCGTTGAGACGAAGTCTACCGCGCCGAAGACTAAAGTGAAGGTGGTTGAGTCGAGCGTGTGGGCGTCGAAAACGGTAGACGTCGGCAAAAGCCTCGGCGACCCGAAGAAGGCGATCGGCGATCCAAAAAAAGCTGTCGGTGACCCGAAGAAACGGCTGGATGACCCGAAGGTTCTCGCGACTCCGCGTCAGCAGGACGAGGCCAAGGGCACGGCGCCCCGAGAGTCGACTCCGGGTGTGGCCTCGAGGGATTCCACTGAACCGGCGCGCCCATCCGCCGCGTTCACCGAGAAGGTGACGGACTCCCTGCAGCGCATCAGGGACGGTACCACGTCGCCCGGTCCGAAGGATCCTCCGCCTACGAAACCGGTGGAGAAACCACTAAAGGCGTCCACGCCCATCCTTTTAACGTTGCCATCAAAAACGGCGCCGAAGGCTTTCGCTCCTAAGGCAGTCTCCAGCGTGCCCGAGAAGGTCTCCTCGGCGCCGAAGTAGTCAGCGGTGGTCCCCGGCCCGCATCCTCGACGAACTTCAGTGGAAGAGCATCAGGAACACTTCATCGATGCCAAAACGGGCAGGCTTTCCCTCCACAAGCAGGAAATCGTCCCTGAACGCCCAATGGAGTCTTACAAGATCCCTCTCAAGAAGAAGAAGGACTCTGCTTTCACTCCTGTTCTGGTGGAACCACTTTCCCCACAGACTCATAATGTTTCGCCCACTTACTCTGATGTGGACGCTGGTGAGGGGGATGATGAGGATGAGTACAGTTATCCTGTCTATACAGACCCTGAGGATAACAACGAACCCTGGGCAGCTGGTTGTGACCCAGGGGATCCTCAAGCAGGGCAAGACCCTCAACTGTTTACTGCAAAAACGTCCCCTACAGAAGACTCTGCAGCTTTCAATGCCCTCATTGAACGGACAGCAAACAATCACAACGTCCAGCTCCATGCTGACCCTGTGGATGTCGATTCCTCTTTGATACCTTCTCAGTCTCAGAAAAAACTGTTAAGACTCTGCCTATGCTGAAAGGTGTTTTAAAGCATGCTGCTGAGATCATTAAAGAACCTACCAGGGCGAGGGTGATAAACCCTAGGATTGACAAAAAGTACAAGTCGGCGCCCACTGATCCTACCTACATGAAAGGACAGTTGCCTCTAGACTCCCTTGCTGTCTCGAATGCCCGGAAGAGGGCTAATTCTCAGACTACGGGTGATGCTCCTCCCCCAGACAAAGAATCCAAGGTCTTAGAGGCCTCGGGGAAGAGGGTAGCAGCACAGGCAGCCAACATATGGCGCATTTCCAACACACAAGCGCTTCTAGCTATGACAGGGCACACTACAATACACTGGAGACCCTGTTGCAACACCTGCCTGATGAATACAAGGAGGGGGCTGAGATGCTGATTCAGGAAGGGAAGCTGATCTCTAACACTTCTATTAAGTGCACTCTGGACGCGGCTGATACCGCCGCCAGGGCTATAAACACTAGTGTTATGCTGCGGCGACATGCCTGGCTGAGAATCTCTGGATTTAAGCCGGAGATCCAAACCACCACCCTTAACCCCTTCGACGCTGATGACGAGCTGGGCTCGTCATGGCGTAGCCTCCTCGCACGCTGATGACGAGCCCAGCTCGTCACGCAAAGTGCGATTTAGAAAAACTCAGCGCAGGAGCGGAATTCCGCTAGCACGCATGGAGTTAACCAAACGGTCAACCCAGATCACCTGTTTGGCCCGGAGGTTGACACCACCCTAGAAAAAATTAAAAAGGACACGTAAACTGCGAAATCCATGGGTGCCTTACAGTCCCAGCAGTTTCGGGGTGGGTCTTTTCGTCGCTCAAACACTAGAGGCGTTTCCAAGGGCCAGCTTTCCTAGTCCACGCAGTAATACAAGGACAACACTCAGTCCACATACACCAACAAGAGTCGAGGTGGATATCGTGGCAACAGTGCCAAGGGCAGAGGTTGTGGAAACAACAGTTCCAGATCCTCTGCCTCCAGCAAACAGTGACGCCTTGTCACTGCCCCCCGACCACACAACACCGGTCGGGGGGAGACTCCAGCAGTTCCTGCCGGTCTGGAAGTCCATCACCACAGACAGGTGGGTCAGGAAACTTATTCAATGCGGTTATTGTCTGGAGTTAACATCCACTCCACCCAACATGCCCCCAAGAAACTGTCCTATGTCGGCCGAGCATTTGCACTTATTGCAGCAGGAAGTCACCGTTATGCTGCAAAAAGGAGCAATAGAGCTCGTGCCTATGCAAGAAAGAGGCACAGGGGTCTACTCCCTGTACTTCTTAATACCAAAGAAGGACGGGTCCCTCCGGCCCATCCTGGACCTCAGGCCCCTCAACCAGTACATCCTGTCGGAGCACTTCCATATGCTGACCCTGCAGCAAGTGCTCCCGCTGCTCAGTCAGGGGGATTTTCTCGCAACTTTAGACCTAAAGGATGCGTACTTTCACATTCCACTGCACCCTTCACACAGGAAATACCTCAGGTTCACCATCCAAAACCAGCACTACCAGTTCAAGGTTTTGCCTTTCGGTGTCACCACGGCACCCAGGGTGTTCACGAAGTGCCTGGCGACAGTGGCGGCGCATCTCAGGAGACGGAACATTCACGTCTACCCTTATCTGGACGACTGGCTCATCCAGGCAAGGTCAGCCCAGCAGTGTGCTGCCCACATGTCCCACACCATTCACCTCCTGCACGATCTGGGATTCTTACTGAATTACCCAAAATCCCACCTCCAGCCCGCCCACATACGGCAGTATTTGGGTGCGACTATAAATACTCTGGCGGCCACAGCACAGCCAAATTCAGTGAGAGTCAGCAGCATTCAATCGCTGATACAAAAGTTCAGACCTCAACACTCACTTCCAGCAAGAGTGTTCATGCAGTTGATAGGCATGATGGCCTCCTGCATTTCCATAGTCCCGCACGCGAGACTACATATGCGCCCGCTTCAGGAGTGCTTAGCACGTCAGTGGACTCAGGCTCATGGGCAGTTAAAAGACCTAGTGTTGGTGAGCGGTCGGGCATACAACTCTCTGCATTGGTGGAATCCACGAAACCTTTGCAAGGGCCGACCGTTCCAAGAGCCTGTGCCACAGATCATCCTGACAAAGGACGCCTCTCTCCAGGGATGGGGAGCTCATGTACTCCATTACACAGTGCAGGGACTATGGACGCCACAGCAACGGAAGATGCACATCAATGTTCTCGAACTGATGGCAATCTTCATGGCATTCAAAGCCTTCAAAGTACATCTGTGCAACAAGGTCGTGTTGATCCGGACGGAGAACATTACAGCCATGTACTACATTCAAAAACAGGGAGGAACACACTCTCCGCAGCTGTCTCATCTGGCTCAAAGCATGTGGAAGTGGGCCATTCAGAGGAACATCTTCCTCATGGCAGAACACCTCCCGGGCAAGGACAATCCGATGGCGGACCTGCTCAGCAGGCACAGCCACCAAATGCACGAGTGGGAGATACATCCATCCGTACTCCAACCGTACTTCCGAAGGTGGGGTCATCCAGAGATAGACCTGTTCGCCACAAGGGAGAACGCAAAATGCCAAAACTTCGCCACCAGGTTCCCACACCCACAGTCGCAGGGCAATGCGATATGGATGAACTGGTCAGGCAAATTTGCGTACGCTTTTCCCCCAGCACCAATGATACCGCAGGTGGCACGCAAACTCAGGCAGCACTCGATGACTCTCATCCTGGTTGCTCCAACGTGGGCTCGCCAACCATGGTACACCACGTTTCTAGAACTGTCCGTGGTACCGCATCAGAGGCTACGTCTCACACCCAGGCTTCTGACGCAGAGCCATGGCGACATTCAGCATCCAGATCCGCAACAGCTCAACCTGGCGATCTGGCTCCTGAAGTCCTAGAGTTTGGCTACCTGCACTTGCCTTCCGACTGCATGGACATCATTCGGGAGGCAAGAAAGCCCACCACCAGAGCATGCTATGCAGCAAAATGGAAGCGGTTTGTCATTTATTGTGCAGACCACAACATTAACCCGCTAGATGCGCCTCTTCAGAATATCATGTTACCTTTTCCATCTGTACAAATGTAATCTGGCCTATGCTTCCATTCGCATACATCTATCTGCAATGGCCGCTTATCTCCAGAAAAGGCAGCACCTTTCACTCTTCAGAGTGCCTGCCATTAAGGCCTTTCTAGAAGGACTCAAACGAGTCATTCCTCCGCGTACTCCACCAGCTTCGGAGTGGAACCTCAATGTGGTCCTCACCCGGCTGATGGGTCCTCCCTTTGAACCACTGCGTTCCTGCGAGATTCAATTCTTGACGTGGAAAGTGGCTTTCCTCATAGCGATTACATCGCTGCGGCGAGTTAGTGAACTGCAAGCACTAACTATCCAAGAGCCATTTATTCAAATTCATTCTAACAGGGTAGTGCTTCGCACAAATCCTAAATTCCTTCCTAAAGTTGTGTCTCAATTCCATATCAACCAGACTATTGAGTTGCCTGTTTTCTTCCAAAATCCTGAGTCATTGGCGGAGAGAATGCTCCACACCCTTGACGTCAAAAGGGCCCTGATGTATTACATCGATAGGACCAAGGATTTTAGGAAAACTAAGCAACTCTTTGTTGCCTTTGCACCACACCACAAAGGTAACCCCATTTCCAAGGCTGGAATTGCTAGGTGGATCGTTAAATGTATCCAGATCTGCTATCTGAAAGCCAAGCGTACTCTCACCATTCCACCAAGGGCCCACTCCACCAGAAAATTGGGGGCCTCCATGGCATTCCTTGGATATATTCATTTGGAAGACATATGTAGAGCAGCCACATGGTCTACCACACACACATTTACAAAGCATTATTGTGTTGATGTGCACTCCAAACAGCAGGCAGCTGTAAGGTAAGCTGTTCTAAAAACACTTTTCCAAACTGCTGCAGCTGGCACGGGCGGCCGCCGTTAATGGAGGGACTGCTATGTATTCTATGCACGGATATGAATTCAGCAGCCCACATGCCTCGAACAAAATATGCTACTTACCAGTATGCATCTGTTCTTGGCATGTAGGGCTGCTGACATTCATATCGCCTGCCTTTCTCCCCGGCGCCTGTAGCAGCTGCAGGATTTACACATACTTCTAGCATGATCATCATTCACTGAGTTTCACTCCATCTTGGCCACAAAGGCTAAAAACAATCTGAGGATGGAGTCGATGCCCATGCGCACTGTAGTCCAGGGGAGGAGCCACCTATC
The DNA here is from genome assembly GCF_964263255.1 of Lissotriton vulgaris. Lineage (NCBI taxonomy): Eukaryota > Metazoa > Chordata > Amphibia > Caudata > Salamandridae > Lissotriton > Lissotriton vulgaris. The sequence continues at coordinate 1,137,467,317 of NC_141693.1, forward strand.
TCGTGATACTTCGAAGACTCTTCCAGGACAACAATTTGGAATCATCCGGACCCAGAACTAGGCGGCGATCTATGCACAGATATGAATGTCAGCAGCCCTACATGCCAAGAACAGATGCATACTGGTAAGTAGCATATTCGTTTACAACAATAAGAACACTCAAACACAGACAAGATTTTGGGGTGACACCCAGGTTGAAAGCACAGAAGAGTACAAAACCTTGAGGTCATCATTGATAAAAGAGGAATTTTCAGTGCCCAGAAAGAGGTGATACAAAGAAAAGGACTGGCTTTGGCTGTAGCTCTTACAAATCTGAAAAAAAAGAGCCGGCTCTTCCCTGATGCCCCTCCTTGAAGTAGTATGAGTGAAACTTCTGCCAATGATATCCTATGGGATGGGAATCTCTAAAATGTTGTGATACCAGTACCTTAGATGCCACAATGGTTCGTGCTTACAGAATCCTCTTTTCACTGCCATCTTACTCATCACTGGCACATATTGGGTTGAAATTTTGTCTGATGAAACAGGCACTAGCATATTTCATATGTTGCATTAAGATCTGGAAAGCAGAACCACATACATTGAACTACATGCTTTTGAAACAGCTACAGGATCATGACACATTGCCAGTGAGAGCTTACCTGCTATAATCCTGTGACCTCATAGTCCTCACACAAGTTTGGGATATGCTCATGAGTGTCCAGGGGCGTCTGGTTCTAAAGACACTTAAAATCCACTCCGTTATTGATGATAAGGCCACAATATTAAACTGAGCACTCGGGTGGATGACACTTAATATTTGCAAAGGTTTTGCTCTTCAAAATACTTTGCCACTGGTACCTAGCTGCTATCAAGTTGCAGATTTCAAGATATCTGCGAGGTTATTACCTGTAAAAGACCATCTGGCACCTTGGTTGAGTGGATGCCTCCCTAACACTTGCTTTCTGTGTGGAACCGGGAAGGAAGACCTTCTACACCTAGTGTACTCCTGTAAAACTGTGCAGGATGAAAGGAGCCAGCTACTGACAAGGGCTTTTCAACCAAAGGGAAATTCGTTTGAGAAGGCAGACGGTCCTGGCTTGCTTTGACCCAGGATACCCCGAGCTGTACTGTTGCTTCGTCAAAATTCTTCTGAATACTGAGAAAAGACTGCTCCACAGCACAACACCTCCAGGCCCGCTGATTCAGCCTGCCACTTTGAGACAATGGACACACCACTTTCACTCACAAAAACAATCTAAATGTAATGTGCACACTTTGCATTTGTAATCTTATTTCATAAGGAAATAGTGCGACCTTCTAATTACATGACACTACAACAAAACTAGGTCCTGAAATTTTAAAAGTCTTATTCATTAATATACTGCTACTCGTAATACGTATATAAACGCAAAACTTTGAATCTGGAATATTAAATGTTTGTTTAATGCAGCTTTTAAAAAAACGCCCACATCATCATAGTTTAAATTGATTTGATGAATACACTGCACCATGTATTTTCATTTGTCAATTTTATTGCAATGGCTGTTTAGTTACTTAGTAATTGTTCAACAAATATAACTCCTGGATGTCTTTGTGGGAGTTTATCATTAAAGCAATGCATGTCTAGCAACTCTACCTTAAAGTTCAAGACCCTCTCAGTTAGTATTGCAGAACTCTTAGCTTTCAGTATGCACCACAACACTTTGAGCCCTGGAGTCTGGTGAGGAAATCTTTGGCTCATTAGAATGTAAAGGCCCTGATGTTGCATAAAAAATGAATACCTGGAAGAAAATACTAGATCTGTCACCTTATCTGCAGCGTTTTGCTGAAGGTCTGCTCTTGTTACTTAATACAGTGGAGGATTCCCACCTGCCACTTGGTCAAGTGGGTGGTTTTTCTTCAGAGGTTGCATTACTGCTTCTTATAATGCCTAGCCTTACAGTAATGTTTCCAGTATTTATATCCGCTCTTCATTGGACCGTGCTAGATCTACAGTGGACTGTTCCTTCCCTACAGCCACCTCCTCCATTCCATTTTCAAAGACAAGACCATGAAGCACAGATTAATTTGAGTGAAAAGATGATGAACCCCATCAAAAAGGAAGGTATGCCATACATATAACTCAAGTGAAACAAAGTCTAAGAAGAGCTGGAGTTCCAGGACACCAGCAGCTCCTGCTCCTCCTTAACAAACATATCTGTCCTCCATTATCATCCTCTTTGGAAATGAGCACATTTTCAGCGAAGATCGTAGTTTTTGAGTATAGTTTTTTCATATATTCACTTTCTTAAATCTTTTACCGTTGTGTCGGTAGGAATCCCGGATAAATTTAAATAGCAATAAATAGTGTTAAAATGGCCATAGACCCCAACGGAAGTATTTGCTCAGTAGACATGCTCCATATTTTGAATGTTCCACTGTTCTGTCTGCTTAGTCTTTTTGGCACCTGGAAGAAGTTTCACTCTGACATTCACGTGGTTGGAGATGGCCAAGCTTGCATCTTTGTGCTTCTTTGTAAAGAAAGATCAGGACATTGTTCTCTTTAGCATTGCAGTGTACGAAATTCGAGGTTGTGTTGTTGGTACTGGTGAGAACTTCCTGTACTGCCAACTACAGATGGAATGATTATAGGCTCAGTTTTATTGCCCGTAGCTCCAGGTTGTTAATGCAGAGATTCTTCTCCATATCAAACGGGAGGCCCCTCTTTGTGAGCTCTTTCTTGTTGGCTCTCCAACACACCATTAAAATATCTGTTGTCATGACATTCCATTCTCTTGAGGTTCGATGAAACACACAGTAGCGTCTTTTTGAGTTCTCTTGCTACCAGGCCTATGTTGCATAATCCAGTCATTTATTGCCATTGTTAGCCTAGTTCCTGTTATATGCGCCTCTTTTTCAAAGCCCACAAAGGAGTATCAGCCCAATGCAGGATGACATTAGGCCCAGAAGAGTATTGCTTAGTCTGACAGAAGCTGTTTGCTTGGCCTGGTGTTTTTGTGTCCTATACATTGAAGAGAATGCAAGTTGTGTTTCCAGGATTGCCTCTAAGAACTGTTCGCCATTTTGCTAGGTGGACTGAAAAATTCTTGGTGTTCAGTATCCAAGCAGTTTTGTGAAACAGGCTGAGACAGCATGCTGAAGTCTCCTTTGCCTTTTACCTTGATGGGTTTTGTAGTATAGTAACCAACCGAAGTGCTAACTGGGATTTGATATACAATCAAGGTTGAAGATTTATGAGCTACATTTCTGTCGACTGTTATTGAAAGGTAAAGCGCTGTTAGCGCAATATAAATCTATTCCCTTTACCCCTCTGGAGGGGGTGGCATTGATAAAAATGACGATTCTTCCATTGTTTAATTTTCATTTCTCAGCCTTACCCTGAGTGCTGAAAGCTGCATTTTCTAGAGATATAGAATCTATATCACATCTTTCATTTGGCAGGATAAAAGCGCCAGAGTAGCACTTACCAATGATATAGAGATGGTAGTTTTAGCTCTCCCTATTCTGCAGGAATATTATTGCGCATATTTTGCAAAATGTTTATTTTTTCGCATAATATCGGAGTTGTGTAATTTTTAATAATGACTTGATTAATCTGATTTTAAAATAATATAATATAATTGATATTTTCAAACAAACACGAAGGGCATCCCTAACCTCGCAAAGGTATCATCCCACCAATTGTCCTGCTCCTGAATCTGTATCAAGCCAAACAGGTCGATTTAACAACGCAAGGGCTGATGGGGTGGAAATGTCATTGGACTTAACTGCAAATTGTAAAAGGGAAGAGTGGCCAAATCCGCCTTGTGTGACCCTTCCTGTACCTACTACTCTTGAACAATCGGATATCACCTGCCTCGCCCCTTATGTGTCTTTCAATCTCCCCCAAATTGAGCCACATGCGACGCCTTTAAAACCAGTGGGTGCGACTGTTTCCTTAATGCCTATGCCTATTGACCCCACCAGAGCCTTCCGACCATCTGACTCTGTCCTAAAAATCTTATCTTGGAACGTGGCTGGTCTTGGCCGCAATTTTGACATCCCCGAATGGAACGACTTTTTGGAGCCCTTCCACATCTGTCTTCTACAGGAAACCTGGTGCTTGGAGCCAAGACATCGAGTGGGATTTACCACCTTTTTTATCCCAGCAGCCCAGGAACAAGGGTCCAAAGGTCGCCCGTCAGGTGGACTTATCATATGGATCAGCATTGCTTTAGGCTACAGGGTAAAAGAAAGAAACACCCAATCTTTGGACCTCCAGTGGCTAACGGTAACATGCAAAGGGGAAAGAAATATGGAAATCTTCAACATCTACTTGAGGGGTGCCAAAGGCGGTGCATCCCATTTACCATCCACAGGTCTAAACCGCAACCTGGCTGCCTGTGATGCAGATTCACATATAATGCTTGCAGGGGATTTCAACTGCTGTTTCGAGCCCTTGGCCAGTGAAGACATCTTGGACACTTTTGAAGAGGACAACAGGAGAGGTATTCCGATTCTGAACCTTGACCCGATTCCTAAATGGTCGCAAAACGCAATAGAGATCAATGCCTTGTGCATGGAGCACAATTTGCGACCGACAAATGGCCGATCCAAATCTGACCATATGGGTGCCCACACTTACAATAGACAAAACCACACGTCTAGGATTGATTACATCATGCTCAATTACAACCTTTGGCAATATCACCTAGATATGGAGGTTATAGTGTCGGTCGATAGCGATCACAACCCATTATCGCTATCTATTTCAGCCCCTTGGCAGGTTGGAAGGCAAGGCCTAACCGGTCATAAGTGGAAATCCTCTCATGAAGTGGTCCCCACAAATTGTAGCAGGCGTTTAAAATGGGCAAAAGTTTCAGCCGACGTGACAAGGATGGCCCAAGCTGGGGCAATTTTGGAAGAGGTGGAGCACCGGATGAGCCCTTCAAGTCAAAACGATAACAAAATCCTACCTCTATTTACTGAGACTGTACTCGCGCTGAGCGATGTATTTATTGTTCCCCAAACTACTCGAAGGGGTCCCCCAATATCCTTGCTCAAACAGTCAGAGAAATGGTACACTCAAAAATGTCGTGAGGCTAAAAAGGAACTTATTGAGACACTAAAAACCAAAGACGCGGTTGCTATTAGGGCTGCCAGAAAATTTTATAAAAAAATCATAACAGAAGCTAAACGGACTTATGATTTTAACTTTTGGGGAGAACTAGTAGAGGCCAGTACTAGGAAGGATGCTAAGAGGTTTTGGGACCTACTAAGATCTAGGGAAAAGCCCATTGACCAGCAGCTAACTTGTAACATCGTAGGGGGAGCATGGTTTGACCATTTTTCGCAACTGTACTCCGTTCCCTCAGGCCCATCCCAGGTAGCTTGCCCACACATGGGCTTAACAATTAATCTCCCGTCCCATGATGGCCTATTCACCATCTTAGAAGTAGAAAGAGCAATCCAATCCATCGTCCCGAACAAAGCAGCAGGACCAGACGGAATCCCAGGAGACCCAATTAAGAACTATCCCTCTCCTTGGAGTAGATTAATTTCCTCGCTTTTGAATGAAGTGATGTTGGGCGGAGTCTTTCCCGAATCATGGAGGGGCGCTGAGGTCGTACCTATTTTTAAAAAAGGCTCCAGGGACGACCCAGCAAACTACCGCCCAATCAGTTTATTAGATTCTTCTCAAAAGGTAGCAGGAAAGGTGGTATTGGGCAGGATCATCGAGTGGGCAGACAATAATCATATCCTATCAGATCTCCAAGCAGGCTTCAGGACAGGTACGGGTACAATCGAGCAGACGTTCCGTCTCCTGATGATTTATTGGAAAGTGGTGGTGCTGGGAGGGGGCAGTCTGTATCTAGTCTTCATTGACCTGCGGACTGCTTTCGACCTGGTACCACGCACGCTTCTATGGAACGTCCTCGATGGGTTAGGCCTCCCCCCCTATCTGCTGTCACTGCTTGTAAAATTTCATGATAGGAATTTTGCCCAAATTAGATGGGGTTCACAGGGAGAGAAAACACCTCGTATCCCCGTGGACAGAGGCGTCCGCCAGGGGTGTGTGCTTGCCCCCACTCTGTTCTCCCTCTATATCAACGGAGTGGTGGAGCATCTTCTAAAACAACCATCAGACGCACCCACCCTGGCTGGAAGGAAGATCCCAACGCTTCTGTTCGCGGACGATACCCTCCTAATTTCAAAATCACCAATGGGCATCCAATTGTTGCTTTCCAGCTTTCAAACCTTCTGCAATGAAAAGGGCTTGGCCATAAATATAGGTAAAACCAAGTTTTTAGTTCTTAATCCGCCCAAAAAATCTGTAAATCTGTAAAGAAAAAAAAAATAATGACTTGATTAATCTGATTTTAAAATAATATAATATAATTGATATTTTCACATTGGTTAAATCCCCAAAGAAAGTTTATTGCAAGAGTTCATATTGATTTTTAAAAGACAGATGGATTTTTTAAAATTACTATTAAATTCCTTATATTAATGCTGCTACGTGTGTCTCTTATTTGGTACGAGGTAGATTATTGATCAAAGCACTCTATCTAAATGGGAGGCACAGAGTTTCTCCAAGGTGATGGATTTTATCTTAGGGGAAAGGTGGAAATCCTGGTTTGAAATAAATGCACAAATAGGGAAAACTATTGGTTGAAGTGTTCTTATAATAGCTTAACTCTAAAACTAAAGACAATAGATAGACGTTCACTATTAAGCAACAACGGTTTAGTTATTAATCGAATAGAGATCTCAGCGTTAAATCACAATCAATCTCTTCCATTGGAGAGTGGTTTGAAATAATGAAGAAAATGAAAACGAACGTTATTATGCGCTACTCAATACTCAATGTGGAGGGATTGTAAGGTTTAATATAATCAGGCCCGAAATTTGGTTGATTAAAGGTTTTGAGAATTCGGGTGGGGGGAGGATTGTTGGTGGGATGTAGGAAAGGGAAAACTATTTAGCTTTCCATGGTTCCGGGAGCGAAAATGAGTAACTATATTGTTTCAGGTGAAGGTTGTATATGTCTTAGGTTTTTGTTCTGTAAAATTATATTTAGACAGGTCTTCATGGAGTTAAGGTATTGTTGGTGTCAAAGATACTGCACTTGTGTAAAACAGCCTTTTTTGTTAGGATAGCCCCTATGAAACTGTATGAAATTTTATGAAATTGCTTGGGGCGGTATTGGATTTTATAAAATTTTAAAACAATTTTTGTCCTTTTTGTGTAATTTAATGCGGTTTTAAATCTGGATCTGTGATAAAAAAACAAAAACCTTTCTGCTTATTATTACCCCAGATTGACTGGTTCACCTTGGTGAGCACGAAGAGAGTGAGAGAGAAACGTTGTTTATTTAGACCATGGTCTTTAAACAATACATAAAACACGAATAAGATCCACATGATAATGACTACAATAATTATGTAAGAGATAGATAAGCAATTTAGTATACATAGAACAAAATGTAACCCCCAAAAACCTTCATGATTCATTTAGCACCGTTTGCAATGGTCTACATCCGTAAAATTCCTATTAGTGGAAAAACGTTTAAAAACAGTGCCCCTCCTTTAGTAACTCCCATACATAATCTTTTGTTGCTTTCAGGAATTTTCCTAATGCAATTGTAATGTCTAAGGATGGCAAATCAGTAAATAGACAAACTGCTTAGGCATGTGAATTAACCTTGTATTTTAAAAATATTGGACATAAAAACAATTTCCGTATGGCTAAAATCAATGTGCAATCAAGCAATATGTGCAAAATATTATTTCTTATTCCTAGCCCGCATATACAAATACCATCTAATTGAATCAGTGCAGCCTTTATTTTTTCTTCCGTCTTCCAAGGGTTAATACCAACACGAACCTTTAGAATTTCGTGTGTTAACCCTTTATTGGGCAGAATATCCAAATATGGGAACCAGGCTGCATTTTCCCATGAGCTTTTTAACCACTTGTCCGAATTTTTCTCGCTCATATAATCTAGGTCTTGAGATCTTGAATGTAGTAGCCCATGGTCTCTAAGCATTCTTTTAGTTAAGTCTACTTCCAGGGATGGCTGCGAAAGACTCACCTTGTGGTGCACTACTATATTCTGGAGGGCTCTTCTTACATCCTTTGCCCACCCAAGGCTACTTGTTTGAATCTCCTCTCTGCACCAGAGTGAGACCTTCTGCGCACCACCTGGGTCATGGCATTTCCAAAATCTTACTAAAGCCATTTTGGTCTGTACGCTCCATGCTATTAGCCCTAGCTCCATTCTGATCGCTTGGATCATTGTACAGCTTGATAGAGACAATACCATTTTTAAAATCTTTCCTTCCTCACAATCCCACCCACATTTACCACTCAGGTAAAGAACTTCAGCCCCCTACAATACTTGCGGGGGGATCATTGCTTCAAATGCCTTTACCATAGGTCTGTGCGAAATATCACCATATTCTTTATTGAATTTTTTCAGCCCTCAAACTGGCGAGAAAGCTTTCTCTGCTTGGGCCTCCAAGTGAGTGCTCCATTTTAACGCGCTATCAAACCAGAGGCCTAAGTATCCATATTCTTTGACTGTTTCCAGTTTGTCTTGTCCTAAAAACCAATTAAAACTTTTGCCTTGATTTCAAAAGCATAAAACCTTTTGTTTTTTGCATATTTACAGTTAAATACCCATTATTCCCTCGGTTGATGTCTTACTATTTAAACTCGACTCCAACAGGCTTCTCTTAACCTTTGCCCTTTTTTATAGACCTCCTGCTTACCTACCGTATTTTCTTTAGCTATTCGGCAGTATGGTTGCCGGGCTGGCAATAAATCATGCCAAAATCCTTATCATAGGGGACTTAAATTTTTGGCCCCATGATCAGTGCGAAAGCACCTGCTCGAAGGATTTCACAGATCTGCTAAATGGCCTTAACTTTACCCAGCACATCAACGCTGCCACTCACATTAAGGGCCATATCTTGGACCAGGTCTGGTTTTCAAACTTGGATATTTTGAACCTTCAGATTTCCCCTGGTGCCTGGTCGGATCACTTTTTTATTTCTTTTGCTCTTCCCATAACCGTCACTCCCAAATCCTGTACCCCTGACCCCCTCGCAATCAGGAACTGGAGTCGGGTAGACATTCCTTCTTTCTTTCCCTTGCTGCCTCCATACCTAGTCCCCCCCAGCCTCCTGGACCACCACTCTCAGTTCACACCCAGGCTGAAGACATCAACACTTGGTTGGCCGAGGCAAGGGATATTTTTGCTCCTTTGAAAACACTTAAAAACAAACAACCACATGACGCCCAGCTCTGGTTCACCAAGGACCTGAAAGAGAAGAAACTTGCTCTTCGTCAGACCGAGTCTAAGTGGAGATCGGACTACTGCCCCCTAAATAAAATCATCTTTCTCACTGCTCCTAAAGACTACAAATCCGCCATTCTTGTAGCCAAAACCTAATATTTTTCCGCAAAAATCTTAATTCTTCAAACAAAGCCAAAGAAATCTTCTCAATAGTGGAATAGTGGATGAATTAGCAAAACCCGATCGTGTCTCCATTAAGCCTGTCATTACAGTCCCTTTGCCACTCTATTAACAGTTATTTCATTGAGAAGATAATTAAAATCAAAACCAGTATTCCCAAAACTGTTTTAATCCCCAAAACTGTTTTAATCCCCAATCTTGGCAATCTATCTGGAAACCCCTTGTCCTTTTCACCTCTGATCACAGGAGGTTTTCTTTTCTCTTCTTAGTAAAGTTTGTTCCGGCTCCCCACGGGACAGCTGCCCCCTCACATTGCTCGTAAGATATTTCTTAACCTCCTTGACCCACCAATTTCCCTCTTGAACAACTCTTACCTCTTGGGTGGTCCCTTTCTCGTTCCCCCATCCTCAACAAACTGGGAGCTGACCCTGAGGTACTTAGTAACTTCCCCCCTATTTTGTTGCTTCCCTTTTTGGATAAAGTCCTGGAGGCCTTTGTAGCAAACTGTCTCAGGACCTTCGTGGAAAATTCTCACTTCCTAGACCCCCATCAAGCGGGGTTTAGGCCTCAACATTCCACCAAGTCTATTGCCCTGGCGGTTCATGATGAACTCAGAAAGGGGGCCGACCAGAACACCTCACAAGTCTGAGTTCAGTTTCAGTCGGCTGATCTTCATCCATTCTGCGACGTCTCTCATTCCTTCCTGGAGGTTGGCTTTGGCGGTGGCTGGGTCATTGGTGAGGGATAGGATCAGCTGGGTGTTGTCGGCGTAGGAGATGATGTTGAGGTTGTGTTGGCGGGCGATGGCTGCGTGAGGGCTCATGTAGATGTTGAAGAGGGTGGGGCTGAGTTAGGATCCTTGCGGGACGCCGCAGATGACTTCAGTGGCCGCGGATCGGAACGGGGGGCGGCGGACTCTCTGGGTTCTTACGGCGAGGAACGAGATGATCCACTGCAGTGCCGCTCCTTGGATTCCGGTGTTGCTGAGGCGTTGTATCAGGGTGTGGTGGCATACGGTGTCAAAGGCTGCTGAGTGGTCCAGGAGGATGACAGCAGCTGTTTCCCCGTTGTCGAGCAGGGACCTGATGTCGTCGGTGGCTGCGATGCGGGCGGTCTCGGTGCTGTGGTTTGCTTGGAAGCCGGACTGTGAGGGGTCGAGGGATCCGTTGGTCTTGAGGAAGACGGAGAGTTGTCTTTTGACGGTCTTCTCGATGACTTTGGCTTGAAAGGGGAGGAGCGAGATGGGGCGGAAGTTCTTAAGGTCCGTGGGGTCCGCAGTGGGTTTCTTCAGGAGGGCGCTCAGCTCTGCATGTTTCAAGCTCTCCGGGAATGTGGCGGATGCGAAGGAGCTGTTGATGATGTTCCGGAGTTGGGGTGCGATGATGGAGTCGGCTTTGTTGAAGATGTGGTGTGGGTAGGGGAGCCGGAGTGGATGGTGTTCATCATGCGGGTGGTGTCTTCGGTGCTGACAGAGGTCCAGGTGCAGAGGGTGGTGGTGGGGGGCGCTGGTTCGGTGTTTGGGTGCGTGGTCAGTGCGCCGAGGCGGATGTGTAAGTCGGTGATCTTGCGGTGGAAGAACGAGGCGAGAGAGTCGCAGAGGTCTTGCGAGGGGGTGATGTCGTTGTTGCAGGTGCTGCGGTTGGAGGGCTGAAAAGCTCCTTGCTGTTGTGGGTGTTGTTGTCCAGTCGTTCTTTGAATGCTGTCTTCTTGGAGGTGGGGATCAGCTGGGGGTGTTTGCGGGTGGCGTTCTTGAGGGCGGTCATGCGTTCTGCTGTCTGCTGTCTGGTCGTGGCGCCAAGCTTTCTCGAGGGTGCAGCAGGTTTTCTTGAAGTTTTTAGGCCGTTGGTAAACCACAAGGCTTCCCTGCTGCCGGGTCTGCTGGGAGGGTTCTTCAGTGGTGCGAGTTCGTCAGCGCAGTCGGTGAGCCACTGTGTGAGGTTGCGGGTTGCTTCGTCTGGGTCCGTCGTGATGGTGGGAGGGTTCTGGCTGAGGGAGGTGGTGAGCTGGTCGGCGGTGATCTTGCTCCAGCTTCTGCGGTGAACCTGTTGCGGGTGGTGGTGGGTCGTGGTTCTCCTGAAGTTGAAGTGGACGCAGCTGTGGTCTGTCCAGTGTAGTCCTGTGGAGTGGCTGAAGGAGATGTGCTTGCTGGAGGAGAAGACGGGGTCAAGCGTGTGGCCGGCGTAGTGGGTGGGGGTGTTCACCAGTTGCTTGAGCCACGGTGACCTAAAAACATAGTCTATAGGACAATTTTGAGTTCACTGTTTAAAAGTTTTCCTTGCGGGGCAGTCTTGGGCTATCCGGTCATTTAAGCAAAAAAGACTTTTTGTTGCTAGGTAATTTCAGGGAACTTCGCTTGATATATGTCATATGACGCCAAGATATCTGTGTACCAAAGATCTACCAGCTTTAGGTTTAGTTTGATTAAAATCTCCCACTAAAAAAATTAAATCTGAGCCATATTTATCACAAAGTGAATCCATGTCATTTTTAAAATAACCCATTTCAACCTTATATTCCTCCTGGGAACCACATTGCATGTATACATTTAAAATCAACATATTTTCATACTTCTTATCAGCAAACATTGTGGTTATTCTGCAAACAAGCAACGATTTACAAGTAGCTAAAGTACATTCTTTACTACCTTTGTAGATACTATTGTCAGGAAGCCACCTGCTGAGCGGCCAGACCTTGTTCTTAATGCCGGACGATAGTTGTCGAAACCCTTCAACTACCGTGGGGACTCCACATAGCCAGGTTTCTTGGATACAAATGACCTCATTATTTTTTGAAAATTCATGTATGAGTTCTTGCTTTATTTGGTTTCCTAGTCCATTTATATTCCAAGAAACCAGTTTTATGCCATGTAGCTGTCCCGTTACCTATTCTATGTCGCTAAGTAGCCCAATTGTCTCGGATTCCTCGGAAGGCCCAGCAGGGCTTGTACTATAGCTCCAGTTCTTCCATGCTTCCACAAAGTCTGAATTATTTATAACTATATTGAGATTTTCCAAACCTAAATCTACTTCTCTTTTCTAATAATCTCAATTTCCTCTTTCCTAGACCAGCGTGATACTTTAGAAGGCTTTCTTTTGCGGGACATTGTGTTCGATCACTACCTCTTCTTTGGGTACTAGCCTAATCCCTTCTTTTAAAATCTCTCTCTCTCTCTGCCTTCCCCTCAGCAATTTTTAGCAGGTCAGACTAGACTTGTACCCTGGTAAGCTCATTACCGTCAATGGTTGCTAGAAAACCCACTTGTCTGAGATCTTTTGATCCTATTCCTTTCAAGTTGGGACAATGGGCAAATGAATTAATGAGATGGGACCTATTTAAATACGATCTCTTCTTCGTTTTCCCCCTCCCCTTCCCATTTTTGCTAGTGCAAAATATAGCCATCTGTTCCTATTAGCCTCCTCTCCTTTCAATCTGGGTCCTCTCAGGAGCTGTAGAGTTTTATTTCTGGCCCCTTCCTCCACGCTTTCTTTAAGGGAGGTAGTTAAAGCGGGTAATTTAGCTACATTAGGTGATATGAGTTTTATTGGTTTGTCTTGAGGATTTTGTTTACTGCTGAGTTCTGTACGCGAAGCTCAGTGACTGTGCTTTTGCAGCAATGTTTCTTTTTTGATATAGAAGGGACATATTTTTGCTTATTGTAATCCCCAGGTATTTGTATGAAGTTGTTTCCTCAATGTGTTTGTCCTTTGTATACCACTTGAAAGATCATCTACTTGCGCCCGCCAATCTCACCACTTTTGTTTTTTTGGTGTTTAATTCCAGACCTTCACTGTCAAAATAGTCTGTTAATTTGGATATTATTCTTTGGAGGCCTATCGGTGTTTGACTTAAAACTACAATGTCGTCTGCATATTTTAGAAACTGGATGCATTTGTTGGCCAATTTTTGTGGGTGTCCGTTCACGTTCTGCAGTTGGTTTTCCAAATCTGCCAAATATATATTAAAAAGGCTTGGAGAGAGCACGCAGCCCTGTTTGAGGCCATTTCTTATTTTTAATTCTGCGGATATTCTTCTCCCATCACCAAGCTTTACTTTTGCCCACGTTCCGCTATACAAGGCTATTATAATATCCATTAAAGCCGGCGGCAGACCCCAAGTTTCCAGTTTTTTCCATAGGCGTTGTCTTGGAACGCGATCGAAGGCGGATTTCAGATCTATATAGCAGGCTATTAATCCGGTCTTCCTTTTTCCCGCTCCTTCGATTAGTAGTGACAATGCTGAAAGATTGGTTGTGCAGCCCATACCTTCCATAAAACCCGTTTGGAATTTGGGTACTATTTTGTTTTCATTTATCCATTGACTGAGGTGAATCAATATACAAGATGCAAAGAGCTTTGCCTCTACATCAATTAAATCTATTAATCTGTAGTTCCCGGGTTCCATTCTGCATCCGTTTTTGTGTATTGGGTGGAAGATGTTACCCTTCCAGGACTGTGGTATCTTTTTTTCTTTATAAACATGATTGAATAGCGGAGTCAGGTATTTTGCCCAAAAGTCAGGATCTTGTTTAAATAAGGCGTTTGGCATCCCATTTGGGCCTGCTGCTCCTTCCGCTTTCAGTTTTTTTATTAGGGTGGTTGTTTGTTTAACAGTTGTCAGAAGTGTCTGTTCCTCTCGGTGTGCACTTTCATGCTGATCATTTTTTCTTTGTCCAGTTTCTGTTTCTTTTGGTCCAAACTTTTTTTGAAGTCTTTATTTATTTCTTTGTCGCTATGCTTCCTGTGGATGTTATATAGGCTTTCAATATAATCGGCCCATGTTGTTTTGCTTATTCCGATGTTGTGTTGTCCACCTGTTCCTTTTGATAGTTTATTATTTGTGTTCCAAAATTCTCCACTATTTGGTAGTTTACTTGTTCTTAGTAAATCTTCCCATATTTTCTCCATGTACATTTTTTTCGCTTTTCTGCATTCTTCTTTATATTCTTTTCTCATTTTTTGTATATCGTTGTTGTCTGCTTCTTTTCCTAACCTCTTGTCTGCAGCCTTTGTTCTTAATTTTTTCGCGACTTCACTTTTTTTATCTTAGTTTAGTGTTGTACCACGGCTCTTTGTTAGCTTTGTGTCCATAAATTACGGATGTATTTACTGAGAATTTTCCTAGCACAAATTTATGTAAGTTCTCCCATTTTATTTCCAGTGATTGATTTTCAATGGTCTCCATAGCATTTGCATGTTCGTGTACCAATTCCATTATCTCCTTTTTTATAGGACCCTTACATTTGATTTTCTTCAGTTTGTGTATTTCCGGAATTGCGGTGAGAAATTCTATCTGTGTTTTCTCTTCGATGTTTTTTCTCAGTATGGTCTCTTGTGGAAAGTGACCGCTCTCCGGTCGGGTTCGTATTTCAAAATGGACAACGTTCTTTTTTTAGTTTGTTACTAGTTACAGTGAAATCTAGTGTGGAGTTCTTTTTTCCACTAGAGAAGGTGATTTTTGCGGGTTGATCTCCCTTCATGTTTCCATTTAAGATTGTTAATCCTAGTGATTCCAGTTTGTTCCATATCTTATGGATTTTATTCTTGTCCTGCTTGGCTTTTATTATATTACTGTTGAAATCACCTGAGATGAGGATAGGCGAGGTGACCTTATTAGTCCCTTATAACCAGTTAAAGACTGTAGGGATTGATTAAATAAATTTACAGAGTCCACCGTATGTTCGTCAAAGATTAGAGAGGAACCCCCCCTTCCATGATTCTTCCCCTTCTTCGGCATCTGGGGACTTGGCTGGTGAAAAGACCCTTTTAAAGTGTTTCCCCACAAAGTCTTTAAGGGAGTTTGATGCTGTGCCTCCCGTGCCTCCCTTGCAACCCCCTTGCGATGACTTCTTAGTAACTTTCTCTTATTTCTTCTGTCCTAGTTTGTATTTAGGTTTTGCCCCTGGCCCCGCTAGGCTCTCTCCTAAAGCTTTGATTTGTAGGGGGGACTTTTTGCTTCTGTACAAGACCCAGTGTGCTTTAATTCTTCCTGGGGGCCATTTTTAAGCTCTTTGAATTATATTTATAGTTTGTTTCACAATATCCCACCTGGCGCTACCTCCTGTTTCCAGACACAATACTCAGGACGGGGGAGGGGGGAGGCAATAATACTGGTAGGGGGAAAGAAAACTGTGTTATACACTTACCTCTGTTGTGCCTTGTATATGCGCCTGCACCCGTGCCCTGCCCCACTTTCACTTCCTTATTTAAGTGCGAAATTCCTCTTTATGAAAAGTTCTTCTTTATGAAAATCTCACTTTGTAATTAGAGCGAGCATAACAAATGGCTTTCTGCACTATTTTTGCTTACTCGCCGCTTTTAGGCTTGGATGGAGGTCCTCTTCAATGTACACCTCACTTCTCCATCACCACTCTCTTCTCTCCACCCGTCTCTCTCCTGCTGGTGCAGCCGGCTACACTTAACCTCGCATCTCACCCAGAAGGCTCGGGCTTCTGCAGGTCACCAGCTCGGCGTTTGGAGCGGCTTTGGGGAGGCGTTTAGAGAGGTTTTTGGCTTAATTAGGCGGCTTGATTAGGCGCGGAACTGCGTCTCTTCCGAGCTTTTTCTAAGCTCCAGGGTATCAAGTTTCCCCACGCACGATTACTTGCGTCTCTCCAGCTCTCGCGCCTCGCTTCTTCCCACGTCGTCACGTTGTGTCAGGGTCACAGGTCAGAGTGCCCGTAAGCCGTATGCAACAACAGAGCACGGACAGTTGTTCCAGAAATAATGTCCTATTGTTTCACTGTGCAAAAATAGCAGTGCATCAGACAGTCAATTCCTTTCTACCTCCTATATAAATATACATGTCGGCAAGAAATAATAATATCTGATTGACTCAGATTCTTGGTTGTCTGGTACGATGCATTAGCGTGTAAACATTAACCCTTCTGTTTTCAAAACAACGAAAACAGTGGCCAAATTCACTATATGCTAACTCAGCAAATCTGTTCTAAACTTTTTACCCATTGCATACCTGCAGTTCAAAACAGTAGTGATTGGCTGGAGTTCTTCAGCAATTAGATGGAAACGTTTTAATGAGCAGTAGCGAAGGAGCAAAAAAATTGTTTCTACGTGCTGCCA
Source organism: Lissotriton vulgaris (assembly GCF_964263255.1). Classification (NCBI taxonomy): domain Eukaryota; kingdom Metazoa; phylum Chordata; class Amphibia; order Caudata; family Salamandridae; genus Lissotriton; species Lissotriton vulgaris. The sequence goes on from NC_141693.1 coordinate 1,137,483,834, forward strand.
TTTGCCAGAAGATTTTTTAGAAGGGTAATTGAAAATTTACCATGTAATAAATAAAACTTATTAGAAACACTAAATCAATGTTTATTTTCCAAATGTTTTTGGGATTAGCAGGAATTCTTATTAGGCAAGCAGAAGCATAGTTTGAGGCAGGAGAGAACATGTCTAAAATAACCTTATCAACCAGAATCCCCAAATATCCAAACATCATGAAAGACCGGAAATAAGAGGTCAGGATCCCATGAGATCTGCCATGCAACCCTCAGATTTTAGTAAATAGTCCACTCCCTATTCCAGGCACACACAACCTAGTAATCGATTGATCTGGTAGCAGAACATGACCCCCCCCCTCCCTCCCCGGTATTTAAGGCAATTAGTATCCCGAGTACACAATTCACATATGACATGAGACCCAGACTTTAAGTTGGGTAAATGTTGTGTGCAATGTGTTAGTTCGCCACTCACAATCATGACTTAATATTTATGGCTTCGGAGAAAACTATTATGGTCTCACTGGCTACAGTTTAAAACCACTGCAGTGACATGTGGCAAGAAAGTGTTTTCCAAATAGGAAACCTACATTTATAAACTAAGTCAACTCCAAATAGGCTTTGTAAGCCCCCACATTCTCTTACTCATCAGTTGTCAAAAGTCGATTGTCATTGTTTAGGCCAAGCTACATTGTTCCAGAACCACCCTGACAGAAAATAGATTTTCACAACTCAGACTGGGAACATGGTAGAATAAATTGACTGTTCCTTTTTGCATGTTATTAAGCTTGACTCATCGTGAAAGATGTTTAATGAATAGTTTTTAAAAGCCCTTTTAAAAAGTGCACTTTGTGCTACCTGAGAGCAACCTGTATTAAAAACCCATTTGCCTGTTTATCCCCACCCCAGAATGTCTAATCAACATTCAAGTACAGATGTGAACGACTGGCCTGCTAGAGAACAATATGGCTGCTTCTTGGAGCAGGAAGGCTGAACTGATGTTTCGAGTGACAATTTAGCAGGGATGAGCTATCAGGGAAGAAACTGATGGCAGCAAGAAACCACCACCACCACAACTGTTCCTTTCAGGCGGAGACCTCAAATGTCAGTCACAGGAACAGAAAATATTGTCTGTCACAACCTGTGGGGAAACTAGTTTTTGCATTAACATTAATTTCAAGTATACCAAAATTCACAGGCTGACTGATTTAAGAGATTACAATTAATCAGTCGCATCTTAAAAGGATTCAGACCACCAGTGGCACCATACTAATACATTAAGGATCTACCCAAAAAGAGAAGAAAAGAAGGAACAAGATTGCGCCTTATTTTGGGGAAAGAAGGCTGAACAGATCATGACTCCCGCTGCCAAGCCCAAGTGAAACTGCTCTGCAAGGTTCTTCTGGCCGTCCATTTCTGCTTCAGGGACACAAAATGCAGTTGAGCTTTCTGCTCTGAGAAAGAACCAGCTGACTAGCTTGGACTGGATATTTAGAGAAAGGATAAAATACAGTCGCTAGAGGCATGCCTTAGGATCTGGTGTGCAAAGCAGGCTAGGAGTGACTCTTCCAGCTTCAAGAAACCTTTGGGACTTAGTCATTTTTTTTATCCTCCAGAGGAACGGAGTGGGGTGCAGAAGTTATCTCTGGGAAAGTGCACTCTTGACCTGGAAGACCACACTTTTTCTTGTTTGGAACATTTTGTAGGGAAGATAAAGACTACTGTGGAGCCTTGGGTTGTAGGAAGCTGGCATCGTGAAGACCTGTTTGGCATCAGTATTCAGCCTTACCCAGTTGGAATATTTTGAGAATCAAAAAAGTTGAATAAGTGTGTAGGTAACATATAGGTCAGGTACTAGAGGGCAGTTACCCATTTGTGAAGCAATATAGGTCAGGTACTAGAAGGGAGTTACCCATTTGTGAAGGAATATCAGGGACAATGAAATCTGACCATGTCCCACTGTGAGCTTTTGGCACTGGAACATGAAGGTTTTAGTGGGTGCTTGTTGACGCGTTGGTAAACCCTCATTGGCTTAAAAACCCTCGCTTGCCCTACTGGAGGATTTTTAGAACAGTGCTAGTAACAAAGTCTCGTAATAAATTATTTTTTTATAAATATTACCCATGAGGCTTATCCAAACCCTTCTCCCAACGGTAATTGTATGAAGCCCTAGGGTTTACATTGACATTTAAAAGTGCTTTTTTCTTTGCTACTTTATGCCTTAAAACGTTAAAAATGCAACTCTTTGATTATCTCTTCCTTATTAGATACTAACCATTTTAGTATTTCCTTATTTAGCTTTCTTGATTTTCTAAATTTATTTGTGTATTGTGTTGTGTTCTTAGACTATTGGTGTTCGGTACTGCTTGAATTCACACGCTTTTCTATGTCCGCCATCCACTACCATTATCAGAAGACTTATAGACTACAAATGATCGGATCAGGTGATGTTATTTCTGTTTACTCGTAATGGCGGCAGTTCATTGCATTGTTTAGCAGCATTGTGATGCATTCTCTAGTTGCAACAGAGTAGGAGATTGCCAAGGACTGAATACTGCATAAGTGTTTATTAAAAACTGATTGCTCTACTCATACCTTGAAATAAGCAGAAATTGTAACCTAGCAGAAGAGAAAAACACTACTTATGTAAATATGTTCATTTGTTACATGAGCACATATTGAGTTTTTATTTGTCATTTCCCCTTAGGAAAGTTTGTTTGCTTGTGCGCAGGATCCCACTTCTCCTTTGCGTGATCCCAGAATTGAGTCTGAAAGCAGGAAGAGAATAATGCTGACAGATTTGCAGAGCATTGACCTAAAAAAGGGAGCAGAGATACAGGTATCCCAACATGTTATCTCTCACTAAATATCAGCAACCGGTATCTTTGAACATAATTTTCCACTGTGGCTTTTGAATTTTTTACATCATTTTACTTTTAACTTGTTAGAAAATGGTAACCATGTTTAAGATTCGGAAGTATATGTTCCAATATTAATAACTGTAATTTCCATTTTGGTCTTAATTGCAAACGTGCATTTCATCTTTAGTGCACTTAATGTTGCTTTTGTGAAATTCAGTTTTTTATATTTTTCTTCAGGGCACTGTTTTAGGATTCAAGAGTCCAAGTGAATTTTTTGTGCAGATTTACTCTGCTGAAGCTGCAGAACATCTAAGCAATGTTTCGCTAACTCTGAAATCAATGTACAACAACAAGACTGCCGGTGAACTTTATAATCCAGTTAAAGGAGAAGTCTGTGTTGCAAAATATTCTGTAGATCAGGTAATGTACAATTAACTTTTGCTTGGCAGATTGACAACTTGTGTTTAATCATGAAAGGTTGTTTTTGAAAATTGTCGTCTAGCAAATAATGTCTTCCGCGGTCGCCACAGGAAGCTATTAATATATGTATTATTTTATACAAAAGTGTACACAGTAGTGAAACTGAGTATGTGTGTTGACATTACTATTCAATGAAATGTCAAAAGTATTAAATCTAGTATTCTACCATTTGACTTGCATACGTATTACCCATTTAACATACTAAAATGTTCTGTAAGGTGCATAAATGTGAACAAGCCAGCATGCCACATGCTTTAGACTGTCTTTAGATCTTTTTATTAGAGTTATCAAATAGAATCACTGGATGCATTACTTCACTTGCAGGATGAAGTAATTGTTGGCTGTTTATTAGAGCACTGTCATTGCCACTGTATAGCGTAAGCCACATCAGGATTTACAATAATGGAGACAGCCAGATGTACCATAGTGACAGGGTTCAAGTATTCAGTTTACCCTATTGGAAGACTAGGGCACTAGGACAAGGTCATGAGAAGCAGTCCTTGTAAAGTTAATGGGTACGCGGTGCAATAGCCTTGGACTACTCTTTTCAACACATTTCTTTCATTTATGTTAGTTTAAATGAATCAACTGAATATGCCTACTTATCATCCCTGCATATTTTGCCTTATTCCCAGCCCAGCTCCAGTGGACAGTAGGACTGGTTTGGAAGCTGTGGGGTGATTTTGCAAATGTGGGGAATAATGGAGATAATAGAGGTTCATTATTTCTGAATGCTTGCTGTGTGATTAAAGGGAACTTGACACAGAAGCTAATTAAAAAAAAAACCTTAAAGCCCCCCAAGAACGGGTAAATCTGATACTGTTATTTGTAGTTTCCTTCCCTTAGAAGTTCCCCAGGCGTCAGTCTGGATCTGGACATTTCTTTCTTCAGCAGTTCCCCTGAGTGTTGTTAGGTGGTGTCGGTCGGGGTTTTGGTTTCCAGGATGACGTTGAGGGAACTACACAGACGACCATTCTCCCCAACCCCCCTGCCCGTGCCAGCCTTGCGCTGATCTAAAGAGAGCTACGGTTAGCAACATTTTGGCAAATTTTCTGTAGGTTTTTGTTGCCATCTATTTATGAGTTGTAGGCTCCTGGTGTGTCAAGGATGTTCCCAGTAAAGGACCTGCTTCAAGTCATACGGTTCCTGCCACTGAATGATGTCCGTTACAGATCCGCACCTCATCCACCTTTGGTGTCTGGAGAGCAACCATGACCCAGAGGCGTGCTCCGAGTGCCAGGCCATGAACTTTGCGGGAGTGATCCTTAAAGCTGCTGGAGGCCCGGTGCTCGGCTCCATGTTGAACCTGTTTTTGTTTGAGAGTAGGTTTCAAACAGGCACGGAGCCAACACTCCTTGCACTCAGTCGTCGGGGAGACTTTAGGTAAGTCGGGGAAGCACAAGAAGAAGTCGAAGAAGTACAGGCATTCTTAGACTTCTCCTGGTCGGCAGACGCAGGATCCTGAGCATTCGAGGCTTGAAGGCTCTGTTTCCTGTGCCTACTTCTGAGACGTATCTGCGCCTCTTTCCCTTTCTGGGAGCCAGAGTATCTCCTGCCCAGACCCAGAAGTTCTATAAGGCCTTGTATATCATCTTTGGGCATCCTGGTTGGTCTGGGGCCCTGGGACTTTGCAGGTGGCTCCACCGGGTCCCCGTAGATCCGTATCGAAACCGATCAATGTCACTAGACCTTCCCTGACATTCAACCCTTCGATGATGCTTCTGGCGGCAACTGTGCCCCCAATCGGCGCTGACCCCATCCGCATCCCCAAAGTGGACACTGAGCTGGATCGACGTCTATTCCGAAGCCGGAAGGTACCCTTTAACTGACCAGCCTTGAGGACCCGGACTGGCAAATGGACCTGGATGATGCCAGTGATGTGGACACTTCCCCTGACACAAGCTTGCTTTCTCCCCCTACCGTGGCTGAGGAGAGAGCTTTATGTGCTGTAAAGAGAGCACCCGAGGTCCTCTGCCTCGATCTCTCTACGGTGGCAGTCAGGACTACCCACCTGACAGAGGTGCTTCAGCCTGCGGCTTCCTCTTCTGAACCCCTTTTGCTGTTCAATGAAGCCCTCACAGACATCCTTCTGGGCACTTGGTCCAAGCCCAGCACTGGATCTCCTATGGATAGGATCATTGGCCACCGCCCGCTCCGGGCGACCCTGTGTTCCTGACCTAACACCCCTCCCATGAGAGCTTGGTAGTCCAAGCCTCATCATCAAAAGGTGCTTTCCCTTTTGCTCCCCCAGATCGCGAATCCAAGAAGCTGGACCTTCTTGGGAAGATGTTCTCTTCCTCCAGCTTGGCGTTGCGGTAGGTGAATACCGCATGCCTCTTGGGCCGATACTCCCATACTATGTAGAATACAGTAGCGCATCTGCTGTCTCAGTATCTGGAAGAGGCCCGGGCTGTTTTCTCTCAAGCAGTTGCAGAAGGGAGAGATGCAGCCAAATTCACCATACGATGTGGACTGGATACCACCTACTCACTGGGCAGAACAATTGCCACATCTGTAGCTGTTAGACGAACCGCCTGATTGTGGACTTCTGGCTTCTCAGGGGATGTCCAGTCTTCCTTGCTGGACATGCCCTTTTGATGGAACACGCCTTTTTGGCGACAAGGCAGAATCCATTCGTGAGAGCTTCAAGGAATCTCGAGCTGCCTTTAGTCACTTTCGTGGCTACGGAAGGGGTGCCCAATCAGGTCCTGTCCAGCCTAGCCATCAAATTCACGCAAGCTGTCCAGCCTCGCCGTGGACGTGGGACCAATCATCCTTGTGTGTTAGGGAGCCAATGTGTGGGCCAGTCCACCCTTTACTATGCCACTGCCTCCAAACCTTCCTAGTCCAATTTTCCAGGCCCATTACCAGCCAGTCAGAGGCAGGATCTGCCATCACTTCATCCACTGGCAATTCATCACGTCGGATAGGTAAGTTATGCAAATAGTCCAAAGGGGCTACTCCCTCCCCTTGAAGACTGCTCCTTCCTCTATGCCACCTTCTTATGACGGCATATCCGAGGATCATTTGGCACTTCTCCGCAAGGAAGTATCGTCTCTCTTGGCAGAGGGTCCCTCTGCCAAAAGTAAGTTGTGGTTGTTGTTTCTGCTACTTTCTGGTACCTAAGAAGGACAAACCTGCGTCCTGTCTTAGACCTTTAGACCCTCAACCACTTCATCAGAAAGGAGAAGTTCAAAATGCTCATCCTAGCCCAAATTCTGTCTGGATTCGACCCGGAGAATCCATGGTGGGTTTGGACATGCAGGACGCTCATTATCATATCCTCATCCTGCCAGACCACAGACTATACCTTTGGTTCACAGTGGGCCACAAGCATTTTCAGTTCACCATGCTCTGTACCCGTGCCTCTCGGGTATTCACAAAGGTAATAGCGGGGGTCGCAGCTCATCTGCACCAAACAGGGGTTCCAGTCTTCCGCTGTCTCGATGACTGGATGTAGTCTCCCACTTCTAGACTACGGCGGACCTCCTGCATTTGCTGGAGTTCACTATCAAAACGCCTAAGTCACACCTGACTCTCAGACGCTCCCTTTCATGGGGGCATTTGAGGACGCAGTGCAGTTTCGGGCCTGTCCTCCCAAGCAGCGAGTCCGGGATATTCTGGCTATGATACAGATGTTTCAGCCTCTATCGCGGATTTCAGTAAGAATTGCTCTGAGGCTGCTAGGCTTCTAAGCCTCATGGCCTCCTGCATCCTGCTGGTGGATCATGCTCAATAGCATTTAAGGGATCTACAGTGGCACCTGAAGTTGCAGTGGGCGCAGCATCAGGGGAATCTTTCTGACTACATTCAGATCTTGGAGATGAACTGCGCACTAACTGCAGTGGTGGCTAACAAACCAAGATTGGGTTAGAGGCAGATCCCTCTCCCTTCCCCAACCAGATCTAACAGTGGTGAAGGATGCATCACTTCTGGGATGGGGTGGCCACCTGGGAGATCAGAGGCATCCGGTCTCTGGCAGAGTCGGGCATCCATATCAGCCTTTTGGAGCTCCAGATGATCGACTTGCCCTGAAAGCATTCCTTCACTCTCTCAAGGGGAAAGTGACGCAGGTGTACACCAACACCACCACCACCATGTGGTTCTGCATCAACAGGGCAGGGTGGGGTTGAGGACCCTTTGTCAAGATGCTCTCTGCCTCTGGACATGGCTGGAACATCATGACATAAACCTAGTGGTTCAACATCTGGTGTGCTCTCTGAATGCCAGGGCAGAGGAGCTCAACCGTCTGTGCCTAGTTGAACATGATTGGCGTCTCCTTCTGGAGGTGGCGCAAGGTCTCTTTCAGAGGTGGGGAGAGCCTTGGTTAGATGTGTTTGCCTCCGAAGAGAACATGCATTGTCAGCAGTTCTGGAGCAAAGGCTGTTAACCCATCGCTCTGCTCCTCTTTCTGAGGTCCTTTTGTACATTCTTTCCTTGACCCAGCAGTGATCTGCTTTGGGCACTCTTACATGATACCTTGCAGCATCTGTAATTCTTCTGCTGCCAGATCATCCTTCTTTATTCAAATCTCCTATTGTTAACATATTCTTTAAGGGTCTTACTCATCTGTTTCCTCCATCCCCTTTTGTAATGCCCCAATGGGACTTAAATCTGGTTCTCACTTTTCTTTTGTTTTCTCCCTTCAAGCCTCTTCAGAACTGTGCCCTCAGGTTGCGGACTTTCAAAACTGCCTTTCTTGTTGCCATCACCGCTGCTCGCAGGTTGAGTGAGCTGCAGGCTTTATCTTGTAAGCTCCCTTTTCTGTCTGTCTATGCGGATAAAGTGGTGATTTGGACCAAGCCTTCATTCCTTCTTAAGGTCGACACTCCTTTTTATGTTGGACAATCTATCACTCTTCACACCTTTTATCCTCTCCTGCCTCCCTCCAAGGAGGAGAAGAGACTCCATCGTCTGGACCCAAAACTTGCTTTGTATTTTTATCTTGATTACACAGAAGACTTCCTGGTGGATGGCCAACTCTTCATTGGCTATGTGGGTGCCAAGATAGGATGGGCTGTTGAAAAATGGGCCGTCTCTTGAGTTTTCCTTTGCATCAAAATATGATATGCTTTGGCGAAGGACCCTCCTGTGGGGTGCGGGCTCATTCCACCAGAGCAACTGTGGAAACCACAGCATTTGTTCGAGGAGTTCCAGTCCTTGACATCTGTCAAGCAACAATGTTGGGATCCTTTCAGGCGTTTACTAGACGTGATTGCCTGGACAGTCGAGTTTGGAAGGATGGGTACTTTGCCCGTTCGGTCCTCCAGGACTTTCTCGTGTGATCTTGGTCCACAGACCCTCATCCTGGGATGGTATTGCTGGGGTATCTATCCTAGTAAGTAATCTACAACTAACAGCCTCTATCAGGTAAACCAGTTAGTTACCATGTTAGTTGTAGATTCCTCACCACCTCACCTATCCTCCCCACTCTCTGAGCTAAGTTCTAGGGGTAGGGGCTCCCCTGTAGTGCCTTAGTTTTGTCACATCAGTGGTCAGTGTCTTGCATGGCTCTGCACTTCTAGCAAGGAAAGTTGTGTTAAGAACTGACGTCAGCACGCATGGTCGGTGTCTATGTAGGTTCCCCGACACCATCCTGGCACCCACCACGCTGACTGACGCGGAGCCAACCGACGCCACCTAACGACGCGCAGGGGTAGTTGCTGAAGAAAAAAATCTCCGGATCCTCACTGACGTCTGGGGAAAATTCTAAGGTAAGGATTCTGCAACTAATGTAGGTCTCTAATAGATACATAGTTACCGAAGGTAAGTAACTTTTTTTTTTTGAACTCTTATAATTGCATTTAAAAAACATAGATAAGCAGCAATGCTACAGTGCAAGGCAGCTCAAAAACAGAACCAACATAAACAATGTGATTGATCAGTACAGAGACCCATGACCGACATATACCAGATCAGTGACCTTACTTGGCACTACAATGACTTTTTAAGGTTATACAGTATATCAGACCGCTGTGTTTGGGGATCTTGCTAGGGCATGTTGTTGAAGAAATTGACCTAATGGTTCCCAAATGTCCTTGGGTTTGGGTGATGTTGGTAGCTCCTCCACGTACAGTTCCAATTTTTCCTTACAATACACCATATCTTTAATCCAATGTTAAACCTTAGGTGCATGAGTGCCCTCCCATGTTACAGCAACCCGGCGTTTAGCCATTAACAGTGCAATGCGTATAAATTTGCCCATGGTCCCTTTCACATGTGGAACATAACTTAGTAAACATATCAACGGCGTAAATTGCAACTCTATCCTGGACATTTTATGTACATGCTGCACTACTTGTTCCCAGAATCGAGCCACCTGCCCTCACTCCCATGCAAGGTGCTAGAAATCTGCATCAAGTTGGCCACATCGCTTACATCTGCTAGACTCACATAGTCCACATCTGTGTAATCAAAGGGTCGTATGATATATCTGATGGAAGTACTTACAATGTATGATTCGTAGATTGCCATTGGGTGTGAGTTTGCTAGTACGGTTAGAAATATGTTCCCTCTCTAAGAGTGTCAGGGGGGAGACAGCTTATCGTTCCGACGGGCAAGGCTCTTATCCTGCACACTGAATTTTTCCGGCTTGTATTGCCCTGTAAAGTTTAGTGACTTGCTTTCTCCGTGTAGGAATAGTTAACAACATCTGTAGGGATTGTTGAGTAGGAGACTTATCCGGGTACATAATATAATGTGATTTAACAGCGTGTCTCAGCCTATGGATAGTGAACTGGAATAGGAGCTTGTGGTTAGTAATATATTGGAGGTCGTCAGAAGTGATGAACTTGCCATCTGAGTAAAGGTCCTGCATAGTAACTAAGCCTGCCTCCCTGAGTGGTCTCATCGGGCCGTCTTTCTGTGTCACCGATAGAGTGGCATGATGCGCCATGGGCAGCGCGAGGGCATAGTTGCGGTCGGATGGGCATCTCAGTGTTCCACTGCTATTTGTGGGGCATGTAGGAATATGCATACTTTGCTTCCTGAACTTCAATAGCAAAAGCCCTGGAGGTCTAAATAACACCGAAGATTTACATACTTGTTTATGATCATAATTATTTCACTGAGCCCCCCTGGAAGTGATAATTTCCTTCCCTCTCCCCTGATTTTTTGATAACCTGCCCCTTGTGTCCTTTTCCTCCCTGTTTTCCTTGTGACCAATTGTTCAGAGACCTAACTTTCTAGTCAGATCACCCTGTCAGGCGGCATGAAAATACTTTAAAAACTAAATTCATTGAGCCTTGTCCCATGTGGCTGCCATTTCCTTCTCCTAACCTACAACCCTCACACTGGGGATGTTTTTTTAAACATTTGCACTTTACTCACACTCTGCACCTAATGGCACTTTAACCAATATTTTCCCTCAACCACCATCTGTTTCTGACTATGGGTCATCACATACCCATGAGGGCTTTTCATAACCTAGTATACTCAGATATACCACAACTAAGCATTTATGCTAAAATTATGTTATGACCTACAGGCTTTAACCATCGGGTAAAAATACTTGTGTAAATATATGAAATGAATTTTTATACTGAATCTATTTTTGTATGAAAATAACAATTTTAAGAACATGTACTAATATATTTCCATATGCACTTATTTACTTTCCTTTAAACTCAATGTTGTGCAATTGTCTAGGTATTTATACTGTTATTTATGCATTTAAGCTATGAGTTTCCTTTTTTGTAAATTAGGATGGTTAATAACCTAGGTCATTACATGCATTTTTTACTGCGATACTTTCCAATCTCAATCAGATGGTGAATGCGTTGCTTTTAATAGCTTCATTTTTTGTAAAGCAAGTCTTTTTTCAAAGGAAGGAAAATAGTTGTATTTCACCTTTTCTTTATGTCTATCACTACCACAGTCACGTGCATAGGGTGCTAGCTGTCTTAATGGTCCATTCAATGCTTGAACGTTGTCATGTGATCAAGCCACTCCGGTGGTGAAACGCGTTATGGCTGACTAACGAGAAATAAACGCTACTTTCTACACTCAACCTGGGCTCGTGTCTGCTTTTCGTTGCATGCTGGAGACAACACGCTGCATCCGATTTCCCCAAGCGGCTTCTGGGATATATATATATATGTGTCCATGGCACGCTATGTCATCAAGCCTCATTTCTGAGGCGAAACGCGTCATGGTGGATTGCAGGCTGAAACTCGAGGCACGAAATAAAGCACTGAAGAAACTGCACTTACGCTGTGGTCTCGCTCCTTTCGTGGTTCTGTGGGGGAAGCAGGAGAAAAAACGGCGACTTTGGAAATTGTGGTAACTGGAAGCTTCCTGGTTACGAGCAAGATCCCTCTTCGTTCTGGGCGGTGACACGGCAGGAAGCAGTGATTCCGTGAACCGGAATCGTATTCTCACTCCGATAGGAGGAAGCTGTGTATTTCCCTGCGAGTCAGCACACGCCTGCCGGCAGAGGAAGGAGCCAACTACACCAAAGAAGAATTGAGGTGTTCGGCAGCCCATTCCGGGTAAGGCAGCGTACGAAATTTGCAGTGAAGTGTGTGCCTGGCGGGGCGTGTAAGACTTTTCAATTACGTCCCTTGCCAGTCTGTTTCTTCAGTTTGAGCCTTACTGAACTAGCCATATAACGCAATGTCCGCCGCTGTGTTGAGGCACAGGGAGCAGACTGCGTAGTCAGTTTTCGAGACCCCGGCAGGGGAAGACTCAGTCACACCCATACAGCAACCGGATAAGGGAAATACAAACCCGACGGTTAAAGACTTATTCCGCAAACTTGAAAAGCTAACAAAAAAAGAGCAGGCTAAGTGGTGGGAGAACAAATCCCTCACGGGGTACCTGGAAGTGGGGCGGGTCCCGAGGGGCCTCCGTATCACACTGGCCCCCAGCTACGACAACCCGGACCCGCTAATGCTGGAAGAATGGGCCACAGCTAACTTAGAGTCCTCGGCAAGATTAATGAGGATTCTTGTAAAGTATGCGGAAAGTGACAGGTTAAAACTCCAAACCGAGATCGAGCAGTTGGAGCTGGAACTGTCAAAGGTTGAAATTGACGACAATGTCAAAAAAATGAGAGAAGACATGGAGAGTCGTTTGGGGAAAGAGGAAGATATCATCAAAAAGCGTAAAGCTTTCAAATTCGAGAGGGACAGACTAGATTATTTGAATGGACATATCTTCACATTTGTACGTAGGTTTGATGGGATTAAAGCCCGGATTGGCAGAACTGGACAAAAATTACGGGAGACAACATCCGTATCTATATCCTCCACTGATCTAAGCTCAGCTGCAGAGAGTGAGGCAGAGGAAGGTCCATCTACGAGACAGGAATTGGGGTTTACAAAACTTACCCCGGCACAGGAGGTGAGCTGCCTGTGCGAGAACAGAAGGGACACTCTACGATCAAGCTCACAATCAAAGGCTCCACAAGGAAACAAAGGTCAAACTGGAAGCGGTCTGAACGCCGGAAATGCAGCAAGAACAGGGGGAGAAAGAAAAACAAACCGGGGCCGATGGAACAAGAAACGAGAACAGGCGCCAGTGCCCCCTCAATAATTAACCTAACGGATATAACGTTAACTGCAAGAGAAACCTTCATCTTATCTCTAGGACTTTCATATTGCCCTCCTAGGGACTTTAACTATGCTGACACACGGATGGACGTTTTCAGATACGTTAGGAAGCTCAAACTGAGCAAATTCCATCGCCTACAACCATACAAAAAACCTAGAGTTACAATACCAACTAGTCCCTCACTATTGACTGCAGGTGAGGGAACTGCATTTCAAGAAATATGGGAACTGCAATTTGAAAATATGGACATGACTTTGGGTGTTGAAAGTGATGAAGCCAGTGGTATTGGGATCAGTACCACTCCATTCAAACCGAAATCCACCTTTCTACCTATATCTACTCACGACAATTTAGACGTCTACCATGAGCTCATTATAGGAGATTTGAAAGTTATACATTGCTTCCAACAAAAAAGAGGTGGTCATTAACAGACAAAATCAATGCTATCATAACCTGGTCAAAAAATTAAAAGCTGAAGATAAAATTATTGTAAAGCCAGCCGATAAAGGAGGCAATATTGTCCTCTGGAAACGTGAGAAGTACATCAGAGAGGCTGAGCGGCAACTGGGGGATGTGGATTGCTACAAGAAGAGTAATCTTTCCACTATTAAGACAGCATGGAATGACCAGTACTCAAAGCTGATGGCATGGCGAAGTAGTGGATTAATTTCTTTTGATGAATTTAAATACCTAAAAAAAGACCATCCAGTTATTCAGAGTTTCTATCTCCTACTCAAGGTGCATAAGGATGCTCTAATGCCACCTGGGAGGCCAATTATATCAGCCATAGACAGCTCCACTGAAAATATTTCCCGCTATATTGACTACTTTTTACAGGAATGGGTGAAGAATTTGGACTCTTATGTAAGAGACACCACTGACATTTTATGTAAATTGGCCTCAATTGTTTGGGATGATGAATTGTTGCTTATCACCATGGATGTTACCTCTTAATATACATCAATTCGATACTGTGATGGTATAAAAGCAGTGGAGCATTACCTCAACAAACGCCCCATAGAATGTGTGCAACACAACAAGATGATTATTGGTATGCTAAGATTATGTTTGGAACAGAACTTTTTCATTTTCAATAATCAAATATATCAGCAAATGAGAGGGGTGGCTATGGGGGCCTGCTTCTCCCCCAGCTTCGCCTGCTTACATATGGGGCTGTGGGAGGAGCGGGTCCTCATGGACCAACATAAAGAGACTATGTGCAATAAGGTAATGCTATACCTCAGGTATATTGATGACCTGTTCATGATCTGGAGGGGGTCACCTGAAGAGGCAACAGAATTTGTAAAAGAACTCAATACAAATAACCTAAACCTACAGTTTACATCACAGATCGATAAAGAGAGAGTTACTTTCTTGGATGTGGAGGTTTACATCAGGGACAACACACTGCAAACCAAACTACATAGGAAACTGACTGCCGGTAATACACTACTTCATGCCAGCAGCCAGCATCCCCAACATCTAATCCGTAGCATCCCCTATGGGGAGATGCTAAGACTACGGAGAATATGTAGTTCTGACTTAGAATGTGATCTGGCTCAACATGCCAGCAAAATCAGATTCCTAAATAGGGGGTACAGTAGTACACTAATAGATGGAGCGATTAAACGCACCAAAAAAACTACGAGGGAGGAAGCCCTGGTACCCAAAGTCAGACCAAATGCAGGGAAGGTTAACAATGAGCAAATACAATCTAAAGCCATTGTTACTTACAGCAACCAACACTCCCAAATCAGGAACATTTTCAATAAGAATTGGAATCTGGTTAAAGGTGATCCAGTCATAGGGAGCCTGGTACCTGATGAACCCAGTCTTACTTTCCGTAGATCCCCTAGCTTGGCCAGTGCATTAGTCAGTAATACATTAGAGCCTACCAAATCCTGGATGGATCACATTACAGGTTTCAAGAAGTGCCAAACGTGCAAAGCCTGTCGCCACGGGATAAACAAAACACAGGTTTCACGCCCCTTTTCAGAAAAGCCTTTTGTGATTAATAAGAGACTCACATGCAAGACTGAATATGTTGTCTATGTCCTGCAATGCCCTTGTGGACTTCAGTATGTGGGTAGCACCCGTCCACCCGCCCACAAACGCATTTTACAACACCTCGGGCAATTTCTGGAAAGGACCAACCTTCCCCTGTGGCTAGGCACTTCGAATCAGTACATAATAGTGACCCCAGTAGCCTACAGTACTTTCTTGTTGACTCTGTTCCACCTCTGAAAAGAGGGGGAAATAGGGACGCTAAATTGCGTCTATTGGAAACTAGATTTATCCTGGAGTTCAACAGTAAGAATCCTGGAGGTTTAAATGCTAGCGAGGATCTATACACCTGCCTCTAGTTAATATTAACCTGTTCCTGATACATTATATTCACTGTAAACGAACCCTATATAACATCTCTGGATCAATTATGAGTCACTGACGAGTTCCCCCAGTAAGGGTTTCGATTTTTAAATCTGACTCTGCAGCCAGATATAATCTGTAGTATGTTTTTAATGTTAGCACTAGCACTTTTCACTCAATTACACTGTTTGATCTGCAGCGACCTTAAAGGGGTAATTCATTAGTGCGTTATTACATTGGATTTACTAGCTTGTGCTGTATTGGATTATGCCCACATGGGTATTATTTTTATGACAGTGTGATCTACACTTGGTTCTTGAAATGATTTGAAGTGACATTTTTGGGTTCTTAAGATATTAACCAAAATAGTATATTGTATATATAGTGTATTTACCTATATGCATATGATGAAGAGACTTATGTGCAATATAATGTGTATATATATGAAATTGTCGAAATGGAGTTGGAAATTTTAAAGAGTGTAAAAATATGAATTTATTCATATGCATTTTTTTAGTTTATACACCCCTTAATTCATCACTTATATGTTATAGAACCCTTAGGGCACTATGCCCTTTATCCTTCATTAGACCCGTGTAGTATCTTTTCACTGTTCACTAAATGTTACCAGCACAGCTGTATCCACTTAAGCATTTGCACTTTAAATTCCCTTGTTTGTGTCCATGGCACACTATGTGATCAAGCCTCATTTCTGAGGCGAAACGCGTCATGGTGGTTTGTAGGCTGAAACTCTAGGCACGAAATAAAGCACTGAAGAAACTGCACTTATGCTGTGGTCTCGCTCCTTTCGTTGTTCTGTGGGGGAAGCAGGAGAAAAAACAGCGACTTTGGAAAATATATACATATATATATATATATATATATATCGAATCATTGCAGGTACGCACAATTGAAGGAAGCAACCAGAAGTTGAATTACACCCTTGGTTTATTTCTTGTCTTGCCAGCAAGCAGTTAAAAAAGCTCAGTCCTCCGAAAGTCTATCTGTGGCCATATGCGTTTCACTGAGGAAGGGAATTGGTTTGTCCTGAAACGCGTATGGCCACAGATAGACTTTCGGAGGACTGAGCTTTTTTAACTGCTTGCTGGCAAGACAAGAAATAAACCAAGGGTGTAATTCAACTTCTGGTTGCTTCCTTCAATTGTGTGTACCTGCAATGATTCGATGTTTTTCGGCTGGTCACGGTCGAGAAGTGAAGCCCATCGCCGTGAAGGCGGACCCGTGCAAGCAACATCCCGTTGTTTGCAGTTACGGGGAGAAGTGCAGTTACGGCGCCATGCAGGTGGGTGCTGCCTGCGGACACCAGTTCTTGTCTAGAAAGCGGGGCACGCAGTAAATGGAACAGTGCCTTGATTCCACTTGGATAGGATTATTGACTTTGGAGGGAGTGAAAGCCGTCCCACTTGGGAAACAAACTTTTTGCCGCACTACAATAACCAGGTGTCTTTGCGAGGCCACGCCCACTGGGGCAGGTTTTTTGAACTGTATTTAGTGCGCCAAGCAATGTGCTTTCAGAAACTCCACCACACCGGCCACTGAGGAAGGGAATTGGTTTGTCCTGAAACGCGTATGGCCACAGATAGACTTTCGGAGGACTGAGCTTTTTTAACTGCTTGCTGGCAAGACAAGAAATAAACCAAGGGTGTAATTCAACTTCTGGTTGCTTCCTTCAATTGTGCGTACCTGCAATGATTCGATATATATATATATATATATATATATATATATATATATATATATATATATATATATATATATATATATATATATATATATATGTGTGTGTGTGTGTAGTATATATAGGGGTCAGGTGCACTAAATCCTCCTTTAGCATAGTCAAGTGTGAGGGTTGCCCAGCCCACGCAAGCCTGTTTGCCTCCCCAAATAACCTGAGTAATGCCGTTCGCAGACCTTAAACCCCTCCCATGCTCATGACGAGCTGAGCTCGTCATGAGGCACAGTTGAGCTGTGCTGATGACGAGCTGAGCTCGTCATGAATATAGGAGAATAGCAATTTCCAGCATAGGGGAAAAATAACCACAGCAGCGATGTGGTTAAACATTTTTTGTCAGTTTTATTGGAATATTGGAGAATAGCTAGAAAAATTGTGGCAAAATAACCATTTTAATAATTGCAGTTCAACCGGCCAGGGATATCGGCAAAGCGCTCCATCGTTTGATCTTATGATGCATAAGTTTTCTTTATAATAACTTAAGGGTCGCAATGGGTCCAGACCCCTAGGTATTTAACAGGAGTCGAGATCCATACTAGGGGATATTCCATAGCTGGTGGAGGGGTGATAGCTGTCAAAGGTATAATTACTGAATTGTCCAATTGATAGTAGGACAAGAGTACAACCCAAATCTGATATACTCTCTCGCACCTGTGTCAGGTACCGACCAGGCTCCCTGCTGAATAGGACTATGTCGTCGACATAGAGGGATAGGCCTCCTGGTCTGCGTATAAAGTTGAGTGCTGTCTCTGTGTCTTTGTCGGATCACACACACTAGCGGCTCGTGTGCAAGAGCAAACAGCAGGGGCAATAGTGGGCAGCCCTGTCTGGTGCCTCTCAATTGGGAATGGCTCTGATGTTAGATACCCCCATTCCTCCCACCCCCCACCCCCGGTACTCGTGCCGACGGATTACTATATAGCAGGCTCACCCAGCCCAAAGATTTTGGTGGGAACCCTATCCGCTGCAGGATTTTGAACATGTAGCTCCACTCTATAGAGTCGATCGCTTTAGCCATGTCTAACATTACGGCACCAGCGTATCTATTAGGCTCGAGTATGTGCATCATTGCAAAAATGGTTCTAAGATTGTGAGAGGTTGACCTCTCCGGGATGAAGCCAGATTGGTCCGGAAGGATCAAGCTGGGCATCAAAGGTTGGAATCTGGTGGCTAGAATTTTTGCAAGGATTTTGGCATCCAGGTTAATCAGGGATAGGGGTCTATACGATTCGCAGATATAAGATGGTTTGTCCTTTTTTAGGAGAGTGATGATTAAGGCTTGACGAATGTTGTATAGCATTTTAGGACCCTAATGTAATTTTCCTGATTCATGCCCTTATTTAGGTATAAATCATCTTGTCCTTATATAGGCATAGAAATCATAACCATAGTTAAACATTGCTCATGCAGTCCAAATACGGCATGGCTACTTCCACTAGTTCAGACAATCCACAACATTTCTTGGAAAACTCGGCTCCAGCAGTTAGGGACTTCCCCTTGCTTGAATATTGATTTGTCCAAGAACTCATGGGGTTTTCAAAGAACTGAGACTCTTTGATGACGTTATTATGTCCACCATTGCGTCAAACTCTGCACCTTCAAGGTATAAATAAGCCCACATTTGCCCAAGCAAACACACAGTGGTTTGGAGCAGTTCGACTATCTACTTGCCCAACGTATCTCGCTACAGCAAGTGCCGAAGGAAGCCGACCCTCCAGCAGACGCACAGAGAGACCCTGTCTTTTCTCTTGCAGAGAAATCCAGCTCCAGTGTTTCCAAGCTACTCTTACGGGTTGTTGTGAAATAGAGTCCTGAGACTGACCTCCTTCATTCTAAACCAAGGTACGGAGCTGGTTAGACCCTAAGGGAAATCTTGAATAGATTCTTGGCAAAAGAATACTAAACTTATGCTACACAACACCTACCTCTTCATTTGTACTGGACTTAGGTTAGGTACATCTGGGTAGGCATATTTTAGAAGCACCAGTTGAGTACTTTTAGTCTCTATTTATTTATGTATGTATTTATCTATGGTCCAGGAAGCATACAATGCTTTTTACAGTATTATTTTATAAACCAGTTTCGCGATTGTAGCAGTTAATTTCTTCTGCATGAGAAAGAAGACTGTTCAATAAATACTTTTATTGAAAACTCCCGTCTCTCTATTTCTCTGCACCTCTGGTGAAACGAAGCATGCACAAATGACTGAGTAAAATATCTATCTATTGTTTCCACGACTCTGAAGATCAGTTTTATTTTGGGGAAACAAAGTAGTCATGTTTATGCGGTTCTCAGAATCTAATCCCTTCCTGTGAACTCAAAGTTTCTGGTGACCTCTGAGCTAGCTGGCACCCGCAATTAAGTCTAATATATTCGATAGAGACCTAGAAGACATAAGTCCTACGTCACATCTATAGGATATATTATTCCAATGCGCAGAGCCTATTGGGAATATAGGAACTACACTACACGAAGTGATGGTGGGAGAATACCTGACCCGTGTGCTTCAGCGCACATTTCTAATAAGAGTGGTGCTACTATGTCTGCAACTTCGTTATAGATTTTGGCCGTGAGACCATTCGGCCCGGTGCCTTTGCATTAGGTTAGTCGCGTATTTCCGCTTTTATATCTGAATCATCAACTGGTTGATTCAAATAATCAGGGTGACATCTGCCAGCCACGTGCAGGCTATGTCCACCAGATATTCTGCGATGTCCAAATCAGGCTTATTCACGTGCGACTTGTACGTCACAGCACAATAGTTTCGGAATTGGTCAACTATTTCATGAGGAGAATAGTGTTCCACCCCTTGAGAATCAGTTATTGTGTCTGTGATGGTGTTCAGTGCGATTTCTGAGTTTTGCAGCTGAATTGCGGCTTGGTCCACCCCCTCCCCGTATGCGCTGGCTACATGTCTGTGTGACAGATAACAAATTTCAGATTCTGCTAGTGTGTTGTATTCACGAACCAGTTAGTGGATGCAGGATAGCGTGACTTGGCTTGGTTTCACCGCGTAGTCACTCTCCAGGGCCGATAATGTGGTCTCTATCTTAGTGAGTAGACCTCTGATGTCTTTTAATATTCCAACTGTGGTACTGATGCAGACCCCACGTATTGTCACCTTAAAGGCCTCCCACAAGGTGGCAGCACAATCAACTGTACCAGTATTGATCTCGAAATATTGTACTATGGCTTTCTGAATGGGGTCAAGTAAAGCTTCTGACCGAAAACTCCATGTGAACGGGCGGTGCACCGTGTTTGGAATGTTAAAAACCATTTGTATAGGGTTTTGGTCTGACAGAGTGTGGTGGGGGGGGGGGGAGAGAGAGAGTGTGGTGACATCAGTAACCCATTCAGTTGCCCCTTCACTCATGAGCCAGTAGTCTAATCTTGGCCAGCTGGTATGTGCTGGTGTGGCATGTGTACCCTCCCTCGCTGTCCCATATCGGAGTCCCCAAACATCAACTAGCTCAATATCCATCAGGGCATTATTGACGCTCTGAGCAACTTATGGTGTGCGAATACTGTGCGGGTTGGATTTATCTAGATTATGTTCTAGATAGGTGTTGAAGTCCCCTCCCCACACAACAGCTGTCTCCGGCCAGTCTCTCAGCACTCCATATGTTCTTTGAAATACCTCTAGTTCATCCGCTATGGGCCCATATATATTTATGAAAGTAATCTAAGTTTCCGAGCTTACCATGGACCATAGTGCAGCGGCTGCCATCATCTATATAAGTTTTCATTGGTGTAGCATCGTTGCCCTACGTGTTTGAGTAATCCTTCTCCCGATACCGGAGCATTCCCCACATTTTGGAATTAAAGCAGGGCTTAGATTTGTTAGTGAACCCTGAAGCTGGTGAGAC